>NC_141685.1:2141467498-2142067498 GCF_964263255.1 Lissotriton vulgaris
AAAACGGAAGCTGTCGAATTCATCAAAAGACTGAACAATAACACCCATAACATCAAACTCACTAGTAATATCAGTGATAAAGAGGTGAAAAACCTAGATACCAAGGTCCAGATTACTGGTAATACCATCAAAACTGTACTCTTTAGAAAGAATACGGCAGGCAACTCTCTGATACACGCAGAGATTAACCATCCAGATAATCTGAAATGGAGCACCCCCTATGGGGAACTCCTAAGGGCTAAAAGAAATTGCAGCAACAATCTAGACTATCTAACAGAAGAAAAAACGATGACACAGTGATTCCTCAATCGAGGATATCCTATGTGGGTGATTAAAAAAGCTATCAAAAAGGTATCTGAAACTGAGAGAGATGACCTACTAACAGCCAAATCTAATACAGAGGAGGAGGATTCTACCATCACCAGAGTAATCCTAACTTACAATGGGAACTCCAAACAAATACACAAAAGCATAGCAAAAAACTGGAATTTAGTGACATCTGATCCCATAATTGGAGACAGTTTACCTAAACGCCCCAGCATAACATACAAAAGAGGACGCACCCTGAGGGACCTATTAGTACATAACGACATAAGCACTAAAACCGTCCCCAGAGGTATTGATCTACAGGGCTTCTACCCATGTGGCCATTGCAGAGCCTGTGCGAACAGCCACTTGAAAAAAGAATTCTGGAACCCTAGTTTCAATAAGATGCAACAGATTAAACAATTCCTCACATGTACTACTCCGTTTGTAATCTATGCTTTAACCTGTCCTTGCGAACTGATATATATAGGAAGCACGACACATATGGTGAAAAATGGAGTACTAGAACACACTCGAGCTATCAGCAACTTAGACCAACAATACCCCATAGCACGCCATTTCGAGAGTCAACACTTCTCAGATCCTAAAAAACTTACCTATTATATACTTGAGCAGGTTAACATTGGCCCGAGAGGAGGTAACTGTCTGTTGAAATTAAGACGAAAAGAGTCCAAATACATCATCAGTTTATGTACCCGTTACCCCAAAGGGCATAACATGGACGAGGAGTATATTGTACATTTACAAGAATGAATATGAGAGTGTTGCACTAACTTGTGATTTTACTATGTAATGTATGTGTATAACTCCGTGTAATGTAGATTTATACCAGCTTTTATTCAAACTGTGACTCCTTTCTTCTCTTTTCTCTCTCTCATTTTCTTCTCTCCAACAGATACAAAAAGGGAGGGATATGTCTAAGATTGAATGACATGATTACCCTAAACCTTTCACTGTGGTCTCCTCTCCTCACATCCATCCAAAACGAAAGTATCAACTTTTTTATTCTTATAATTCATACACTTTATGTTTAATTTGTGTAAAAATTGTACCGGAATACTATACTTTCTAATGCATTATGGTAGATATGTAGTCTGATGAAGTTTGACTTTTTTGACCTCTTTGACCCTATCACCTTGTCAAAAACTTGAGCCCTATTTCACTAACCAGGAACTGATATATGACATGTCTGTAACCCTTGTGTAAATATACTGAAGAGATCAAGGTTATTGAAGGACTTAGCCCCCTCCGTTTCTCACTAACAAGAGACACAGCCTTCTTAAAACGTTAATTTGTATGGCCTTATAAGCTTGATGCTAGCTTTCATTGAAGAGGACAGTTCCTCCCCTTCTGGCATTCTATATTTTTACCTCGATATTTTGGTAATTCGATATTTTGACTGTCGATATTCTGTCAGTGATCCGTCTGTGTTGGTGGGGGGTTATGGGTGAGGTCAGCTGGTCTTCGGTAACTTTGCTCCAGCAGCGGCGTAGCAGCTGTTGGGTGCGGTGGTGCATGGTTGGTTTCTTGAAGTTGAAGTGGATGCATCAGTGGTCAGTCCAGTGGAGTTCGGTGGTGTGGTTGAAGGTGACGTGGGTGCTTGTGGAGTAGACCGGGTTGAGCGTGTGGCCAGCGGCGTGGGTGGGTTCGGTGACGAGTTGTCGGAGGCCGAGGTTGGCGATCAGGGTGGTGGAGTTGGAGTCGTAGTTGCTCTCGAGGTGGAAGTTCAGGTCCCCGAGGAGGATGTAGTCCATGGAGGCGAGTGCGTGGGTGCTGGTGAGGCCGGCCGTGGACTCACTGAACTGAGCCCGGGGTCCGGGGGGTCTGTAGATGAGTGTTCCTCTGAGGGTGGTGTTGGGGTCGGGGTAGATCCGGAAGTGAAGGTGTTAGGCGGAGTAGAGGGAGTCGTCTGCAGGGGTGTGGACCTGGAGGGTGGACTTGTGGACGATGGCTATTCCTCCTCCCATCCCGTTGGTGCGGTCTCTGCGTGAGATCTTTTAGCCATCCAGAATGGCTATGGCGATGTCAGGTGCCGAGGAGTCGTTCCACCAGGTCTCGGTCAGGAAGGCAACGTCTGGGCAGTGGTGTTGAGCAGGTCCCAGAGCTCGACGGCATGCTTTCGTGCGGAGCGGGTGTTGAGGAGTATGCAACGAAGGTGGTTGGGTCCATTCCTTGGGGTTTTGGTGGTTCTGTCGCAAGTGAAGTTGCAGGTGTGGCAGGAGAAGGGTCCATGGGTGCGTTTCGGGCGGCCTGGAAGCAGCGGAGGTCTCGGCTGGTGTTGAGAGTGTGGAGATTCTGGCGTTGTGGCTTGTGCGGGGTCCAGGGGTTCTGGCGCTGGGCGCGGTCTACGTGCGGACGGGCGCAGACGGGCTTGACTTTGGCGCGCAAGCGGCACGCCCGGGCAGCGGGCGCCATATAAGGCGTGAAGGGAGGGAGGAGCAGCTGGGCGGCGGGAGCGGGACGGGGAGGGGGCGTGGCCACGGGGGACAGCGGCGGGAAACAACGGGTCACAGAGAGCAAAACGGGGGGTGGATGGGGGCAGGTGGGCTACAAATGGTAAATTACAAGTGCAGACTGAAAACAAAATACAAACAGGCAGGAGGGAGAAAAACAGAAAATCAAACCAGTCAGAGCGGTGATCCTGGGCACAGGACGCTCGAACCCACACTAAGAGCGGCAGCAGCGGGGTGGCCGTGCACAGGTGGTGCTGTTCGGCGGTAGGGGAGCGACCCGGCCCTTAAGCAGGGTCAGAGGTCACCCCTAGTGTCGGGCAGCGGCCGCCTTATGAGGCGTGGAGGGAGGGAGGAGCAGATGGGCGGCGAGGGGGCGCGGCCGCGGGAGACAGCGGCGGGAAACAGCGGGTCACATAGAGCAAAAGGGGGGTGGGGCAGGTGGGCTATAAACGGTAAAATACAGGAGCAGACAGAAAACAAAATACAAGGGGGCAGGTGGGCTACAAATGGTAAATTACAGGTGCAGACTGAAAACAAAATACAAACAGGCAGGAGGGAGAAAAACAGAAAATCAAACCAGTCAGAGCGGTGATCCTGGGCACAGGAGGATAGAACTCACACTTATAGCGGCAGCAGCGGGTTGGCCGCGCACAGGTAGTGCTGTTCGGTGGCAGGGGAGCGACCTGGTCCTTAAGCAGGGTCAGAGGTCACACCTACTGTCGGGCAGCGGCTGACTTATGAGGTGTGGAGGGAGGAGCAACTGGGAGGCGGGAGCCGGGCGGCGAGGGGGCGTGGATGCGGGGGACAGCGGCGGGAAACAACGGGTCACAGAGAGCAAAAGGGGGGTTTTGGGAGGGAGGTGGGCTACAAACGGTAAAATACAGGAGCAGACTGAAAACAAAATACAAACAGGCAGGAGGGAGAAGAATAGAAAATCAAACCACAGTCAGAGCGGTGATCCTGGGCACAGGAAGATCAAACCCACACTAAGAGCGGCAGCAGCGGGGTGGCCGCGCACAGGTGGTGCTGTTCGGCGGTAGGGGAGCGACCCGGCCCTTAAGCAGGGTCAGATAATTGAATTAGGCAAAATTAGATAAAAAAAGAACCAATCGATCTGGGCAGCTAAATGTTTCTTGGTATAAAATTAAAATAAGAAATGTAGAAATCTAACTGATTTAGGGGATACAGGTTATGGCACAAATCTATTTTTTGCTGCAGTCTGCGAGTATTTGGCTGTCTGCATAACACTCTTCAAAGTTATGTCTGCAAAGAGTGATCGGTATGTTATTAAGGCATTTCACAAAAATGTTTACTTCGTTCATGAGAATACATTTCTTATTGTTCATGCTCTCTTTCCTTCTCTTGTGGATGAATGTATTGCTTCAGTAAAAGGAACTGCTCTCTTTTGTCATACTCCCTCTGTTTTACTTTCCTCAGATCCTGCAACTCCCTAACTGATCGGACTGTGCCCAACCAATTCAGGCTTACTTTACTTGTAGCAGACGTACTCAGCGCTATGAAAAGAGAAGAAGGCACTTAGCAACCGTCATTGAGAACGGAAAACAAGCAAATGGTGGGCAAGCATAACCATCATAGCCTGTATTCCTTCCATCCCCAGGAGGTACCACAATCTATTAAGCCACCACAGGTGCGTAGGTGTTGTTTGTGTTCCCCAGTATGTTAGGATGTTCTGAGGTGCTGCCCCCAAAGCATTTACCATCTGTCTCCCCTTACGAGACCTCAAAGGGAATGTCAGAGGATTGGGCAATCCCAATACTATGTATGCCAGAAATCTGGGGATCGGTGTATCGAACTGATGATCTATCTCGTCCAGGATCCTGGTCCAGTAAGCAGCCAGCATGAGACAGTCCCATAATATGTACAACAGAGTACCATCCTCCCCACATCCCCACCAACAAGTAGGGCTGTAGTCTGGGTTCCCTCGGTTAAGCCGCATTGGTGTCAGGTACCAATAAGTTGCTATTTTGGTGGACGTTTCTGTGCTAGCAGTATTCTGTGTTGTGTTCCTGGCCCTATAGTAAATTTCTCCTCATTCCTTACTCAATAGGTCCCTTCCTATCTCATTAGCCCAGCGTTTCTGACTGGGTGTGGGTTGGGTGGGGACAGGCTGTTGAAGCATGGAATAAAATTCAGAGATCAGTTTTTTATCCTTGTTCTTTGTGATTAACCATTTTTCGTATTTCGTCAGTTTCCTGCTCACCTTTGGATGTATGCTGGGTTGGAGCAACCAGTGTCTCACCTGCAAGTAACAGAACCGTTCTGTCTCTGGCAGTGTGTAGTCCTGGCATATCTGTGGGAATGATATAATCCCCTCAACATCAAACATATGTCTTGCTGCCTTGCATTAGGTACTTTGCCTTGCTACAAATTCCATACTCGGTAGAAAACTCCTTGTTGTCCAACAATGGCGTCACTGGGGAGTAAAACGTCGTAAGTTCCCATCTCATACCTCCATCACTGTTTTGGAGATGAGTGAGTTCAGTAGAATCCGCGGCCTGTCTGTTTTCTGTAGGAAGGGCACCTCCACAAAGGGAGTCCTGTTATAACCCTATCTTGGAACAACCCTATTTTTTCCGATTCCTCTCTATTCCACTCCACCAAATATCACATCTTAGCCGCCCCAAAGTAATCAAGTTAATTCAGGATCCCCAACCCTCTATTTTCCGGAGTCAAATAGCTCAGATCCTGACGCTTGCATGGTCGAGTTCCTGCCCAGACAAAATGGAGTATGTCTTTTTGTATAGACGAGAAAATCCCCTTAGGCGGAGAAACCGGTAGTGTTTGAAATAAATATAGTGCCTTAGATTAGATTGGCATCTTGATGGCTTCTATACGTCCTAGGAGTACCAGATGGTGGTATCTCCAGCCGTCCAAATCTTTGTTAATCTGTCGAGCGAATTTGGCATAGTTCAACGTGACCGTTTGCTTAATAGAGGAAGCCAGTTCTATCCCTAAATACAGGATAGATTCAGTTGACTGTGCCACCGGAAAGCAATTTCTCCCTATCGCGGAACCCCTAGGAATCCCCAGGAGACAGAGTGCCTGTGATTTGCCTAAATTCACCTGGAATCCCGAGACCTTACCAAAGGCCTTAATTTCTTCTAGAATCACTGGCAACGACTTCTCGGGTAACTCGAGTGAGGCAATTATGTCAGCATATAGGCTTATTGAGTGGTTTTCCCCCTAAACGAGATTCCCTTGATGTTCGGGTTATCTCTAACCCTTTGGGCCGAGAGCTCGATGTACAGGGCGAACAGGATGGACAACAACTGCCTAGTACCCCGTTGGATGGAAAAGGGGCGAGAACAGATACAGTTTACCCTAATGGAGGCTGTGGGGGAGCTGTAACAACTCCCCACCAAGGATCGCAATTGTTCCCCCCCAGACCGACGTGGGCCAGTGTTGCTTCTAAATATTCCCAATCCACCCGATCAATCTCTTTTTCCGCGTCGACCATTAATAAGTTTGCGTCCCGATTTGTTCAGTGAGCCTTGTCATTCAAGTGGAGGATCTGCTTGGTGTTTCCCCACTCTGGTAATTTTAAATGAATCCTGCTTTATCCGGTTCAATTGTGTTGGCATCAGTGGGCCTACTCTCATAGCTGGGATACTTATGAACAATTTTTAAGTCCACATTGAGCAGGGAGACGGGGCGATAAGAACCGCATAATGTTTTGTCCTTCCCGGGTTTGGGTAGGACCACAAAGGCCATTTTTAGCATATCGGAGGGCATCGATCCTGGGCCCCCGGAGTTAAATAGATGTGTCAAGATATGGGGCCAGGAGATGACAGATTGTCATGTAAAAAGTAGCCGAAAATCCATCTGGGCCTGGAGCCTTGTGAGGTTTAAGGCGAGAAATTGCCCCAATCACTTCCTGGATCCTTATGAGGGCGTCCAGAGAAACGGCCTGGTTGGTAGTTAACTTGGACGTATAGATGCCCTCAAAGTATGAGGTTGTGTGGGGTTCTGTTAGGTCCTCCCCTTTGTAAAATCCTGTGTAAAAATCCCGGAATGTCAGAGCTATGTCCTCGTTTTCTGTGATTTCCTCTCCTCTAACCCCCTTGGGAGAATATATCTTTGCTTGCTGGCATCGGGCTCTTAATTTACTTGCCAATAGGTGCCCTGATCTGTCCCCCCAATGTAGTAGGAATGTCTTAAGCATAACACCACATACTCTGCTCTGACCAGGTCTAACCCCGCTGATTGCGCTCTCGCTGACTTCAACTGACGCCAGACCCTTGGCGCGCCTGTACGACTATGTAATCTCGTCAGTTCTTTGACTTGTGCCGCCAGTTGTTCCTTCTTTTCCCTGCACTCCTTATTCTTTGCTGCCGATATAGCTATTAGCTCTCCTCAGACTACCGCTTTCAAGGCCTCCCATAATGTGGAGACGGATATATCTGGGGAGTCATTTATCTCTAAATATTCAGATATGCATTTGGTAAGTTGTTTCGTCATCTTGTCTCTGTGGAGCATACTATCTCTCACGCGCCAATTCCTCATATGCCTCCGCTGCGGTGGCAGCTGTAAAGTGACCATCACCGCGGCCAAAGTGCGCCGCCGGTTCAATTTCCACCTCCTTAAATGCCCTGCTCAGTTCTGTCATACCTAATAAATAATCAAGGAGTGCATAGGTCCCATGAGCGTGTGTTTGTTAAATGAATATTGGGATGACTGTCGGTGCGTGTCCCTACATGGGTCCACCAGCCTCAGGGACTGTAGCCACTCCTTCCTTTCTTGTGACAACTCGCCACCTGAATGAAAGCGATTACCTCATCAATCTTTGGTCCCCTCCATGACTATGTTCAGTCCCCCCTCTCCCCACCATTATCACACACAGAGAAGTAAGGACATGTGGATCGTTTTTTTTAATGAGAAAATTAAGTGCAAAGGGTAGCAAAGTGCAATGCTTTGTAAAAACTGCCCTCGCCCACAACAAGTTGTGGCATGCTTCATCATAGAGCTACGCAATGTGAATGTATGACATTGATCTGCATTTTGAACATCTATTGTTCAAATCAAATCAAATCAAAAAATCTTTATTTAGATATAAACATATATCTTTAAAAGAGGTTACAAAGTTTAAATTGTGTAGCTACTATTAAAAGGCAAAGAAGAGCATGTAACAGTTAATTAGCCAACAGTAATAAAAGGGAAAGGAGGTTATCAGCTCTTGGGCCTCCTTAGTCCATTACAGTTAAAAATAAGGTAAAAACACAGGGCGATATGATGAGAAGAAAAATAGGTAAAACATATTATGCGAGAACCTTTTCCCATCAACCCTTTTTTTAAAGTGCCCGTTGTCCACGATGTCGTGCAAGTGCAGGACCGCCTGCAGTCCTGATCTCCATGTTAAAATATGGTTTTGGTTTTGTCCCCCCTCAAAATTAAGGGCTATTGTGAATAACGTCAGAACGGTATGGAGTGGGATGCATTAGTAGGGCCCAATTTGGTTAGGATGCGGTATGCCAGCTGAATGAATTTTGTGAATTTTATATTTAAAACAGTGTTTTCTGGATTCAAAGCCGCCATAATGGCTTGCCTACAGGTTCGAACGCCCTGATTGTTCCATTCAGCTTTGAGTTTGGACCTATGTTCAAAGTTAAAAGCTGGGCAGAGGCAAGCCACATGCATAAGAGTCTCAGCTGCTTTGCCACATCCTCTGCAAGTTGCATCCTCTGCTGTACGTGGCCAGGAGGGTAGATCCTGCAAAAATCGCCAATCCCCCATTCTGATGGCAGTAAAACTGCGTTTAAGGTACAATGTGTATGTGCAGGCCAAGTAAGGGGCAGGGACTAACCGACTGTATGAGTGTAAGAGAGCCCATGCATGGCTGCGTTTTGAAAAAAGTACTTTGTCCATGATAAGAGATTTCACTCTCGCACATTTTTTATCCCCATTTTAAAGGCTGACTGACCGGGGTTAAAGGCCCATAATTCACTCGCTGAGAATTGCTGGATTGCGTCCTTGAAAAGGCAACCAAATGTTCCACCTGAATTTTTCTCGGAGATTGCTAACCAGACCTAGGATTCCAGTGTACCGGGGACTGCCTGCCTCAGTTTGTGGCAGAGGTTCTGGTATACCCCGATGTCCGAGGCGTCGTAGTTTAATAGCCCCAACTCTAATCTTATCTGTGCAGCAGAAGCGGACTTTGGAAACTGGAGAACCTTTTTATAAATTTTAGTCGGGTGCCTATTCAAAGCGGTATTCAGTTTATCCCTCAATGTTTCCATGCCATATGATAAAGTGGGGCCAATTTTTGCTCTCATTACTTCTAAAAGAGGCATTAAAGTTGGACCTGAAAGTTTTTTAGAGAGCTTGCTCAATGATACCGCTAGGGACGTGGCTTTGACTGTAATCTCTCGACGCTGTTTTAAAAGGTTGCGTCTAGAATCCAGATGGACACCTAGGTATTTATACGATTGGCCAGTGACAAGGTGTTCATTGTTAAATGACCAGCCGCCGCCAGTGTAGCGTTTCTTACCGAAGGGGACAACTTGCGTTTTCTTTAAATTTACCTCTAGCTGATTGTGGATCTTATAGGTGAGCAGTTTGTCCAAGAGCCTTTGTAGCCCAACCCTCGTAAGGCTGAAGAGAACTAGGTCATCGGCATACAGTAGGTTGCTTAGTGCTAGGCCTCCCACCTTTGGGGGATGGCTATTTGTGTCATCCAAGGTCATCGGAAGATCGGCTATAAACAGGTTGAAGAGGAGGGGGGCCAGCACACATCCCTGCTTCACGCCCCTAGTTGTCATAATTTTCCACGAAAGATGTGTGCCGGACCCCAACTTCACCCGGACCCAGGTGTGGGAATGTAATTGGATGATGGCCTCTAACAAAGAATTTGGAATCCCACACTCCCTTAGTTTTGCCCATATGGCCGCCCTGGGGACACTGTCGAATGCTGCTTTGAAGTCAACAAAGCAGCAGAACACTGACCTAGATGTTAAAAAGGCTTTGTCGACAATGGTTGATACTGCTAGCAAATTGGTCTTGGTCCCTGAATTAGCAGTAAACCCTGTTTGATTCATCAGCATCAGGTTGTGGTCTTTTACCCATAGCCTCAGGTCCTCTAAAAGTAGGCCTGCATAGTGCTTGGCCTCAATGTCCAAAAGAGCGATAAGTCTGTAGTTATTGGGTGAATCACGTGGTCCTGATTTGTAGATTGGATGGATAATGGCGCCCCACCATGAATCTGGGATTGTAGCTGTTCGCAGAGTGTAGTTGAAGAAATTTGTTAGCGTTCCAGACCAGAAGGCGATGTCCGATTTGAACAGGCTCTCTGGCGGTCCATTGGGGCCTGGCGCGCCATCGGTTCTTGCTTTTGTTATTTCTTTGACAACCCCTTCTTGCTTCACCTCTGGGTCCTCGTGGGCGGAATGTGTGGACTTGGTTGGTATACTCCGCTTGTTTCAGGGGCCTGTGTCAATATCGATTTCGGAACTACTTCTGATAAGCCCTAGATGTTCTGAAGACTTAAAGTGGTCCGTTAAAAAAGAAACTCAGTCTGATTCCAGGATGTTTCCGGATCCCAGCGACGATGTACTACCATTTGACCGGTTGATTAGGGTCCAAAATTTTCTGGAGTTTCTGCTCTTACTCTCCCACACCAACGTACACCAGAATTGGTTATCGTATGATGTTTATCTTTTCTTATAGCTGATTTAAACGATTTTTGGGCAATTTGGTAGAGCATTAAGCGATCACTGTTCCCCGGGGATTTTACCAATGCCTGCAAAGCGTTGTTTCTATGTTTAAGTCATTTAGTCAGAGGTGAAAGTGTAAACTGACGAGCCTCAATTGTCCTTTGGGGGTGTGGTTTTACAGGGAAAAGGTTGGTCAGATGGGAACAGAGCATCGACCATGTTACAGTTGGAGAAGCCCCTTATTCGATTCCCTCACTTATAATGCCCGTGCTTACAATCATGCAAGATGTTTGGGTTGATATCTTCGCTCCATTTGAGGCGCGTTAGGTTTCACATGCATATTCCCGGCAGTTTGGGGGGGCGGATTTGTGGTTAGCTGGATTTATATTAAAGGATATGACCTGGGGCCTATGGTCACTTTCAGTTCGTGGACAAATGTGGAAGTTTTCTAAGCATTGGAGCAGAGTGGCGTTGCAGAGGGAATAATCCATATAGGATTGTTTGCTGCCATTTGTCCAGGTCCATTGTGGTGGAGTGTCATCTGCCGATCTGCCATTAATAACAAGATATCCTGCACTGTAGAATCTCATCGCACAGAGTTCGCCCAACCCGCATTGGGTTTGGTTAGGCGGTATAGTTTGGGATCTATACTCATTGATAGGAAATAGGAAAGGCCCATCAAGATCTGCTGGGTCCCCTTGGAATAGGTTGGAGTTAAAATCCCCTGTGATGATATAATCTGAGTTGGGGTATTCAGAGACTAACTCATTCATGATTTCCGTTATACGTGCCAAATGGACTTTTTTTGTACGTGTGCTGGGGTTGATGTACACTTTTAAGATGAAAAGTGGGCGGTGTTTCCGCCATGAGTTGATTTTTACCCCCAGTAGCCAGTCTTCCTCAACGGGTAGTCGTGAAATTGGTCCTTTTATGATATCTGATATGTATATTGACAAACCACCTTTGGAATGTCCGAAGCGGCTGTCCCTAAGTGCTGGTTTCCCTAATTCTATGAAGCCAGTGACTGGTCATCCTTGTGTGGCCCAAGTTTCCTGCAGGGCTATTACTGCATGGTCACACAGGAAAGCTAAAGTGTTGGGATTAGTAATTTTTTGATGAAGGCCGCTGATGTTCCAGGAACACAATCGGAAAATGGGATCCGCTGGTGGGTTAGGTCCAGTTGTTGATACAGGTACTGAAAGAATCGGCTTGCTCGGGTGTTTCTTGTTATGTCCTACAGAGTCTGATTCAGGAGGTCATTCATTGGTTCTTGTTGAAAGGATGGTGGGGAGCCATCTCCATGATTGGCATAAGTCTTTATTAGGGACCGCTTTTGGCGAGGTTTTATGATCTTCTTCCGGTCCTAACGCGTTTTTTAGTATCGAATACGGTTTCTGTTGGTCTTTCCGTCTTACTATTCCAGCTTTTTGAGGTGTTGTTGTCTGGTTTAGTAGTGCGGTTGGGTAGCCTGGCATGGAGCATTGTGCACTCAAATGCCCCATTCCCTCAGGGTGGCCTTATGGTCCAAACACACACCTACCCAGCTGGCCGACTTGAGGGTCACCAGGGTTACCTCCGACAGTTGGGCACCTCTCGGTGGGAGGAATTCGATGGATTCTATATCGTCCGAAACCAAAACTGCGAACCCCGGGAGGCCTTCTACTAGTTTTAATATGTTTGCTCTGTTAAGAATGTCCTGGCGACCCTTCAATGTATATTCAGGTGCCAGTAAGATGTGAAGGGATAATGATTCCTTGATGGTCTCCTTGTGTTTTGAGTTTGGAGCCGTCTCGTTCAAGACCACCCTCTGATTCCTGCTCCTCTTGTGTGTGGCATTGACGGGCTTCCCCCGAGCACTGGCGAGTTGTGGAAGAGGTTGTTTTTTTGTTGTAGATTGTTTTTGTTGGGATCAATCCTGTTATTGAAGGGACCCCTCTGGGGGCAGTTAGAACTGGCACTAATTTTTGCTTTACTTGGGACTCTTTTGGCCTCATTACCCTTGGGACACTGATGTTCACACTTGGCTTAACTGAGGCAGAACTGGGCTCGTCTGTAACTAATTGGTCTCCTGGCTCGTTTGCCTCTTGTGAGTTCTCCACAGTGAGTTGAATGACATTTGCTGGTATGTCCCCTTTTAGGTTGGTCACACTGGGGGTTACTGGTGGAGAAGGTGCGGCTACCTTGCTCAGGGGCTGTTTGTTGGCTGCCGGTGCAAAGAGGGGATAGTATTCCGGGTGGACAGCTATTGTTTTGCCCTTACTTTGTTTCTGTGCTTGCACTGGCGTTTTCGCTCTCTCTTGCTAAGGTGGAATTCAGAAGCCGGCAACACTTCCTGGTCAGCTAAGGCTGAGATCACTGGGCTGGCCGTGGACCCCGTTGCTGAATGATCCGTGTGGGTGGTACACCTACTTGGACTCCCGGCATTTTCAGTTATTGCTTTGGCCGGGTCCGGTTGTAGCTGGCCGGATTTTAACTGCTTGCTTCGCTGGTCTTGACAAGGAGCTGGACCCTCAATTGGTTTGGCGCTGTTGTTTGCGATGGGTCTCAAGTCAGCTGGAGCTTGGGTCATTCCAGACGAGTTTTGCGGTTGCGGGCACGGGATTGTATTTATGTTACCTCCTTTCAGCATCTTTACTTCATTTATGACGCTGGATAAGAAGTCTGGAAGCGAAGAGAGTGAATCGATTATTGGGGAACAGCAGCAAACCGACTGTACGAGTTTTGCCGAGGCTTGCGCTCCGAGTATTAGGTTATTCAGTTTTTCAAGTTTGTTGTCGATTCCTGCAGTGAACAACGCTAGGGTTTTTTAAAAGATCAACCTGCACATCCAGTTTGTCCGAATGATAGTTTAGTGCGTTGACTGTCTGCTGAAATGTTTGGAGGAGTTGTGGGCAGACACTGGTTGCTACAGGGTCTTCCTGATTAAGTTGGGTGTTTGACGTACCTTTGATGGGGTTTTGAGTGTCTTTAAAAAAGGACCGGTCTGCTAAAAGCTGGTCATTTGCATCAGCTTTTTTGGGCGACTTTTGAGGCGATGTCATTGCTGGTGGTGTGAGTGTGGTGTCCTTAGGGCTTGACACACTCAGTGACTCCTTGGGTGTGCTCACGATTTGAGACAGGTGGAACAATTGAGAGATGTTGTTACTCGGGGGGGAGCTTTGAACATGAATTTGAGCAAGAGTTGACTGACAGGGTGGGATCGTTATGACTGTCTTTGCTGTGTCAGAGACTTGTCGGGGGAATGTGGCCAGTGCGCCCAGTTTCTGGATGTGACCTATGTTACAACCCGGGCTATCCCGTGGACTTAAGGGAGCTAACTCCGATGGGCTCATTCCTTGCTTGTCCGCTGCTGTTGGGGAGACTCGCTGTCCTGATTGCTGGTCCTGTGGAGAGTCGGGGTGATTGGTAAAAGGGTACGGTTTGAGACTTGCATCTTCTTGCCATATCAGTGCAGAATCGTTGGGTTCTGAGCCAAAGATGTATACTCCCACAGGTTTGGCTATCTTTTTGGATTCAGTCAACCACTGTTGTGGGGATAAAGGCTGAGAAAGAAGTGTGTAGGTAGCCGGGAGCCGGGTCAAAACTCCGCACTTGAGTGCCTCCTGTTGCTGAGATTGAAGATGGAGCTGGGGCTGGGACTGTAAAAGAATGTTAGTGATTGTTGGAGTTTTTTTTAAATAATCCAATAGGTTCGTTGTTTTTGAGACAGTTGTCATATCCGAGACCGTGCTCTTGTCCTTTGGCTTTTTTTGGCTGGCATTACTAAGGCCGTTAGGGGAGAAAATGCCCGCAGTCAGAGTTTCCTGGCTAGCCCCGGTAGGCTTATGGGGGACCAGGTGGGGCTCCCCGCCGGGTACTTGCTGTTTCGATTTCCTCAGTTTTGTCGCCACCGCCGTTTTTCTTATTTTCCCGGATCTCATAGTAGTTGACTAACGTTGGCCAATTGGTTGTGGCTGTGGCCGATGCTCCAGGGCTAACAGCCGGGCTGACTGAGGGCTCTGGGGTAACGCTAGTACACACAGCGTTGACTGGATGGCTAAGGCTTGTGCTGCTTGTGCTGCTGGATCGGCTGGGGTAGCGCTGGTCTAACACAGCCGGAACACTTAAAAGTCTGAAAAAGGTTGCGATGGCCTGCGCTGTCCTACGCTGTCTTGCGACTCCGAGGCACTGCTGGGGGTCTGCTGGGGGTCTGCTGGCACGGGTGGGTCGTGATATTCTGCCACTCGTGAGTCCAGGCTGGACAACTAATCGGCAGATGGTTGGTGCTGGTTTGTGACACTTTTGTCAGTAGAACTGCAACACTCGTCGCTCTGCGTCACTTTATCGCTGCAGTGCGGTCTTATGGTGGCATCCCCGCTCTTTAATTGACTAACCCTGGAACCCAACCCTGGAACACACTGCAGACGAACCCCGCACCACCAGGACCTAGGCTGGGTGCTGGCTGCGAGTCAGAGTCAATAAACCCGAATGGGAGGATGGAACTAACTCAGCGACTCAGCTGCTACCCAGTCGAGGGCCCTAGGCAGGAGCACAGCTGGCTGTCGCTAGTGGACCCGAGGTGGGGGACGCGGCGGGGGGAGCAGCCCCGGAGCTGGAAAGAAAACCGCACGGGCGACCAGCTGGACGGGCAAGTGAGGCAGCGCAGGCGCGCAAATCGGTGACCGGCGCTGGGGAGGGGCCGCCGAGCGCAAAGGCGGAGGGAACCAAGGGTGAACCAGGGCGAACCGGGACGTTGAGGGAACCGGGCGGCAGTGCGTGGTTGGAGGAGTAGGAGGAAGGGGCGGGGGGAGGGCAGAAAAGGAGGCACGGTCTTACCCACAGGGTGCCCACAGGGTGCTTCCCGCTTTCCCCCAAGCAAAGGGGGTGCACCTCTCGCCTCTCACCCCTCCGCACTTGCACTCTCTCTCTCCACGGACTCACCCGCCCACTCCTGCCAACTTACCGGTGTGCCAGCAGCTACCGCAGGAAACCCTTCCAGGCTCCCAGGATCCTGCACTCCAGGACTCCGACCCAGAGACCAGGAGAGGCCAGGGGGGACACCGTGAGTTGAAGCCCACTCGGTCTCCGGCTCCGCGGCTCCACGACCAGCTGCTCGGCTCCGCAAAGCACTGCCCACCCGCCTCAAGGCACACGTCTGCCTGACGTCCGGGGGAGTGACTGCATTTCCGTTAGTGGGACGTGGCCAAGACTCAGCACCTGAAAAAACCGGACCAATGAATTGTTGTTATTGCATTTGTCACCCCGAGTGAGACGGGTATGCCCAGACGTGGGCCCGTGCTCTCCATGCCACTGGAGTTAAGCTTTCCTGACTGAAGAGGGGTGAAACCCCAAACCGGTCCTAGGATGCTTGTTTCCAGTCCAGGGAGAACCTGGCCTGGCAGTTCAGGCTGGACTGTTCCCATTGGGCACAGGGTTAAGACGGAAATACTGATTTGCATATGGCTGGGTTCAAACTGGAATGGCATGGTGAGCAAAAAAAACAATGGATTTAGGCCCAGATCTCTGTACTGGGGTGAACGTATGACATTGTTCTGCATTCTGTCCATCAATTGTTGTTTTTGCATTTGTCACCCCGAGTGGGACTGGTATGCCCAGACGTGAGTCCCGTGCTCTCCATGCCACTGGAGTCCAGCTATCCTGGCTGAAGAGGGGTGAAATCCCGAAATCGGTCCTAGAATGCTTGTTTCCAGTCCAGGGAGGACCTGGCCTGGCAGTTCGGGCTGGACTGTTCTCATTGGGCACAGGATCAAGACTGATTTGCATATGGCTGGGTTCAAACTGGAATGGCATTGTGAGAAAAAAAATGGATTTAGGCCCAGATCTCTGTACTGGGGTGAATGTATGACATTAGACTAAACAAAGAAAGGCAGTAGGGGAAATCCACGCAGGGTAGTGTTGAAGTATCTCCAATTCAAATATTCCAATAAGTGTTAGTGCTTCAAAGTCACAGTACAAAGACCACCCCACACTGTAAAAATGTAGACCTAAGTCCACATATAATACAATTCTTAACAATCGGCAAACTGAGCAGAAACACAAAGGTAGGAGCACATATAAAGTCCAAGTCTCAGTCCATAATATATTCTTCTTGCTTTATTCCAAGATCTTTAGGCATACATCAATCTTCTTAACACTTGTTGTCCAAGCCACAAACCATGCCAACACGTGTTTCGTCCATACGGCTGTATGCCATGGACTTTATCAGGGCAAAAATGAACTAATCATAATAACTGTACTCTTAAAGTTTAAAGTAGGGTTGCAATATTCAAAAGTATCCATGAAATCCAAGTCCAATACAAGATATCATTCCAAGCGTATAAGGTCCGTTGTCTGATAGAATCATACATTCAAAAAGAGGTTGCAGTGGACCACATATCCTCAATCCGGCATTCCGAAGAGGGAAAATATTCCTCGTATCCTCCGCGGCATGTATCCCTGTTGCATCCACATTCCATCAAAGCTCATTCTGCTCTCTCGCAAAATCCCCATAGAGGGTCTGCAAATCTTCACGCAATGTGCTGAGCAGCATCTCCAAGGAGCGAGTGACCGGCTCTTCGGTACCTTCTGGGTCCTGCCCTCCATTGTGCTAGGCGACATTCTCTCTTCCCCTCCGCTCGTCGGGAGTTTGCTCGGCATGACCTTTAAATTCCTGTCTTGCTTCACCCTCGCCAATGCCATGACTTCCTCCACTGCCTGGGCTCTCCCTGATAATGGTTCAGTCTTGGTGTAACTGTTGGATGTAGCCTGTTTGCAGAGGGTACTCTCTTCTAATGTTGGCCCCCAACCTCAAGCCATGGACCGTGCCGTTGTCTGGGACGTTCTCCCTCCCCGTATCCCTGTGGGGTAATTCTCATCCGACAAAGTCCCGGATCTGGCGAGCCCAATCCCGCATGCGTGCACTCTCTTCGTCTCTGTGCTCTTATGTCTGTTGCATAGGTTGTCTTCGGCCTTTATGTGCTTCACGGTCAACATCTCGGTCACATTATGGGGATCCCCACAGCTCTCTCTCCCATCGGTAGTAGGTTCTGGGACCAGATCTAGTCCCCCCAGGAGCACCTAGGAATGCTCACCCCCCTTGGCTTGTCTTCGAATCATGCTCACAAGCTGCGGTTGCAATCTCCGTGTGTTTCAGCTCATGTCTTGTGTCCTGCCGTGCGCTCTACTCAGCTAGGGAATCTCACTTCCCAGACGTGCCCCTTACTGATCTCCTATCCTTCAGGGCAGGCGTGGACAGTTCCCTGGTCCTCAAATGGCTCTTCTGAAGTTCTCGTCTGCGTCCCTAGAATCGTGGCGGGTAGGGGATCTGCTCGTTTGGGCCTTAAACCTGCCCACTCTGGACTTGCCTTCCCCCAAGTCAGAGCCAGTATCTAAATTGGGCGCCTCCAGGGGGCAGCGTCTCACTCTCTCTCCACTCTTGCCGCTTCTCGACCTTCGTGAGCTCCCCGGCCTCTGGTCCGTGCCTCCAGTCCCAGATCGGGGGCGCTGCGTCACGGCCAACGCCGGTGCGTCTTCACTGAATATTCAGGCCTGGAAGCATCCCCTCCGCTGTCTCGGCCACAGCTCAGAGTTCTCGGTCTCTATGCTGGCTCTACGACCTCCCCACTCCGTTTCCGGATTCGATGTTGCTTTTCTCCCTCGCCGCTGCAGCTACCTGACAGCCAGGGTGGCTTCTTGGTTCTGACCACCTCTCCCTGGTGCCTCCACTCGGTTTTGTGGTGCTCTATACCACTATTCTCCTTACTTACATTGATCCAGGCCGAGGGGACTCTTTGGACACTGATCTGCACTCCTTTGTCCCTCCCTTCCAAGGCTCCACGTAGGGCCCGGGAATGCTCCCACCTCACACGGCCCTGGTCTCTTCTCCTCTGTCCCTCAGCCAAAGCTCCGGCGCCTCCGCTCCCGATCACGGAGTCGCCACCATCTTGCCTTTCCTCTGCTACAGAAAAATAGGCAAAACAGTGTGGCCTCTCTGCTCTGACCCTTTCCCTAAGGGCGTCCGATTTCTCCTGCAGAGGACCTCCTTTGAGTTGAGGACACTTAAGGCGCTATGGTGGCTACTGGCGCTCAGGCGGGCGGATGGGAGCGGGAAGATGATCAAAACATGTCTTACTCAGTCGCCATCTTGGCCACGCCCCCCAACATTTTTTTTTAAGGAGGTGGTGGAGAGGTTCATTTTAATTGCCGGGGGCAGGGTGTCCCAGATCCTAGGTGCTAGGCCAGCGAAGGTGCGTGTGTAGGTTTTCTCTTTTCTAACTTTTTGCTGTTTCAATAGCAGGGTGTTGGTGCTTCACAAAGTTCTGCTATTGCCTGATAATTCCAGTTTATTGGCTAGATACCTTGGTGTGTTGAGGTGCAGGGCTTTGTGTGTCATGAATGCAATTTCTAGCTGTGATCTTGCCTGATAACAGAGCCAATTCAGTGCCTTGAGATCAGGGGTGATGTGGTTGTTCTTTTTGCAGCCAGTGACAAGTCTTGCAGCAGCGTTGAGTGAGGCTCTTAAAGGAGCCAGCCTGGATCTCGGCAAGCCACATAGGGTTGTATTCCCATTATCTATTCTGGGTATAACTAAAGCTTGAACTGCTGTTTTTAGGTCGCTGAGGAAGAGTTTTCGTTTTCTGAGAATGCGTATATGAAAGTTGGCTCCTGTGGTGGCTGTGCTGATGTGTTCCCTCATGTTGAGATTCTTGTCAATTATTATTCCCAATGAACTTGTGGAATCGATAATATGAGGTTTTCAGTTGAAGGCTGTTAAGTGTTTCATCTAGTTTACTATGTCACCTTGTTCGCGTGGTGGGGAAATTAGGAGAAAGTCTGTTTTGAGCGCATTGAGTTTGAGGTGTTTTTTTGTCAGCCAGATGTGGGTTTTTTGCAAAGTTATGTTGAGTAGGCGGATGTCATCCGGCAATTACATTTTTAGGTATAGTTGGGTATCATCCACATACATGCGTCCCTCCGTCCCCTTCCTGCTCCCCATTGGCCACCCTGCTCCCGCCTCTCTGCTGCTCCTCCCTTCCTATTCCCCTCTTATGGAGGCCGTGCAGCGGGCACGCACAGCGGGCGAGCCGCAGGTGCGCTGAATGCGCGCCAAAGGCAAGCCCGTCTGCGCCCATCCGCGCCCAGCGCCAGAACCCCTTGACCCCGCAAACGCCACAACACCAGACTCCGCTACGATGCCAGCACCCTCCATGCACTCAACGCCGGTCAAAACCACACCTGCTTCCAAGCCGACCCAAAACGGACTCACAGACCTTTCTCCTGCCACACCTGCAGCTTCACCTGCAACAAAACCACCAAACCCCCAAGGTCTGGACCCAACCACCTCCGCTGCATACTCCTCAACATCCACTCCTTAAGCAAACACGCCGTCGAGCTCTGGGATCTGCTCGACACCTCCACCCCAGACCTGGCCTTCCTGACCGAGACCTGGTGGAACAACTCATCGGCGCCCGAAATCGCTATTGCCATTCCAGACGGCTACAAGATCACCCGCAGGGATCGCGTCAACGGAATCTGAGGAGGAATAGCCATCTTCTACAAGTCCACCCTCAAGGTCGCCACCCACGCAGACGATACCCTCAACACAGCCGAACACCTGCAATTCCGGATTCACACAGACCCCAACACCACCCTCAGAGGAACACTCATCTACAGACCACCCGGAGCCCGAACTCAATTCAGTGACTCCATCGCCGACCTCGCTAGCACCCACGCACTCGCCTCCATGGACTACATCCTTCTCGGGGACCTGAATTTCCACCTCAAGAACAATAACGACGCCAACTCCACCACCCTGATCGACAACCTCGCCAACCTCGGCCTCAGACAACTCGTGACCGCACCCACCCACACCGCCGGCCACAAGCTGGACCCCATATTCTCCACAGGCACCCACGTCGCCTTCAACCACACCACCGAACTCCACTGGACCGACCACCACTGCATCCATTTCACCTTTAACAAACCAACCACGCACCACCGCACCCAACAGCTACCTCGCCGCTGCTGAGGCAAAGTCACCGAAGACCAGCTGATCACCACCCTCGCCCAAAACCCACCCATCGACCCTCCCAACCCAGATATTGCAGCCCGCAACCTCAGACAGTGGATCAACGACTGCGCCAACACCCTCGCTCCACTGAAGAAACCCTCCAAAAACCACGACAGCAAGAGAGCCGCCTGGTTCACTGACGAGCTGCAGGCCTCCAAACGCGCATTCCGGAAACTGGAGAAGATATGGCTCCTCGAACGCACTCCGGACAACCACGCAGCCCACAAGGACGCCACATGCAGACATCACCACCTCATCAGATTAGCCAAGAGATCCTCCTTCAAATACCGGCTGGACAGCAACGCACACGGCAGCAAAGAGCTCTTCAGCATTGTAAAGGAACTCTCCAACCCCTGCGCCAACGCCAACGACATACCGCCCTCACAAGAACTGTGCGACTCACTAGCCATCTTCTTCCACCGCATCCATGACAGCTTCAACACCATGACCGTCCCGACTATGCCAGACCCCACCTTCCCTGTGAACACCACCAGCACCAACCGCCTAACCTCCTGGTCCAACATCAACGACGACGAGACACGCGAGGTCATAAACTCCATCCACTCAGGATCTCCATTACACCCATGCCCACACCACGTATTCAACAAAGCAGACGCTGCCATCACACCCCAAATCAACATCTCTTTCGAAACAGTGACATTCCCGGAAAGCTGGAAACACGCCGAAATCAACGCCCTCCTCAAGAAGCCCAAGGCGGACTCCAAGGACCTCAAGAACTTCCGGCCCATCGCCCTGCTCCCGTTCCCGGCGAAGGTCATCGAGAAAATCGTCAACATGCAACTGGCCCACCACCTGGAAGACAACAACATCTTAGACCCGTCCCAGTCCGGATTCAGATGCAGCCACAGCACCGAGACATCCCTCATCGCCGCCACAGACGACATCAGGCTCCAACTAGACAACGGAGAAACATCAGCCCTCATCCTCATGGACAGGTCAGCCGCCTTCGACACGGTCTGCCATCGCAATCTAAAGACATGCCTCCAAGAAGCCAAAATCCAAGAGAAGGTCCTTGACTGGACCACGTCCTACCTCTACGGCAGAACCCAGAGCGTCCGCCTCCCGCCCTTCCGATCTGAGGCCACCGACATCATCTGCGGCGCCCCCAGGTCTCATCCCGACGCTGTTCAATGTCTACATGGCCTACCTCGCACAAGTGGCCCACCAGCCCGACCTCAACATCATCTCCTACGCCACCCTGCTCATCCTCTCCCTCACCAAGGACCCGCACACCGCCAAAACCAACCTCCACGAGGGAATGAAGTCCGTCACTGACTGGATGAGGAACAGCAGTCTGAATCTGAACTCGGACAAGACGGAGGTACCCATCCTCGGACCCACCCACTCAGCCTGGGACGACTCCTGGTGGCCGACCACACTGGGAACAGCACCGACACCCACCGACCATGCACGCAACCTGGGATTCATCCTCGACTCTTCCCTCTCCATGTCTAAACAGGTCGGCGCCGTCTCCTACTCCTGCTACAACACCCTCCGCATGCTCCGCAGGATCTACAAACGGATCCCGACCGAAACAAGAAGAACGGTGACACAGGCCCTCGTCAGCAGCAGACTGGACTACGGCAACGCACTCTACGCAGGAATCCGAGCCGAACACCTGCGATGACTAAAACGCATCCAAAACGCATCCGCCCAACTGATCTTTAGCATCCCCCGCCGCAGCCACATCACCCCCCACCTGAGAGACCTACACTGGCTCCCCGTCGACAAGAGGATCACCTTAAAGCTCTTCACCCTCGCACAGAAAGCCCTTTACAACGCCGGACCAGCCTACCTTAACATCAGACTCCATTCTACACCCCCACCCGCCAGCTCTGCTCCGCCAGCCTCGCGCTCGCCGCTGTCCCCCACATCCAACGAACAACCTCCGGCGGCCAATCCTTCTCCTACCTCGCCGCCAAGACCTGGAACACCCTCCCTACCCACCTACGGCAGACCCAGGACCTGCTCGCCTTCAGAAGACTCCTCAAGACCTGGCTCTTCGAGTAGTAGCGGCACCCCCTCTCCTCAGCGCCTTGAGACCCTCACGTGTAAGTAGCGCGCTTTACAAGTACTTTGATTGATTGTTTGATATACATGGCAATGGATATTGGAGAGTTTCAGAATTATACATTCTGGAATGCGCTGCTATATGAAATAAGAGGTGTGCTAATAGCTTAGAATGATTTGATAACGTTATATATATCTGGCACATTTGTGGTACATTCTCATGAATTTGTGAGTTGGAGTAAACACAGGACTACAGAACAGCAAACAGCTTTAATCTATCTATCCAAGGGCCTAATCATTCTCTTTCAATAGGCCCCCCCTGCAGATAAGGAGCATTTGTGAAGTGAGTCAGAGCTCCATAATCGGCTTCCAGAGTCGCTAATGTAATGACACTCTATACAATGCCTGCCAGATTAACTGAAAAATATTCAAACATTCTTTTTCTATGGCCATTGGGACATTTTAGGCCTCTGAGTTAGTGCTATTTGGGTGCAAAGTACAATTTTAGCCCAAACTTGTATATGGAGATGTGTGTCAAATGAGTTCACTCCTTCTTTACTGTTCTACCTGGTGGTAGGTGCCATTTGAAATTTGGGTTAGATATACTAATGCATAATTCCAAAAGGTGATGGAAGGATACTTGCAATAAGTCTAAACATTGAAGATAGGTCAGGGCAACGCTCCTCTCAGGCAGGTACGATCTCTGAGGAGGGAATAGCCAGGCTGGGAGACATGGGGATGGTGGACTTGTGGCGTAGTTTGCACCCAGGTGAGACGGGATACACATACTATTTGCATGCACACAAAACCTATGCGCGCCTGGACCACTTCTTGGTTTCTACCCCTATGCGAGCGCTTGCTGCGGAGGTTGAAATTGCTGCTGCGTCATTGTCTGATCACTCCCCTGTGGTGGCGGTGTTTACCCTCCCCCCACTGGCCCTCAGACAGAGTTCCTGGAAGCTGCGCGACACACTCCTACACCGGGCTGAGGTGGTTAAGAAGCTTCAGGGGACTATTAAAGACTTCTTAGAGCATAATAACACCACAGACACCTCTTTGGCCACCCGCTGGGGAGCACTTAAGGCAGTCCTTCGAGGGGAGCTCGAAATGGGGAGCGCACGCGCAAACAAGAGGAACTGTCACGGAAAACACGTGAACTTGAGCACATGCACCAGCGCACGGGGGCGCCTAGAATATGGAGACAGCTGTGATAGACCCGGCAGCAACTGGCGGCGCTCGACCAGGACCGAGCGGAATATGCAGCATTGCTGACCCCCGAGCAAGCGGAGTCACTAGATCGGCCTATCCGACCGGAGGAGGTTGTTGCGGCTATATCACGCCTCAAACTGGCGAAAGCCCCTGGCCTGGATGGCTTCTCCGCCGCTTTTTATAAGACATTCTGCGTGCAGGTAGTGCCACTCTTGACCGCTCTCTATAATTTCTTTGCTGAGTCGGGAGCAATCCCAAGGGGTCTGCTGGACGCGACTATCTCCGTCATCCCCAAACCCGGAAAGGACCGCACGCGCTGTGAGGCCTACCGCCCTATCTCTCTACTCAATGTAGATCTCAAACTCTACACTAGTATACTGCCGACACGACTCGCACCCCTCACGCCCGACCTGATTTACCCTGATCAGGCGGGCTTCATCCCTAGGCGCCAAACGGTAGACAACACAAAGAGGGCGCTGCACCACGAGGATGACAGGAGAATATATGTTTTTAGTGATCGGCGCCGAGAAGGCGTTCGACTGGGTTCATTGGCTTTATCTTGAGCGGGTGCTGCTGAAGGTGTGCTTGGGAGACAGATCCCGCACATGGGCCCTCAACTGCTACTCTTATCCCACGGCGACGGTCAAAGTCAATGGCCATTCCTCGCCTAGCTTCCCCATAGAGTGATCTCTATGGGGAAGCTAGGCGAGGCAGGGGTGCCCACTGTCTCCCTTACTCTTTGCGTTATATATGGAACCGCTGGCACAGAAGCTGCGACTCAACCCGGAGGTACATGGCATTAAAATCGGGGCCTATACGCACACCATCAGCCTCTATGCCGACGATGTCCTCCTGTCGCTATCTTCCCCGACGGCTTCCCTGCCTGCCTGCGTGGAAAGTCTCGATGCCTTCTCTAAGGTGTAGGGCTTTAAGGTTAACATGGCCAAATCGGAAGCCTTGGATCTCTCCCTAGAGGCGCACACCCGCTCCCATCTTCAGAACACCTTTCAATTCCATTCGACGCACACCGCTGTCCCTTACCTGGGGATCCACCTCGCCGCCACACTGCAGGACACGGTCCGGGTCAACAATGCCCGTCTGAGCTTTCTGATTCGCAAGGAGCTCAGTCGGTGGAAACACTTGCCACTGTCCTGGCTAGGCAAAGTGGCAGCGGTCAAAATGACGATCCTACCGCAGATTCTTTATCTATTCCGAGCCATCCCCCTTCGCCCGCCGGATGGTTGGCTCCGCCAGACACAAGCCGAATTGGCCCAATTCATTTGGAATGGCAGGAAGCCTAGAATGAAACTCAGAGTAGCAATGCTGCCGGCTGAGAAGGGCGGTTTGGGTCTACCGGATCTCCTGCTGTATTAGCAGGCCACCCAACTTAGAACTTTAGTCGAATGGAGCAGATGGGAGTCAGAGAAACACTGGCTCTCCCAGGACCAGGCCATAGCAGGCCGGCCGCTCCAGGAAGTACCATTTCTCCGCAGACAGCATAGACCTCCCCAACCTATACGCCTCTTACATCACGAGGGTCCCTCTGGCGCACGAACTGACCACCTTCCCTTCCCCGCTGAAACCTCTACTTGATAACCCCGAGTTTACCCCCGGACAGGACGTCGCAGCCTATGGGAGATGGCGCCCGGCGGGATGCAGGACCCTGTTCCATATGTTTGATGGTGGCTGGATCATCCCCTTTGAGACGTTCAAGCTGACCTACAGTTTGCCGGAGTCGGAACATCTCCGATATTTACAAGCGCGACACTGGGCTCTTAACGGTCAGGTACAGGAGTCGACGACTAGGCCCCTGCGGCCTTAAGAGTATTGGTTGCTCACGAGCACGACAGATAAACATCTCATCTCTGATCTCTATCGCATGTTGCTGGACCGCTATTCACATGACTATAACTCGGGTAGGGCCAGATGGGAAAGGGAGCTAGGACGCACACTCAGCTCTAAAGAATGGGAAGGGATATACTATCGCGTGCGGCACTCCGCCTATCACAAGGTTCCTGACTGACACACTCACCAATATAGTGACATACTGGTACTACACCCCAGAGAGGTTACTTGAGATGGACCAAAGTAGGGAGGCAACATGCTGGCGCGGCTGCGGGGAAACGGGGTCCTTAACACATCTTCTCTGGGACTGTGCACACCTCCGGGGTTATTGGAAGTCAGTCCTGGATGAGGTTGATGCCCACTTGGACACTGAAATCCCAAGGTTTCCTTCATATGTCCTCCTAGGCCTCCCAAATCCCATTATGTACCCCTTACGATCGCGCAGGGGCAGACTAGTCGCCATCGCTATTGGGTCTGCACTACAAAACATCCTGTCCCTCTGGCGTACCACTCATATTCCCTCAATCCAGGGATGGCTGTCGAGATTGTGGACGGTACTGGGCATGGAAAAGCTGTCCTTACTGAAAGCGGGGGAGGGCGCGAAATATGTGGAATTGTGGCAACCATTTCTGTCTCTTTTAGCCACAGAATTCAAGGAGGTCACATGTCCTAGCTACTTGTGCATCTTACGTTTGTCCCAAATAGAGGCCTGCTGAAGTCAGAGGAGGTTTGCCTTGTGTGGGGGGGAGGGGGTGGGAGTTCGGACCTGGACCTGGAGTGTGTGGGGGGGGGGGGGCGAGGGGGGATGGGAAGGGTTGTGGGGATGGATCATGGTTGGGGCGGGTGGGTTTTCCTTTTCTTCAAGTTACCTGCTTTATCAGCCCTCACTCACTAGAGTCTGGCCACATGGCCTCATCACTCCTTTGGCCACAACAAGATTTTATGACACGGCCGGCCCCTCGGGGTTGTAGGCGGCATGCTGTGTTTAACGCTTGGTTCCTAACCACAGTTCCTGGTGTGTTTGTACAGTATTGCCTTGCTGAGCCGGCCCACTGGATTGTAGGCGCTGGATGTTCAATCTTTTTGTGCTCAAATACTACCAATAAAAAGATTTAATACTAAACATTGGCAATTGCTCAGGTACCATTTAAAGACATTGTTCTTTAACCTTACATGTCACCTCAGATTAGACTCAGCCATATTCAAATCTTTCTGGACCCTGCTCCAACAAGAACAGTCCAGTTCGAACTTCCAAGCCAGATCTTCTCTGAATCATAATACAGGCAACCCAAGAACAGTTAGAATTATAGAAAGCATTCACCATTTGTGAGTTTTATGTACCACCCTAAGTGTCAAGAGTATGCCTAGACATGGGTCCAGTGCTCACTGTGCCACTGTAGCCAAGCTACACCAGACTAACGATCCCCAATCAGGGCAAAACTTGTCTTGGGTTGCTTGCATTCTGGTTCAGAGAGGACCTGATCTGGCATTTTGCATTTAACTGTTTCTATTGGAGAAGGGCCAGGACTAATTTGCACATGGCGGGGTCCAAACTGAGGAGGCATAGTGGGCAAAAGAATGATGGGCTGAAATGCTACCCGAATGATTGCCAGAGCTTAGTTATGGCAAGCATTACTCCCATCACCTTTTTAATGTACTGGCCTAAGTGGCAAAGTTATGCTCAGATGTGGGTCCCATGCTCACTGTGCCACTTAATCAGATGAAAACCTGTCTTGGATTGTTCGTGTTCCAGTTGTGGGAGGGCCTGGCCTGGCTTGGCAGTTCAGGCAGAACTCTTTGTATTGGAGCAGGGTCAAGACTGATTTGGATATGGATGGGTCAAAACTGAAGTAGCATGGTGGGCAAAATAAACGATTTATTGGGGTGCAGATCTAAGCGATTGTCAGTCGCTGCAATTAATTCAAGTATTCCATCGATCATCATGTAGTTGATTTGAGCAGCTTAAGAGGCAGATCTCTTTTTATCAGCCCTACCTCACGAACAGTCAATAAACAACAGATATTATGTAATGTTGCTTTGTTGAATGATGTCGGCTTTGGTTTTGAGCTGTATTGTGACATCATTCACCTTGAAGCCCCTTTGAAGCCCTGAAAGTCCATAGAAAGCATCCTTTAGCCCCTCAAATAACTTCTGTAAATGTGTTGTAAATCACTTAAGGTGCAAATTATTGTTAACAATTCTGCCAATGCAGTGTTGAGTTCAGTTTGTATTAAAGTGGCCTGTAATAGCTTGTAATCTATTGTCCATATTCTCTCAGAATCTGATAGGGAATCCATTCTTACTGTAGCATACTTCGATGGGATCCTTGGGGAATAACCACAATGTTAATTGGATTTACATAGCGCACGGCTACCCAGGAAGGGTTTTCCAGCGCTATGTCAACATCACATAGCGCATGGCTATCCAGGAAGGATTTCCCAGCGCTATGCCACCAAAACAGATCCAATTATGTTATGTTATGTTATACGTTCTTATTATAGCGCACGATTCACCCTGGGGCATCTTGGCGCTGCCTAGAAACACATCACTGGTTGCGAAGGCCTGAGCTATGCTAATCTAGTACAGGAAAGCCTTTAGGTGTTTCCTGAAGGTTCCATAAGATGGAATGTCCCTCAGGGCCTTAGGTAAGGTATTCCAGTACTTGGGCGCCAGATAGGAAAAGGCTTTTCCACCTGTTCGTTCAAGACGTATACGAGGAATCTGGAGCAAATGCAAGGAGCCCGACCTTAGATTACGGCCTGGAATGTGTTTTTTCAATTTCTTTTGTAAATAATACGGGCCTCGTCCATGTAACGCATTAAATGACAGACAGCGGATTTTAAAGATAGGTCTTTTATTTACCGGTAGCCAATGCAGGTCTTTCAGCAGAGGTAGGGAAGGGGAGCCTGCTGGCATGTTTATGATCATTCTGGCAGCGGTGTTTTGGATAACATGTAATTTATTTAATAGTGTTACACCCACCTCAGCCAGCAAGGCATTTCCGTAGTCCAAGCGACTGATCACCATCGCTTGGACCAACGTTCTCCGATGGGCAGTCGGTATGTAAGGAAGGATTTTTCGTAGCAAACGTAAGCTGTAATAGTAGGAGCTTGTGGTAGCTGCTACATGATCTTTCATTGACAGCGATTGGTCTAGTTTTATGCCCAGGTTTTTAACTCTCTGCTTGGGGACAGGGGCAACACCGAGCTGCAGGGGCCACCACTCATTGGACCATACCGCTGAGGCATTTCCCAATAACATGACTTCTGTTTTTCCGGGATTCAACTGGAGATAGTGGTTAGTCATCCAGTTGGATATTGCCAATATACCCTTGGAGAAGCAGATCTTGTCGGATTCTGGATTTGGACCGATGGTGAACAACAGCTGGGTGTCGTCAGCATATGAGATAGTTTCAAAACCCAGGGCTTCTACTGCCCTAGCCAAAGGGGCCATATAAATGTTAAAAAGGGTTGGGCTAAGGCAGGAGCCCTGAGGAACACCTTTTCCATTAATATTTTATCCGAATGAAAAGGGCCCAAGATGACTGTTTAAGATCTATCCGGCAGAAAGTTCTGAAGCCATTTAAGGGCTATACCCTGAATGCCATAGGAAGTTAACCTCTCTGCAAGCCTTATGTGAGAGATGGTATCAAAGGCCGCGGAGAGGTCAAGAAGGATCAGTATAGCTCATCCACCTGCGTCTATTGTCATTCTCAGGTAGTCCGTCATGGCTAGTAGGGCAGCCTCCGTACTGAAACCTGGGCGGAACCCTGATTCCGAGGGGTCCAAAACGGTGATGGTTTCAAGGTAACTACCCAATTGCCTGTTAATAATACTTTCCAGCATTTTGGCCAGTAATGGAAGCAAGGAGATTGGACGATAATTGCAAAGGTCATGAGGGTCTGCCAGGGGCTTCTTAAGAATAGGGCAAACAAACGCTTCTTTCCAGGCTGTAGGTATACTACCAGATTGGATAGATTTATTAAACAGTTTTTGAATAAACGGGGCACAACTGTGGGTCAAGAGAGCCATAATTTTGGGAGGGCAGGGATCTATGGGAGAGCCCGATTTAGCTAAACTTAGTGCTTTAGTTATTTCTTCCAATGAATCAGGAGCAAAACAGTCAAGAGAGCAGTCTATCATTTTTATGGGTCCTTCCGGGCAGGTCAGAAGCTGCATGTTACACGTGGCCGATGATGGAAAATCAGCGTAGATGGTTGAGATTTTTTCTTGAAAAAAGACAGCCAGGGAGTTACAAAATTCTTGGGATTCCAGGGGAGTTTGTTTGCACACTTGGGGTGAGACAAAGTCTCTGACAATGTCAAAGAGAGCTTTCGAGGAGTTGCTGGAACGCTCAATTTGATTCAGAATATACAGGCGTCTTGCTGACTTTAGGTTACAATGGTAACTCGCCAGGGCTTGTTTGTACACCAGTCTATTCTGGGGGGTTTTACTCACTCTCCAGCATCTCTCAAGTTGTTTGCATGAGGATTTTTCCTGCCTTCATTCTGTGGAGTACCACTATGCTGAGATTCGGTTTGGGGCTGGACCACAATTGTTTTTTATAGGAATTGTCAGGTGTAAGGCTTGCACAAAAGCCTTATTAAAGGTGGCCAACATTTTTGAGACTTCTAGATCGTTTGTTTGCGGTTCAACATGGAATACTTTTTCGAAGGCCTCTGACGAGAAATTACGCCAGGGTCTATGGTTTGAGTATTTCCTGCTCGCCGTCTGAGGTATGCCTTTTGGGCAAAGGCTAGTGATGAAAAACTTTATCATAGAGTGGTCCGTCCAGGTAAGGGGCCACGGGGGGTCACAGGACAGGTGGTCTACGTTGGGGAAGATTAAGTCCAACGTATGGCCCGCCAAGTGTGTTGGGCCATTGAGTCTTTGGGTAAGACCAAGCTGCTCCAGACCAGAAAGAAGTGTATTTACCTCCTGTGTTACGTGTAATTCACAGTGAAAATTGAAATCGCCCAACATCAAGTATTTATTTGATGCGAGGGCGTGCATAGCTAGATAGTCAACAAGTTTATCCGTGAAAACGGCTCTAGGGCCGGGAGGCCGGTAGACTAAAGCTCCATTCCAGCTTTCCGTAGGCGATAAAGTGACTTTAAAAATGCCTATTTCTAGGCTCTCCTCATTTAGCGTAGATAGCCAAGATATACTAAGATGGTTCTTAAAAGCGATGGCTACACTACCTCCTGTTTTTCCTACCCGGTCAAGATGGAGGAACTTATAGTTATAGCAATATTAATGATAGGATGGTTTGAGGCGTTCAACCAGGTTTCCGTAAGGAAACAGATCTCAGGGGAATGGGAGGTGATCAGGTCCCAGATTTCGAAAAGGTGTTTGGCTAAGGAGCGCACATTACATAAAATATAAGATGGGCCCTCAGTTTGATTAACTCTCCGGGCCCGGACTGGTGGGGCATGCGATACAGCCAGATCGCTCTGATAGGAGCAATGTCGGCAGGCTACAGGGCCTTCCAGTATACTAGGGAGCATCTTTAGGCAGATAATGTTTGGGCGTTGTTTGGCTAATTCTGCAGCTCTAATATTATATAATGTGTCAGATGAGTATGATATCTGAGTAGAATTGGTAGAATCTACCTGGTTTTGAGCAGGGTCCGTGGCCTCTGGGCTCGGGCGGGCTCGGACGAGCGCAGACGGGCTTGCGTTTAGCACGCCTTTGGTGCGCCCGCTGCACGCGTCTGCTGCGCGGAAGCATGCTCGTTTTCTTTTATGTGAGCGCTGCGTGCGAGAAAAAGACTAGCCCGCCACCCTGCCTGACTCCCAAGATGGCCGCTCGATTCCCCCGGCCGCCTCCGTGGTTATACAGCAACTCAGCGCCTAATCGGCTGAGTGGGAGAGGGTGAGTGCGGCAAGGATAAACGGCGATGTTTCAAAAAGTGAGCAAATTGCCAAACAATATCAATTTAAAAGTACAAGATACAAAGTGCAACAGCTCCCGGCTTCCGCTTCAGGAGTAATTCTAGGATTGGAGCCTGCGCGTTAGCCCTTCTTTTATGTGAGCGCTGCGTGCGAGAAAAAGACTAGCCCGCCACCCTGCCTGACTCCCAAGATTGCCGCTCGATTCCCCCGGCCGCCTCCGTGGTCATACAGCAACTCAGCGCCTAATCAGCTGAGTGGGAGAGGGTGAGTGCAGCAAGGATAAACGGCGATGTTTTAATAAGTGAGCAAATTGCCAACAATATCAATTTAAAATTACAAGGTACAAAGTGTGACAGTGCCCGGCTTCCGTCTCAGGAGTATTTCTAGGATTGGAGCCTGCGCGTTAGCCCTTCTTTTATGTGAGCACTGCATGCGAGAAAAAGACCAGCCCGCTACCCTGCCTGACTCCCAAGACAGCCGCTCGATTCCCCAGGCCGCCTCCGTGGTCATAAAGCAACTCAGCGCCTAATCGGCTGAGTGGGAGAGGGTGAGTGCAGCAAGGATAAACGGCGATGTTTTAAAAAGTGAGCAAATTGCCAAACAATATCAATTTAAAAGTACAAGGTACAAAGTGCGATAGCTCCCGGCTTCTGCCTCAGGAGTATTTCTAGGATCTTTAAAAAGATAGTTCCTATTCCAAGAGGTTTAGAACAACCAGGTTTTCAACCTCTTTCGGAAAGCCAAAAGGGAGCAATGGGCCCAAAGGTCCGGAGGGAGGGAATTCCATAGCTTTGGCCCTAAAAAATAGAAGGCTAGACATCCTTGCCGAGATCTCTTGATTCTGGGAACCAAAGCAAGGTCAAGATTACTTGAACACAGAGATCGACTGGATGTATAAAAAAAGACACCAGAGTTCAAAGATAGATTGGGCAGGTAGACATTTTCGCACATAACATAGTGCATTGAATTGGACAAGGCACTCAATAGGAAGTCAATAAAATTTCTGGTGTAGTTTGGCGCTCAAGGAGAACTTCGGGGGTGGAGTAAATGTCTAGCACCCGTGTTTTGCATAATCTGCAACCGTCTGAGTAAATTCTTCTTGACCAATAGATGGAGAATGTTTCCATAATCTACTCATAGACATAACTAGGGCCTGAATTACCGTTCTTTGGGTAGATCTGGAAAGCCCAGGATTTTCTTAAGCCATCTTAGGGGTACCAAAACAAGCAGCTGTCACCTTCGTGATTCGATGACTCATGGCTAATTAATTACACAGCCAAACTCCCAAGTTCTTGACCACAGGGGCGGGCATAGGAATGGTACCAATCACCTCTGGCCATAGATGAGGGCCCCAGAGATAAGGAAGGTTAAATACCAGCAGCACCTCAGTTTTGTCTCTGTTTAACTTAACCCCTTGCATGCTGCCGCGATTCTGCGCCTGTGTGGCACATTCCGATCGCGGGAGCCGTCATCAGCACACGAGCACTGTGTGCCATCACGGCTCCCGGCCGTCATCGGCATGCAAGGGGTTAAGGGAGTTGGCGTTCATCGATGAGAAGATTTGTATAAGACAGCTGTTCAAGTCCTCTTCAATGTTATCTTCTTACAAGGACACAGCAATCTGAGTCACATCAGCATATGACAAGATCATAAGACCACACTTTTCCACAATGTCTGCCAGTGACCTTACATAGAGGAGGAACATGACAGGACTTAAAGTGGAACTTTGAGGGACTAAAGATAGTAGAAATTGAGGCTTGGAGCTATGCTGATGAGAGTGGACCTGAAAAACCCGTCTCTGCAGATAAGACGTCAAGCAAGACAGGGCTATGCCCAACGCACCCATGGCCTCTAGTCTTTAAAGCAATGTGGTGTGGTTCACTGTGTCAAAGGCTGCACGGAGGTCCAAAACGATTAGTGCCACAGTGCCATCATTGTCCAATTGGTGCCTAAGATAGTCTGTCACTGCTAGGAGAGCTGACTCTATACAATGTCCTACTCTGAAACTAGATTAAGGGTGATGGAGCAGACCACTGGACTCTGTGAAATCAGCCTATAGTTTGACCAGGTCTTAGCATCTAAATTGGGTTTCTTTAGTAGGGGCTTGACCATTGCGTGTTTCTATGACCTTGAAACTATGCCTTGGAAATGAGAGGTGTTTAAGAGCTGGGTGAATTCATGCATTGTTCGTGATTCCAATTGACAAAACACTGAGGGAGGACTGGGATCAAAAGGTGAGCCTGATTTAATAGTGGACAGAAGAGAAAAGAGAGTTTGCTGGGTTATAAGGTACAAAGTACACATGGCTCAATTGGGCAATCGTCTTGAACAATGAACTATACATTTCTTAAGTATATTACCTTCAGGGAAATAACCAATTCCGTAATGGGGAATATTTAACCTGGGGTAGAACGAATAAGAGCTAATGGACTTACCTTCGGAAACGCATTATCTGGTAGAGACATGATCTCCGCGTGACGGCATCAGAATCGTGTTCGTCAACATTGTGACGTCCGCGTCTACAATATAACCGCCACTACGGCATGCTGAGGTCACTACTTTTCACGACTTTCCATGCAGAAGTGGGGAGCCATGAAGTAACAGACCATGATGTGCTAAAAAAGAAACTAGGGCTATGAAAGGAAACAGCTCTAACACTAAAAGACGATTTCGCAGTGGGGGAGGATGGGTGGGTCGGTAAGGAATCTGAGGCTAGATCATGTCTGTACTAGATAAGGCTTTACCAAAGGTAAATAACCTGTCCATCTGATAGAGACATCTAGCCGCAAATCCCTTAACTTTGAACAGATAACCAAGCAATACCTCCTCTGGAGGTGGGACTGCAGAAAAGCTTTTAACCAGGAAATCCAGCAAGACAGAGCCTCCCCTGTGAACCTGATAAGCCAGGCAATAGTGCCTTTGTGAACATGTGCAGAGATACCCACATGGCCGCTTGACAGATGTCAGAAATAGGAACACCACGCAGGAGGGTTATGGTGGCTGCTTTCGCCTCGGTGGAATAGGCCCCTAAGGGCTTCAGAAGGCTGCTTCTTTGCCAAGGCATAACATATTTTAATGCAGAGGATAACCCTGCTTGATATGGTCCTCTTTTGGACATCACGCCCTCGTTTGCTCCCACATATCCTATAAATAGTTGGTCATCCACTTAGAACTCTCTTGTGCGATAGAGGTAGAACAATAATGCTCTTTTTGTGTACAGATTGTGGAGATGCTCCTCTTCCTTGGAAGAATGCGGAGGTGCAAAGAAAGGGGGCAGAGTAACAGACAAGTCCCAGATGAAAGGGAGTTACAACTTTGGGCAAAAAGGGTGCCCTAGTTCTCAGTACCACTTTCTCCAGGAACACTGTCAGGTAAGGAGACTGTGATGACAGTGCCTGTAGTTCACTCACCCTCCTGGCAGAGGCAATTGCAACCAGAAAGCAGATGATGGTGAGCAATAATAGAGGACAGTTCTGCATCGGGTCAAATGGTGTACACATCAATAAATGAAGGACCAAATTGAGATCCCATTGTGGCACTGGAAAAAAAAGGGGGGAAACAAGTAGGTTAACCCCTTCAAAAATCTCTGCACATGAGGGGACTTAAAAAGTGTAGGCTGAACTCGCTGCATTAGAAAAGCCAAAAGGGCCAAAAGTCAGCTCTTCAAAGTACCCAAGGCAGAGCCTTGCTGGGCCAAGGAAAGGATAAACAGGAGGATGTCTGACAGGGAGGCAGATAAGGGGTCAATGGACCTTTTTGTACAACATTACAAAAATGTGTTCTATCGGCAGACGTATATCGATTTCGTGGAAGGACGCCTGATTGCCAGAATAAACTTGTAGACTTTGGAAGGAAGGTCAAAAGCTGTCAACTATCGCTGCTCAATCTCCATGCAAGGAGCCGGAGAGTGGACAGGTTCGGGCGGAGGACCCTCCCCTGCTGCTGCGACAGCAGATCTTCCCGAAGTGGCAATTTGATCGGAGGAGCGATGCTCTCATCTAGAAGCTCGGGCAGTTCCCAATCCAGAGCCACAAGAAGGACTAATGCCCAGTTGCTCCTGATCTTCTTGAACACTCGAGCAGGAGTGGTATGAGCATAAAGGCGTATAGGAGGGCTGAGCTCCACTCGTGATGAAAAGCATCGCCTAGCAAGAGCCACCTTGGAAAATCAAATGCACAAAACTGCTGACATTGCGCGTTCTCTGCAGAGGCAAACAGATCGAACCAAGGCTCTCCCCACCTCTGAAAGAGACCTTGTGCCACCTCCAGATGGAGATGCCACTCGTGCTCTGCAAGGCACCTTTGGCTGAGCTTGTCTGCTCTGGTGTTCAGAGAACAGGCCAGATGTTGAACCACCAGGGGAATGCCGTATTGTTCCAGCCAGGTCCAAAGGTGCAGGGCCTCTTGACGAGGGGTGGGCGGAGTTCACAGATTTGCACTATGTGGAATTCCGCTGAGTTGCATAAAAACTCAGTGGAATTCCAAGTAGTTCCGCTCTGCCCTACTCTGTACTAGAAATGCCATAAAAAATGACATTCAGCTGTTCCAATACCTTGAAAAGACAGATAGAGTTGAGGGAAGCCTCACTGGTTTTTGTCACCATGACGCAACACAACACGCTTGCCGTTCGCATTTGCTGTATTGCTTGCTAGTTCTACTCATCTCTGAAAGTCCACTCCACCGTACACCCAGGAAAATAAATGTGAGGGAAGCAAACACGTAGCTTCTACTATTGTCTTTGTGATTTCTGCTGGCAAAAGAGCAAAAAGTGATAATTTTGCTCTTATAATATTAATTATTACCATTGTCACGCTACCTATGGTCAGAAGGGACAACTGGAGCTCAATATTTAGTGGACCCAGCCTTTTGCTTCACATATAAACAACATGAATTAGGAGAAAACCTTTGTTTACATAATCATATTGAAAGCCCAACAGTTAAACTTTTTTGCTAATGCACAGAATGTAATTCACCCTCACTAAAAGATTTATTTTAACATTCTGAGTTCAGGGATACTAAACTCGTTTTTCTACTGTGTTCCCTGGGTCAGTTCGGATTATCAGATGTTATAATCAAACTGCGCATTCTGGCCTATAGGAACAGATAGCCTTGCAATGGTGAAAAACAAAATTGGCTATAATTCGCTATCAGGACATTGCACACACATCAGGGCATGTCCTACCTTTTACATTCATTGCACCCTGCCCTTGGGCCTACCTTAGGGGTGACTAATATGTAGAAAAGGGAAAGATTCGGGACTGGCAAGTGGGTGCACTTGCCAAGTCGACATGGCAGTCCCAGACTGCCCACAGGCTCTGCAATGGCAGGCCTGAGCCATATTTTACAAGCTGCTTCTGTGGGTGGGACAATCAGTGCTGCAAGCCCACCAGCAGCATTTGATTTACAGGCTCTGGGCACCCAGTGTGCTCTGTACTAGGGTCTGACAAGTAAATCAAATAATCATGGAGTCACTAATCCATACAACAATTTAAAATAGGGAGCACTTGCACTTTGCCACTGAATAGCAGTGGCAAAGAGCCCAAAGCATATAGGGCAGCAAAAACATAAGAGGCAACAGCAAAAAAATGGAAGGGAGACCCACTATAATGGTGCCAGGTCTAACATGTGTCCCCTCCAGCTGAAATGTGGGAAGAACTACCCACTCTCTTGGGAGTTCTAATCACTAAGGCAGAAAAATCTGGACAGACCATCAGCATTGGCGTGTTCTGTACCAGGGCGGTGTTCTACCATGAAGTCCATCCTCTGTAGGGAAATGGACCACCTCAACAGCTTTGGATTCTCACCCCTCATCTACATCAACCATCTGAGGGGCCTGTGGTCTGTCTGAACCAGGAAGTGAGTCCCAAACAAGTATGGTCTCAACTTCTTCAGTGCCCAGACCACAGCAAATGCCTCACTCTCAATTGCACTCCACATCTGTTCCTGTGGAAGTAACCTTCTACTAATGAAGGCTACAGGTTGGTCTAGGCCCTCCTCATTTAACTGTGAAAGTACAGCCCCTACACCATGCTCTGAAGCGTCTGTCTGCACAATTAATTCTTTAGAGAAGTTGAGCCCCTGAAGCACGGGTGCCCTGCACATGGCAGTCTTCGGGGCATCAAAAGCTTTCTGACAGGTGTCAGTCCAGTTCACTTTCTTGGGCTGCTTCCTGAAAGTCAGCTCTATCAAGGGTGCAACAATGCTTCCATACCCCTAGACAATCCTCCTGTAGTACCCTGTGAGTCCTAAAAAGTCTCTCACCTCAGTCTGCGTCTTTGGGGGGTTCCTAAGCCAGGATGGTATCAATCTTGGGCTGTAGGGGCGCCACCTGGCAGCTCCCAACTAGGTGACTCAAGTACACCACAGAACCCTGCCCGATCTAGCACTTACTCGCCTTGATCGTGAGGCCTGCCCTCTGAAGCGCTATCAACACTTTCCAGTGGTGGCGCAGATGTTCTTCCCAACTGGCGCTTAGCACTGCAATGTCATCCAGGTAGGCGGCACTGAAATCTTCAAGTCCAGCCAACACCTGGTTGACCAACCTCTGAAAGGTGGCAGAAGCATTCTCCATCCCAAAGGGCATATCCCGGAATTGGTAGTGCCCATCTGGTGTGGAAAATGCTGAACTCTCCTTTGCCCCATCAGTTAAGGCGACCCGCCAGTACCCAGACGTTAAATCAAACGTACTGAGGTACCGTGCAGCCCCCAACCGATCAAAGAGCTTATCAGCTCTGGGGATGAGATGCGCGTCAGTACTGGTGACTGAATTGAGCCCTCGGTAGTACACACAGAACCAGAGTTCTGGTGTTGCACCCGGTGCGACAGCCTTTAGGATCAAGACCACTGGACTGGCCCAGGGACTGTTTGAGGACTCAATCACCCCTAATGCAAACATCTTGGAGACCTCCTCCTTATAGCAAGCTCTCACCCTGTCAGTCACTCTGTAAGTTTTGTGTTTTACAGGAGGACTGTCCCCAGTGTCCACATAATGGACGCACCACTCAGTGACACCGGTAGTCAGGGAGAACAGATCAGGAAACTGTCCCAACAGTTGACGACATTCATCTTGCTGCTTAAGGGCAGGGCGGGAGAGAGGTTCACACCGTCCACTGACCCATTTTGCTCTATTGCAGACAGGAGTTCAGGAAGAGGCTCAGTCTCCTCCTCCATTCCATCATCTGTTGCTAGGTGCATGCCCACTTCGGACCTCTCCAAGTGGGGCTTCAGGCGGTTTACATGCAGGACCCGCAAAGGGTTCCTAGGAGACAGCAAGTCCACCAAGTAGGTGACATTACTCTTGCGCTCCACCACCTCAAATGGCTCAGTCCACTTATTCTGGAGCGCACAAGGATCCCTGGAGGCCATGACCCACACTTTATGTCCAGGATGAAACTCGTCTAGTTTGGTTTCTGAAGGCCAGCATGTAGCTATATACATTCTGGAGAGGTTTACTGGGAGCTTTCCCAGCCTTCGTTTACCAAATTCAGAGGTCCTCTTACTTGGTGACCATACAACAGTTCAAAGGGAATGTACCCTAAGGACTTTTGTGGCACCTCTCTGCAAACAAACAGAAGGCATGGCAAGAGGACGTCCCACTTACGCCTCATAGGTTCTTCAAGACCCATAATCATGCCTTTTAGGGTCCAGTCGAATCTCTCAACCCGCCCCATTACCTTGGGGGTGGTAAGGAGTGGTGAACTTTGAGGTTACACCACACTCCTGCCACAGGGACTTCATATACTTGGATATGAAGTTGGTACCATGTCTAACACCACCTCTCTGGGGAACCCCACACGGGACAAAATCCCCATCAACGTATGACCCACCACTGGGGCAGTCACAGTCCAGAGAGGGATGGCTTCCGGGTACCTGGTGGCATAGTCCACCAAGATGAACTTGTTGCCCATGGCTGTCTCGGGATCCAGTGGCCCCCCAAAGTCAATGCCCACCCTTTCAAAGGGGGTGCTGACCACAGGGAAAGGCTGGAGAGGAGCCATTTGCTTTCTCCCACTCTTATAACTTGCATGGCAAGTCTGACGGGTCCTGCAATGAATATCTGAACTCTTGCGCATTTGGGGCCAAAAAAAGTGGGTGACAAGCCTCTCAAAGGTCTTGTTCCAAATGTCCTGCTAAATGCACATCATGAGCCAGCCCCAGTAGGAAGGCTCTGAAGCGCTGGGGTACCACCAGAACACGAGCTGACCCAGGCTCAGCAACCTTAGGCCCACTATACAGGAGACCATTCTCCCAGTAGATCCAATGTGATCCAGACTGATCACCTGCTGCCTGGTTTGTGGCCTACTGCCGCAAACCCACAAGAGAAGGGCACTTCTTATGCTCCTCACAGAACTCTTCCTTGGAGTGGCCTCCTTCCTGCTTACAATGGGTCAGCTCAGGCAGGTCCCCCAGTTCAGCTACTTGCTCCCCTGTAGGTTCCAGGGCACACACCTCAAGGTCTGCCTTCTCATGGACCATGGGAACTTCGGGGGCTGGTTTCGCACACCCCCTGCCTCTTCTCTTTACGGCAGGCACCTAGGACACTATCAGGCACCAGGTCCTCTTGAATACCCTTACTGGCTGCCATGGGCCACATGCCCACTCTGGCAGACCCAACATTTATTTATTTATTTTTATTTATTTTTGGCATTTATAAAGCGATCTGCAACCCTAAGGGCATCCTGGCGCTGGAAAGATAGCAAGTATTCATGAGTGACCTGTCAAGAATAAAAAAGAGCGGTCGGCAGAGGAAAAAGATACTGTTGCAAAAAGCAGATTTCTCAGACTTTTGGAAAGAGCCAGGTCTTAACTCTTTTACGCAACTCCATTAAACTCTCAGTATTCCTAATCTCCAGAGGAAGACGGTTCCATAGGTGGGCTGCTGCCACACTGAAGGCTCTCCCCCCCAGAGTAACCTTCTTTGTCCTGGGGATTCTAGCCAGACTGGCAGAGGAGGAGCAAAGAGTACGAATAGGTTCATATCATTTGAACCTATCCTGAATCAGCTTGGGACCTTGCCCATGGAGTGCCCTGAACACTATACATAGAGATTTAAATAAGTTCTTCTGAGCTACTGGCAGCCAATGTAACTCTGCCAGTGCTTGTGTTGTCGAGGAACAACCTGCTAACCTGGCTACTGCCGCCTGGATGCTCTGGAGCCTAGCAATCAGATATCCAGGGGATTCCAGGAGCAGGGCATTACACCTAAGAAATAAAGGTGCTGGGATCATTTGCAGCTTGTGAAATCTCAATCGAAAATTACATAGCCCATCCACGGAACCCATCTTGAAAGTTCTAAAAGCAAAAACAGTGCCATCAATTAATTACGGCCACCTAACCTTTCCCGGCGCCTTTGACAATTTCTACATGAGCTTTCAATCTTCCATATATAAGAAAGTGCTGGCAATCCCACGACAGGCCAGGAGAGCCAGAGTAAGGCTGGAGCTGGGCCTTTCTCGCCCAGACATCTCTTGCCTGGGGGATACAATAAAATACTACATCAGCACTTTGAGAGCTCCAGCAACAGCCTTGAAAGCACAAATCAAAACAATCTTTGAAGAAAATGGTTCACCATGGCAAGTACAATTGACAGGAGCTATTCAATCGCTAGAACTAGAGGAGCAAAACCTGGTCAATATTAATATTTCAATTGCAGCATGGAAAAAAGCAGTGAACAGACAGGTGAAAAACATTTCATTCGCGAGAGATCTGGAAAGTCTGCATCACCATCCAAATCTTTCCACACTGGATGCCTCATACAAAGTGGGAAAAGCACAGCCTTATTTTGAGCAAGCACTATCAGTTCAAGCTCGAAAAAAGATCACTTATATGAGGCTCCTGGCATTACCCATTGTGGAGTTTAATCAAAGTTGGGCCCGTGCGGACAAATTAGTAGCATGCAGACTTTGTGACTACCATCAGGAATCTTGGTATCATTTGCTGTGTTGCTGCCCAAAGCTAGCCAGTGAGAGGCATCGCTTGGTCATCCCAATCTGCAGAGCTCAGGGCCTCAAGCGATGCAGCGAAATCTCGGACTTGTGTTTTTCGTCCACAGAAAGTCAAATAGCAGCACGGCTGGGGAAATTTACAGACCTAATCTGCGCAGGACTGTCCGCAAAGAAATAAATCTGTAGGACTGGAAGTAGGGGAGAGGTGGACAAACCCATGTCTCAAAAACGAACGCTCTTTGTTCTAAAACTGTATTACTAGAATATGATACTGTAACGAATGTTTTAGGTCAAATAAGACTGTGGCAAGAATCAGGAGTTTTAACCTATTTGGTTTTTAGATAATTATTTTAGAATGTTAGCATATTGTAATGTTTTTAATTAATCGAACAATAAAAGCTTTTTCACTTAAAAAAAAAAAAGAGTGAGCTGTCAAGAATAAACAAGCATTTACAATGCAACGGTTTCGCCTTTGGAAAAGTTTGAGCTATTGGCATTGTGAATGACAAACTTTTTTATTTATGTGTTTGTTTTGAAAACAGATAAATAAATGGCATGGTCATTTACAATGGCAATAGCTTAATCTCTCGCAAATGTGATTTGTATTGCAACTATTTCAGTTAGCATTTTGCACTACGATGAAAACTGGCTTGTGTATTTACTCCTGCAGAAGACTATCAAGAGGAGAGTCAGCAGGCGTCCCTGTAGGAGGGAGTGTATTCAAGACTGTGCAATACAATACATGCTCCCTTCCCAACTCACTTGGTCTCGAACGCCCAGTCATAAACTGCACCACCATACATTGCGACACAAATCTGGACATACATTAAAACGAAAAAACGCCTGTTTGTCTATAGTTGATTGTACTCGGTGGCCTTGAGAGCATAAGAAATATTATAGAGATGTGCAGATCTGTTCAAAGCTACCAGCATACTGAACTATAAAACAGCGCATCTGTCTCTCACACTTCATCATACACCACACTGCTATATGCTGCGTCCATAACACAATAACCGCACCCCTGTGGTTAATAAAGGGAATGGAAATACTTCGCACAAAAGATCAAAACAAAGTTAACATCCTTCCAACCACACACACACACAATGCTGTGTAGCGATATAAATGCTGCAGTACAATCACTAACCGACCCCTAACTTTTGCGCCTCCATTTGAAGACCAAAGGGAAAAACCATCTTCAAACTAGTTCACAGTATCACAAGAGATCATGCGTCACCCCATCACTAGCACCATTTTACTACAATACATAGGTAAGGGCATTCATGGCCTACCACCTTACGCTGTTCATCACTTACCTTCAAAAATTTGGATTCTGGGTAAATACTCCCCTCCCCCATCAAATGCAAATAAGACTTGCGAGTACGAGAGCTGCAACCCAAGACCTATATTATAATGTTCACTTTACAAAACACTTGGTCCGTCAGAAATATAACTAATCACATTAGTCAAATTCACAAACTCACAACCATAGTGACCTGAACCTACTGACATGCAGAGAAATACATTTGACTCCTCGACTTCGGCACTAGAACTCCCGCGACATTAAAGCACTGAAAAACAGTTTCACTCATCCTTAAGTCGAAGGAAAAATTCAACCATGAGTTATCTTGAGAACTACAAACATGCCCTTCAGCAACCAAATCATCATGCCTCGACCCATCATGTTAACATATCCTTTTATACACTGGATCCAGGGTGCCACACTCTACGAAAATCACGCACTCTCTCAGACGCCTACTCCATAGACTTTGCACACCACAGTCACCAGTCTTCCATTCACATTCCCTGACTGCACATTTCCTCCATTCCCTGTTTATGGATATTTACCCAAAATAGTTCAAATATTGAGGGACGGTAACTACTTTAAAAACAGACCAATTGTGATGAAGTGATACACAGATTGAACAAGCACTCACACCCCCGAAAATGAGGGACGTTTTCGGTAAGGCAGATTTGCTCACGGACAGCGGGTGGGGGCCGGGCGGGCACACGGACAGCGGGGGGAGGGTGCGGGCAGGCACACGGACAGGGGGGGTGGGGTGCGGGCAGGCACATGGACAGCGGGGGGTGGGGTCGGGCAGGCACACGGACAGCGGGGGGGTCGGGCAGGCACACGGACAGCGGGAGGGGGTGCAGGCGTGCATACGGACAGTGGGAGGGGGGGCGGGCAGGCAACATAAGACGGGATACACAAAACGAGCGGTAAAGGCACGGACAGCGGGAGGGGGGGTGGGCAGGCAACATAAGACGGGAAACATACAAAGTGAAAACACATTTATAAACAAAATGCTCCTTACCTGATCGCTTCGTGGGAACTCAAATCTTGCAGACAACTCCAACAACAAACACTTGTAAAAAGAAGAAAACAGGCCGACTCGAAACAAAAAAATAACACACACCCACCGCCGCGATGACGATCAGAAGTGGGTGGAGAGCGAAAAAATCGCGGGAACGCCCCCGAATCTGGTCCGGCCTTGACGGACAGATCCGGCTCCCAATGGCTAGCCTCCATATATGGAGCTAGCCAATGGGAGCCGGGGGACGTTCCTGTAGCCCATATTGTAAACAATAGATTTCGCCTGCGCCGAAAAGCTGCGCAGAGCGCAGCCTTCGGCCAGGCGAAACCTAAAAAAGAGCGGTCGGCAGAGGAAAAAGATACCGTTGCAAAAAGCAGATTTCTCAGACTTTTGGAAAGAGCCAGGTCTTAACTCTTTTACGCAACTCCATTAAACTCAGTATTCCTAATCTCCAGACGGTTCCATAGGCGGGCTGCTGCCACACTGAATGCTCTCCCCCCCAGAGTAACCTTCTTTGTCGTGGGGATTCTAGCCAGACTGGCAGAGGAGGAGCAAAGAGTACGAATAGGTTCATACCATTTGAACCTATCCTGAATCAGCTTGGGACCTTGCCCATGGAGTGCCCTGAACACTATACATAGAGATTTAAATAAGTTCTTCTGAGCTACTGGCAGCCAATGTAACTCTGCTACTGCTTGTGTTGTCGAGGAACAACCTGCTAACTTGGCTGCTGCCGCCTGGATGCTCTGGAGCCTAGCAATCAGATATCCAGGGGATTCCAGGAGCAGGGCATTACAGTAATCCAGGCAGCTCAATATTAAACTCCTTACTACCATAATTCGTGCCTGTGTTGGCAACAACGGCACTTTCCGGAGTCCTCGTATAAGAGTATAGCAGCCTCCCACCAGTTTGTTAACGTGGGATTCCAGATTTAATTTCTCATTAAAACTAAACCCCCATCGAGGCGGACCTAACGGTAGAGGAACTCCAGGTGGCCATCGGGACACTGCGGCCGGGTAAAGCCATGGGGCCAAACAGAATACCCATTGAACTATACAAGGAAAAGGCCGAGACCATCACCCCTCACTTGCTACAGATTTTTACTGACAGGCTAGAGGTAGGCGAGCTACCGCTGGATCAGTGCACAGCTACCATAGTGGCTATACCGAAGCCGGGTAAACCAACCGATAGCTGTACCTCCTACTGCCCTATATTCCTGATTAATGCAGACGCTAAGATCCTCGCAAAACTGTTGGCGACTAGGCTAACACCCCACTTATCGACAATCATTCATCCAGATCAGTCTGGCTTTATGCCCAGCAGAAATACGGCCCTTAATCTGAGGCGTCTGCATGGTGTTCTTGCTCGAGCGGAGTGTCTGCGGGAACTGGCGGTGGTGCGGTCTTTAGATGCCCAAATGGCATTTGACATGGTGGAATGGTCCTTTATGTTCGCGGTGCTCCATCACCTGGGCTTTGGGCCAAAATTCACTGCATGGGTTAAGCTACTCTATACCAAACCAATGGCTCATGTCACTGCTAATGGCCACATGTCGGATGACTTCCCCCTGGGACGTGGCACGCGACAGGGCTGCCCCCTGTCGCCGCTACTCTTTGCCCTGGTGCTGGAGCCACTGGCCGCATGGATACAGTGGGAGCCAATGATACGGGGACTCCAGAGGACAGATAGTTGGGAAGACCGCGTCTCCTTATATGCAGATGACGTGCTCCTGTATCTGTCCACACCGAGGCGTTCCATACTGACCCTTCTTAATATTTGTAGGATTTTTGGAAGGGCATCCGGCTACACTATGAACTGGTCTAAATCAGCCATGTATGTGTTACATGGCCCCCCGCCGCTGCTCCCTGCGGACTGCCCACTCCGGATTTCCGAGGGCACGTTTAAGTATCTGGGCGTATATAACACTGTTGACCCTACAGACTTCTTTAGGCGGAATCTTTAACCACCGTTGGACCGCCTCAAAAGATATGTGCGCCACTGGGAAACCCTGCCACTGACTTTGCTGTGAAAAGCGGCGCTTTTTAAGATGATGTCATTACCTCGCTTTCTGTACATACTGGAGAATACACCGTTCTAGGTTCCGCATCACTACTTTCGGAAAATAGCGGCACAGGTCTCCATCCTGATGTGGGGTAGTAAACCGGCACGTATCGCACAGGCCAAGTTGGTGCGTGGCTGGTATGATAGAGGGATAGCGCTCCCAAACCTTCAACTTTATTATTGGGCGGCGCAACTGAAGGTGATTAACCAGTGGTTACATGCCCCACAGTCAGATCCGGCGTTTAAGGCGGATAGGGAGCTACTGGGCACGAGGGGTATGTTTTCCCCCTTGTACGACAAAAAACTGACTTCAACACTCATTGAGCCTCTGAGACACACTGTGAGCATCTGGCATGCCGCCCAGGACAAACATGGATGGCGTGGAGTTCTGACACAGCTTACGCCCTTGTGTGACATAAAGCGCTTAGGCAGACTGAGGAACTGTAAGGGCTTTGACAGCTGGGATGACATTGGTATATCGACGGTGGGGGACATGTGGCACAACGGTGAGATAGTTTCATTTGAGCGCCTTAAACAGCAATATGAACAGGCATCTTCAGAGAAGTTCCGATACATGCAGATTAGGCAGGCCCTGATGTCAGCGCTACCGCCCGGAACGGCAGTTCCGGAGGTATCCCCTATGGAAGATAGGTTACTCACAGACTACATGCAGCAGAAAGCCACCTCACTTACATATCGTATATTGGTAAACAATTTGACTGACCCAACAGGCTCCCTACGAGATAAATAGTCCCATGATGTAGGTGACATTGATGATGCAGAATGGCAGGAGGCGCTGTCTAAAATGCGGGAGGTGGGCATACCCTCACAACTCAATCTGGTGCAGCTCAGACTTTTACATAGTTCGTATTATACCAGGCACACCTTTTGCACCATAGGTAAAGCAACACACCCTTTCTGTCTGCGTGGCTGTGGGGAGGAAGGTACAAGTTTTCACACCATATGGGACTGACCCAAGATTTGTGAATACTGGTCCCGGGTTTTGAAGACAATGTCACAGTTGGAGGGAACATCATTGCTACCTGAGCCCAGACGCTGTTTACTAAATATATGGGAACCTAATGATTTAACCAGTCAGGCTCAAACCTGGGTAACGCTAGGACTTATGATTGCTAAACAAAATATAGCCCAGAAATGGGGGGCAGTAGAAACGCCGACACTCGCTGCATGGGGGAGGGACATGGATGATGCCATGTTGGCGGAAAGAACGTTTTTTATTGCACGAGGATGTCCCCAAAGGTGGAGTAAAATATGGGAGGCCTGGAACAAATTCAGAGGAGGTATATGTGACCCACCTCCTGAGCAGGACGATGATTAGACTGATTACGAGTAACACACATGAACAAGAGAACTCTGAATGGGGCCTAGATTGTAACGTATTATTGGTACTGGGATTTTACATTAAGGTGTTACATGTGCTTTTTTGTACTGACATGTCATATATGAATGCAACAGTAGACATATGGGTTCTGTACTGCACTGATATTTTGAAAAATAAAATTAAAAAAAAACTGAAACCCCTAGATTTCGTATGGCAGCCACTGGTGTCGGCATACCATTCGATGTTATGGGCCAGAAGTCAACTGGCAAGGCTCGAGGGACCCCCCCCCGCCTTGCAGTGCAAAATCTCAGTTTTTTCATTGTTAAACTAGAGCGAGTTCTCCTTCAGCCATTTCACCATTTCCTGCATGCATGTGTGAAAACAATCCAGTGAGTCCACTTGGTCACCCTCGAGGGATTTCAAAACAAGAGAGGAAGCGTAGAGGTACTGATAGAATCACCCTCCTAGCAGAATTGTATAAACAATGGGATTCTATCAATGTGAAGAGGTGATAATTTTCATGATGTTTTATTCTTATGGGGTCCGGTGAAGTACTCGGCTCTCTCTTAGGAATAGAAAGATGAGAGCACAGTGTGCTTGTTAAAATACCCCTCACACACTAAAAAGTCCTTTAGTGTCATGCTTCATCATAGGGGTCTTCCCATCCGTATAACGGGGCGGGGCATGCTGCGACCAAACGAACTACCCGGGAGCACTTAAGTTGTGACAGAGGCTATGTGTAGGTGTAGGGGTGTCAGTGAAAGTGTAGGGACCTAACAAGTGAGTGCAAGAAAAGATACAAAAAAGTTAAAAATTCCCTGGCTTAGTAGAAAAATATATTTTATTCACTTCTCTAGCTGGGAACGTTAAAAAAGGGGATTGTGAGGTAGAGCAATAGCTTGCTACCTAGTCGACATGTTTCGTAAGCAGTCCCCTACTGCTTACTCATCAGGACCATATAGTGATCCCTACTACTAATAGCTCAGTTCTACAGAGGTATGCCGACTATCCTACAAACAATGCAGCAAAAATAGGTTTGGGCATGAGCTGGCCCGAGTGAAGCATGGTAATTTGCAATGAATACCAAAGATATTGACCTATTGCGGTCTCTGTAAAGGAAAAGGAGAAAAAGATAGGGAGAAACCAACATAAATGCGTGATTTGCACATCAATTTGACTGGTGACACAAAATTATTCATGTGGTCATATAACACAATGGTAAAAACGTGCCTTGTTCATAAAAGGCGATTGCTTTATCCTTTATAATAAAAGGCAAGATCAGAACACCTCTCATAACTGGTTGATTATCACCAGATAAATGCTATGGAACCCTCGTGGTGATGGGGTTCACGTATGTCTCATCACACATACAAACAATCGCGACTCAATACACTCATACACAATCTAAATGGGAGAAGTAAAGGAGACCCTCGTTTGCGTTTAAAAACACTGGTTATATTGACTATAACCTTTTAAATGGCATTATACGTACTCTTTTCATTAGTTTTCAATGCCCCATGAGCTTGCAGGCGAAGGGTGTTCAGCGCGGTTGACTGCAAAATAAAACCGCACCCGTATGTCATTTACGGATCGCATCCATGATGTTACTAGCCCCTGTGACCCATTTTTTAGAGACTCGAGGTCAGAGTCTATTACTTACATCACCGGCAGAAGAACGTTTCCTTATTCCTACCCCCGTGCTGCTCCGAGGACTATGCTGGGAGCACATTTGCTCCCAGCATAGCGGGACTTTATGTGCACCATCTAGAGGTGACCAAAATACTGAATCCCAACAACCCCTTCAGATCTAACATCAAGTTGTGGAAACGGTACATCGATGATATCCTTATCATCTAGGATGGAGATGAGAGGAATTCCGAACAATTTCTAACATGGTTGAATCTTCAAGATGATTTCTTGAAATTCACTAGCATCACCTCCAACAGCAACCTGGTTTTCCTAGACTTGAACATTTTTCCCAAAGATGGAAGATTAATGACCACAACCCACTTCAAAAGCACTTCAAAAAATTGTCTCTTAATGTACAACAGCTTTCACCCTAAACATCTACGGGATAACCTCCCATATGGTCAGTTTCTGCGCCTCCGCAGGAACTGCACAGAGATTGGCAACTTTAAACTACAATCAAAAGACCTAAAAAAGAAACTAGAAGCACGGATGTACCCAAACCGAATCATTGATCAGGCATACAAACGAGCCAAAAACAACTGCCGTGAGAGCCTCTTGGAAGAAAGAGTACCAAAGGATGAGGAAAAAAGACCTATCTGTGTGACCACGTACAATACCAGTTCAAACCAAGTGACGAAAATCATCAACAAAAATTGGAAGATTTTGAATAGTGGCGGTCTGCAGATACCTAAACCTATGTTCTCACACAAAAAAGCACAAAGCATAAGAGATGTTCTAGTCCACACGAGACCCAAATCAAACAACACCAACGGACAAAAGAATCCTAATTTTGTACAGGGCCACCATCCATGTGGAGGATACAAAGTCTGCTGTCTAACTGAAAAAAGTAAAAAACTAACCTTCAACAATGGTACTGTTTGGGAACAGAGGAGTTTCAGCAACTGTAATAGTGCCAATGTCGTGCACCTGATCACCTGTCCCTGCAAACTTGAATATGTAGGTATGACAAGCAGAGCAATAAAGATCATGATAGGCGAACATAAAAGCACTATAAAATGCAGAAAATCGAGCACAAAACTCACTAACCATTTTTTGGAAAAGAACCACAAACCTGAGGAAATTTCATGGACTGTGATAGAACAAGTCAGCAATGAAAATTTTCTCCTAGAAAAAGAACAAAGATTGGTGTTTCGCATCCAATCCCACAAAGCTGGTCTGAACGATGACATACCCTGGGGACAGCTATAATGAACTCATCTCGTCAATAAGTCAGTAATCTGGTCAAAAACCATCTGACCAGTGGTTCAATACTCTCCCCTCCCGCTCCGAAAAACTCAAATCTACTCATTAGAATGGCATCCGTCACTCTTTGCCCTCTGTATATATTTTTATGACCCCATCAATGATTTCCTTAGATTCTAATTTATTTCTGAGTAAATACCAACCCCCAAATATGACCGATAAACTGGAAATCCCATGTTTTGCCTTGGAATGAAAATAGTAGAAAGACTTCCTATCTTTCTACTCCACTGTGCCGAAAAGCGGCAGCCATCTTGGGTGAGCGCACTAGCTTTTCCCAAATTTGCCGTGCACACACGCGGATGACAATGCGGAAATGAAGTGCTTTTAACGATGCCAAACACACGAGACAGGCAGTCCTCAGAGCAGCACGGGGGTAGGAATAAGGAAACGTTCTTCTGCCGGTGATGTAAGTAATAGACTCTGACCTCGAGTCTCTAACAAATGGGTCACAGGGGCTAGTAACATCACGGATGCGATCCATAAATGACATACGGGTGCGGTTTTATTTTGCAGTCAACCGCGCTGAACACCCTTCGCCTGCAAGCTCATGGGGAATTGAAAACTAAAGAAAAGAGTACGTATAATGCCATTTAAAAGGTTATAGTCAATATAACAAGTGTTTTTAAACGCAAACGAGGGTCTCCTTTACTTCTCCCATTTAGATTGTGTGTATGAGTGTATTGAGTCGCGATGGTTTGTATGTGTGATGAGACATACGTGAACCCCATCACCACGAGGGTTCCATAGCATATATCTGGTGATAATCAACCAGTTATGAGAGGTGTTCTGATCTTGCCTTTTATTATAAAGGATAAAACAATCGCCTTTTATTGAACAAGGCACGTTTTTACCATTGTGTTATATGACCACATGAATAATTTTGTGTCACCAGTCAAATTGATGTGCAAATCACGCATTTATGTTGCTTTCTCCCTCTCTTTTTCTCCTTTTCCTTTACAGAGACCGCAATAGGTCAATATTTTTGGTATTCATTGCAAATTACCATGCTTCACTCGGGCCAGCTCATGCCCTGAAGCCCAAACAGTCAGCCTATTTTTGCTGCATTGTTTGTAGGACAGTAGGCATACCTCTGTAGGACTGAGCTATTAGTAGTAGGGATCACTATATGGTCCTGATGAGTAAGCAGTAGGGGACTGCTTACGAAACATGTCGACTAGGTAGCAAGCTATTGCTCTACCTCACAATCCCCTTTTTTAACGTTCCCAGCTAGAGAAGTGAATAAAATATATTTTTCTACTTAGCCAGGGAATTTTTAACTTTTTTGTATCTTTTCTTGCACTCACTTGTTAGGTCCCTACACTTTCACTGACACCCCTACACCTACACATAGCCTCTGTCACAACTTAAGTGCTCCCGCGTAGTTCGTTTGGTCGCAGCACGCCCCGCCCCATTACAGGGACGGGAAGACCGCTATGATGAAGCATGACACTAAAGGACTTTTTAGTGTGTGGGGGGTATTTTAACAAGCACACTGTGCTCTCATCTTTCTATTCCTAAGAGAGAGCCGAGTACCTCACCGGACTCTCGAGGGATACTATAAGCTGCGTATCATCAGCGTAGTTGATCACGCTGATATTATAAGCCTTAATGATCTCCAACAAAGGTCGCATATATACGTTAAACAACACAGGACTGATGGAGGAACCCTGAGGTACCCCATGCCTATTCTGTACAAATTCCGACTGGTATGGAGAGAGCGCTACTGCTTGCCATCTGTCGGACAGATAGGAGCGCATCTAGCTCAGTGCTGTACCCGTCACCCCTAGATCTTCCAGCCTTGACAGAAGATTGCCATGGTTGATAAATCAAACGCGGCGGACAGGTCCAGCAGTATCAGCGCTGCCGACTGACCCCTGTCCGCCCGCATTCGAAGGTTATCTAAAACGGCCACCAAGGCTGTCTCTGTTCCATGACCCGGTCTAAACCCGAACTGTTCCTCTTACAGTTTGCAGTTTATCTCGAGAAAGTGGGACAGTGCTCTGCTTAACCAACATTCCATGATCTTAATCAGGTAGGGTAAGAGGGATATTGGCCTGTAGTTTTTAAAACATCCCCGGTCTAGTGAGGGCTTTTTCAGGAGTGGTAAGATAACAGCCTGCTTCCAGATGAGCGGTACCACACCAGAACAGAGAGACTGACAGCATAGCTGATGTAGAATAGGAAAAGTTCTAGCCCAAATTCTTTCATCAGCTTAGGTGGCATAGGATCCAGTGGTGACCCTGAGGAGATTCCTAAGGCAACTACTCTCTGTGGCAACTACAGGGTAAAATGCATGGGGGATCTCCTGCTCTTCAGACACCAGCCTACAACTGACAGCTGTCACACTGGCTTCAGTGTCTCTTGGAGCCTCCACCCTTTGGCCATTGATGGTCACCAACTGCCTGTATTTCTTAGTGTTATTAGGCGGCTGGGTCCTGGGTACCACCTCACAGTCTCCTAAAGAGACGAGGGACATCTCTGCAGGACCCCACCCACTTTGGGCACCCATCTCCTCCCCCAGGGCTACACTAGGCATCTGCCGGGGCGGTGCACCAGTGGGTGCTGTATTCGCTTTCTTGGGACACTTAGGATCCCAGTTATAACCTGACCACAATTATAACATTTCCTGGGCCCCTTCTGAACAGGCTTATCTGTTGGGGCTCCTGACTTTTTCTCAGGGGGAGGCTGGGAACCCTTCCCTTGGTTCCCTTGGGAATTTCTTTGGGGCCCTTTCTGGAACTCCCTCTGTTTAATCTGGTCCCCCCACTCTTCTACTGAGGACCCTGTCCACCTTTGGCAAAGTCTCCCACATGACCCTTGTGGACCCAGGTACTAACCCAGCGGTTTGCCTCCTCAGCAAGCTTCCTATGGATAGTCAGCTCACTATCAATCAGGTGCTGGCGTAGCTTTGGAAAACAATTATTGGACAAGTGCTCCCATGCAATCAAATCATAGAGCAATTCAAAATAATTAACTTTGCTACCCTTCACCCAACCATCCAATGCTCTGCACATTCCACCCAAGTACTTAAAGCGAGTTTCTCCCAATTTTTAAACCTTTGTCTATAAAGCTCTGCGATCACCCCATACCTGGTCATTAAAGCTTATTTCATGTGGACATAGGAATTCTGGTCCTCAGAGGGCAGGTCTAACAAGGTGTCCTGCCCATTACTGAGAAACTGCCCCACCCAGTGGGAGGTCATGGCCACTTCATAGGCCTTAAACCACTGCCCAATATCTTCATGCTTGTGGAAGTCCTTAATTACTTCTTTGGGGATGAATACCCTTGTTTCTACAGGCACAGATGGCGTGCTGCCACTAGAACGAGTAATTTCTAAACTCTTGGCTTTCAACTCCAATTCTCTCAACATTCTCTCATGCTCTAAATGCATACTCTTTTCTTCCAAGGCTAACTTCTTATTTTCAAATTCCATCTGACCACCCATTTTGAGCTTGGCTAGCTCCATACTATGCATTCTATCCCTCTCCCTGTCCTCTAGCTCTTCTGGGGACAGGCCCTTTGAAGAACCACTGCTGCCTGCCCTGTAAGGTGCTTTCTTCCCAGTCAGTCCCAATGGCCCATCTAGCTGCCCATCTGTATTCTCTGCCTCCTCCCTCGGCTCTTCAGGATACTCATTAGCATTTCTAAATTCCAACCAGGCCCTCAGCGCCTTTTGGAACTCCTTCTTGTTGAGGCATTTCGCAGAGATTTTAAATCTTTTACAGAAGGTTTTATGCTGTGGCACAGTGTAGGTATCAACCCTCTCTTCTTCAAATGCGTTGGATGCTGCTTTGGTCATAGTGACAAGAACTGCCACTTTTTAGCAAAAATAGAAGACCCACGTAAAAAAATTCTACCAAAAACGTATATGGGTGTGTTATGATCTGCACTCACTAGTAGTGTACACCAATCACTGTATATGAGTCACAGATGCAAGTACAAATCGTCACCGCTGACCACCAACGTTAGAAATGGGGATCTCTAGTTGGCAATAGTTTGTACCTTTGTCCAAATAGGAACCCTTGCTTCTAGTCAGGGAGAGGGGGATACGCTCCTAAAATAACCCCTGCTCACCCCCTTGGTAGCTTGGCATGAGCAGACAGGCTTACCTCAGAGGCAGTATGTAAAGCATTTGTGAACACATACAGTAATACAGTGAATACACCACAAATGGACACCACACCAGTTTAGAAAAATAAGTAATCTTTACTAGACTTAACACAATACCAAACGACAAAAATCCACAATACAATATCAAGAATATGACTTTAAAATGGTAGAAATAGCTTAGTTCAATGTAGATGGTAAATGCAACACTTTACTCTCAAAGTACCTTAGATGCGTAACGCAAAATAAACAAAAGGTGATGCGTCGGTTCCTTGCTTCGGGGGAGGTGAAGCGTTGGTTCCTTACTGCAGCGCAGGGGAGGTGATACATCGGTCATTTACTGGAGAGGAGGTGATGCTTCGGTTTCTTACTGCTTTCCAGTTACGATGCGACAAGATGGCTAAATGGCTACTCGATGCGATGCGACAATCCTGTGCGTTGAGACAATATGCGTCTTTGATGCGATGCAACAACTTGGATGCAATGTGTGCATGCCCAACGGCCTGAACAGTGAACTGGGTAAACTCTTGAGCCGCAACAGGCCCTGCAACACACTTCTCTGGTGATGCGACGGCAACCTCTGCGGCGGCAACACGCTTCTCCGGTGAGGCAACCTGCTTCTTCGGTGATGCGCCGGCTAACAGCTGTGGGAGCGGCCCGCTTCTTCGGCGATGCGACGGCAACAGCGGCAGCAGCGACACACTTCTTCCTCATTGCATCGCGCTTTCAGCTCCCAGCGACACGCAGTCTCTAGAAGTCCCAAAAACAGCAACACGCACATCTCTGCAAGTGAGACTTCAGAACAGGAGTAAAGCTCAGCTTCAAGCACTTAGAGATCTTCATCAAGATGATAAAGTACACACAAAGTTCATTTTCTCCTTTCCTTGGCAAAAAGTAAACACTGCAGGCCAACCCCAAACAGTAACCAGCGCATGGGCAGTCTCCTCCTTGCGCTTCCTTGGTTTCTCCCCTTGGCAAAGGTTTGTCTTGATTCCCAGAAGTGATCTAAAGTTCTGTGGTTTGGGCCCCAATATTTATACTACTAAATCCTTTGTTCTCTGAAGGCAGAGAGTGTCTGTGCCCAGCCAAAACCAATTATGTCATCACTGGTGCAGCTTCCTGGCAGGAGGTGGAGACAGCATTGTTGAAAGAAGACCTGGCCCAGGTAGCTGAAAGGAAATCTTAATGCAGGTCCTATTTAGCCCAGCCCTGACCCATCAGACTGCTAGAGCCAAGGCCCACCCAGCCCCCTGCCACTCACAAACCAGACATGAAATACACAAACCTAGCAGAGGCATACTGAATGGTTAGGCAAGAAAATACAAACTTTCTAAAAGTGGTATTTTCAACCACAGAATGTAAAAATCACCCTCACTAAAAGATGTATTTTAGCATTCTGACTTCAGGCATACTAACTCGTTTTTTAGGTCTCAACTACGCAGTGCGCATGCGCTGATAGGAGGGGACCTCATGTAATTGATTCCGTTTTTGACCTAAAAACATGCACATGTTGCATTGCTTTGAATGGCAACGCGTGCACGTTTAGCGAATCCCTTGCGGGAGCGAGCGGCACCATATGGTAGCAATGATCGTGCTCGCTCCCGCAAGGGAAACGCTGCGCGTCCCTCCTCTCGGCCGCACTCCCCTCACTTGTTTTTTTGGTATTGGAGACTCTAGCTTGTTTGGGACTTGTGCTCTGGTCACAGCAGCTTGATTTTGCTCGCAAGAAAGTCACTCATTGATAATGGTTGAAATGGCACTCATAAGTACACCGAAATTGGCGCACAAAAGCAGTCTGCTGACTTGGCAGCCATGTTCCATTGCTTCAGCTTTGTGAGGAAAAACGGACACCGTGGTATTACAAAGAAAGAGCCAGGTCTTTAAATGTCCATGGACTTGAATGTGTGCGTAACGAGCTTGCATTCGCTGGCCTCCTCCCTGTTGACAGAAGGCATCTACCGGTACCCACTTATTCACCCCGACCCGTGGCACCAGGCACTTCTGTGAAAGGAGGAAACTTGCAAAAAACTAAATCAGAATGTCATCTTGAAGTGGAATCTAGTGGCGGAGTGTTGAGACTCAGCCGCATTTGAGTTGCCAGCTGCATTACTTCCAGCCCCAGGCCTACCTCGTGGAGAGTCAGTGAGAAATTCACCTCGCTCTGTCTCTTCCCGGAAGTAGCACCATTAATAAAAGTGTTATTTCAGAGAACCGTGACGCAGCCGGAGCCCACCAACGCCTGACTAATAATGTCATGGAACTATAACAAGCAGGGCCTCACTGATATGGCATGTGCTTTTATCAACATTATATCCTGCTGGTTCAATCATGTAAATGATGTGTGTTCTCCAATGTTCCTAGAGAGATGACTAGTCTCTGCTCGCTCATTCCCGGACCCTACAAGGCAGTTATTTTGCAGGCTGTACGCTTAACAGTTTGTATTCCTTAATAAAGACAAAGCTTATTATGCAGTGACGCACATTAACACCTTTATTTAACAAGCTTCAGAGGATATTGTTTTCTGCAGCTGCCCGTATTTTATTGTTATGTTGGCATGTGGCTTAACGGCTAGAAAGGCCGATTTTGAAGTAGGGGAACCAGGTTCCGGTCTTGTGGGAGGCCCAAACATCTTGTGATTGTGGGCAAATTACTTTATCTCCACCTGCCTAAAAACAATGATACATGCATGTGTCAGACTGTACTGCAACTGGTGCTCATGTAAAGCGCTTTAATACCTTGTGGTCAAGTTCGTGCTATATAAAACTGCAAAAAAAGCTCAATGGCCATCCTTAAAAATTGGGGAATGATCGAAATTAGCACATATCCTCCGCCAAAATGACCTGCTACTATGGATCTGTGTTCTTGTGCCTAAGAGGTAGCACTCCTTTAAGGAAAGGGCACTGAAGTGAAGATAGGAAAAGTTAGAACTTGCAGAAATCCACTGGGGATAATTTTACATTTTTTGATGTACTATAAGCATTTTTGTCGTGCCCTCACTATCCACCAAGTATTGGGTTATTTTCCACATTTACATTTTTCTTTACGAGACCTAGTATTTTAAAAGGAACATCATTATTTTTCATTTACGTCTTATTGCTAAACAACATCCTAGCTTTTACCAGAAGAGCACACTGGAATGTGCAAAAAGCTGTCCTTTACAGCTCACCTTAGAGCGCCACACCCTATGCAGTCAGGCTGTGCTGCAATTGAAACATGATATGCAACATTGCTGCATTTATTTGTGTTTGCATATGCTTATACAGTAGCAGGCCCTAAAGAATATTTTAATACTCTTACAGTTAGGGGTGTCTGATGTTGGCTATCAAAAGTTACGCTTTTCTATCATGAAATCCTTGGAAAAGTGACTGCAAAGTTTTTTAGAACCCATAGCCTAGACAATCTAAGTTGAAACTGTTGAAGCAGAAGCTCCTTAATGGTTGTGAAGCATGTCCTACATTTGATTATACCTTTCCTGACTGCACACTCTGAGATTATGACCTCTCGCTGCACTCAGCACAGAGAGGGGCACTTGGGAATACTAAAATAACAATCTTGGCATTATCCATCATCCATAATCTAGGCGAAATCAGGTTTAGGAAAAATACACAAGACATCACAACTATAAAGGTTAAAAACAGTAGATTAAACTTTTAACTAGATGTACTGTGCCCACTGCTGCCCGAGGGTAATGCCATTAGGTCTTTACCTTACTACCCAGAGCATTCCTAGAGCATCCCCCAACACACGCTACTGCCCTACATCCGATCAACCAGTACCAAAAACCCCCAGGTCTATCTGCACCTCAGCACCAAACAACTTCGAGAGCTGCCATTGCGACTCAAACAACACTCCTGAGTCTGGCAAGAAAACAACTCTAAGCCTGTGCACCTCACAAAGGGCTCGGTGTTCTGGACAGTCAACAGCCAGCCGGGCGGAGGCCTCCTTGTCAGGGTGGGGAGTCTGTGCTCCAGGGGTGTGGGGAGGAGCCAAGATCCAAGCGCGGAGTCCTGTGCGGCGAGCAGAAACGAAGAGACCAGCCCGCCACGTCACAGCTCCTTTCAAGGGGCATGTACATCACCCCATGACCCTGTAAGCAATTAAGTGCTTCCGGGCATTGCCTAGGCGGCTACCTCTCGCCCCAGGTCAACCCCTGGCCCCGGGTGAGTGATGTGGCCTCACGCCTGTCCCCCGGCTCCCCGCCACAGTTGGGAGAGACTTGGTTAATTCAAACAACTTCTCTTGACATGCCCCCATTACACGTGCTCCCACCCATTCGCCTTCCAAGATTTTTTTTCTTCTAAACCATGATTGTGACAATGGGCATACTGACTCTGATATCACTCCTTTCTTTCTCTGAGCGCCTTTATGTCAAACCTTTTTTCCGTGGTTTCCAGGCACAGCAGAATGTGCATGGCACCCTTCCCTTCAACATGAACAAGCATTGGCATAGCCGATAGGTCTCGCCTTTAGAGCCTTATAAGTATTTAGTTATGCAGCACAATATCCTTCCTGCAACAACATCAACTGTTGCATGGCTAAACACTTATAAGGTCCCAAAGGCGAGACCTATTGGCTATGCCAATGCTTGTCTACCTTGTCACTGGGTCAGTTAGGATTATAAGGTGTTATAATCAAACTGCCTATTATGGCCTATGGGAACAGATAGCCTTGCAATAGTGATAAAACAAAATTGGCTGTAATTCACAATCAGGACATGCCACACACATCAGGGCGTGGCCTACCTTTTACATACAATGCACCCTGCCCATGGGTCTACCTTAGGGGTGACTAATATGTAGAAAAGGAAGGTTTAGGGACTGGCAAGTAGGTGCACTTGCCAAATCGACATGGCAGTCCCAGACTGCCCACAGGCTCTGAAATGGCATGCCTGAGCCATAGTTTACAAGCTGCTTTTGTGGGTGGGACAATCAGTGCTGCAAGCCCACCAGCAGCATTTGATTTACAGGCCCTGGGAACCCATGGTGCACTGTACTAGGGTCTGACAAGTAAATCAAAAAATTTAATCATGGAGTCACTAATCCACACAATAATTTACAATAGGAAGCGCTTGCACTTTGGCATTGAATAGCAGTGGCAAAGCGCCCAAAGCATCTAGACCAGCAAAAACATAGGAGGCAACAGCAAAAAAAATGGAAGGGAGACGACCCACGCCAATGGTGCCAGGTCTAACAGTGGGTCTAAGCTGTGGTGGCATGGTGAGCAAAATAACGATGGCCTGAAACCAGATCTCTTGACTGAGGGTGAATGGTTGATTTGTTCCACATTCTGTCCATCATTTGCATGTCTGTTACTGTGAAAAGGTTCGCATTTTCCTGCCTTAGCCATTTAGTGCATGCAGCCTGTCTCTGGTCACATGACTGGGTATAGCTGGCAGTTGGGCTTTGTGTATTCCTATTAGACAGCCACACACAATGGGAGCTTAAGTGTGACTGGATGGGCCATCGCTGGCAGGATGGAAGAGAAGATCTGGGCTCAGCCTGACTTACTCCACAATAGGCTGTGTCCTGCCTCTGGTAGATTATGCTTGTTGATGCTCTTAAATGCCATGTATAAGTTAGCATTCGCTACGCCATTTTCTTTTCCAGATGCCATTTCATGTGCTGTTCGAAAATAATCCTGTTTGATTCAGAGAAATGCCCCTTGCTAAGTTTCGTTTCTGGAACTGTTTGTGCCAGTGCATAGCTTTCACTCGATAAAGAACCCCTCACACCTGTCTGGCAGTTTGATTGCAGCCCAGGGTGGAACAGCCTTAAAAGTGTTCTGAGCTGTGCAAGATACAAAAGTAGAAACCTTTTTTTTGTCTTATGTTGTTCACCCACATTTGCTGGGAAAATTCCACTGTGGCGTGTTATTAGTTGACAATGCAATTCATATAATGTACCTTATGCTTACTGTTACTCAGTTCCCTCTGTAGTACTCTCACAAGACATTGTAGACGGAGCCCCACTCTGAGCGCATATAATAAATGATTATTGGTGTATATTATCCACTGTCTCTCTGACTGCTCATTTAGCGTGGAAGGCTGAGAGGTGGTACGAGGTGACCCGGTTGGCCCTAATCGGGACACTTCCTTCTGTTTGTGCCCGAACAGGGACTCCATCGGGTCTTGACCCATCCATTTTCCACAGACAGAGGGGAGGGCGAGGCTCAGGGATCCCTGCATGAAGAGATAGATTTCTCGCAGCTGCTGCCTTTGTCCCACCGGTGGGTGGCCTCGCCCAGCGGTCATCCTGCCGGAATGGCGTACCTGTGATCTGACTGTTTGGTCCGAAGAGTCGGCAGTGGAGAATAGGTCTATTGGTGCGCCTAACACCAGGTGAGTCTGTTTCAATTTATGTGGTACCACTGTAAATAGGTTTTGTTTCAGTCCAAGGTCTTTTTTGGTGAAAAGTGTTTGCAAATACTTTGCCAGGTAAAATAAGGGCTTTGTTTCTCTTTTTTTTGCAAATCCTGGTTTCAGTAAAATTTGGAGTTTGTGCTGTCATTATTGTTCTAAAGATGCACGGTTAGAAGAATCTATGTATATAAAACATGGCCTTGGCCCTATTATGTTTAGTATGTTGTAGCACAAATAAATGAGGGACAATGCAGAGTTACAGTGGTCTTTGAGAGGCTCCTTTGATGAACATAAGATAGGATTTCTTCAGGAACAGTTGTTTAAAAGACGCAGTAGGCAGTCTATGTTTGACTCCCTTCATACCTGAAAGAAGGAGGCCAAACAGAAGCGATTAAAAATGGAGGAAGATTCTAGGAAAAGAAATATGCAGACCTTTAAACAAAAGGCTGTAGCTTACGATAAGGACAAGCAGGAGAAAGGAATAGAATGTGAAGACAGAAGATTTTGGTTGCAAGTTGATAAGTCCTATATGGCTCAGGAAGATGGTGCTCCTTTTATGGAAAAAATATTAGATACCCAACCCCGCCACCATATGCCCGAGAACAGGCATATCTTTTTGTTCCCCATCAGCAGTAACAACTCCTGACAGGTGCATCAGTCTCAGAAACTGTTACACCTACCTCCCCAGTTAACATACTCTCTACTCCTTCCCTTCCATCACAACATATGACTGCGGAAACTCCTGTTACCCCTGTTACAGTCACCCCTCCTTCATCAACACTAGTTACTGCGTGCGGTCCGGATGATAGAGATTTGACAGGATTAAGGGAACGGTTAGGTCCATTAATGTGATCTGGTGTGGGGGAGGAAGAGAAAAAAGTAATTGCGGAACAGGCAATACGGTGGGCTCACTACCCAATTTACAGTCTTGAGGACATATGGTTATTAATGCGAGACTTTGACACTTTTATACAGTAACATGTCCTTAAGCATATGCCCGCCGCACTAATCGACCTCTTGCGCACGCACATCAAAACAGAAGCACCCCAAATACTATTTGATATTAGTGAAGGCACTTATGTAATTAACATGGAGCCGGCCCAAGTGTTCAGGAACATTTAAACTCTAATTACTTATAGAGGCAGGCTACATGATAACGGTCCCACTCAAAAAACTCAGTTCCCAATGCGAGAAATTCACTCCATTTACCACCCGGAAATCTCTGCAGTGACGGATCTACATGGGGTTATTACCAGACAGGCTGTTGCAGCCCGCTTTCAGGAACAATGGGTTTATACTCCATGGAAAAGAAGTGAAGTTCTGGCCCTGAAGGCTACATTGCCCGATCGTAGAAAAAAATACCTACTGCTTACTATAAAGAATTGACAGAAGCTGCCTCTTCTAGTGTGATGACTCTTGCGTACATTGAAATGTTTTTGGCCTACTAGTCCCAGTTGATATTTAGCGACAGGTCCATACTCAAGACCATGTTGCTGATTTGGTCGGAACATGGGAGGTTGGGGTAGGGATATAGAAAGCAAGGAAACAAAACAGGTGCTGAGTTGCTTGCCTTACCCGGTCGCATAGTAACACACATGCAAACACTCATTCCTCTCAAGAAAGTGAGTTGGGACTGACTGACTGACTGCCTGCCAGCAGAAGAAAGACAAAAGTGATTCTGATTTTTTCACCAGGTTTGAAGAGACGTTTTTGGATTATAGTTGGGAGGACATGTCTACTGAAGAGGGAGTCCGTCTATTTGTTGATAGGTTAGTCACCAATCTCCTTCCCGAAATAATGTCTAGACTTCAAGCAGCTGAAAGCACCCTGGTCTAAGTCTTCCCCTTCTGTGATTCTAAATATGGCCCAACATTACAAGCATAGTCAGTCAGTCAGTCAAAAGTACTTTATTTGACAGCCAAGAGCCATAAAAGCATACAATATTATAAAACAATACACATTCCATCAGAATACATTATGTAATAATATCATCCCGCATTGCTATTACAGTAATCGTGTTTAAAAAGCTATATCATATAAAGTGTAACTGTGCTAGAATAATAAATTAAGTCTGTAGGTAATATCACATTTTAAAATGCAAGGCATTATTTAAGATGACATATTTGAACCAAGTAATAACACAAGATTGCTATTACAACGATGGTCTAGTCCTCTGTCTGTCTAATGGCCTGGCTAAAACGCTTGCGACCCCAAAACAAACCATAGGTGAGGCTAGAATTTGTAGATAGAGTAAGGCCAGCCTCACTTGGACGAACTGACAATCTCTAAGTAAAGGAAGAATGCACTGCCTGTGCAAAGAATCATAATAAGCACAGAAAAACATTAGGTGCAGGGTATCCTGTTCCGAGAAGTTATCACAGGGGCAGGGTATTAGTGATTCCGGTTTTGAGTATCCTCTCGGAAAAGCCAGCAACCAGGAACCCATATTCAGACAAAATCTCGTCAAGACAAAATGATGGTATGGTTTGTTGCATAAGATAAATATGGTTGCAGCTGCGGACCCAAGCTCAACGTAACAAACCTTCTCACCAAGGGTTTGGCAAACTCAACTTCCTCCCTGAGGCATTGCTGACTATCCATGAACTGCTGTTTAAAAACTCTGATGGCAGTCTTGCCCAGGGGCTTTGGGGTCAAAAACAATTCAGGACAAACAAAATATCTGGTCTCTTCCTTTATGTATTTCAGCCAAGGGATGTGTAGGGCCCCCTCTAGCACAGTGCAATCTGAAATTTTGAGTTGGTTTAAATTTGGGGAAGGTTGAGGCCAGATTCTGAGCCAACGTAACAACGGGGCAACCGCAATCTCGTCCGAAATATAACCCACCCCTAATTCTTCATGCAGACTGTAGACAGGGGTAGCAACAGGGACCCTAAGAAGTTTGTGCATAAAGTTATTCTCCGCCACTTGTATACCCTTCACATCCTTGTAACCCCAAATATCACATCCATACATTTTGCATTAGAGACCTTCAGTAGTGCAGGGAGGGGTTTTGACCCTAGTCTCTTTGCAAAGTCCAAAGTGGCCCCTGCTGCTCTGGCGAAGACATTCTTTTTAAGTGTTCGTTGCGCACACCATGCACCTTGGTCATCAAAGAGTACCCCTAGGTATGGGAAGGTGGATACCTTAGTTAACTCATCCCCATTACTGTAAACTTTGGCCTTGGCCGCCTTTCGAGAGCCTATGGTCATGGCATGAGATTTCTTAAAATGTTTAATTAAGTCTAATGAATGCATAAAATGTATAAAACAGTTTAGGAGTTGTTGCAGGCCCCTTCCAGTTCTAGACAATAAAACTGCATCGTCAGCATGATATTAAAGTGTCCCCCAATTTGTTAATATATAGTGTAAATAGCAAAGCTGGACCCCCTTCCTACTGGCCAGGAGTCTGTCAGACTGCCGTCTTCATTAAACCGTACCGCGGCCGTTGTGTTAACATGAGCAGTATGTAGAAAGCAGATCAGTTCTGCATCTAGCCCTATATCACGAAGGATCAAACTCAGCGTAGACCTATTGACAAGGACTAAAGCTGAGGTTACATCCATGACGGCCAGATGCAGAACCCTTCCCTGGGTATATTTCAGATCACAAATTGAGATTCAGGCATTGATCTAGTATCCCTTTCCCCTGCCTGAATCCATATTGGAGATCGGAAATAACATTGGCACGATCAAGCCAGACTGTGAGGCGATCCAGAACAACCTTAGCCATCATTTTTGATGCAGAATATAAGAGCAAAATTGATCTATCACATGCCCGTTCGTACCGGGAACCCTTTTTAAAAATGGGGACAATAACTGCATTTGCCCATGACGAGTGGAAGCCATAAGCACATGCAGCATTAAAAACATGTGTTAAAATCTTGGCCCAGACTTTAGAGTCAGTGTAATAAAGATCCGCTGGTCCCCAATCAGGGCCAGGAGCCATTCCGCCTGATGTTGAAATATAAGCTTTCTAGACCTAATCTGTTCTGAAGTGGAGAGGGGCACTAGATAGTCCGGGAACTGCATGTCCCATGGCTTCAGTTAAATTGATGTTACTATAAATATTGCCAAAATGCTGGACCCATTTCGCTGCAGGCATTATGCAATCCTTGCTAGAGTTTGACACATCAGAAAAAAGGGGACTGCTAACTATAGACCAAAATCTAGAGCTATCCAACTAAGTTACTCCCAGGCATGCTCTCTTAGTTGTTTTTTCCACTCATGAACTGCTAATTTGTACGCCTTCATGCAGCTCCTAGTTAGTATTGGGTCCCTCGGTTTTTGCTTGACAGCCTTCATTAACTCCTTATGGGCGGCTGAGCAAGTATCATCAAACCACCTTTTTAGTTTTGGGCATTTCACTTTGGTTTTAATCACTAGATTAGAAGCAGCCTGTTTAATGATGGTATCAAAGGCATCTAAAGTAGCTCTGTCTTGTATACCGGGTCCATACATACTTAAAGCTCTGAGGCACAGGTGGTATACAAATTCCCCAAGAAACTCTCTGGCGTGATCTTTTCCCACTCCAACCTTCGTGCTTGGTCTTTAGTACTGATATTTATATTAGTAATTTGGTTCGCAGCCTCCCCTTTTAAAACAGACAAGAGGAGGAGAACCAGTATTAAAGGGTTGTGGTCACTAAGACAGTACAAACAACGATAAAAATCTGTACAGCCGGAATTAATAAAGCAGATAGAAAAATATAATCAATTGTGCTTGAGCTTCCTTTACCTACATAGGTGGGAACCAGGGCAGAATTATCTGGTTAATGTAAACAATGGAAATTGTAAGCAGAAAGTAAGTATTCTAAGAAAATGCCTGATGGTGTGTGCTCAAAGTGGTTTGACACCTGTAATTCGTCTTCCTCCTCCAACATTGAGGGACAGTTAAAACAGAATTTGTGAGTATTAAGATTCCCCAGAATTAGCGTGTCATAGTAAACTTGACTTCCTTCCCCATAATTTCTTACTAAATCTTCTAAGGCCAGAAGGTGTTCGGTCTCATGAATCCTGGAGAAGGAATTATAAAAATTCACCACTAGCAAGATGGTAAGGCTCTTTCCTGACAATTCCACTGCTAACACATGGGGTGATGGAGAATCAATCAGTTTGGCTCTATAACAAAATTTAAGACTGAACATTAAAAGGAGACCCCCTTAGCTCTGCCCAACAGTGCCCATATTAGATGGGATTGCGTGTTTACAAAACGAGGTGAATCCATCAAGATAAAAGTGATCATTGGGTTCCAGGTCTCCTGTAAAGCAATAATATGGTGTTCGGCAAGAAAGTGTACCCAAGATATATCATCCTTCTTTGACCTGAGCCCAGCTATATTCCAGGACAATACCTTTGTTGAGACATCATTGGAAATAATTTGAATAGGGTTAGAGTTGGCGGGATTGTCCAACAAGCGTTGGGGTGTAGGGACAACTATTATTGGTTCGGTATGGGATTTCGGTGGTGACCTGTGTTGTCCCTGCTACTATTGCCAGTCAATCATTTGCATCAAGTCCCTGGGGGTGAGCTAATGGTAGATATCGATTAGTTAGTGGTAGTGTAGTGTTCTTTCTTGGGGACGTGTAACCAGCTCAAATGGCATCTGCCAACCAGGCGGCTGCCAATCGCAGTTTACTAGGGAATGTTTAAGAGGATAAAAAGTTTGCAGTGAGACTATTCTAATTCTATTCTTATATTGACAATCTACTAATGCTTTGGCTTGCATGGGGTGCCTGAAATTGACAATTATGCAATCCCACTCAATATTTTTCAGAGTCCCGTGACCGATCCAACCAACCCTTCTGGCATTTATAATGTCAGGAGAAATATTTAAGCCCTTTGTCACATTATTGTTACACCAATGCGTGGTCTAGTGTATGAGATCCTATGAAGTTTCCGTAGATCCAGATGAAAGTGGAGGAACACCCAAAAGCACAGCTACTAAGGGCGCTGATTGGGGTGGGAGATAAATTATGCATTTATTTGCAGTCGTTATCAGGTTTTATCTGGAGCGTAGTCAGTAATGCTATTACTAGGATAAGACATACCCGCTTGGGATTGAGTACTGGTTGCCTGATGTACTTGGGTACTGCCAACCTGGGGTATATGTGCCGAACCAGTAGGCACTTGAAAGGCGCCCCTCCTGCTACTATATCATGCCCAGAAAAACAGTTATTGTGTATGGAAACAAAAGAATCCAGGAAGAGTCTTTTCTCAGTTAGGGCTATCTCCTTTGTTATGGCATTAGCCGCCCTAGTTAAGGAGTCTATCGTCCCGACTGGGACTACAGCATTTGTCCCTGAGGGTCCCCCAACAGCTAATTTCCTTTTACCCATTACCAGCTAATCAGGAATCACTTTGACTTAATATAGCCCACAGTACCTAATCTGAACACTTCCACTTCAAAATAAAGACAACAGGAGGCACTTCCTAAACTTAGAGCCCGGGGGCTACAAAATGCTAAAGGTTAGGTAGTAAGCTTGTAACTAAATAGGACACAGTCACCACAGTGAGCATAGGTCATGCAAGTACCTTGCGGGCTTTAGTCCATTGAGCCGTATCCTGGAGAAAAAATGTCCTAGCCACAAGGGTCAAGGGACCTGGCCCAGCCCAGCCTCTCCCAGCCGCGGACGGGGGCAGACGGGCCCGCCATTGGCCCGGGCTTCAAGCATAGGGATAATGAAGAGAAAGACAAAGATGATAAAAGTAATAAGGTTTGAAGACAAAGGTATTGTTGCAATAGGCATATTGAGGCAACTCTAGAGGACGGGGACCCCAACAACAACTTTTTCGCACTAGACAGCCACCCATGACACCTGTGGGACAAAATCAGTGTGCTTACTGCAAGGAAGAAGGTCACTGGCGCAGTCAGTGCCCTGTACTTTTGCACAATGTTTCGTCCACTAGAGGAAGACGTTGAAGAGACTACCAGTAACATATGCAGGAGTCCTATTCTTCCAGTCATAAAAAGGGCGCCTCTAGACTCCCAACAGTGCTGCTGAATTATATCATTTTGTGATTGATTCGCCCGAGGTCAATAAAATATTGGTCCCACAATTCCTATTAGTTCCTGATATCACCACACTTTTAACAATGATTCCATCTACGGATGTTTTTCTTCGTCGCCGATCTGAAAAATGCATTCTTTAGCATTCCCATACACCCAGACAGCACATATTTGTTTGGATTTTCACTGGCTGGCAAACGTTTCCGATTCTGTAGAGCTCTTCTGAAAGTCCTAGCATTTATAGTCAAGCATTGAAAGGTCAGTAGGATTCCCTCTCACTTTCCCCAGGCAATGCATTGGTACAATATGTCGACAATTTGTTAATTGCTTCTGATACTGAACAAGGTTGCAAAGATAGAGGGAAATTATTGTTGCACCTGGCACACCATTGTGGAAATGTGGTTTCTAATGCGTACACAGGTGCAGGGGTCACCCTTCTCTGTCCACGGGTCCGTAGACCAACAAAATTGAGATTGGCACTGAAGCTGGAATTCAAATAACAAGTTTATTAATCACTCATGAGTTGGACTAAGTCCATACAACACCCTCAAGGGTTCAGGACATAGTCCATTGAATACACAGACCATGGTGCTTATATACAGAGTTTGTGGCAGAGTAAGCATGTTGATACAAATAGAAGGTACAGGCCTACACAGTAATAGTTACCTACAAACATGGGCAGATGGGAGATCACTTAGTCAGCAAAGGGGGAACAGAAATGTTTAGGAAGAGGTGTGGCGCCGCGGCAAGGGCGACTGACTCCGGAATCTGGGGATCACGGTTCGATCCCCGGTGCCGGTGGCAGATTAGCCCAGCACCATCTGACTCTGGGCAATAGCTTGCTTAATCTTCCCGACGGCCCCCAGCGCCTAGAGACCCTACGGGTGATTGTTCATGCTTTACAAATGTGGATTATTATTATTATTACAACAGCAGAAAATAGTTTACAGTTACATGTTTAACCAGGTGCATTTCAGCAGCTACAGGCCTTTGCTCAGCACATACATTGCTTTGGCCCAGTACAGAAGAAGTTAACTAAAGCTGATGACTCAAGCAGAATTGAAGGGCAAGCAACAGTGAAGACTGAAGAATTACATAGCTAACAAAATGGATGTCACAAGCATAATGGCTTCAGCTTATGCTAACGGAAATTATTACATGTTTTCCACAGATGGCACTTTGGCATAAGCTAAGACATTTTCTTATGCTTCTAAAGGGGTACGATGAATGTTATATATGTCAATTAACATTATGTTACTGATTTCTTGATCTATTACTAAACGGGCATTTAAATTTTGGACATTTGTTTTAGATGGTAGACAAGTAGTACAAGTGGAAATACAGAGGAAACAAAGCATTGGCCCACATTGTATACATGAACAACAAGAGAAGAGAATAGCTATAATTATGAACAAGGCCAATAGTATTTTCAATCCCCATAAAGAAAATATGCTCCAGAACCATCCAGCCCAAGCCATGTTCCTGAATATTGATATATCTCAGTAGCTATTTTGTATAGTTTGGAGATGACCGCATTTAAAGAAGGTGAATTGTCCGGTGTGAAGGCACAACTGCTGGATCCGATGATACAGCATGCTCCAGTCTATATGGCTCCCATCTGGTCTCTGTCAGTCGACTACTGAGACATTGATTGCACATGTTCCCCTACTACCAGCATAGTAATTGAACAATTGCAAATCTTGATGGTAGGTTGGGGGAGCTAAAAACACAGGTGTCAGAAGGAAGGCTATGTAACAGGTACCAGACCACCCTGGAGGTAGGAAGTAGTATGCCTTAGTTCCACAAACAAAAGAAGTGTGACATGAGGCAAGGAAGCTGCTTCGGCCTCTAGTAGACATCTGCAACACTGCAGTACAGTTACTGTGGCCCACTGGCACATCGCCTGTACTTTGTACACAAAGGGGGCCAGTGGTCATGGCAACAGATATAACAAGGGGTCCATTTACTTTAGCCGATCTAGAATTTGAATACATATAGTTTGTTGCTGCACTTCCTTTACTATATTCTTCCATTTCTATTGCAGTCCCTTTTGCTTATGGGTCCCCATCTTTGTTGGGGTAACAGACTTTGTTCATTAGAGGCATATAGACGTTTGAACCAAGCTGGGCATGACCAACTGGGAGAGAATGGCAGTGGTGACAGCGGGATTCCTTTTAAGTTCTGATAAGTAGGAATCTTGTTACAAATCCAACAGTTAGTAGCATTGCTTAGCTGGTGTGTCTGGTGCAACATTTGAAGAAATTAATTGTTTCTCACATTTTGACGGTATCCCAGTTCATATTGCAGCAAATCAAAATGATGGTGCTTTTTTTTGCAGCAAGTGATGTAACAGTAATTTTAGGTAAGGAGGCGCCAGGCATTTTATCCTCCACTACCCACATTACAGAAGTGATGATGGCAGCAGTCAAAGTCAGACCAAGGATGCAGATTGTACTGCCATTGCATATCGTTGCAGCAATCTCCTTCTTCATAGGCGAGCTCATTCTCATCGACAAACAACAAAACAGTTGGTGCTCTAAGGTTCTGGGCAGGCGTTGGTTTCTTCACTAACATTGAGACGAGTAGTCACTAATAAGCTACCACCCTTTGTAGTCAGTCTTTAACCACCCAGGACAGTGGCTCAAACAACCCACAAAGTACTAGGTAACGATACCAGAGCAATATCTTCTTTAATGAGACAAGACCTCACAAACATTGGATAGTTAATATTTAAAATAACATGCACACCTTCTGGGGAACAACGTATTGTGGCACGAAAATATTTAAGCATATCGATACCCTCAATATTGTCAGGTGTGGTAGGGAAAAGCAAAATGGACATGCTGCAGGTAATTTGTCAAGTCCGAATTTAAGTTGCTGTGAAAGTGGGCTAGGTGTAGGTGTTCCATCGAATCCTATCGATGTTATCATTGTGTAGGACAGGAGAGCCCTAGGAACCAATCTTTTAGATAGAGCACTACAGGTAGCCCCTGTGTCAACCAGAAACTGATCAGTAGATCCGAAGACGCTTGCATCAACATAAGGACCCATTTGATCCACTGGCACCTCAACCGGTTCCTTACCCCATCCTAGGCATTCCTAAGCATTATCAGAATCTCCAAGACCATCAGCCGAATAATCGGACATTTGATATTGATTCTGTCTATCAAAGGTATTAGAATAATTTAGTCTGTGTTCAACTGCCTCAAATCTGGGACGATTTCCTATTCCTCCCCTATGTCCTGAATTCCCTGGGCGTCCTCTCATACTTCCTCTACCCCGTTGAAACTGCTGACCTTGCAAAAGGGGACACTCAGAACGCCAATGTCCAATCTCATTACAATAAGCACACTGAACAGAAGACAAAGTTGGTTGAGAGAAAGGGGGTACACCTGGGGTATATACTGCACCCCAACCTCCACCACCACCTCTGAATGTTGGACCATATACTTGAGCCAACATAACTTTCATCTTTAAATCCTTAACCTTCTTATCCTCTTTGCCTTTTGCTTCCAATTCCTGACACTCATAATACTGGGCCATAGTTAAAAGGGAGACTGGGGCAGTCGTAGTCCATAAACTCTCGCTGGCCTTGTGGCGACTAGCTATTTCTTGCAACATGCTAGCGACAAATTTTTCGACTAATAGATGCTTACCCATGTCATCCGTCAATGAGTGCCCACTAAAATCATGGATGTCTCTTCAAATTGTGTAAAGAGATCAGAAATTGACTCTTCCGATTTCTGTTTACAAGACGCTAACGTTGTCCAATCTATTTTGTATGGGGTTATGACAGTTTTTAACTTAGTCACAATAGCTTTGGGAAGATCTAATATCTCCTGTTGTGGTTTCTGAGCAGGTTCCGTAGCCGCATCTATTTCTTCTAAATGCACCCAAGTATCACCATGTGCTATATTATCATCTATTTTCCTAATTATTCTTCACATATCAGGGGCAAAATAAGTCCAAAAAACATATTAATATCTGGCAGGGTCATAGTGCAGGAGCTAATTGCTCCTTCCACTTCTTCATAGAAAGCGGTAGGATTTTTCCGCGCATCGGGCAAAGCAGCCTTAAGAGCCATAAAGTAGAAGAGTAGGGTCTGCTTCCTATGGTTACCCCCACTTTTTGCTGTGATTCTCTGGTTTTTCAACTTTAGTATGGCTTTGGCACTGCTAATCAGGCCCACAGTCTAGCTGTTCTCTCTCTAAATTGATACTATGTACTTTTGGTACATACCAGATTGGTTACTGGGTCACCCTTGTGAGACCCTGTATAGTGTACCATAGGTACCTAGGGCATAGGTGCACCCTAGGCCTACCAGGGGCTGCAGCAGGTATTCTGCCACCCCTGGTTATCCTTCCAAACTGACACCACAGGTCTGTACTTACAGCCTGGGTAAGGTGGTGTAATCACCCCTTACTTAGATATAGTATATTTATATCTACCTTATATATAGACACATGGTAACCTATAAGTCACTCCTCTGGCAGGCCTTGACAATCCTGGAGGCAGAGTGCTTGGTTTTGCGTGAGAGGGTGCCCTAGCCTGAACTGAGCTCCTCTGCAGCTTTCGGAACCATCTCCTTATAGCTGTTCTATGATATAGCCATACCATATACTCTTAAGTGCATTTTATTCCTCGCGGTTAATGCGTACTTTGGTTTGGCTTTATCAAAACATGTTATGTAAGGTGTCAAACACTTTGGAATACTACCCCCCCCTGTAACGACCGGATTTTCGGACCAGATAGAATCAGCTCATCAGAGCACCACCAACCCAGCCGAAACGCAACCACCTCCCTCCTCAGGACCCATCTATCCAGGCACCTGGGTACCTACCTGAGGATGGGGAATTAGCAATATAGAAGCTCATATCAGAAACACCACTAAATCTATAGGGATTACTAGGAATACTCAATGATTACTAAGGACGTCCATGCCCTACACCACACTCACACAATATAGTCTCGCGACCACATGGGCCCAGACTAATCTACCCTGGGGCAGTTCTGATTATATACCATTACACACTGGCCGCAACCAGTGCTCACTCAAGCCACGATCCTGTGGGTACAGGCATCAGTATCCCCCCTGATGCCCTCTCTATAATCTCCAAGCCACAATCTTGTGGGTATAGACACCAGTATCCCCCCTGGTGCTCTCTTACTTACATTACAAGCCACAATCCTGTGGGTATAAACATCAGTTTCCCCCCTGATGCTCTCTATAATCTCCAAGCCACAATCTTGTGGGTATACACACTGACTACAATCAGTGCTCTCATTAACGCCGCTACACAACGGCGATCACTTTCCTATGAATACCTTCAGCTCTCTCTCTCTATGTTGGGAAGTTTCTCTCACTATTCACTAGAGGTACAATAATATTATGGAATGACCGAATTACACGGTGTACAACTTATCCTTCAGTTCAAGGGCTCCTCTCTCCCTAATTATTCAGTTATTACTTACCTGATCAGGGGTAGCGTCTGTTCAAACAGTAACACCTGACTAGAAGAACAGGTTACCTTTTCATATAAGAATAAGAGGCACAATAATATTATGGAATGGCCGAATTACATAGTGTATAACTTATTCTCTTAGCTCAAGGGCTCCTCTCTCCCTAATTATTCAGTGGTCACTTACCTGATCGGGGGTCGCTTCCGTTCGTGCACCGACACCTGACTAGAAGAAAAGGTTACCTGCACTATATAAGAACAAGGCATACGCTGGTCCACTAACAACTGGGGTATCTTTATTACAATAACAATATAACACTATACTATAACATATAGCCTGCAAAGTAAAAGGGGAATAGACACATACACAGATCTGCAGGGTCTCTGTAAAGCTTTATTACTATACCACATCCACATGTAACTAACAGGGACTGTAAATAGACTGCACACCGCTGAAAGGAAAAGGATTAGCAACACAATAGGGAAAAGGTTAATGTTTAAATGTAAAGGACAAACTATAGAACAGGAAGGATATCACCTTATTAGTATGAAGTCTTGCTCTAGTTGTCATCTGGGTTCCTCTCTCGTCTGTGCCTTAGCTCGTCTCAGATACACGCATCTGCGCTGATCACTCTCCACTGGATTCCTCTCCCCCACGAACTCCCTCCACCTTCCAACTTCAGCCTAATAGTTTCTGCTGCTCTGATAACCGTTCGCTCCACTAGCTTCTTCACTCTGTCTGATTATCTCAGTTCCAATGTCTAATTCACTCCAGCTGCTCCCACAGACTAATCCACGATATAACTTCAGTCTCTTCCAAAAGGCATCACTTCAGACTCCAGCTGATCACAACTCCTTCTGATAAGTAACTGCTTCTGACTGCTTCCTTCAGTTCCAAACATCATCTCACTTCTCTCTGCTCAAAACACCATCTGCTCACAACTGCTTCTGGCTTCTCTCTCTGGTTCCAGCCCACTGACTGTCTGTCTGTCTTCTCTCTGTTCCAAGCATCTTCTTCTTTCTCTGACTCCAACTGTCTCACTGACAAACTGACTAACTGACTTCTCTCTGTTTCAAGCATCCACTGTCTCTTCTCCTCTGCTCCAACTCCTTCTGCTTCCAACTCCACTCCTTCTGCTTCTCTGCTCCAACTCCACTCCTTCTGCTTCTGAACTCAACTCTTTCTACTTCAACTCAAACTCTTTCTGACTGACTCCACCTCTGCAATTCACTAATATGGAATGCTCTCTCCTCATGGAAAGTTCCAGCCATCAGCCTGCCGCCCATCAGATCTCTGCACCACTCCGCGTCAAGGACACACACCCAGCCGGCCGGCCTTTTGTGGTGTCTTCGACACAAAGAATAATACAGCCTACCGATAAGGGCTGGCCCAGACCGGTTCTCTCCAAGTGAACAACACCTCATAACTAAAACATCACCTTTACCCTGCAAGCATCTCAGTCTGCAGGGACAGAAAGCAAAATGGAGTCTCTTCAGTTCTGGGCCTTGTAGGCCTGAGAAGGATGAAATAACACTTAGCTCTGTCAGAGTACATACACAAACCATACCAATATGTAATATAAAGTCAGGACTACAGGATCCACCCTCTAATATAGGAAGGATGATGAAAGGACACATAATTATGTCAAAGCCAATAGGCAATAGATGGATTAGAGTCAAGAATAAGGGATCTATCATCATATTAAGCAGCTATCCTCTAGTTTATGCTTCTAGGTTCTGAAAAAGGCCTGAAAAGGACCAACACAAGGCAAGAATAGAGATTCAGGATGGTAGCAAGCTTAAAGTCACCATCACTCAGAAATAGAGCCAAAAATATGGTCACAACACCCCCCCCCCACCCGCCAGTCCTGGCGGCGGGGGTAGCATTCCACCCTTCTAGAGGGAGAAGACATGTATTTTCTGGTTTACCCGGTTAAAGTTAAACAGAGCCTCAGCATCACAAAATGGAAGCTGCTGCCACAGACACAAGTCTGCCCTCCTGCTGCTGGACAAAACTCCGGCAGGGGAGGCCTGGACAATAGGTTTCCTGTCCAGAGAGGTGCTAGCACCCCCCAGACAGGCTCTTAGTGTATTGGGGCAGGGAGGGCTGCATTCAGTGAATGCTTTCCAGACAGTGCCTGGGGCACACAAGGTGCTCCATGCATTTCCCAGTTCAAACCGGTTGCTGGGGCGCTCCGCCCCAGCTCTGGCGCGAAACTGGACTGAGGGAAAGGGGTGCAACCACCCCCTCCCCAGGTCCACCCACAGCAGGGACCTTAGAGTTAGTCCACCCCTAAACGTCCTATAAGTATAGAACCCCAGTCCCTAGGACTTTAGATTACCCTGGACGAAACTCTGCATTCCATTTCGACTGGAAGATGGAAGAAATCTCCCTTGTGGTCAAGGAGTGACCACCCTGTTCAAACATGCACCAACTGAATCTTAGCCGGTCTGCATTGTCGAGGCTCCCGCAGGATCCCGAAGGCTCGGCAACCCAGGACACGGACTTCCAGACATCTCTGACGCCGACCTGCGCTCCCAGCAAAGCTGAGACCTGTGACGGACATGAGAGACATGGGACCGGAACTCCTGGACATCCTGCATTTTGTAACCTGCACCTTCTTCCGATGTATCCCGAAGTTGTGCATTGGGGTGCTTGAAGCCCAAGCCCCAAGCACCTTTTGCACTGAAGCTCAGAGGCCCACACTCCACGAGTGTCCCGTTGGCCTGTTTTGTGCATTTCAGCTCGACGCGTCTTTGCGGTTCCTAGTCCATTGGCTAGTGAGCCCCCACGAAGACCAATCCTTAAATCAACTTGCTTTCCTGGTTGCTCCAGGCTTGCTCCAACTTCCCTGCAACGGAGAAGTTCCTCAGACCTTGTTGGTCTGCACCGAAGTCAATCTCAACATCTTGCGTGGATTGCGTTTGCCAAGGCTTGTTGATCCAATCCGGATACCGATACCGCTGTCAACTAGATCCTTTGTGGGACACCTCAAATCCAGCTCCTGGTTGTCGTTGACGCCTCCTGGTCTCATGGCTGAAGAGACAAACTTCACCTTTTTACCTGACATCACCCAACATCTGGGGGCATCTTCCTATAGCCGCCCTGGTCACTGGCTAGTGGCCCAGACTCTGTCTCCTCTGCTTTCAGGTTCTTCACATCTCCGATCCACCCTTGGATCCACCCGGACACTTTTCCTCTAGTCGCCTGCAGCACTTCTTCGCAGCTCTCCATTGGAATCGACGACGAAACCCGACACGAAAAGACACCTATGCATCCGGCTTCCCTGGGTGAGGTAACATAAGTACTCCGGTGCTCCCGTGGGTATTGACTCGCCAAGTGTCCTCGTCTAAAAGTGTTCCATCGCAGTTCACCTCCTTGAACCCTTAATCTTTAAAATTGTAACTTGTTCGTTCTCCAATTAAAGTCAATGGTAACCCTCGGCTGTGTTTAGACCCTGCACGCATCTCCCGTGGGCCTCCTAAATCCTAACCTTTGGTTATTCCTAGAAGCCCCAACGATTCCGGAGGCCCTAGGCCTGCTTTCTGTTCCTAACATGGTTCTTATACCACTATTTTAGTATATGATGTGTGAGGCCCCTAGGGCAAAACGTGTACTGTGCAACTTATCATATGCTAATTAAGTTCCTTGTATTGCACTTTTACCTCAGACCTCATAAAGAGTGCAGAGGGGTTGTGCTTAGAATAAATACATATATATTTGATATATACCTTGTGTGGTGTGCTTTCATTTGGTACTCAAGAGGTTATAAATGGTAAAACAACTTGCTTAACTCATCTCCAAATCTTAGCCTGAAGGCTGCTCTCCACAGCTACCACTAGGATAGCTTTCTGTAAGGTTGACTTTATAACCTACCATCAATAAGGGTCGATTGGACTGGTACAAGGTGCCCACTAGAATAGTGGACATCATATACCAGGCCAACTTCTCACACATAACGTATGCTCTACTCCAAGGAGTATAAACCCAATTATAAACAAAATATCTCTTTGCATCATCTGAATCTTTATCAGCACTTGTGCCCGCACCCTTCGGAGGAACATACTAAGGTGCAGCTTAACGCGTCGGTCTCACAGCAACGACAGGATCACTAGGGTCATTGTCTTTCCCCGAAACTTCTTCTTTTGGCGCGGGGGTCTGAACTATTTGGGTAGTTTTAACTTTACTAACTGAATTTTGCTCCGCTTTTAAACATAGTGTATCATGTCTTAATTTAACTACTCGCCTAATTAGATCAGATATATTTGACAAAAGGAAAGTTCCATCATTTAACTGTTTGTAATCGGAATTAATATCCTTGGGCTCTAAGTTTTTAGAAACGTTTCTAAAACCAAATATTACTTCACAGGTAAACTCTGCAAAATATAACTGCTCTAAATCTTTCCACTGCTTTACCATTGCTACAATATCTGAAGCAGAAGTAGTCCCAAGAGCTTCTTTGCAAGCAGTGGATCTGATATTGTTTTTTTCGTCAACAGTCAAAGCGGAGCGAGTCTGCCACCCATCTTGTTTATCTATGTCTTTATCATCTGAAGAAAGATGTTCTTTATCAGAAAGATCATCCTCAGGGGCAGAGGGAAACTTATATAGAGGGTGATCTAACAAGATGGAATCATCCTGAGGTTTATTAAGTATGAGATTAATGGGGCACCTAATAGGGTACTGGCCAGTTACCTCTAAACAACGCTCCCTTTTCTCTTTTTCTTTTATTGCCTTCATCTCTTTATTTTCTTTAACTCCAACGCTTTTTGATATATCGTTTTTCGCTGTTCTTTTTCTGCTACAGCTTCTTCTTTCCTCACTCTCTCTTGCACTTCTTTCTTCCACATTCGTACACAATCAAACATATCTTGTCGACTTTTCCTTTAAAACAAACACTGCTCTACATATTGAATCTTTTTAAAGTCAAATGACCCATTCACTGGCCATTGTAAATCAGGATCCTTTTTTGTATATTTGTTCCACAGTGTACTATACATTATGGAAGAAATACCATATTTAAGATACATATGTCTATACGGTGTCCCCTCTGGGGGAGCCGGCTGCCTTCTTTCTAAATCTGTTTTGGTACCACCAAGACAGCAACACAGCCTACAGAGTGTGCTGAAAACAGGCATGCTACCACATTGTTGTAAAATAGTACTTTTCCAAAATATTCCAAAGTAGAGAAAATCTCCACATTACCTGCGTTTATCTTTTGAAAAAAATAAATCAAACCCTGCTGCCTGCTCCTGCCTGGTATCGTTGCTCAGTGCCACATTGCTGTGGGATTTGCTTTTGCCATTTAATTATTATTTAATTCACTACTCTGGCTAACGCTGCAGCGCGAGGATATTTACTTGTTCTGGGACATTTCTAGAGCCTCGGGGGGACTGCTGACACGGCGCTCACTGTCACACAGACAGGAAAACTTTGTGGGCATTGTTTGCACGGCGCTCGACTTTGTAACGCTAATTAACATAGCGCGACCCTACTGCTAGCACAGACAGTCACCTGAGCCCCAGCCTACCTCCAGTTGCGTTTCTCCCCACGCTGCCGCCATCTTACGCGTGTTGTTGTTTGTTGTTGGTGCCTCAGAGCCTGACCCCCACAGCCCGCCCCGCCTCCCTGCTGACCCGCCCTCCCACATACTATACTGCCTGCCCTGACCCCGCTCACGCCGTGACCGTCCTGAAGAGCTCAGAAACGGTCGCTCCCTTTACCCTGCTGCCTGCTCCTGCCTGGTATCGTTGCTCAGTGCCACATTGCTGTGGGATTTGCTTTTGCCATTTAATTATTATTTAATTCACTACTCTGGCTAACGCTGCAGCGCGAGGATATTTACTTGTTCTGGGACATTTCTAGAGCCTCGGGGGGACTGCTGACACGGCGCTCACTGTCACACAGACAGGAAAACTTTGTGGGCATTGTTTGCACGGCGCTCGACTTTGTAACGCTAATTAACATAGCGCGACCCTACTGCTAGCACAGACAGTCACCTGAGCCCCAGCCTACCTCCAGTTGCGTTTCTCCCCACGCTGCCGCCATCTTACGCGTGTTGTTGTTTGTTGTTGGTGCCTCAGAGCCTGACCCCCACAGCCCGCCCCGCCTCCCTGCTGACCCGCCCTCCCACATACTATACTGCCTGCCCTGACCCCGCTCACGCCGTGACCGTCCTGAAGAGCTCAGAAACGGTCGCTCCCTTTACCCTGCTGCCTGCTCCTGCCTGGTATCGTTGCTCAGTGCCACATTGCTGTGGGATTTGCTTTTGCCATTTAATTATTATTTAATTCACTACTCTGGCTAACGCTGCAGCGCGAGGATATTTACTTGTTCTGGGACATTTCTAGAGCCTCGGGGGGACTGCTGACACGGCGCTCACTGTCACACAGACAGGAAAACTTTGTGGGCATTGTTTGCACGGCGCTCGACTTTGTAACGCTAATTAACATAGCGCGACCCTACTGCTAGCACAGACAGTCACCTGAGCCCCAGCCTACCTCCAGTTGCGTTTCTCCCCACGCTGCCGCCATCTTACGCGTGTTGTTGTTTGTTGTTGGTGCCTCAGAGCCTGACCCCCACAGCCCGCCCCGCCTCCCTGCTGACCCGCCCTCCCACATACTATACTGCCTGCCCTGACCCCGCTCACGCCGTGACCGTCCTGAAGAGCTCAGAAACGGTCGCTCCCTTTACCCTGCTGCCTGCTCCTGCCTGGTATCGTTGCTCAGTGCCACATTGCTGTGGGATTTGCTTTTGCCATTTAATTATTATTTAATTCACTACTCTGGCTAACGCTGCAGCGCGAGGATATTTACTTGTTCTGAGACATTTCTAGAGCCTCGGGGGGACTGCTGACACGGCGCTCACTGTCACACAGACAGGAAAACTTTGTGGGCATTGTTTGCACGGCGCTCGACTTTGTAACGCTAATTAACATAGCGCGACCCTACTGCTAGCACAGACAGTCACCTGAGCCCCAGCCTACCTCCAGTTGCGTTTCTCCCCACGCTGCCGCCATCTTACGCGTGTTGTTGTTTGTTGTTGGTGCCTCAGAGCCTGACCCCCACAGCCCGCCCCGCCTCCCTGCTGACCCGCCCTCCCACATACTATACTGCCTGCCCTGACCCCGCTCACGCCGTGACCGTCCTGAAGAGCTCAGAAACGGTCGCTCCCTTTACCCTGCTGCCTGCTCCTGCCTGGTATCGTTGCTCAGTGCCACATTGCTGTGGGATTTGCTTTTGCCATTTAATTATTATTTAATTCACTACTCTGGCTAACGCTGCAGCGCGAGGATATTTACTTGTTCTGGGACATTTCTAGAGCCTCGGGGGGACTGCTGACACGGCGCTCACTGTCACACAGACAGGAAAACTTTGTGGGCATTGTTTGCACGGCGCTCGACTTTGTAACGCTAATTAACATAGCGCGACCCTACTGCTAGCACAGACAGTCACCTGAGCCCCAGCCTACCTCCAGTTGCGTTTCTCCCCACGCTGCCGCCATCTTACGCGTGTTGTTGTTTGTTGTTGGTGCCTCAGAGCCTGACCCCCACAGCCCGCCCCGCCTCCCTGCTGACCCGCCCTCGCCCCTCCCCCTCCCCCAACCATTTATGACCGTAGCATTTGCGCGCAGCGTTAACGCGCAGCGGACGCGCCCCAGTCGCGCCGAAGGTGCGCCAAAGGTAAGCCCGTCTACGCCCGTCCGCGCCTGGACCGCGCCCAGCGCCAGACCCCCTGGCCCTCGCGCCGCCCAGCCCTCCCGCATTACCTACGATGCCGCCACCCTCCTAGCCCTTAACCCCGGTCGCGCCCCCAACTGCGTCCAAGCCGCTCCTGGACACACCCATGGACCTTTCTCCTGCTACTCCTGCAAATTCATCGGCACCGACAACATCCCCGCTACAACCACACCACAGATTCCCGACCCCAACCACCTACAATGCATCCTTCTCAACACCCGCTCGGTCCACAGACACGCCATTGACCTATGGAACCTACTAGACACCATCTCTCCGGACGTCGCCTTCCTAACAGAAACATGGATGAACGCTTCCTCCGCCCCAGACATCACCATTGCCATCCCTGAAGACTATAAGATCACACGCAAGGACCGTACCAGCCACACAGGAGGAGGAATCGCTATCGTCCATAAGAAATCAATCCGCATCTCAACCAGCTCTGACGCCAACCTCGCCAACTCCGAACACCTTCACTTCCAGATCCACATCGACCCCAAGACCACACTCAGAGGCACCCTCCTCTACAGACCACCAGGACCCCGCGCAAAATTTAGTGAAGACATCACGGACTTCATCACTCCTCACGCGCTCCCCTCCAAAGACTACATCCTCCTGGGAGACCTCAACTTTCACCTTGAAAAGATCAACGACCGCAACACCACCACCCTCTTGGACAACCTCGCCAACCTCGGACTTAAACAACTGGTCACTTCCCCCACCCACATCGCAGGTCACACACTCGACCCCACCTTCACCTCCAGCAATCATGTCTCCTTCAGCCACACTACGGATCTCCTCTGGACTGACCACAGCTGCGTTCACTTCACCTACAACAAGCCAAAACCCATCAACCACCTCCAACCAACTCTGCAAAGAAACTGGAACAAAATCACCACCGACCAGATCTCCTCATCGCTCCTTCTAAACACCCCAGCCCACTCTTCTAACCCAGACCAAGCCGCCGCCAACTTCACCCTATGGTTATCCAACACCGCCAACACCTTAGCACCACTGAAAAAACGTCAAAGCAAACCTGGCAACAAGAAGGCCTCATGGTTCAACGATGATCTTAAGAAGTCCAAGAAACTCTGCCGCTCCCTTGAAAAGGCCTGGAAAAAAGACCCAACCACTAGCACCAAGGACGCCTTCAAAAACGCCACCCGCACTTACCACCAACTTATCCGAAAGGCCAAGAAAACAGCATTCAAGGATCGACTTGACAACAACGCCCACAATAGCAAGGAACTTTTCAACATCGTCAAGGAATTTTCCAATCCCTCGGCCAACTCCAACGACATCACCCCCTCTCAAGCCCTCTGCGACTCCCTAGCCTCATTCTTCCACAACAAGATTGCAGACATCCACAACAGCTTCGACAACCAACCCGGAGACCAACCCACCCAACCATTTGCTGAACACTCTCCCCCCGTGAACACCCTTAATGACTGGAACCCAATCTCCACTGAGGACACCATCCGCCTGATGAACTCCATCCACTCAGGATCCCCCACAGACCCATGTCCTCACCACATCTTCAACAAAGCAGACTCCGTCATAGCACCGCACCTCCGAGACGTCATCAACTGCTCCTTCAACTCCGCCACCTTCCCGGAAAACTGGAAACACGCCGAACTCACCGCCCTTCTGAAAAAACCCACAGCGGACCCCACCGAACTCAAAAATTACCGCCCCATTTCGCTCCTTCCATTCCCGGCCAAAGTAATCGAGAAAGCTGTCAACAACCAACTCGCCGCTTTCCTCGAAGCCAACAAATCCCTCGACTCCTCACAATCTGGCTTCCGAGCAAAACACAGCACCGAGACCGCCCTCATCGCAGCAACAGACGACATTCGAACTCTACTGGACAATGGAGACACAGTCGCCCTCATCCTCCTCGACCTCTCTGCAGCATTCGACACAGTCTGCCACAGCACCCTTTTACAACGCCTCAGTAACATCGGAATACAAGGAAAAGCACCTGAATGGATCACCTCGTTCCTCACCGGAAGAACGCAGAGAGTCCGCCTTCCACCATTCAAGTCCGAGGCCACTGAAGTCATCTGTGGCGTACCCCAAGGGTCCTCACTCAGCCCCACCCTCTTCAACGTATACATGAGCCCCCTCGCGGCCATCGCCCGCCAACACAACCTCAACATCATCTCTTACGCGGATGACACTCAACTAATCCTTTCTCTCACCAATGACCCCAGCACCGCCAAAACTAACCTACACGAAGGAATGAAAGAAGTTGCCGAATGGATGAAACACAGCCGTCTGAAACTGAACTCAGATAAAACAGAAGTCCTCATCTTAGGTACATCCCCCTCTGCATGGGATGACTCTTGGTGGCCGGAAGCCCTTGGAAAAGCACCCATCCCGACAGACCACGCACGGAACCTAGGCGTCATCCTGGATTCTTCACTCTCAATGAACAGACAAGTCAGCGCCGTATCCTCATCCTGCTTCAACATTCTTCGCATGCTCAAAAAAACATTTCGCTGGATCCCCACCGAAACCAGGAAAACTGTCACCCATGCTCTGGTCACAAGCCGACTGGACTACGGAAACACCCTCTACGCAGGTACCACCGCTAAACTCCAGAAAAAACTCCAACGAATCCAAAACGCCTCAGCCAGGATCATATTAGACATCCCACGCAACGAACACATCTCTGGTCACCTGAAAGACCTCCACTGGCTACCCGTCAATAAGAGAATCACTTTCCGACTGCTAACCCACGCACACAAATCACTCTACGACATCGGACCAGAATGCCTCAACTCACGACTGTCCTTCTACACCCCCGCCCGCCAACTACGTTCTTCCAGCCAAGCCCTGGCCACTGTACCTCGCATCAACAAGACCACCATGGGAGGCAGATCCTTCTCATACCTGGCTGCTAAAACATGGAACTCACTCCCCACTCACCTTCGCCTTACCCAGAACCACCTAGCATTCAGAAAGCAACTTAAAACATGGATATTTGACAAGTAATCCTGCTCCCCTTCCTAAGCGCCTTGAAACCCTCTGGGTATGTAGTGCGCTATATAAATTCCTGACTTGACTTGACTTGAAATCAAGAGCGCAGCTTCAGCGACCTTACCAAACAAGAGTCTCCAACTTCCAACTGTTAATCTCTTGGTCAACCTAATGGTCATTGAAAAAAATTACGACAAAGGATACCTCAGTCGGGACCAGCTACCACCTGGAGGGTCAAATCGGAAAAAAACTGAAAAGTCACTTCGGTCTGCAAAGACAAGGGTCTCCTCATGCAGGACGTCTCCTCAGTAACATTCCACTCTTCCATCAAGACCACTCCTTTGGACGGCCGCGTCTCCGATGAGGCCCCAAGTGTCGGGCGCCAAACTGTGGAAATGTGCTTTTTTTATGCGCACACCGGTGCAGGGGTCCCCCTTCTCTGTCCACGGGTCCGTAGACCAACAAAATAGAGATTGGCACTGAAGCTGGAATTCAAATTACAGGTTTATTATTCACTCATGAGTGGGACTATGTCCATACAACACCCTCAAGTTTTCCAGGCTGTAGTACATTGAATACACAGACCATGGTGCTTATATACAGAGTTTGTTGCAGAGTAAGCATGTAGATACATATAGAAGGCACAGGCCAACACAGGAACAGTTACCAATAAACATGGGCAGATGGGAGATCACTTAGTCAGCAATGTGGGAGGGAGAACAGAACTGTTTACAACGGCAGAAAATAGTAGCCAGTTACTTCTTTAACCAGGTGCATTTTAGCAGCTACAGGCCTTTGCTCAGCACATACATTGCTTTGGCCCAGTACAGAAGGAGTTAACTAAAGCTGATGACTCAAGCAGAATAGAAGGGGAAGCAATAGTGAAGACAGAAGAATTACATAGCTAACAAAATGGATGCCACTCCAAAATGGCTTCAGCTTATGCTAACGGAAATTAATACACGTTTTCCACAGACGGCCCTTTTGGCATAAGCTAAGACATTTTCTTATGCTTCTAAAGGGGTACGCTAAATGTTATTTATATCAATTAACATTATGTTACTGATTTCTTGATTTATTGTTAAACGGGCATTTATATTTCGGACATTTGTTTTAGATGGTAGACAAGTAGTAACAGTGGAAATACAGAGGGAACAAAGCATTGGCCAACATTGGATACATAAACAACAATAGAAGAGAATAGCTATAATTCTGAACAAGGCCAATAGTATTTTCAATCCCATACAGAAAATATGTTCCAGAACCATCCATCCCAAGTCCATGTTCCTGAATATTACTATATCTCAGTAGCTATTTTGTGTAGTTTGGAGATGACCACATATACAGGAGGTGAAATGTCCGGTATCAAGACACAACAGCTGGATCCTATGATGCAGCATGCTCCAGTCTATATGGTTCCTATGTGGTCTCTGTCTGGTTGACTACAAAGACATTGATTGCACGTTTTCCCCTACTACCAGCATAGTAAATAAACAATTGCAAATCTTGATGGTAGGTTGGGGGAGCTAAAAACGCAGGTGGTAGAAGGAAGGCTATGTAACAGGTACCAGACCAGCCTGGAGGTAGGAAGCAGTATGTCTTAGTTCCACAAACAAAAGAAGTGTAACGTGATGCAAGGAAGCTGCTTCGGCCTATCGTAGACATCTGCAACACTGCAGTACAGTTACAGTGGCCCACTGGCACGTCGTCTGTACTTTGTACACAAAGGGGCCAGTGGTCATGGCAACAGAGCTAACAAGGGGTCCATTTACTTTAGATGACCTAGAATTTGGATACACATAGTTTGTTGCTGCACTTCCTTTACTATATTCTTCCATTTCTATAGCAGTCCCTTTTCTTATGGGTCCCCATCTTCGTTGGGGTAACAGACTTTGTTCATTAGATATACTGGCATCTCAACCGGTTCATTACCCCATCCTAGGCATTCCTATGCATAATCAGAATCCCCAAAGCCATCAGCCAAATAATCTGACATTTGATATTGATTCTGTCTATCAAAGGTATTAGAATAATTTGGTCTGTGTCCAACTGCCTCAAATCTGGGAAGATTTCCTATTCCTCCCCTATGTCCTGAATTCCCTGGGCATCCTCTCATACTTCCTCTACCCCATTGAAACTGCTGACCTCGCAAAAGGGGACACTCAGAACGCCAATGTCCAATCTCTTTACAATAAACACACTGATCAGAAGACAAAGTTGATCGAAAGAAAGGGTGTACACCAGGGTTATATACTGCACGTCCGCCTCTACCACCACCTCTGAATGGTGGACCATATACTTGAGCCAACATAACTTTCATCTTTAAATCCTTAACCTTCTTATCCTCTTTGCCTTTTGCTTCCAATTCCTGACACTCATAATACTGGGCCATAGTCAAAAGGGAGACTGGGGAAGATATAGTGCACAATCTCTCGCTGAACGTAAGGCAATTAGCTATTTCTTGAAACATGTTAGCAACAAATGTGTCGATGAACAGATGCTTTCCCGTGTAATCCATCAAAGACTGCACACTAAAGTCATGGAATGTCTCTTCAAATCGTGTACAGAAATCAGAAACTGACTCATCCGCTTTCTGTTTACAAGACGCTAATGTTGTCCAATCGATTTTCTTTGGGGTTATGACAGTTTTTAACCTAGTCACAATAGCTTTGGAAAGATCTAATATCTCCTGTTGTGACTTCTGAGCAGGTTCCCTAGCCACATCTATTTCTTCTAAATGCACCCAGGTATCACCATATGCTACATTATCATCTATTTTCCAAATTGTTCTCCACATATCAGGGGGCAAAATAAGTCCACAAACATATCAACATCTGGCAGGGTCATAGTGCAGGAGCTAATGGCCCCTTCCACTTCTTCACAGAAAGCGGCAGGATTTTTCCACGCATCGGGCAAAGCACCCTTAAGAGCCATGAAGTCTGCTCTACTCCAAGGAGTATGAACCCAATTATAAACAAAATATCCCTTTGCATCATCTGAATCTTTATTGGCACTTGTTCTTGCACCCTTCGGAGGAAAATGCAAAGGCGCAGCTTCATGCATCGGTCTCACAGCAACTACAGTATCACTAGGTTCATTGTGTTTCCCACAAACGTCTTCTTTTAACTTTACTAACTGAATTTTGCTCTGCTTTTAAAAGTAGTGTATCATGTCTTAATTCAACTACTCACCTAATTAGATCAGATATATTTGACAAAAGGAAAGTTCCATCATTTAATTGTTTATAATCGGAATTATCCTTGGGCTCTAAGTTTTTAGAAACGTTTCTAAAACCAAGTAATACTTCCCTGGTAAAATTCTCTGCAAAATAGAACTGCTCTAAATCTTTTCACTGCTGAACCATCGCTACAAGATCTGAAGCAGAAGTAGTCCCACAAGCTTCTTTGCAAGTAGCAGATCTGACATTGGCTTTTTTGTCAACAGTCAAAGTAGAGCGAGTCTACCGTCCATCTTGCTTATCTATGTCTTTATAGTCTGAGGAAAGATGTTCTTCATCGGAAAGATCATCCTCAGGGGCAGAGGGAAACTTATACGGGGTGGAGGTCGATCTAACAAGATGGAATCATCCTGAGATTTATTGAGTATGGGATAAATGGGGCGCCTAATAGGGTACTTCTCAGACACCTCTAAACGACACCCCCTTTCCTATTTTTCTTTTATTGCCTTCATCTCTTTTTTTTTTTTAGTCCAATGCTTTTTGATATATCAGTTTTTGCGTGGGTTTTTCTGCTATAGCTTCTTCTTTCCTCACTCTCTCTTGCATTTCTTTCTCCCATATTTGTACAAAATCAAACATATTTTGTTGACTTTTCCATTCAAACAAACACTGCTCTACATATTTTTGTAAACATTACTTTTCCAAAATATTCCAACGTAGAGAAAAAACTCCACATTACCTGCCTTTATCTTTTGCAAAAAATAAATCAAACAAACAAAACCAGAATCTTGGCCATGCAAATCAGGAGTGCCGATTCAGCGACCTTACCAAACAAGAGTCTCCAACTTCCAACTGCCAATCTCTCGATCGGCCTAATGGTCACTGGAAAAAAGTATGCCAAAGGATACCTCAGTCGGGACCAGCCACCACCTGGAGGGTCAAATCGAACAAAACGGAAAAGTCACTTCAGTCTGCAAAGACAAGGGTCTCCTCATGCAAGACGTCTCCTCAGTAATATTCGACTCTTCCGTCAAAGACCACTCCTTTGGAAAACGGCGTCTCAGATGATGTCCCACTTGTCAGGCGCCAAACTGTGGAAATGTGCTTTTTTATGCGCACACCGGTGCAGGGGTCCCCCTTCTCTGTCCACGGGTCCGTAGACCAACAAAATAGAAATTGGCACTTGAGCTGGAATTCAAGTAACAAGTTTATTATTCACTCATGAGTGGGACTATGTCCATATAACACCCTCAAGTGTTCCAGGAGGTAGTACATTGAATACACAGACCATGGTTCTTATATACCATATGCAGAGTTTGTTGCAGAGTAAGCATGTAGATACAAATAGAAGGTACAGGCCTACACAGGATTAGCTACTGACAAACATGGGCAGATGGGAAATCACTTAGTCAGCAAAGTGTGGGGGGAACAGAAATGTTTACAACATCAGAAAATAGTTGAAAGTTACATCTTTAACCAGGTGCATTTCAGCAGCTATAGGCCTTTGCTCAGCAAATACATTGCTTTGGTCCAGTACAGAAGAAGTTAACTAAAGCTGATGACTCAAGCAGAATAGAAGGGCAAGCAACAGTGAGAACAGAAGAATTACATAGCAAACAAAATGGATGCCACAACCAAAATGGCTTCAGCTTATGCTAACAGGAATTATTATACCTTTTCCACACCATGGTTACAAAGTTTATCTTTCGAAGTTTCAGTATTGTTGACAGGAGGTCACCTATTTAGGTCACTTATTGTCAAAGGAGGGTAGAAGATTAACGCCAGAACACATCAGGACCATTAATAAAATGCCCTGTCCGCAAACTCAAAAGGACGTGCATGCTTTTATAGGCATCACTTCTTACTGTCGGCAGTGGATTCCTAACTATTTCTTACTGATCAAACCCATCCTTGCACTAACAACAAAAGAAATCCATGAGCCTTTACCTTGGACACCAGATTTTCAGCAATCTTTTGAAGAATTAAAAAATGTGCTTTGCTCTGCTCCAGTACTAGGCATGCCTGACTATCACAAGCCTTTTGTGCTATACGTCCACGAGATGGCTGGTTATGCTCTCTCTGTCTTGACTGAAAAATTTGATGATAGTTAAGAGTCCTTTCACTTTTTTTCTGCTTTGCTCGATCCTTTCGCAAGGGCCCTCACGAGTTGTCTGCGAGCGGTCGAGGCTGTGGCCACTTCCATCAGACAATCGGCTGGACTTGTACTCGATACTGACCTCAGAGTCATGGTACCCCATGTGGTGGACACACTTTTGAATTGAACAAGCACACAGCACTTCACCAGTGCACGTCTTACTGGTTACTAATTTACACTGTTTGCCAAACATATTACAATTAAAAGATGTGCCACTCTGAACCCAGCCATGTTACTACCTCTCCCTTCCGAGAATGAAGCAGTTGGCAAACATGATTGTATTTTCCGAACAGAGGAAGAGACGAAAGGACGGGTAGACCTGACTGATGTTACATTATCTGATCCTCAAGGAGAACTATATGTCGATGGCTCTTATTTTAAATTATCAGATGGCATCACCACCGCAGCTTATGCTATCACTATATTACGCACAGTGGTATAGACATCACTGGGCCCCTATCAATCTGCCCAGGCAGCAGAACTTGTTGCCCTTATACGAGCTTTTGAATTGAGCGAAGGGCTAGTTGTCAATATTTACACAGATCGTCAGAATGGAGTTGGGGTTGCATACAACTTTGGGCGCCTGTGGGCAGGGAGAGGGTTTCTTACCTCACATGGTACTAAGATACAACATGAACACTTGATATCATGATTACTATCTGCACTAACCCTTCCAAAGAAAGTGGCTATTGTAAAGTGTAGTGCCCACAAGAAAGGGACAGATGGTGTAGTTAGAGGGATTGCATTCACTGATCAGACAGCCAAAGAGACAGCTCCTAGTAAGATGAAGAGAATGTTTGTTTAGATCCAGCTAGATGGGTTTCCGATAACACTATTTTTAAAAACACAGTTGAGAGTGTGAAAGAGATACAAAGCAAGGCCACAATAGAAGAATTAGCTGTGTAGCAAGAGAGAACAGCACGTTTAGATGAAGAAGGATGTTGGATTGATTTGTCCGGAAAACAGAAATGGATGTTACCTGATGCATACGAACTCCATATGGTTACTATGGCTCATGGCCGAGCTTATATCAGTGCAAAGGTATTTGTAAATTATTAGCCCCAGTTTGGTGTAATGACAATATTTCTAAAACAGCTGTGCACTTATCAAAAAATGGTATGATTTTTTTTAAGCACCATTCTGGGAAAGGTACACCCACACCATCCAGTAACTTTGTACCACCTGCATTCCCCTTTGAAGTCTTTCAAATGGATTTCATGTAGCTAGAATGTTGTAACAATCTCAAGTATGTTTTAGTGGGCATATGTGTATCAGTTAATTGGTGGAGGCTTACCCAACTAAAGACAATACGGTTATCACAACAGCGAATGTGCTTATTATAGAGTTTTTTTCCACGCTTTGGAATTCCCAGAGTTATTTGGATTGACAATTACTCTCATTTTAATGGGAACGTGATTAAGCTAATATGTGAAGGCTTACATATTAAAAAGAAATTCCATGCCGCCAATCAACCCGCAGTCAGCAGGTTTGGTCAAGAAGTATAATGGGACACTAAAATTGAAATTGGCAAAAATTCAGGAAACAGCAGGGTTTATATGGCCAGATGCTCTTCCTTTGATCCTTTTGTCCACTAGGACTACAGCATATTCTATAACAGGCTTGTCCTCTTATAAAATTGCCTTTGGCCGGCCAGCAAATGTATGTCGAGAAAGTTTTCTGATATTGAATATCCCCTATTGCTTGATTACCTTGGGCAATTGACGGAAAGTCTGTGTTCTATTCATGTTGTATACAATGGGCTAATTCTCTCACTGCAACAGATGAAGAATACAGATATGATCCAAGACTTAGAACACAAGCATTCCTACAATACGAATAAGAATACCCTCTCCCGAATTAAATCTTGCCACTAGATCAGTATGAATACATCATTTATACCAACAGTTCTGCACAACCTGTCATAGAAAGTAAACAGCAGTATAGCGCTGCATGCGCTATAGTGAAAGGTCGGATGCAGGATGGTTAGCTCCATCCCAGCAATGCAACAACACAATCTTTAGGAGATTGTACCGCGCAACTGGCAGAACTAAAAGCACTGATACTAGCACTACAGTATATGGAACAGGAATTCCCGACACTAATTGTGTGCAATTAGTTTTACTGTGTACAATCTTACAATGAATGTCTTCATAAATTGTTATGGGAACAAGTGGCAAAGATGAAAGCATGCCTGCTACAGGCTCAAATTATTCACACCTTGAGTCATCAGCATGTTGGTGTACACGTTGATGGTAATTCACTTGCTGATGAAGCAGACAAGGCGTCAGTGTGAACTGCTGCCTTGTCGCAATTACTCGTTCACACACAAGAATAGACGGAGATATACTAGTAGCTATCAATGCCTCATAGAACGGCTCACTCGTCCTGCCAAAAGGCTTTCCACTCAAGTAATTCTACAAGTTAGATGTGCATAACACACTGTATGCTCAAAGTCAAGGAGTGGGGGATAGAGTAATACCAAACAAAGATCGCAGATTACGTTTAATACTAGCTGCACACAAGGGTCTGGGCTCAGCACAAGCAGGAGTCACTGAGACAATTTCATTATTAAAGCAGCCTTACTGGTGGTCGAGGCTGACAAAACAAACAACGGACTATGTCCTGAAGTGCAATATTTGCCAGCAAATGAAGGGTTCCACCATTCACAAGCCACCACAAAGAATATTACTGATTTCAGACAGACCACTTGCATATGTGTATTCGGACCACTGTGGCCTCATAAATTCTGATAGGGCTACAAGTACATCTTGTTGGCAGTACATTCATGCTCTAGATTCCTGTGGGTTTGGCCCCAGCGTTCAGGAACAAGAACAATACTTCTTCTGCCTCTTGCCAGCAAAAAAGAAAAAGATTTGTCTCCATTGACCTAATCAAACTGCATCATGTGGCTGATCCTTAACAGTAGGCCGCATGGGGTCCTGAGTAGCCACAGATCTCCTCTTGCTACTATACAGGAAGTTCAGATGGAAAGACTAATAACCTTTCAAGACTCCGCAACACAGAGTGATGGAGCAACGAATAATGGAGTACAAATCACACCAGTTGAAATACAAAAACATCAAGAAGAAACAACGATGGTTGTTGCAATTCAGCCCAATAATGATGTCCACATTATAGTGCCTTCAAATGACACATCTGACAGTTCTACAAAACCTGCTGAGCTACCAAAGATAGATCAAACTGCGTCTGGCCACTTCATCCACTTCGATGATTTTTCTTCAGATCCAAGTGAACCTGATCAAACGTCACCCACTTCAAAGAAAGAAAAACTTTGCCAATTCTATCTTTTGCTCAAAAAGACTTACTGTTAATCTGTTAATTTGGATTGGCACAGTTACTGTTTTTTTCGCTTCTGAACGGACATTATCTCCCAGAACACTCTGCAGTACAATCTGTGAACTTGGTCCTGAAACCACATACGTCATCACACTGTGAAAAAAGAGACCTGTCCCTGGTGAACATTACAGCAATTCCAATACCTGATGGTATCGTTTGGGATAAAGTATCATATGATGTAAATGGGCCCACTGAACATTTGAAAGTATCAAATTTGTTTAAAATCTCTTTAAATTATTTCATTACCCCGAGTACACTATCTGATGCTTGGGACATTGAGACTGTAAATACCATGGTTACAGATTTTGAACAATTTCCTGCATTTTCTTACAGGTAATTGTATGAGGATACAGCTGACTACAATACCATGTTATGTTACCATCATTATGGTCATCATGTTTTTGCATTGAGCAAGTGTACCACGCACTGCTAATGTGTACCATCAATGGGAACATTGCCAGACACCACCAAAGGATAGTTCTTCCATATTCGCACAGAAAAGTGCATATTTTTCCTACAATCCCGTACTATTGCACCATACCAAAGATCCACAAGACCCTACAAAAACCTACGGGCCATCCAATAGTATCAGGGATCAGTTTGATCTTAGAGCCACTTTCAACTTCGCAGACACATTCCTGAGACCACTAATACAGCAGACGACAACGTACCTGAAGGGCACCAAAGCTGTCTTAAACCTGATAAAGGATCTCCAATTCAACCCAGAAACACTTCCTCATGGGCCTAGATGTGGAGAGCCTCTACACAAGTCTCCCGCCTACAGAGACCCTTAACGTCATAAAGGAGGTTCTTTTCAAGGTGGACTGGGCCTATCAAAGACCTAGGAACCTGGTCATGGAGTGCTGTAAGTGGGCATTGACCCTGAATTTGTTTCCGCTTTGAAGACACCCTGTATTTACAGGGTCACAGAACTAGCATGGGTAGTACCTTTGCTCCCAGTATAGCTGTACTCTAAGTTCATCATCTAGAGACACACAAATTCTTGCACCTCCAAACCCGTACATGGACCAAATTAAATTGTGGAAGAGGTACATCGATGATGTCCTAGTGATTTGGTAAGGAAAAGAGGATAAAGCACAGGATTTCCTACCCTGGCTTAACACCACAGATGAATTCCTTACGTTCACCTGCACCCTAAGTAGAGAAGGGCTGGTGTTTCTTGATCTGAACATCATAGCGCAAGGCAATGGGAAACTCAGAACGACAACACATGAAAAGACGACGGCGAAGAACTGCCTGTTTCACTACAACAGTTTCCACCATCGCCACCTAAGGGAGAGTCTCCCTTTCGGTCAATTCCTGAGGCTAAGGAGGAATTGTTCTGAAATAGTGACGAGGAACAGGCCAACAAACTGTCAAAAAAACTGGTCATGTGAAAATATCTAAGATGCATAATCTCACGCAGCAACAAAGGGCTCGTAATAACAACTGCAAATCCCTTTTTTAACCACCCCCACCTAAAGAGATGTAAGGGAGATCCATATGCATCACCACCTACAGCATCGATGCAAATGCGGTCTCTAAGATCATAAATAAGAACTGGCATATACTGAATAGTGGCTCTATAAATATTCCACGGCCAATGTTCTCACACAGGAGAGGCAGGAGTATAAAAGATATCCTTGTGCATATACGCCCAAAACAACCATTTAACACAAGACTCACCACCCAGAGTACCTTAGCCCCGGTGGTGGGACACTACCCATGCAGCAATTTTAGTGTCTGCCAACTAACAGACCATACAAAAACTCTCACACTGAGCAATAAAATCAAACGGAAACTCAGAAAATTCACAAATTGTAATACCGAAAGGGTTGTGCACAGATCACGTGCCCATGTAATGTAACCTCAACTACATAGGGATGACCACTAGGAAGGTGCGTACTCGCATCTGTGAACACAGGAGCAATGTACGTTGTGGGAGAACTACCACTGAAATGGCAGTCCACTACATCGTTAATCAACATACTGTTCAGGATTTTAAGTGGGTGGTCCTAGAAGCAATGGAAAACATATAAGACCAAACTGTTCGAGAAGGAAAAAAGATGGGTATTTTCAAGTATCATGCTTATCTCAAAGATACGAATAAGTGATCAATTCCAGACATTCCCTATGATGGTTTTTAAGCATAACTACCGCCTTTTCCTCGTTTGGACTCCAGTTTTTGAAATTACGGTTCTGGAGTTTAAAGCAATGGATCACTCCTAAGAATCCCCATAATGGTGACATACATTTCCTATTATAAGTAATATTGTTTGTGAATTTATTTTACCGCTCAATGAATCACTTTAGATTAATATTAAATCCTTCCCTGGAGTGGACTCCTTCCAAATGACCTCTCATCAGAGGGTTAATTGATGATTAAGATTATCCCCTACATTGTGGGCCTGGGTAAGTCGCTCATTACCATATTCATCTCGATCATGGGCTCTGGTTATAATGATTTGCCCTCCCAAGAACACCATTAGTCCTCACTTCCTGGTTGAGCCAGAACAGGGCGGCCATCTTGGGAAGTTCACACTCTAGTCTCCTCAGTTTTTCGATGCCACAACAATATTATATTTTCCCATTATGGCCCTCCCTTTTTTCTAATAACCCATGCTAGAGTAAATATTTTATTTCTACCTACTCGTAAGAAACTTTACTCTATGTAATTATGACTCATGTGGAATCGATCACATAATGTTTGCATCAAGGGCTCTGATAGAAAAGATATGCCCTAAGTCCCTCTTTTTACCTCACTTCCTAGTAAGGTCATTACAGAGCGGCCATTTAGGGATAGTTACGCTCTATACACAAGACGTCTTGAATCACACACTCATGCGCAAGTGTATACACAGTTGCTTTAAAACCAGCAAGATGCGGTTCCCGAGCGGATCATTTGTAGGTAGTCGGCTGAAGTTCAGGTTTTGATGAGGTGAGTGTTTGGCACGATGATGCCACCCCGATCGCCTAACATTGAACTAAGAACCTTTTTTCAGTAAAGGTTTCCCAGCTGCATGCAAACCTTTTTACCCAAATTACGTTTTAACAACAGTGTGTGACAAAAAGCGGAACTTTCCGCCAGGTGAACCATGGAACCTAGGCTTCAACAGTGAACAAGTTGTAGTGTAGTTCCTATTTTCTCAATAGGCTTTGCGTATTGGAATAACATAAACAGCAGTGTAGACGTAAGATTGAGGTCTTCTAGGTCTCTACTGACTATGTTACACTTAATTTAGGTTTGCACCAGCTAGCTCAGAGGTCACTGGAAACTTTCCCTGGCTCAGACAAGAAGGGATTCAGCTTCCGACAACCGCATAAACATGACAACTTTGCTCCCTCAGAATAAGAGTAAATCTCTAGAGTCGTGTGAAAACAATAGACAGCTATTTCACTCAGTCAGATGTGCATTCTTGGTTTCACCAGAGTGCAGAGAATAGAGAGACGGGCATTTTCAATAAAAGGTATTAATTATTGAGCAGTCTTCCTTCTCATGCAAGAGAAATGAATTGCCACAATTGCAATACTTAATATAAAGTAAAGTACGTACAGTAAAAGGAGTATTATGAAATATTACTGTAAAAGCATTGATATGGTTTCTTAGCCATAAGACACTTTAAAATGGATAAAATATATACATACATATTTACATAGGCTAACGTGCTCAACTGGTGCTTCTAATATACGCCTACCCCGGTGTACCTGACCTAAGCCTAATACGTGGGAAGGAGTAAGTAGCAGTTTAAGTTAAGTTGGTTTTGCCAAGAGTCTGATTCAAGAATTCTCTCTAAGGGTTTAGTCAGCACTGTACCTTGGGAATAGAATGTAGGAGGTCTGGTATCTCTCTCTCAGGACTCGATATCCCAGTCACCCGCAAGGGTAGGCTGGAAACGCCGGAGCTGGATTTTCTCGGCAGGAGAAAAGACAGCGTCTTTCTCAGCGCGTCAAAGAGGAGGGGCAGCGTCCGTGGGCTTTTCGCATCTGCTGGGCTCTCTGCAAGTATATAGCTGCTCTGCTCCAAAACCACCACTGTGTGTTTGCTTAAGGCAACGTTAGTATATTTATACCTGAAAGGTGCTGAGTTTGACGTAAGGTTTGGACATAAGACGTCAATAAAGATGTCACTAAGAACTGGCAGTTCTTACAGTGCTCGCAGGAGTTCTATTACAAATCAAAACAAAGCACATGGGGATTTCCCAGTTTGCTGAAGGTTTGGTGTGTTGAAAGAACTCGTTGTGCTTTCTAGGAATCTAAGGAAGTAGCTTTTGCCGTGCCTTGGGCTGCAAGGGCGATTTACTGAAATATGGATCCGATTCTTATGCCATTATATGGATATTATTGATTATAGCCATACAAGGGCATAAAATGGTAATATTGATTCTGGTTCCTAGATAAAAACACAATACCCACTCCACGATCTAATGTCCATCATTACTAAAACTAAGCAATATTAAACATGTAAAGGTGCATGTGTATTCCAACCCACCCCAAAATACATTTTTGCATTCGAAATGGTGTATGCGAAATACACGAAAGATTATAGGTACTGTACGTTTTCAAGCAGTGTAATCATTCAGTAAAAAAAAGGATGCATATATATTTAGCTGAACGATTTGCAAAAATTACACATGAAATGTCTCTTAATACAGAAAAGAAGGTCGAGACTCTTTCATCACATATAAATGCAATTACTTGTAAGTGTGCTAGAGGCTGAGGTAATATTTTGTCTCTAGAATTACTAAAAAAAGAAGCTCTGTTCTTTTCGAATAGTTCTACTGTAAGCAGAGTACATGTGCCAAAAAAAGGTAAATATTTTGAAATTTTGGAAAAAATAATTTCTTTTTCTGGGGAAAAAATAGTTCCAAATGTTTTCAGTAGCTTTTGTTTATCAAAGCTGAAGGCCGAATTCAGAGTTCAGGGGAACGCTGTGTGCCGGTTTGCTTAAAAAGTTATTCTTTCTGTTCAGGGGAGAACATTACTTCAGACAGATGTGCAAAAAAACAGTCTACAGCTTCAAGTGAAAGTTCGACCAAGTTTGAAAATGCCGCAACAGTGCAGTCGTGAGAATGATTGCTATCATCTATGTCAGGATCAGCAATGCTCACAGAAGGTCGTACCTGGGTGATGTTGCTCTTATCTTGTACTTCACTGCCACCACCTAATCGTAGTGGTGAAGTTTCAACGAATGCCGTCATCAGGATTGGTAACCGCTGGGGACAACACGATGCATGAGCATTTACAGGACTTAGCAAGGTATCGATATCCATTGGTACTGCTGATTGTAGTGTAAGACAGGTGTCCAACACGCATTCTTCTCCGCATAGCATACATCGAAGCACAGGTAAGACGCAGTTCTGCCATATAGGTCTGAATGAAAGAAACCAGGTCATATTCAGATCTCTTAGCCGGGCTAATCCAAGGACTTTAGTTATGCGGTCCCGATAGCGTATAGCTAGGATCGTTTCTTCCATTGTTGCTCGAGTCTTGTCTGCATTTTGGCTTGCCATATCGGAGCAGAAGGGTCAAAAATAAAATCCCTGCTACGAGTCCCAAAAGTAGTGGTAGGCCGCCAATGACCGAATGGACAAAATTGGGAAAGATGCCCAGGACAACTTCGAAGGGTGTTAACAGTCCCGAAAAAATTGTCTTAAATACATGTGCGATACCACTGGCATCTGACATATTTAGGATTTGGCTTAGCATTTATACGAAATGCACGGGGCAATTAGTTGATAAAAGTGTATGTATCTCTGCTGTTGTCCTTGCAACTTGTAGATCATACGTTTCTTTTGATGACGTTATAGGCACTGTTGTCTGTAAAAGCACAGACTTCATTCTGCTTAGAGTATCAATTCGTATAGAAGAGATATTCAAGGGAGGCCAAATCGTCGCCTCTGTATCAGTAGGGCTGTTAGGATACAATGCTTGCATACAGCAAGTGACCATGGAAATAACGCTTACGAGATATGCTTTCCCTGGCACCATGCCACAACAGCTGTGGTCCGTTATTAGAACGTAACTCCCGTTAGAAAGTTGTCTAAAGAATGGCTCTATCTGTGTTGCAGGTGTGCCGTGCTGGTGGCATGAAAGGTTATTTGAAGCCCCCTCACAGGCCCCATGTAAATTAATACCTTGGCACAGAAGTATACCGCTTAGTGATTGTTTACAATTATTACCACTAAGAAATACATTTTTGTTCTTGTCACTGTAACGTGTGTGTATAAGGTAATTTCCACGATGACTTAATGTACCCTTTACCCAACCTTTCATACTGGCCTGCTGGTATATACTCTTGGCAATATTTAAATTGGAAAGTTGTTATCGGAATTGTGATTATTCCGTGTATTATCCATTCAATGACAGGTCTTTCTGACATTGTCAATGGTAATCTCTCAAGTTTTTCAATGCTCAGAATCGTATAGTCTGCTCCTTTTTGTGCCAAACTGATTTGTTAATCAGTAAGGTTGAAAATAGAGAACAATGACGTTGTGTTGATTAAACGCCATGGCACATAGCCTGAACGCAGGTTTTGCAACGTCCAGCCTAGCTGTACAATAGAACGTAATTGGGACTGACCATGTTGTAACATTAGCAAGTCCTGGTCTATTATATCGAAAGCAGATGATACAATACTGTCCAGTGAATATATTCTGGAGGACAGAGTCATTAACCCATTGTCCACAACAGAAAGCGATTTTTCCAAATTAATACAATCAATTTCTCGTATTTTCTCTGCTGTCTCAATTTGAGTCACTTTCAAAGCTTCGTTGTACGCAGCGTATATACTGGCCGCTATGAAACGTTTTTGACGCTGTTTGCGTGGTCCCATTATGAAATAGCGCAAGTCAGCACGTCTTCAAGTAAAGTCAAGTGTTGCTCAATTTCTGCCAGTGTGGATGTCTGTAGCCATTCAAGGCATAGTTTCCCTACACTGTATGTTGTTACTATCCCTGGATGTTGTCTCTGGGAGTATCTAGGGTCTGGTCTGGTCATTTTGAACCCCTGTATTTTGTTCAGGAATCTATCTTGACAGTTATTTGTGTCTGTTGGCCAGATTAACCACTGTTTCCAATCAGGATGTGTTCTGTTTTGATGTAAAATTTGGGATATGTCTATCTCAATATCTGTGGTGGTATTATCAGGTATTGGCTTTGGAATAGACGGTTTATTTAAGTCTTTAATCTTGGCTAGACCAAGACAAGTAGTCTGTTGAATGGTGTCATTCAAGAACATTATTTGTTCTGGGATCATGCAGGCTCGAAATAATGCTTCTAAACCTTGGACCTGCCATTCTTTTGTACCCCAGATGGTTTTTGTTTCAATGTTGTTTTTCCAGAAATCAAAACCAAATGTAATCATTTTTTCATAAAATGTTTCCGAATAAATCAATTTAGTATTTGTCAGCATAGTTTTTGTCCCTGTTTTATCTAACAGTTTGTAATAAAATGTTTCTGCATCACTTATGTTAAACCCTGAGAAGTATGGGAATTTCTCATAGAATGTTTTCGAACTGCTTTTAGGTGGAGTTGCACAATGTTCCCATTGATTATATAAAAATAAATTCTAGGTTGAGCAGATTTATGCAAATAGTGATGTGCATAGTGGTTATAGCAATACATCTGTTCATAGTTCGATGAACCCTGTAAGTAATCATGTTCTGTAAATTTTGCTGACATTACTAAATCTGACATCATATTATTTATGCTTTCAAAGTCCCAATCATCAGAGAATGTATTCGGTTTTACAAAGTCACTTAATGAAACCTTAAACTGGTGAGGAAATTTCAAGAGTTCGACCGGGCCATAGATTTCTTAATCCGTTTTGTCCCAAACTACCCCGCCGGGTATTGGAATGGCTGTGACATTCACTGATGATAGTTCTCTTTTCTCGATGTGGGATGATTTGTGTGGCTTTAGGACCAAGTTGATGTTCTGACTTGCTGTGTCCATTGTACTGTATTTTCCCTCAATGAATTTTCCCAAACAAAGTACCATGATGAGCCAAAGCAGGAGGAAAAGCACACCTAACACAATCCAAAATTCTATCCATGGAGAAATCAGATAGGTTTCTTTGAGTTGATGAAAGAGTTCTGTTGCTTTGTCTTTAAAAGTTTTTGTTATCGGCTTTTCTTCCAGTTCGCTCGGATCTCCATAAAAGTTATCGAAATTGATGAAGTAGCCAGATGCAGTTCTGTCAATTGTTGGAATTGCTTTATCAATTTTACTTTCATTAGCATAGTCTGAGGCTACTTCGTTGTAGACTGGTGTTTCTTTACGAACTGTTTCAATTTGGGTTTCAAGAGGCACAAGTTCCATGGCATTGTTGCATAGCCCATTTTTATTCACTGCAGGTTTATCAAATGTGATTAGTCTCTCAGTTTGAACCTCTTGGATTGTAGCGAATTTTGGTATTCTGCTATTTCTTGGGAGTCCACTGGGCCTACTACTTATTATTGGCCACATGATTGTGGTTTTACCAGGTCGATGGATACAACTCGGTTCTCCTTTTTACCAGCAAGGGGCGGTAGTACAACTGATCTTGTTCCGCGGACAGCTAAGACAGGTTCCTGCTTTTCTGTAAGAAGGCCCAAATTCCTTCTTCACCGCTATCTTCTCTCTGACCAGATCCCCAATCTTTGGAATCCAGACAGGTCTTGCTGGGACAGGTGGTGTGTCTTCAGTGGTTGTTGGCTGTTGTTTTAACTTTATGTTGCTCAGGGCTTTTCTTGTTCCATTTAAGTCCTGTAAAACAGCCAAACGATCTTTGATGTCAAAGCATTTTTTCTTATCTTCTACCACTGAAGTTACACTATCTAAATCCTGAATATACATTCTAGTTCCGAACAATAGTTCGTACGAGCTGAAACCTTTTAGAGAATTTCTTGGCAGATTGTTAAGACTACGTTGGACACTTGTTAAATGTTGGATCCACCCATCACCCGAACCTAGTACCTTTGCGGTTATAGATTGCTTTATGTCTCGGTTTTTTCTTTCAACAATCCCGTTTCCCTCAGGATGGAAGGGACAAGAGTACCGCAATTCAATGCCCATGCTGGTCATGGCCTCCTTATAAGCTCAAGAGCTAAAAGCAGGACCCTGGTCAGAATGTAGCATGGCAATTGCGTATGTGCCGATAAAGACTCACAAATCTTTTATAACAGTTCTGGCGTCAGCCGATCGCTGGGGGCACATTTTTAAGTGAATCTAGTCTTAAATGGAATTAATGGGACGCTGGATTTTACGTATAGATAGCCTTATGCTAACTACAGAAATGGCCATGGCAATACTCCGGTTGGCTCGTTACTGCGATCTCTGTTGCAGTCTGGACAGCTTTTTGCAAATTTATAAAGTTGCATGCTCATCCCCGGCCACCAGTATTCTGATTGTAATTCTGTCAGAGATTCCTTGATCTGTTTGTGCCTCGGACCTTCACCCATGTGTGCGTCTGCTATTAATAAGACTCTCCTGTTCATGTTTGGAATTACTCTATCCCCCACTCCAGGGATTTGAGCAAAAGGAACAGAGTTTGCGTCAATTACGTATGTATAATTGAGTGGATAGTTCACTGGTAGTGCTGCACAGTTGCCTTTTGAAGATGTTTTTACCGCCAGCATGGTTTCCCCGTCTATGTATTTTTCTGAACGCTTTTTTGTGGCTACGGAAGCCTGTTTAGTTGCTTCCGCTGTGGCTGTATTAGCCAATGAATTCCCTGCAACGTCAACACCATCACGTTGATGACTCAGAGTATGTATCACGTTAGTCTTCTGTAGTTCTTTCTGTAAAAGAACTACCTGTTCCCAAAGCATTTTATGCTTGATTGTGGCACCTGTGTCATCTTTGTAATTGTTTTGAACCCAGTTCTGCAAGTCATTATTGTAAGATTTGACGCAGAAATGCGAACCGTACACTATTAGTGTTGGGAATTCACGATCGGCATTTTCAAGCGCCATCTTTAAAGATCTGATTTCAGCTCGCTGAGCCAAACAGTTTCTCAGTGATTCAGTTTTTGTTATTTTTGGTCTGAATTTACCACAGCGCCAGCGACCTTTAACAATCGCGCATGCTGCATTGTAGGATTTATTATCCACATTGTAATGTTGTACAAATCTGTCCGTATAGATTATACAAGAATACTGTTGGAGAGGCAGAATTTCGATTGGCAGAGGATATTCTTCTTATTATTTCAAATCATTCAGTTTTTTCATGTTCGGGACAAAATAGTATGTCAAGTCTTCTGCAGCAAGACAATTTTCCCACTGTATCCATTTTGCCACCGTTTTTAGATTAACTGAGGTGAATAACGCCTCAAAGGCTGATTCTGCTGTAAAAACTGTTATTCTTTTCCTTGGGCTTGGGCTCTTTCTTTTGCTACAGCCGTCTGGACCGCCTTTACAGTATTTTCTGTAAGACTGAATGTTTTTTCTGCTTGTGTGTACAAATGTGATTTGTAAGCTATTGGTACCGTTTCTCCCTCATTAGAGGTCAGGTACGTGAATCCGTATCTTTTGCGTGTATTGTCACGAGTTTCTAATTTTGTTTTAGCTAACATGTCTGTTTGCAATGATCTCAAAATTTCTGTGTGTTTCTGAGTCCAATTGATTGGTTTAAAATCAGGTTTCATTAATTCGTAGAGAGGTAACCCTCTCTGCTTAATTTAGAATGTAAGTTCTTCCGAAATTCAGGAAGCCTAGTATCGATTGTAAGTTCTTCAGCGTTTTTGGTGCTTGAAGTACAGCGCACTTCTCTAAGAAGTTGTCTTCTAGGCTTTTGCCTTCACTTGATAATTCGTATCCTAAAAATAGGACAGTTAGATGGGCAATTTATGACTTTTTAAAGTTGAATTTGTAACCCTCTGCTGCGAACCCAAGTATTATGGTGTTCACTCTTTTCAAGTGAGCATCCAGGTCGTCGTCTGTGAGATAGATGTCATCGACATAAGATAATGCCTCATCATCATACATTTGTAGTAACTCTGTTACTCTTGCTGAGAATAATCCTGGGCTATTCTTGATTCCCTGTGGGAGTCGACAGAAATTTTTCTGTGACCCCAATATTGAGAAAGCGGTTAAATACCTGCTTTCGGGTGCAATGTTTTGATAAAAGAATCCATTAGAGATGTCTAATGTTGTTTTGTATTTTTTGCGAATTATGTTATTCATTAGTGCCGCACTGTGCGAATTCTGTACCGCAAATGTTTTGCAAGACGAGTTAAGGTGTCTGTAGTCCAAGACTAGACGATATGAGTCGTCTGGTTTGGAGACAGGAAACCAAGGATTGTTCATTTGAGAGGTGCATGTTTCAATCACCCCTTGGTATTCAAGTTGATCTAGGATCTCCCTGACCTGTATTTTAGCTTCTTGCTTAATTGGGTACTGTCTTTGTGCAGTTGGTTGACTTTTAAACTAGATTTTGTGAGGAGGAGATTCCTCATCCCATCCTACATGATTCTTATATAATGCAGGTGCTTGAGCTACTGCCCATTTTCTCGCATATATGTATTTTCTATGTATTGGAATATGATTTGAGAAGGCAGGCATAATCATTTCTTCGGCATGAGGGCACTCCCTGACAAACTCTGGTGGCCAGTCTTTTTTAGCTAATAGGTTGTCATAGCCTTTTGAGAGGTTATCCCAAAACAGACCCCTTACCTTCCTAGTCTTATCTCCCTCTATACGCAATGTTATTTCAAATATTTTATGAGGTTGCTAACTCTGGTTTCTGCAGTTTTCACTTGAATGTATTAATTCGTGTCCACTGTCTCCAGATGATTCATCAGGATCTTGCGAGCTTTGGTCACTTCTGCTGCGCTGTCTAGCATTGTCTGTGCCCACTCTCCGTTTTTCAGCTGTGTCCTCAGTATCCTCGGCATGTTTGATTATTTTAATACTGGCTACCTTCTTTCTTGGAAATTGTAATTTTTTACTTTGAGCAGGTTCCTTGTCATTGGACTTGGCGTGCTCTTCCCTGTGTTCTGATCGTCCTCTTCTTTCCGATTTCTACGAGGAAGTCTGAAAAGATCGAGAGGGACGTGTATCAATATCTTGATACCTATCAGGCTTTTTCAAATTATCCCTATTTCTAAGGTTGTATCTTTTTTCAGAGGGCTCCCTTTGGGGAGACTTGTGTTCTCGGTTCGGAGTTCTTTCCCTCCGCCGAGGAGACCTTCCCCTGGACTGGAATCTTTTTTCTTTGGGAGTGGATTGTTTATTTCCATCCCAGCTCTTTTTTGGAGTGTTTAGATTATTTTGAATAAATATCTTTTCAGGATTTTCAAGTAGTTGGGGTTTTACCGGTTTCCCACCCAAACAATCTCTACCTAGTTCTTCATAGGATTTTTCTATGATTCTGGCAAGTTCAATTGGTTGGTCTGCTATATCTGTTTCTTTCAATTTTTGGCGGATCGCCACAGATGCTGCTTCTCCTTTTATGTTGGCTAATAATATAGCCGAGACCTGCCTGAAGTCTTTCAGTAATTTCATACCAAGAGTTAAAGCAGGTTCTGGACCGTATTCATTTTGAATCTGTCTTAGCACATCTGGTATTACTGCCAGAGACGGAACACCATGTATTTTTGTGTAAATGGAAGCAAAGACTGTGCCCCAAGTGTCACAATCCTCCACATGTGGTGCGACCCCCATTGGAAGGCAGATAGTCAGAATTCTGTGTTTCTCACTAGGGGTAGTATTCGGGAATACCGCCTCTATTTGAGTTATCTTTTGTGCTAGCCAAAAAGGAATTTGTTCCCGTTTTGTGGGTGTTTTACCAAGACATGATTGTATGTTCTGTGGTGTGATTTTATTTGTGTTTCCCTGATGAGGGTTCAGCTGTGGAATGTTAATAGCTGGTTGGACTGTTACAGTCCTCATTACATATTGGACTAACTGTCTGTGAATTTTAATTAGTAATTTTAGCTGGAATAAAAGTTCTTTGTCTGACATTTTTTCGATGTCTGGATGTGGTGTGTAGCTGGCTAGAACCGGCCACGTTGCTCCTGGTCTACCTAGTGGACCGAGCCTGGTGATGTGATCATTATGTTTTAGGGCGCCTTTAAACCAAAGCAGGTGCTCTTGGTAATTTAGTGGGATTTCCACATTCTCGAAAGGAGTGTATTCTTCCAGAGGTTCCTCTATTTTGTAATAGTGGAATTTGTGTGTTGTAGCGTTTGCCGCTGAAAAGTTTATCCATGAATAGAATACCTCTGTCTGCCGATATTCGTGTGCCTCTATCACGAAAATGACTGTACCACCTCGTGATGTCAGTCCGTTTTCTATAAGTTTAAGAGTTATAGTTTTTCTTATGTTGACCGGAATGAGGATAGCATTCCGGTCATTCTGTAGGAGACTTGTGTCATCCTCTAGTAGTTGAGCTGCTAATCTAGCTGCCTCCCTTTTTGTCTTCACTATCTGGCATTTTTCCAGGCAGAAAAGGTTTTTTGTTGCAGATCAGGTTTCAAGGAAACAAAAGATTAGGTGCACAATATTTTTGGAACACTGTATCCTTCAACGTTGACTAAACCAAAAACTCTACATAGGAATCTCTTCCTACTAAGTTCCGGCGGATTTTAACCTTTCACCCACTCCAGACGTCTATTGGAGTATTTACGGGAAAAAGGGTCTGTGTGAAAAAGCACGACTGAGTTACTCTAACGTCTTGCGTCAGTTTTATCACCTTACCAAACATTGGGCGCCATGTAGTGTAGTTCCTATTTTCCCAATAGGCTCTGCGCATTGGAATAACATAAACAGCAGTGTAGACGTAGGACTGAGGTCTTCTAGGTCTCTACTGACTATGTTAGACTTAATTTAGGTTTGCGCCAGCTAGCTCAGAGGTCACTGGAAACTTTCTTGAATGAATAGGGAGAGATCAGCTTCCCTGGCTCAGACAAGAAGGGATTCAGCTTCCGAAAACCGCATAAACATGACAACTTTGCTCCCTCAGAATAAGAGTAAATCTCTAGAGTCGTGTGAAAACAATAGACAGCTATTTCACTCAGTCAGATGTGCATTCTTAGTTTCACCAGAGTGCAGAGAATAGAGAGACGGGCGTTTTCAATAAAAGGTATTATTTATTGAGCAGTCTTCCTTCTCATGCAAGAGAAATGAATTGCCACAATTGCAATACTTAATATAAAGTAAAGTACATACAGTAAAAGGAGTATTATGAAATAATACTGTAAAAGCATTGATATGGTTTCTTAGCCATAAGACACTTTAAAATGGATAAAATATATACATACATATTTACATAGGCTAACGTGCTCAACTGGTGCTTCTAAAATACGCCTAACCCCGATGTACCTGACCTAAGCCTAATACGTGGAAAGGAGTAAGTAAGTGGCAGTTTAAGTTAAGTTGGTTTTGCCAAGCATCTGATTCAAGAATTCTCTCTAAGGGTTTAGTTAGCACTGTACCTTGGGAATAGAATGTAGGAGGTCTGGAATCTCTCTCTCAGGACTCGATATCCCAGTCACCTGCAAGGGTAGGCTGGAAACGCCAGAGCTGGATTTTCTCGGCAGGAGAAAAGACAGCGTCTTTCTCAGCGCGTCAAAGAGGAGGGGCAGCGTCCGTGGGATTTTCGCATCTGCTGGGCTCTCGGCAAGTAGATAGCTGCTCTGCTCCAAAACCACCACCGTGTGTTTGCTTAAGGCAACGTTGGTATATTTATACCTGAAAGGTGCTGAGTTTGACGTAAGGTTTGGACATAAGACGTCAATAAAGATGTCACTAAGAACTGGCAGTTCTTACAGTGCTCGCAGGAGTTCTATTACAAGTCAAAACAAAGCATATGGGGATTTCCCAGGTTTCTGGAGGTTTGGTGTGTTGAAACAACTCGTTGTGCTTTCTAGGAATCTAAGGAAGTAGCTTTTGCCGTGCCTTGGGCTGCAAGGGCAATTTACTGAAATATGGATCTGATTCTTATGCCATTATATGGATACTATTGATTATAGCCGTACAAGGGCATAAAATGGGAATATTGAATCTGGTTCCTAGATAAAAACACAATACACTTACTTACCTTCAGTAATGATATATCTATAAGAAACATAGGTTAGTTATTGTTCACTGCTCAACCTCAGAAATAGGGGCAGAAAGGGTATCCACAGCCTTTGCTGCGCACCATGCCACAAATGTATTCCATCTACAGGCGTACATCGTCTTAGTGGAGGGATGCCTGGCTGCCAAGATTACATCACAGACTTCGGGAGGCGTGTCAAACGACATCAACTGCCGCTGCTCAATCTCCACGCAAGAAGGTGGAGGCTGGAAAGGTTTGGGTGGAGGACTGTCCCCTGCTGCTGCTACAGAAGATCCTACCGAAGAGGCAATCTGATCAGAGGATTGATGGTCATGTGAAGCAGCTCGAGATACCAGACTCCTCGTGCCCAATCGGCACCACAAGAATGACCTTGGGGCCGGTCGCGCCTGATCTTCTTCAGCACTCTGAGAAGAAGTGATATAGGCGAAGAGGCCTATAGAAGACTGCAACTCCACTCGCAACGAAGAGCGTCGCTTATCAAATCCCGCTTTGGAAATTCCAACACGCAGAATTGCTGACATTGCACGTTCTCTTCGGTGGCGAATAGATCTAACCAAGGCTCACCCCACTGTTGAACGAGTTCTCGCACCACCTCAGAGTGAAGACGCCATGAGTGATCCATCATGCACCTGCGGCTGAGTTCATCCGCCCTGGAGGGAACCTGCCAGGTGTTGAACTACCAGGGATATGACCTGATGTTCCAGCCATGTCCAGAGGAGAAAGACCTCTCGACATAAAGAGTCCACATCCCCACCCTGCCTTGTTTGTTGCAGTACCACATGGCTACGGTGTTGTCCATGAACACCTGCACTACTCTTCCCCGGACAGAGGGAAGGAATGCTATTAGTGCAAGATGGATCGCCCAAAGTTCCAGAAGGTTGATGTGGAGCCCGGACTCAGCCGGACACCAGAGTCCTCTGATTTCCACCTCTCCCATGAGGCCACCCCACCCCAGAAGGGATGCATCAGTCACCACTGTGAACTCTGGTTGGGGAAGGGAGAGGGAGAGGGGTCTGCCATTGACCCAATCCTGGTTCGTTAGCCACGACTGAAATTTTTGTGCAGTGCCTTCCGAGATCTGAACGCAATCGGACAGATTCCCCTGATGCTGTGCCCACTGGAACTTCAGGTCCCCCGGCAGAGCCGCCTTATGCCATCTTGCATGGTCCACCAGTAGGATGCAGGAGGCCATGGGGCTGAGGAGCAGGATGCCATCCTGACCGAAACCCAGGATAGAGACTGAAAGACCAGAATCATAGCCCAAATATCCCAGACTCGCTGTTTGGGAGGATAAACCCAAAACTGCGTTGTGTGCAGAACCGCTCTGATGAAGAGGAGCTTCTGAGTGGGAGTCAGGTGTGACTTCAGAATGTTGTTAGAGAACCCCAGAGAATGCTGGAGGTCGGCCGTAGTCTGGAGGTGGGAGACGACAGCCTGCAGCGAGCTCGCCTTCAACAGCCAGTCATCGAGATAGGGGAAGACTTGAACCCCTGATCTGCGCAGATGAGTTGCGACCACCGCCATCACTTTTGTGAACACCAAAGGGGCTTGGGTATGGCCAAAGGGGAGCACGGTAAACTGAAAATGCTCATGGCCTACCGTGAACAGCAGGTAATGTCGGTGGGCCGGCAGGACAAGGATGTGAAAATAAGCATCCTGCAATTCCAAGGCTACCATCTAGTCTCCAGGGTCGAGGGCAGACAGGACCTGAGCGAGCGTTAACATCTTGAACTTCTCCTTCTGAAGGAAGCGGTTGACGTTCCTGAGATCCAGGATAGGACGCAGGCCTTTGTCCTTCTTGGGCACCCGAAAGTAGTGGGAATAGCAACCACAACCTACTTCTAGGACAGGAACGCTCTCAATGGCTACCTTGGCCAAGAGTGCCAAAACTTCCTGTTGGAGAAGGGCCAGATGATCCTCCGACGTGCGATGGTACTAAGGTGGCATGGATGGAGGGGTAGTCTCGAAGGGGAAGGAATAGCTCTTTCGGACTATCTGCAAAACCCACCTGTCAGACGTAATGGTGTGCTAGTGGGGGAGGTGATGGCGAATCCTGCCGCCCACTGGCGTTTGGTGGCCCTGAAAGGTCAGACTAGGAGGGTTTGGAGGCTACTGCAGAGGGGGCTGTGGTGGACTGGCTCGCCCGCTGGCCCCCAGAACCACGGTGGTGGTTCCCACATCCCCTGCCGCGCAGGGGCCGAACAGCTTGCGCTGGTCTGTGGCTCTGGACGGGATGTGGCCCTAGCCCGAGAGTCCTTGAAGCGCTCCAGCACATTGTCTGCCTTGTCGGCCATCAAAGGGCATGTCCATAAGGATGGATTGGACATCCCCAGAAAAAACAGTTGACCTCATTAAAGGCCTAGCATTGAAGGGCTACCAACGTGTAAATCGTCATGCCTAGTGAGTCAGCGGTATCCAGCCCACAGCGGATGGTAAACTTTGCTGCTTCTCTCCCTTCGGAACTGCCCAAGAGAGTACAGCCAGACCTCCTCCGGGAACTGAGGCAGTACTTGCGCAACTGTATCCCACACAAAGTGGGTGTAGTGGCCCAAAAGACATGCGGTTGGCGCCGGTCCGGCTCTGTGTCTACATCAAGGTGGAGGCAGGGGACACAGCCGATGCCGGTTGAGGACGTGGTGCCAGTTGAATCGGCGCCGGTGGAGGTGTCATGAGGTTGACCGCCGCTGAACTAGATCCAGGCCTGGATCCAAGAGGACCCTGCGGTGCCGAGGCGAAGCCACCGGCCTCAAAGGCCCAGTGCCCCTAGCCGAGTCTGCGTGGCCGACATGTGCGCCGGCAGAGTCGGGCTGCCCACAGATGGCATGCATCTCTTTGTAAATTTGACGAAGCTGGCAGGGGTCGCTCTGGGTCCCGGGAAGGGTGAGAATGTGGAGTTGACCCTTCAGGCTCCGCAATCGGAGCCGCGGGAGGGGCACCACCTGCACCCCCGTTGCGTCAGCCAACGGAAGGGGAGAAATCGAAGAGCGACAATGCTTCTTTGACTTCTTCTTGTGCTTCGACTTACCTGACCCCGAGTGCAAAGACTTGGACGAGGAATGATGGGTGTGGCTCCGCGACCGGTCCAACGACCTCTCACGCGACCTGGACCAGGCACGGTGTGGAGCCGTGTGCCGGGCCTCAAGGAAGTTTAGGGACCGCTCCTGCAAAGACTTCAAATTCATGGTCCGGCAGTTGGAACACAATTTGCAGTAGTGGCTGCACTGCAGGCAAAACAGGCACACTGACATCAGTCGGTTACAGGAACCGCAAGCCTTGAAGCCGGGCATCCCTCTTGCCCCAGGAGTTGAAGCCTCAGGAAAACGGTGTCAACAAAAGTCAAGGAAAAGCCAGTCAAAGAGTGACTGGTGGTACGTCTCTCTCCGGATCTGCGCTGGCTGGCGAGGAAAAACAAAGAACTGATGTCAGCGAGCGAGGGCGGCGTCTAAGTAGCTACTGCTACGTCGTCCCGGGAACCACGACGCCAACGACGAACGTGGAGCCGACTGACGCCACTTTTCATCGCGCAGGGGTACTGCTGATGAAAAACTTTTCGGATTCAGTCTGATGTCTGGGGGTAATTCTAAGGTAAGGAATCTATAACTAATGGTTTCTTTCAGATAAGTACGTGTGGTGTGTTTGTATGTTTCATGGTGCAAGTCCTTTTATGTTAAAGCTAAAGGGTGCCTAAAAATCACGGAAATAGACATCAAAAGCCACATCACTGAAAAAAAGGATTTTTTCACGAGTGACAACGTTCCAAAGTGTATAAAAAAATCACTACTATTTTAGGATCACCATACTAGATGTGCCACCGGTAAATCATGATAGAATAAGTCACATAAGGTTGGTTTTCGGACTAAAGAGGTATTCACCTAGTAAGGAGTGGCATAAGCAACTCCACCTTACAGATTAACTAAAAACATTAGTGGAGGAGATATTATAACTGTTATTCTTTTGCTTTCTCATTTCAGATTAATCACAGAAGGATTATCAGTTGGTATAAAATTTGTACAGCACCTGAGTGTAATTGTGCGATTGCTGCACTGCATTTCAGTTGGATTTAGCAGACCAACTATAGGAGTGGAACTAGGTAAACCATTGAAAAATACTCGGTCCTGAAGAATAGCCACAGGGGTAGGCTAGAAACATGTCGACCTTTAGGATTCGTGCACATTAAAATCCCATAAAGTCCTAAATTGTTACCCTGCTTTTTAACCACACCGACTGGGGGTAAAAATAAAAGTAGCATCACCCACTAGCCAGGTATTTTTAAACATACACCTGCTTTACCTCACTCCTCCCCAGCAGAACAACCTGCCTCACATAGTCATTACTTTAAGTGCTCCTGAATAGTTCGCCTGGTCGCAACACGCCCCATTCCATAACAGAACAGGAAGGACCCTATGATGAAACATTTCACAAAGGGTTAACCCTGGCGGATGGGGGTATCACGGAAAACCTTGCGGTTTTCCCACAAAGTGAACGAACAGGGATAACTAGGAACTCCACGCAGCAAGAGGCCGTGTCCTTTGTTTTTGGTTTATTATATTTTTCAGGGTTCAACACATCAGACTCAGAAACCTTCTATTACAAACTTGCAATGACAAATGCAACAACGAAGAGAATTGTGCGGACTAATGCTAAGATGATATATTCAGTAGCTTTTATCCCCCAACTGTCTATACACGGTTTCGACTACTGGAGAGACACCATAGACACAAAATCGAGGCATTGTTTAGAGCTTGCCAATTAATAATACAAATTATTTTCCTGACAGAACAGTGCAACAAACCACTTGTTATGGGTTAGCGAAAGTCAAAGACCTGAAAACACTGAGCATCGCCTCACACGGCCCGATTAAGGGTATTGTAAATAACACACCAACGAGTGAAAGGACACATGGTACAAGTACATACAATTCATCATCTCCCGATTGGTAGGGTTGGTTGGTTTGGCAAGTAGACACGAATTGGTGTCACTCAGGATTCAGGGGTACGACTGAAGGGTGTAGTATCCATAGGCCCAACCCACGCTATGTACACATAGACGACCTCATGGTAGTGAATTCTTATAGTGTCAGGAAGTTGTGCTGAGATTGGCTAAAGACCTCAAGACTATCACAGGTGAAACAACAATTGTCCCTTTTGTCAGACATAATGGATCTTAGGGATTTCTTGTTAGATCCCAAGAAACCACCTAGGAAACGCTTTGTGTATACCATCTACAATAAACTTTGGATAATCTCCCAACAGGAAGCTGCTGCTGCTTCTAGAAAAGGCCCTGACTGTGGTAGACAATGGCATGACCACACTCTTGTCTCGTATTTGTTCACTGGCCAACATTGTGTCCGGAACTATCAATATAATGGAACAAGATTTGTCTATTTTACAACATTAGCAATCACATTTATGTGCTTTATGCTACTAAGCTGGACACTTCAATCATTGCGTTCTGGCCACGTCCTATGGTGATACATTAAAGACACAAGTCTGTTTTCGGCTTACAGTCTGATCAACAGACAATTGGTCATGCCTTGCAGAGATACGAAGTACACTATGCTGCTCATTGAAAAGCTAGAGAAGTTACATTTTACTGAAGCAGAGTCACCATCTACAGAATGGTTAATGTCTAAATCACACTGCCAATCACAACATTCAAGTTCCAATACTGCCTGAAATATTACCCAGTAGGCAGGTATGAAGCATTGGGCGAAGGGTACATATAAGAAACCTGGGAGTTACCGTACATATATAGGTGCAGGAACAAAGACAAGGAAGTTTTTCTGAGTGGTTCAAACTGCGAAAAGGCCGTGAGTGGTTCTTTAGTGTGTAAAAAAATATATCGCTGCATGGAGCATGTAATGCTCCATGTAGTTGGTGGTGCCTGTCTCCTTTTGTGACCAAATTATTTTTTACTCCCATGCACATCTTACAGCGGGACACTCGGGAGCAGAATAAAACACGCAAAATTCAGTTCGACCCTTTTATTGGCCCGGGATTTACAAAGACACCCAGAAGTACTGTCAATCATGTGAGGTGTGCCAAAAAAAGTATCTACAGCGTCCACCTGCTGTCCCTCTCCAGCCTTTACCGCTCATAGGGAAACCCTTCGAGAGGGTAGGGATGGACCTCATAGGGCCACTCCCCAAAACCGCTAAGGGAAACGCATACGCATTAGTCATTGTTGACTACACCACGCGCTTTTCTGAGGCATTTCCACTCAGGGCCCCCACAACCAAAAACATATCAGAAAAACTGATTGAACTATTCTCCCAGGTTGGCTTTCCTAAAGAGATTTTAACATACCAAGGCACACCCTTCGTCTTGAAGTTAATGAAGGAAGTGTGTAGGACGTTAGACCTCCGGCACATCCGTACCTCTGTATGTCATCCGCAGATGGACGGACTAGTCGAGAGGTATAACAGGACCCTTAAGACCACCCTAAAGAAAATCCTTTCAGCAGAAGTAAAAGATTGGGACAGGCTATTACCCCTGGCCTTGTATGTCCTACGGGCACAGGTACAGAGTAGTACTGGCTAGTCAGCGTTCAAACTACTATAAGGGGGACAACCTAGGTCCCTCCTGGAGATCACACAAGGAGCATTGGGAAAACAAGGAGGAAGATGAACAAAAATCGTTACTAGAATACACACAAGAGTTAAGGACCAGGATTGGGAAACTTAGACATCTGGCCGCCACCAATCTAGAAAAAAGCCAAGGAAGACAAAAGAAGCAGTATGACAAGGGGAAGAAAAGGAGACAGCTGTCAATGGGTGACTGGATGTTGGTGGTCTTACCCTCTTCCACAAAAAAATGTCAAAGCAAATGGTTGGGCCCATATCCAGTAGTGGAGACCATTGGAAACACCACTTATAGAGTACAGGTCTCCCCTTCCAGAAGGCAGTGTTCTCACATCAACCTGCTCAAAAAGTGGTTGGGGCCCAAGCCCACAAGCACTCCAGTGATGATGACAACAAAACCAAAAACATCTACCCTGGGCCTACTCCCAATAAATGAGGAACTGACGTCAGAACAGAGACACAGCCTGCAGAAGACTCTGAAACCCTTTGCAGACATATTCTCAGACCTACCCGGGAGAACACACCTAGCTGAGCACCATATCGAAACCCCAGCAGGAAAATACGTGAAGCAGAAGCCTTATCGTATTCCGGCCGCGCGATGGGAAACAATAAGAAAGGAAATAGAAGATGTGTTGAAGCTTGGGGTCATCCATCCCTCTAAAAGCAATTGGGCATCTCCGATAGTCATGGTCCCCAAGCCAGACGGGTCCACACGTTTTTGTATGGACTTCAGAACCTTGAATGCCATCTCATCTTTCAACGTATATCCCATTCCTAGGGTGGACGAGTTAATCGAAAAACTAGGCGAGCCCAAATGTATTACCACCTTCAATTTAACGAAAGGATATTGGCAGGTCCCTTTGAGAGAAGAAGACAAGAAAAAGACAGCCTTTGCCACGGAAGAAGGGTTGTATGAATTCAATCTTCTGCCTTTCAGCCTACATGGGGCACCAGAAACTTTTCAACGCCTAATGAACACCATCCTGCAGCCATACTCTTCGTTTTGCTCAGCGTATCTCGATGACATCGTGGGATTCAGCCCAACCTGGTCAGACCATCTCAAACACCTACAAATAATCCTGGAAGCCCTAAAAAGGGCAGGACTGCATATCAAAGCAAAAATATCCAGAGCCTGCCCAAGTTAAATATTTGGGATACATACATTGAGAAGGTGTGATGGCCCCACAAGCAGAAAAGGTCAAGGCCATCTCAAATACTCCCTTTCCTTCTATTGAACGAGAACTTAGAGCTTTTCTTTGACTTATCTGATATTATATCATCCCTCAATTTGCCGATATAGCCACCCTCTTAACCAATTTACTGAGAAAAGGCACCAAACAACACTCGTTAGGTCACCCTACAACTGAAGTGATTCGAGCCTTCGAGAAAGTCAAGGAGATCATAAAGACCGACCCGGTTCTCATATCACCCAACTATGACAAAACCTTCATTTTGTCTTCAGATGCCTCCAGTTCAGGGTTAGGGGCCGTCCTTTCACAGGTGGGGGAAGATGGAGTAGAACATCCAGTCCTATACATTAGAAGGAAACTCTTTTCCAGGGAGTGTAAATACCCTACCATTGAACGGGAGTGCCTAGCAATAAAGTGGGCAGTGGATAAGCTAAAGTATTATCTAGAGTGACGCCCATTTCTCCTATATACTGATCATGCTCCACTCCAGCGGATGTGCAGAAACAAGGCCCAAAAACCCAGTGTACTCCGCTGGTTTCTATCACTTCAGCCCTTTTCTTTCGAAGTGAGACATAGAAAAGGAACGGAAAATGGCAATGCCGACTACCTTTCTAGGGTCCCTCCTCTCCCCGATCGGGAGAAGCCAAGGGGGGTGGGGGGGGGGGGGGTTTGTGTGACTGGGCAGACCGGGCCCAGGGGCCACCAGACGAGACAAAGGACTGGTGGACTGCCTACCTCCGTCCCCTTCTCTCTCTCAACAGGAGACCTGGGCATGGAACGCCGAGAAAGACAATGATGACGAAAAGGAGCAGGGCCCCTTTAACTGGACTCTTTACTGTGACGAGGCTCCGCTCCATGAGACTCCCGCGGGTCAAAGACTGAATATAACACCGGAAACTGACCTCCAGGCGTGTGACGTCACCGACGCGGAAGAGGAGAGCAGGGGAGCCGCGACTGGAGCGAGAAGAGCGGAACACCTTTCGGGTGTATTGTGGAGCCATTCAGCGGAGAAGAACCAGCACCGGCAGGAGCAGAGCCAGGAGGCCAACAACCCCGTGTTTTCCCGAGCCACGCTCAAGGGAGAGCGGGCTATATGTAAATGTAAATGTAAATGTAAAGTATTTGTAGAGCGCACTGCTACCAAGCGGTTTCGTGGCGCTATTACTCATACCGCTGTGGAACCCTTCCTGGCTTTCCCTGTGAAGTGTCCACTCCTGGGCACCCCCAGGGTGAAGCCAGGCATCCTAGCGCTGTTGGGGCCGTTGTGGAGATTAAGCAAGCTATTGCCAAGAGTTGCAGCGTGGGACCCATGATTGGAATAGGCACTGAGGCGAGAATATCAGGTCCGAGGAATTTTTGAGCTCGAGACCCGCCGAGGTGGGAATCGAACCCTGGTCCCAGGCCAGAGCTCTGCATCAAGGTCTGCCACTCTAACCATTGAGCCACACTTCTCCACTATCTCAGGTACGTGAGCGTATCTCGCGGTTGGTGGGGAGGCGGGGACGCCCTTAGATCACTTTGCGGCGTTTTCGCTTCTGGGCACTCGTCGGACCCCTCCTGTATCCCTCACACCCCTGACCTGCGTTTAAGACACTGCACGCCCTCACAGAACCGCCTATGCATATATAGTGCACAGTTCACGAGTGCCACAGGTGTCTCCTCGCTCACGGACCATTTTGGGACTGCCTATCAGGTAGCAGCATAGTTGAACTTTTCCTTTATTTTTTTTTAATGCTTTTAGGGCTGCCGTTTACTATCCAGACTGAAGAAAGTTCGAGACCCAACCAGTCAGCTGCCTGGAAGACCTGGATACCTCTAGTCACGACGGATCCCACAAGCTTTGCAGCTGAAAGACTGACCAGTAGACACAAACGTGTTTTAAAGAAAATAAAGCCCTATTTACCCAGGTCCAGTTTACGTGCTGTTCCTTCCACGCGTCACAGGGTGTACTTTAGGTTAGTCCCATTATGTACATACCAATTACATACATTGTGTCCTATCCACATGACATACCGGTCTTACATCAGTGATCTTTTTCCTAGTAGCTTACTTCTGTCTCTCCACATCAGGCTCTCGGTACCATATCTTAATGCCTGTACCTGACGTACACAAACATGTTCCCAGGCACAGTAGATTCATTCTGTACAAGGGTCACCACTTTTTTCATTCATGGTCAACAGCCAGCTGTGCAAGATCATGTTTGTGTAGAGAAGGATTAGTGAATGTTTTCAAAACATATAGCCTCTAGAAAAACCCGGGGGTGATCACTTTAGTATAAAAGACTCCCACTCGCCCTTACTAGACAGAGGATAATTCCTTCCAAGCTGTGACGAGGCTCTGCCAGCTGATCCTTCGACAAGCAGAGATCCGACATCCCTTGCAGGGTGCCATCCTCGATGCAGAGACGGGTCCTTCATTCAGAACCATCAGGTGAGGGGGATTCTTGGTTCCACTAGGATCTATCCTGACATTTACATACACAGGCTTTACCCACATACTTATCGCTAGGTACAGTTAGGTAGGCTACGCATCATAGGATTGAGCCAACGCTATTGTTTTATGTAATATGGTTTCATTCATCTTATTAGCACTATGGTAGAAATGTATCCACTTTTAAGATATTGGTATTAGTGATTACATTTGTCCGCTCCTGTCTTTCGATTGTCGCAGCTAATATGTTTCATACTAGACTGACGCTTGACCAATAAATAATTGTTGAAACTCTTCCAATCGTCACTCTGTGTATTCTGAAAAGAAGGCACGAGTGACTAAACGAAAGATAGCATATTGTTTCCATGATACCTGAGGAATCAGGGTTGTATTGTTCAGTGGTTGCTAGAAACTACTTCCACACTGTATCCTACAGGGGGTCGTAGTGGCACTGTAGAGCTAGCTGGTCTTATGGCTGCCTCATCCTTCAGGGAAAGGCACTCGATATTCTGAAAGCCTTTTTGGTCGGGAGGACTCAGTCTGTGGCCTTGGGGGGCTTCAAATCTGAGCCATTTGTGCTCCCCTGCGGAGTCCCCCAGGGGTCCTCCCTGAGTCCGACCTTGTTTATTGTTTATGTCTCCACCCTGGCGCCAATTATCAGATCCTTCGGATTCAATCTTACTTCCTATGCTGACGACACCCAGATTGTGGTGTCACTGCGCCAGGGAGACCTAGACACCACTGCAGATCGGTTCAGATGCTGCATGCGGGAAGTGAGCAATTGGATGGCAGGTAACTGCCTTAAGCTTAACTCCGCAAAAACAGAGGTGTTACTGTTTGGGACCAAAGACAACTTTTGGTCACCCCGCTGGTGGCCAAAAGAAATGGGGCCTCCACCTACCCCAGTAACCAAGGTAAAAAATTTGGGGATCCTGTTGGACGAATCCCTTTCCTTCAGGCCTCAAATCAATGCCTTATCCTCTGCTACGCACTTTGTGCTTAGAACTATTAGGAAGGTTTTGCCATTCCTTCCGGCAGAACATAAAAAGACAGTAGTCACCGGACTGGTGATGTCTCGGTTAGACTATTGCAACGCGCTCCTTCTAAATGCTCAGCAGGGTCTCCTAAACAAACTCCAGATCCTGCAGAATGCAGCAGCTCGCCTGATCACAGGCACGTCCAGATTCGCCTCAGTCTCTCATGACCTAGTCAAACTACACTGGCTGCCAGTGCGGAAAAGAATCCTGTTTAAATCACTCTGCGTGATCTTTAAGGCACTGCACAATATTGGCCCCCACTGCCTGATTCCTCTCTTCCAGTGGTATATACCAACCCGAGCCTTCCGTTCAGCAGAGGCTGGTTGTCATCCCTAGATTTAGGAAAGTTCGCTGGGGAGGCAGAAGTCTATCCCTAGGCGCTGCCGGCCAATCTAAGACAGATCCCCGATCTGCTTAAGTTCAGGAAGGCTCTCAAGACGTGGCTTTTCTCTCGCTAATGCCCCCGCTCAGCCCCACTAGCGATCAGCCAGCGCCAGGACACCTCCGGGTAACAGTGCGCTCTAGAAGTGTCATAAATAAATAAATAAATAAATAAATCATGTGGGGGTGTGCAGAGTCTGTCTGCACACCAAGCCCTTAGTTTAGGTCATCCAAAATGTGCAGGTCCTGGGGGGGTCCTTGGAACTACACAACACCACAGATGAGCTATGACCACCACCATCTCCTTAGTGAACACCGAGAGGCGCTGGCAAGGATGAAAGGTAGCACAGCAAACTGTAAGTGCTCTTGGTGCATCGTGAACCCAGATGGTGTCAGCGGGCCAGCAGGACGGTGATGTGGAAATACGCATCCTGCAAGTCCAACGCTACCATTCAGTCACCGGTGTCTAGGGCTGACAAAACTTGGGCAAGTGTGGGCATTTTGAACTTATCCTTTTTCAAAAAGATGTTGAGAACGGATAGATCTAGGATAGGATAAAGTCCTCTGTTCTTCTTTGGCACAAGAATGTAGTGGGAATAGCAACCATGACGTTCTCTTGATGCAGGCACCCTCTTTATGGCTCCCTTGACCAAGAGAACCTGCACTTCTTGATGGAGCTAGGAGAGATGATACTTCATCAGTCGATCATAAGTGTGGTGCATGGTTGGTAGGGGCTGTCATAAAGGGAAGGGAGTATCCCCTGTGGAGTATCTGGAGCACCCAACGAGAGGTGATGGCATACTCTGCCTCCCACTGCATGCACATTATCATCTCAGCACGCACTAAAGAGCTGCCAGGGGGCAAGGACTGACGTGACCGGTAGCTGCCTGTCCCATGTGGCACTTGGTCACAAAAAGGTTAGGAAGCCTGTTGGTCATCGTGGCTGAGAGGGTATGGGTGCTGTTGGACCTCCGCCCGTGCCCTGAAATGGGTGGAATGTGGATGGGGTTGACGAGGGTCCATAGACAAGTCCAAGCACCTGGCATTAGCCTGATTTGTCTCCAAAGAAGCACAAGTCATCAAAGGGCATGTCTAAGAACATCCCCTGAAAAGCCAGATATTCATAGCCAGGCATGGCGTTGCAAGGCCACCGACGATGAAATCACTCAGCCCAGCGAGTCAGTCGTGTCAGGTCCACATCGGATGGTGAACTGAACCGCATCACTCCCATCTGTAACAGCCTGAGACACTATGGCCCGGCCTCCTCCAGGAAGTTAGGTAGCACTTGCACAACTGAATCCCATAATGTAAGGGAATAATGGCCCAACAGGCACAGGGTGTTCATTGATTGCAGTGCCAGGTGCTTTTACCAAGGTATTCGGCCTCTTGGACACTGGTGGAGTGATAGGGAATGCGCCAGAGTGGATGCAGCATATGGAGGCTTGGACCACAAACTTCTCCGGGGTGGGGTGAGGGGTAAGGAAACTGGGATCCCCAGGAGCAGGGAGATGGCAGTGGGCAATTGTCCTATTTACAGGAGCCCTTGTGCAGGGTTGGAACCAGGCCCCATGTAGAATGTCTTTAAGGGATTCATTAAATGGTAAGGGTTCTGAGGGGGTCACTCCCGGCTGAATGCACCTCCGCCAAGATGGTAGTCTTGACTGCCATTGAAGGTAGGTTAAGGTCAGGTCCTCAGCCATCCTGCATACCATCATTGTAAACAAGACTCCCTCCTACGTAGTCACAGTAGGAGGGAAACCAGGCCAAAATCAGGTGAGGCATCTAACCTACTGGCCTCACCCAGTTCTTCATACTAGTTGCCCTCCTCAACTGGGTCTTAGCCATAAGGGTCCATAGACCCCTCCCTCATGTTTCCCTCACCAGACCTATCAATCAAATAAGGTACGGGCTCCACTCTGAGAATGATGTCCTCAGTCTGCACCTGATGTGGCTTCAGATAGCGCCTATCTTGCTTCATGTCAGAGTAGGGAATAACAATGGAGAGGGTGCCGGCTAGGGGCGCTGGTCAGTGGCGTAACAAAACTTAAGGAGACCCCCTGAAAAGTACATGGAGGGCCCCCCTCCAGAGTCAGTCAGAGGCTCACAGGCCAGGGTACTGTGCTGGGTCCCCTCGCACCACGGGGGCCTATATTATGCCACTGGCACTGTTGGCATTGGGAGAGATGGCACTGAAGCGGCCACCTAGGAAGGTATTGATTTAGCTGGTTTCTCCTCTCCGGATAGAGTAAGGGATCCCGCCGAGAGCAAACATGCCAGCGTGGACCGTGTAGGGCCCCCGCCTGCACCTCTAGAGCCCGTAGGTGCTCAAGAGGAGTCAGGCCGCCCAAAGATTAGGTGCATTGCTTCAAAAAATTCTTTGAGTTGGGCTGGGGTTACTCTGGGTATAACAGGGAAGCGTGGAGATAACCCAGGATCAGGCCCAGTCAACTTGCAGGGCCTGGAGTGCCGATGCTCCCTTGTCCCGTCAGATGACTTTGACTGATGCGGGGAAGTCAAAGAGGGTTTGGACTTGTTCAACTTCATGTGCTTGTGGAACTTACTCGACTTCTCTGATGACTGAATGTACCGAAAAAAGTCGGGATGGGCCCCACAAGCAGTACCAGGACCTCCCACGCAAACTGGACCTTGAGCATCGTGGAGTCGACCGACGTCAGTTAGTGAGGATCTTGAGGGACCTCTCCCTCAGTGCCTTGTGATGCATGGTGCACCAATTTTCACATGCCTTGGAGTCGTGTCCCAGCTCCAGGCACCACAAACACACCAAGTGAGGGTCTGTCACTGACATTTGTCTGTAACAGTCCGCACATGGTTTGAAACCAGCCCGTTTCTTTAGTGACATTCTCACACCAGGAGATAAAAAGACCAGCGAAAAAGTGACTGAGTGATAGCGCATTCTGGATCAGCACTGTCTGACGCGGTAAGGAAAGAACTGACATCAGCTCTCCAAAGTAGCGCCTATACAGGTACCACTACCCTGCACGTCACCTCTGGCACAGACGATGCAGAAGCTGAGCCAAACAACCCCAATCTACAGGCACGCAGGGGTACTACCCACCGAAAACCCTACAGACCCAGTCTGACGTCTGGGAATTTTCAAAGGTAAGGATTCTGGGACTAGACGTCTCTGTTGTTTTAGCACTGTGTTTTGTTCAGACGGAATTGTTGTGCCCTGTTATGTTTTAGCTGTGTTATTAGTTTGCTTTGTGTTGTGTTATTTATTTATTTATTTCATTTTTGACATTTATAAAGCGCACAAATTCCCTGGAGCTTCTCGGCGCTGCGGACGGTAAGCAGAATCAGTAGACGAGATTATTGGTTGAACAGCAACGTCTTTATCATCCTTCTAAATTGCAACAATGACTGAGAGGCTCTGATCTCCAACGGGAGGGTGTTCTAGAGTCTTGCCGCTGTGACGACAAAACGCCTGTCACCCCAGGAGACAGCTTTTGTGCATGGTACAGTTAGCTGGAAGGCAGTGGAAGAGCGGAGCAGTCTATTGGGGTAATAGGTAAATAACTGGTTTATTAGAAACTGGGGGCCTATTTTTCGCGAGACTTTATAGGCAATACATAATGCCTTACATTTTATACGGTTTCTTACTGAAAACCAGTGGTACCTTTTGATCACGTGGTAGATGGATTCAAATTTAGGGGTCCCCCACAGCATTCTACCAGCCGCATTTTGAACGGTTTGTAATTTTTGAATAATCCTGCTTTGTGCATCAGTAAACAGCCCATTGTAGTAATCCAAAGATGACATCACCAATATGCTGACTAGAGTTTTGCCTGCGGCAACCGGGAGAAATGGAAGATTTTTTTTGATCGTTCGAAGTTTGTGGAACGCTGCTGAGATTGTGTGGTGGTCTGTTATTTACCTTAGAGGTGTCAACAAAGGCTTTAAAGTTTCTGGTCATAGCCAGCACCACTCTCTAAGATGGAAAAATACAGCTGGCCCTGTTCTTTTACTATTTAAGCCACCAGCCAGCTCTAAACTGTGGCAAAGATATGTCTTAAATTAGCACTTTTAGTTGTCGCTTTATGTAATATACTGTCATCAAATTGCGGAGTCTGGAAAAGCCCATTCGGCCTTACTCCACTTCCAGAAGTTACTGACTTTCTCATCTCATAGATTGATAAACAATTAAACACACTAAATACAAGATGCACTCTATATTTGCAGGTGTAATAATATATTCTCCATATTTCTTCATTCACCTCAGCACAAAAAGCATTAGCACTTTGAAGTCCATAAAGGTAGATACAAGATTTCCAGAAACATATTTTGTCCCAGTACATTTTGACCTGAACTAATTCAGACCACGACTTTTGCTGCTAGTGGTTTCGCACTGTCCTAAGAGGCAAGGAAAGGAAAGGAACGAAAGAAATCCTATTTTCTTTACGTAAACCTCATACCAGCAGAGTAAAGAACTTCATTAAAAGACCTATTCATACAATGTGGTGAGGCTAGAAGCACAAGTAAAGAAAGTAGTAATTTGTAAACCACTTCCCGTTCACACAAACGGTCGAGAGTTAAAAACATGCACATTAACGCAGGAAAGAAAAATGTTTGTTTCCACAAATATATGAATCAGTTTCCAGTGTCAGTAGTAATGTTGTTATAGTGATTAATAAACTGTTTGAACATTCAAAAATACAGATTAATCTTTGTCTCGGGCATCATACGTAGAGTTCATGTTCTTGGCTCAAGATGTGCCTATATAACTTAAAACATACTTCTATGAAAAAACTGTAGCAGATGGAAGCAGAATACATTTATGTTATCAGAATCTGACATCATCATATTACATAAAAGCATTACAAATCTTAAAACATTAAGGCGTTTTTTAGCTCCCCTGATAAATAACGATAACACAGGGTGCAATATATAACACCTATTATGAGCATGAGGAATTGTAGTTGCATTTATATAGCGCTTACTACCCTGACAAGATGTTGAAGCGCTTTACGGCAGTAGCAGCTGTTGTATCCTACTGTTGTTTCCTGCCCTTGCCACCCCCTGCACCCATGCGCTTGGTATCTTCCTGTCCCCTGCGCGTGACCCTCTCCAGCTGTGCCCCTTCCCATTGGTTCCCCCGCATTCCATGGCTTGCGCCAGCTGACTCTGTTGACACCAACTGTCATATTGATGTTTCGTTCACCCACGCATGACCACTGTGTGGGGCTGTATTAATAAACCCGTATTCATCTGACTACTGCCTGCTGACTACTTCTTAACAGTGGCGACGAGGTTAGCGGAGAAACTACAGCCTCGCACGGTGGCACAGCTGATTGATTCTTCTTCTGCTGCATCCGGTATATCTACGAATTTTTCAGGCAAACCTTCTTACCTGAAGAATCCTGTGCCTTCTCCCCGTGGTTCATGAAGACCGACCTGCACGGCTGCCCTGGGTGAAGTGGCCGCGTATCTTCTTTCGAGATCTGAATATCTCGCAACGACCGGTTGCTGCGCCACACGGAGGTAGGATCGCTGCTGTGTTGTGGGGATTCCTCTTCGTGTGTGCCTTCTTCGCGCGTCGACGCTCTTCCTGGTTGAGCTGTCCACGACGCGTCCTGATTCCTGTCAACGGCGCTGTTCTTTCCTGGCGTTTCATTGCGCACATTTCAGTCAGCTGTTTTCGCGCCTCTGACTCATCGCATCTGCGCATGCCTGGTGACGCGTGACGTCACTGAAACGCAGCGCAGGGTGCCATTTTGGAAAAAAAAACTCTCGTTTTCTTCAAGCTGGTGTTCGAGCCTAGCCCAACCTGTGTGTTATCGTGTCTGTTACACCAAAGTCTCAAGAGTGTTGCAAACAACGGGTCATGCTCGCATCCATGCATTTAAATAAATAAGTGTCACACATTGCAAGCAGCACGTCATTTAACCTTATCTATTGACTGAAGGCTCACCCATCTCAAGGACTGTGTTCAAAACATTGAAATTCCTGCTGGGTACATCTTTGGCCTTACTCAATCAACCGTCATGTGTGCTCTCAGTTCCTTGAATCTTTCACAACCTCAGGCATTTCTACCTCTTAAAGGTGCACCGTGCATGCCTTGGAAAGAGTGGAAAGAGTATTTTGTCAATTACATAGAGACTGTTGAGGATGAGGATTTCACTGCGGAAAAGAAGAAAAAGGTGCTTTTATACTGTTTGGGTCCTGGGGGCCTTAAGACTTACAATAACATTGAGAAGAAAGTGAGAGCAGGTGATGACGTTTACCAACATGCCCTTGATGATCTCAACGATCACTTCACGCCCATTGTGTGTGTCGCTGTTGATCGATACAAGTTCTCTAGAAGGAAGCAGGGAAAAGATGAGAGTGTGGAGGATTATGTGGCTGCTCTGAATAACCTGGCCCTGACCTGCAGATTCGGGGCGCTGCAAGAGGAGTTTGTGCGAGATCAAATTATAATGCACGCAAGCAACCCTAACATCCAAGATAAACTCTGGGTCAATGGCGAGGCTTCCTTGAAGGAGGTTGTTGCTCTTGTCAAGAAGGCTGAACTGACTGGCAGGTGTGCCAAAGCGGTGATTGATGAACCAGCTGAAATAAAAGCTATCAGATCCTCCAAACACAAACAGAGAGCAAGCAAAAAAGAAATGGTTCATGATCATCACAAGAGGTCTGAGTCTACCAGACCGAGATATAGCAGTGATAGACGCATGAATACTAGAGACAATGATTTTCCTGATCTCAAATGCTATCGCTGTGGGTCTCCAACTCATCTTGCTGACTCAAAAAAATGCCCAGCTCTACATCAGAAGTGCTTGTCTTGCGGCATGACTGGACACATTGCTAAGGTCTGCAACAAGAAAATGTACAGACAACACCGACAAGTACGGCAAATACAGGAAGAGAGTGATTCCACCGAAGAAGACTCGGAGTACTCTGACTCCGACAGTGTCAGCTATGTGTTCTCAATTGAATACGACGTGTTAGATGTCACGCCCACAAAGAGGAAAAAACCCATGTGTGATGTTAGTTTGGGAGGGGTGACAGTCAACTTGATGGCAGACTCTGGATCGCCCTTCACGATCATCAACGAAAACGTTTGGAAGCAATTCACGGATAAAATAGGGTCAAATCTGGAAAAACCTAGAGTTGTTGCTAGAAGCTACACAGGAGACAACATCGAATTCCTAGGAACACGCGACCTAGAATTTGAATTTAAAAATCGAAGAGCACTATGCCGACTGTATGTTGCAAAAAAAGGCCCCTCTGTCCTTGGCTGGAGTGACCAAGCTGATCTGGGTATCATGCTCGACCCCAATAGTGAAGATCCTGTCTTGTCCATTAATGACTCCTGTAAACTGGCCATCCAAAAAGAATTTCCCGAAGTGTTCTCAGGAAAAGTTGGTCTGCTTAACAGTTTCGAACACAAAATTGAATTAAAGGACTCAGCTATTCCTTGCATTCACAAGGTAAGACATCTACCAGTATCGGTGAGAAGTGATGTACAAGCAGAACTCGACAAGCTTGTTAAGAGTGGCATCATAGAAGCAGTGGAATCTGCGGAGTGGGTTTCCCCCTTGGTTGTTGTCAAACGCCCCAACGGGAAAATCAGACTCTGCATCGACCTCAGGGACCTCAATAAGAACATTATTGTTGACCAATATCCCCTGCCACGCATTTGTGAAATGTTCAGTGCTACCAACGATATGAGTGTATTTTCCATAATTGACTTAAAATCTGCATATCACCAAATTCCACTGCATGCAGATAGTAAAAAATTCACCACCTTTATCTCACCTTTTGGTTGCTTTCGTTTTACCAGGGTACCTTTCGGATTAGCCTCTGCCGCTGCACTCTTCCAGAGGGTCATGACATCCATTCTGGAGGGTGTGGATGGCATCAGGTTTTTCCAGGATGATATCCTGGTCATGGGCAGCAACCAATCGGAACACGACACACGCCTTAGGCTAGTGTTTAGCAAACTTAAAATGCATGGTTTGACAGTGGAATTAGACAAATGTAAAATTTCACAGGACAAAGTGGTTTACCTCGGGCACACCATCAGCCGTGATGGGATCAAACCCAAACAGGGTCTGGTGGATGCCATCCTCAATGCTCCATGTCCCTCAAGCAAAGAGGATGTTCGAGCTTTTCTCGGCTTGACGGAGTATTACTCAAAATTTATAAGGAACTTCTCTGAAAAAACCTACAGCATAAGGCAACTATTGAAGAACAAAACCAAATTTGTCTGGTCATCGGACTGTCAGAACACCTTTGTTACCATCAAAAAAGAAATCAGTGAAGCACCTTTTCTTAAAGGTTTTGACCCCAATGCAGACATTTACCTCACCACAGACGCAAGCAACAAAGGCATTGGAGCTGTGTTAGCACAGAAGGACTCATCTAATCAAGAGTGGGTGGTAGCATTTGCCTCCAGGTCGCTCACCTCTGCGGAGGAAAAGTATTCTGTCATAGAACGCGAAATGTTAGCTTGTTCGTGGGCGCTCAACTACTTCAGAGCTTATGTGTGGGGGTACAAAATCCATCTCCGCACAGACCACAAACCGTTGGTTAAGATTCTGACAGCCTCAGGTCTACAAAATGCTTCACCAAGACTCAGCAAAATGTCGATCAAGCTGCTGGATTACAACTACACTGCAGAATATTGGCCAGGAGTGAAAAATAAAATCGCGGACTTCCTCAGCAGGTTACCCCTGCCTCACACGGAAAGCACAGTCGCTCAAGAAGAGGAGGAGAAGGTTGCTCTACTGTTCAACACGGACCTGGATGGAATATCAGCAGAAGAATGGGATCAACACATGTCGCGCGACTCCACTCTGCAAATGGTATGCCAATTCATCAACTCCGCATGGCCCGACAAGCGCAACCTACAAGACGTTGTCAAAGTGTTTTGGGAAACCAGAAATGAACTCAGTTTGGAAAACGGTGTGTTGTACAGAATGGGGAAAGCCATAGCCCCTGCCACGCTCAGAGACAAAATCCTAAGTTTGTGTCATGTTGGCCACTTAGGCATCACCAAAACCAAGCAGCGTGTCAGAGCAAGTTATTGGTGGCCGGGTATAGACAAGCAAATAGAAGTCCTGGTCAGGAACTGCTTGGAATGTTGTGACTCAGACAAAACACTCAAGACGTCAAAAGTCAGTCTCTCTCCGATTCAACCCCCGCAAATGGCCTGGGAGAAGTTGGGTCTGGACATTGTGGGGCCTGTTGAAGGTCATGGGGGAGAAATCAAGTACATCTTAGTGGCGATAGATCATTTCTCCAAGTGGCCGGAAATTAAGATAGTAGAAGAAATTGACAGTTCTAAATGCATTGAGTTCTTGGACAAGCTCTTCCTCAGTGAAGGCTTACCAAAATCCGTCCTCACCGACAACGGCCGGCAATTCTGTTCCGAGGCATTCAAATCGTTCCTGGCTAGGAACTGCATCACCCATCACACCACGTCAGTTTATCACCCCGAAGGTAATGGCCTCACTGAACGCTTTAACCGTGTCTTGAAAGGACACATTCAACTATCCAGAAATGCGAACTTGAATTGGGAAGAGGAAATATACAAACTCATCTGGGCATTCAGAATTGCTCCCTGTGCAAGCACTCGCACTGCTCCATTCATTCTCATGAGAAGCAGGCAGCCCATGAGCGTTGATCTAGGATGGATGTCTGAATCTAAGCAAATCGAATGGTCTCCCGAAAACATAAGGAAAAACATCATCAAAGCACAGAAGTACTACAAAGATTGGTATGATTCTAGACACGGTGCAAAAGATCATTCATTCAAAGTTGGCGATCTTGTTAAAGTTCGTTTGGAAAAAAAAGTAAAGAAGGGAGAAAGCAGATATACCGCCCCACTTCACATTGAGGAACTGTTCAACAATGCGGCAAGACTCAGTGATGGGAAAGTCTGGCACATGAGCAGACTGGCGAACTATCATCCCAGTGACAAGGCCCAGTGTCACCAGCAGCATGTTACTGTCAACAATGACTTGTGGGTAGATGTTGATAAATCCAATACTGAAGTGTATAATAAGTCTAGAAACAACAGCACACGTGACCTCCAACCCGACTCGGACTCTGATGACGGCCATTTTACAGATCGGTCTGCAGGTGCCCATCCCAGCACTTCGACTTGTAATCGGAGTTGTCAGGATGACCCTCGTTCGGATTCTGAAGTGGTGTCTGATAGTCACAGTCTCAGTGGTAGGTTCGGCAGATCTGACATGGACTCTCATTCAGACACCGAATGTGCACCACACGCACCTGCGACCTTTGGTAGGTTTGGTAGGACCATTCGCAGACCCAAGCGTCTGGATGATTATGAATGTGACTAATGACCCTACAGTTATGCACCCCTGTTACCAGTCACTGCTCCTCTAGGCGTTGTTGCCAAACCTCTATAGAGAGGAAGATGTGTTGTATCCTACTGTTGTTTCCTGCCCTTGCCACCCCCTGCACCCATGCGCTTGGTATCTTCCTGTCCCCTGCGCGTGACCCTCTCCAGCTGTGCCCCTTCCCATTGGTTCCCCCGCATTCCATGGCTTGCGCCAGCTGACTCTGTTGACACCAACTGTCATATTGATGTTTCGTTCACCCACGCATGACCACTGTGTGGGGCTGTATTAATAAACCCGTATTCATCTGACTACTGCCTGCTGACTACTTCTTAACAGCAGCCCACTTGGAAACCAAAGTTAATGTTAGGTTACAGTGAAATGGTTTTAAAGCAGAGAGGATTCGCTCTATGAAATAAGGCATCAGCTAATTGCAGAAATACAACGAGAAGGATAAAGGCTGACAGGCATGAGACTGAGAGGAGGCTGTAATCGGAAATAAAAGGCTTGCAGAGGATGGAAAGTAAGGAGAGGGTCACTCTGAGAAAGAAAGTATGTCAATGTAAATTTTTCATGCAGGATTATAGGAGTATAGTAGGGGAATGCTTTCTGAGATAGCAAGCAGACAGAGAATGCAAGCAGTATAAAGAAACAACATTACACATAGTGCTCCATATCAGGGAAAGACAGCTTAAAAATATGATTCTGAGTAATCAAGTGATTTAAACATTAAGAGCCGAAGCCTGTTGTGCACCAAGTCTAGGACAGCTCTTTTAAACACAGTCTAGTGTATCCCACCCTTGGTACAGGGCCTGTATGCTGCTGAAGGGAAGCTGGCACATAAGAAGAAAACATCTCATTTAAAGATCTTGGCTCACTATTCTGTCAATTAAAGGTTATTCACTCACTTACTAAAAATGAGTTAATTAGCACTGGCTTAGAGTGTCTCGCCAATTCATAGTAAGGTTTATAACCTGGTTTGTCACCTAATCCCATCCAAGTGTATGTCGTGCTTGTTAATGAACACGGCCGTTGTAGCATATGCATTGTACTTAAAAGCGAAGCAGAGAGATCAAGGCTTGTGGGTTCCATTTGGACGTCCATCGCCTGTTCCTATGCACAATTTGGGTTTTGATGTTGTTTTCCTAAACAGTGGAAATGTAAGGAGCAAGGAATAAGATATAAGGAGCAAGCAAATGAGAGCCAACCAAGGGTAAACAACGGGCAGGTTTTAGTCGCTGTAAGCTCCCAACAGATCTTTCACAACTGGACAGCTTAAGCTGCCTGGTAGGCCCAACCTAAAAACAATCGTTTCAAGCACCTGAACAAGTTTATCTTCTTTTAACTTATTTGGGGTTTTATGGGGACCCACAGTCATCTTACAGCCATGATGGGCTCTTGATGGTCAGCTGAGAGTTGGAGAATTACCAACGGCTTTGTTTACTATCATTGTTTGAGGTTTTCAGCAAAACACTAGCCACAAATATTCAGTATGCCATGAATTGAAAGTGGTTGCATTCCACTTGTAAGATGGGATGCAAGTCATTCGAACGTCTGGCCTCTGCCCAGTTATTGGCCATCAAGTTTTTGTAATCTGAAGACTCAATGGTGAAGGCTGCAGATTGGATGAGCTACTAGAGTGTGTTGAAAAGTCAAAGTTTTAAAGGAGGTTGAGCCGCTGTTACTGTAGAACTTGTAGAGTACTTTCCAGGCTGTATTAACATGGTCATCACTTGACCGCACTGTGATAGCGCACTGTAAGAACACAAATCAGGTTTTTGCCTGCTGTTTTTCGAGGTTTCTGTGGTCCATGATGAGAACCTCAAAAGACTCCATCACGGGCCAAGATGAGGAGTGAACTTGTACTGACAGGAATAGTGCAGCCTGTTTCAAAGCGTAGGGAACCACACTTCTGTTTGGAAAGGAACCAGGAGCCTGCCCATTTAGGAAGACATGCGAGGTGCGCAGGCTGGGTGGAGAAGGAAGCCTGTGGCCCCTGTGTCCCCCTCCCCTCATAATCAGTAGTGGTACAACTCAACAAAGAAATAGCCATCTTTTTAAAACAAAGATAAACTAACATCTGAAATTTCCCCTCAGAATGAAAAAATAAATATCAATCTCATGTAAAACTTACCATTAGAGCGGTGAATACAGGTGTGCTGATTATCACTCAAGAAAAAACCTTCCTTGCACTGACATTCATAGCTTCCCATCGTGTTCAGACAGATTTGCTGACAGCCACCATTGTTAACTATACATTCATCAACATCTATAGGAAAATATAAGTCCAATAACAGAGGTTAGAGTCAGCCAACTGATTGTTGCCATAGATTTTTAAAGAAATATTATTCTGGAACTGAACGTGATTAACCATAAAACACACAAAAGGTGAAGGTAGGATGCTTGCAATAAGTATGACCACTAGCAATCACTCAGGGTGGCATTCCAATCCATCATTCTTTTGCCCACCATGTCTCCTCAGATTTGATCCTGCCATATTCAAATCAGGCTTGACTTTCCTCTAACAGGAACAGTTCAGCAATATCTGCCAAGCCAGGTCCTCTCCAAACAGGAACACAAGCAACTTAGGACCGGTTTCACCCTGATTAGGGCTCTTCAGCTAGGTGTAGATTGGTTCTAGTGACACAGTGAGCAAGGGACCCACGTCTGAGCATAACCTTGGCCACTTAATGAAATATATCTAACGTACACAAGGTAATGGGAAGACGCTTTCAAATAGTCTGACTCTGACCACTGGCAAACGCTCAGGGTAGCCTTCCACCCCATTGTTCTTTCGCCCACCATGCCACCTCAGATTAGACCAAGCCATATGCATACCTTTTGTGTTTGACATGATTAAACATACACAGTACATTCAAAGTTAGGACTATCCATTGGACTTTTGCAATATGTACAGGATTATTTAACTAAAAGCCAACATATTTGAGGATGGAGAATAAAACTGCTCCAGTCACCCTATATGGAAAGATGCACATTCATTTATAAATCACGTAAGTCCCAATTACAAGCAATATAGTTTTAGCGTCTCCAGCTGTTATCACCGCACCTAAATCCAGTTATCACAAATGAATCCCGGAGCAAACGGGAATAACCATAAACTTGCTTTTTTGTGAAAATTTCCACTCAAAGTAATTCCAAATTGGTGGGTGGGATTCCCTAAAGCCGCAGGGTTGGATTTCTAACCCTCTGGCGCATAAGTAGTTCAAAGCATCAACGATGGATTAGAATGCCAACTGAACCGTAGACCTAACAATCCTGTGCAGGCAGAGTTTTCATGTTACTCTAGATGTGTTCAGGGACACAATGGCAATCCAAACAATCTTTCACTTATGGATAACACACTCAAAGATAGCACTAAGAAATGGGGAGATGTACGTTAAATTGTTATTTATAAAATCCTCAGTCTAGTGTATAAAATACAAACCATAAACATGCAGAATGCAAAAATAAAAATAGTTACACCAGTAACAGTCAGCGACAACAAGATAAATGTTTCTAACATTGTCACCAAGTTTCTGACACACACCTTAATGCTATTTCTGAAACCTTTTTAAACCGTAGCTGAAGCATTAAATAGCAAAACCTGCCTTGTGAGTTTCATAGGAGGGCGTACCTTTCCATAGTCGCCTGCAGATCTTCTTTATCAGAGCTCTGTCATAGAAGCAGGTTATGTGCTCTAGGTGAAGGATGTCTTCAGCGCTGCTTCTGAAATCAACTCTCCAAGTAAGAGTTGGGATCTCAGCAATCATGAGTAACGTCTGGTGATAGCTATGGTGTGAAGATCTCTCGTAATCAATGGTCAAATTGTGTTTTTTTATACCATTTAACCACTCATTTTACCTCATATTTACAACATAAAACAGATTTTGGAGACACTAAGCCTGCTGCCACTGTAAATGGAAAGGGGCGACCACTCGGTCCCCCCGAACGTATGGTTGGGTGCCCCGATCCTCCCGGGAAACCATTTTGGGCGGGAGGCGTGTCTCGGCTGGTATGCCCGAAGCGGCGTAGCCGGGGCGCGCCTTTTTCCCGCCCAAGAGGGGTTGTCCTAGACACCTACACCGATGGCCACGCCCAGTAGGCGTACTGGGGGAGGCTACACGCCCTCCCGAAGAAGAATAAATAGAGCGGGAATCCGAAGAAGCGCCCTCTTGTTCCTGTGCTTGGAAGGCTGCACCCACTCGTTGCTCGTGAGCCCTCGACGGAACAAGGAGCAATTTTGAGAACTTGTAATTCTTGTGTTTCTCTTTCAGTGACCGTATTGATCGACCCGGAGTGGATAATCGAAACCATGTCTGGCAAGAAGGCAGGAAAGGGTTCCGAGACAGACCAGATGCTTCGCATGTTGGTGAACAGAATAGCGAGAATGGAACGAAGCATCGGACAAGTCCCAGCGCTTGGTCGGGATATGGCGGGCATCAAGAAACAACTGGCCGCAATGAACAAGTCTGGTAACCAGAAGAAGGTAATAGGCCCGGCATTGCCGGGAGTCGTCCCCGAGGGTAGAGGGAAACGGGCCAAGAGGAGGGCGGTTGCAGGGGAGGTTCCGGTCCCTGAGGTACCCCCAGTCATCCCTGCCATACCATCCGATGACCCAGTACCAACCCCAGATGCGGGTCAACCGATTCCGGTTGTGATTATGCCCGCTAACGAGGAGGATATGCCTCCTGAATTGGCCACCCAGTTGGCCGCATGGCTTAATAAGAAAGCAGGGGGTGCTACGGCGCCTGGAGACACGGCCGAAGAGGCCAAATTACTAATGCAGCAGTTGCGGCAGTCGCGAGATGCTGCGAAGGCGAATCTCCCTCTTGTTCCCCCACAGGTGACACCGGAAGGACCGGCAGCTGGTCTCGAGAAAGCGGCGGGAACAACGACCGAACCTGGTAAGCTCGCTTTCCCAGTGGCGAGGGAGGGCTCATTACCCTCAAGGCGGGAAAGGGTGGTTCAACATATACCGCTGGCCACGAAAGAATTGATATGGGCAGACAAGTATGTCAATATGTTTTTGTTGTTGACTGACCATCGCGAGATGGAATATGCTAAAACACAGAAAGATCTATGGCACCCGAGCGTCTGGCGCGCCAAGATGGCAGAGTTCAGGGTGGAGGAGACGATAACGAATTGGGCAAAGGCCTTTGCAATGTTTACTGCGATTATTGGTGAACGTAAGCCCGAGGTATTGACCGAACTGTCTTGTTATCAGGCACGTATAATGGATTTTTACGGAATGTATGAGGGGGACGAATGGAAAGGTTACAACATGAAATTCCGTAAAGCAAAAGAGTATGATTCCTCTCTGACATGGGATTGCCTCGACTCAATTTCTTGGCATAAGCAGCTCCTGCCTGGGGCGACAGGGACACCCTCGCCAGGCGGGAATGGGTCGGGTGTTTCCTGCCAAAAGCCCGCGGTGCCCTTTCGAGCAGGCACCGGTGGTGATCACCAGCCGAAAACCGTCGGGAATGGTGGCGGGAATGGTGGAAAGCGGGGGGTCTGTTGGGGCTTCAATAGAGGCAACTGTAACAGACCCCAAGGTACATGTAGGTTCAAGCATGTGTGTGCGGGTTGTGGGAATTCCTCACACCCGGAGAGTTCATGCAGATCGAAAAATAGCGGGTCAGGAGGTAAAGGAGGGTCCAAGCAAGACTGAGGTGGATTGTAGTGTGCAATTGCCTACTCCCGTTGATCTCATGGCTATGACTCCCTGGTTAAACAAATACCCTGATTATGTCTCTGCTGGGGTGTTGAGGAAGGGATTCTTATATGGCTTCCACATCCCGGCGGGGGATTTTCGTGGGGAACCGTTTTGTAAAAACCAGCTTTCGGCACAGCATAATCCCGGTGTAGTGGAGAGAAAAATTGCTAAAGAGGTGAGCCTAGGCCGAGTGGCGGGGCCTTTTCAGCACCCGCCAGTGGCGGATTTCATCTGTTCCCTATTAGGGGTGGTCCCCAAGAAGGACCCGGGGGAGTTTAGGTTGATCCATAATCTGTCTGCACCAAGGGGTTTATCAGTAAACGATGCTATTAACCCAGAAGTTTGTTCGGTGCGGTACGCATCATTCGATGATGCCGTCACCATGTTAAATCGCCTGGGCCCCGGGGCGCTGATGGCGAAATGTGATATCGAATCAGCATTCCGGTTGCTCCCGGTACACCCACAGGATCAGCGTTTGCTAGGTTTTGCGTTCCAAGGGCGTTTTTACATGGATAAATGCATGCCGATGGGTTGCTCCATTTCTTGTGCTTATTTTGAAAAATTCAGCTGTTTTTTAGAATGGGCATTCACCGAGGCCACAGGGCATAAGCATGTTATGCATTACCTAGATGACTTTCTGTTCTTGGGAGCAGCCGGCGACACGAGATGTGTGCAGGCGCTACAGGAATTTTGCAGCCTCATGAGTGAGTTTGGAGTCCCATTGGCACCAGGTAAGACGGTTGGACCATCTACTTCACTGGAGTTTCTGGGGATTGAGCTCGATTCTGTGGAGGGATGTTTCCGTTTGCCAGTGGGAAAGGTAGCTAAATTTAGGGCTTCCCTGGAACTTTGCCTTAGTAAGGGGAAAGTGACCCTGCACCAGTTGCAGAAAGCAGTGGGTCAGCGTAACTTTGCCTTGAGAGTGATACCAATGGCCCGCCCCTTTTCACGCTCTATTGCACAAGCTATGGTTGGCCTCAAGGAAGGGCACCACCGCACGAGACTGTCTGCAGAGGTTCGCCAGGATATGCGCATTTGGTTGGCATTTCTGGCGGATTTCAACGGTTGAGTAGTGTGGAACAAGCCGCCAGCGTCTTCGGACGAGCTGGGTATGTGGACTGACTCGGCGGGGAGCGTGGGATTTGGCGCCATCTTTGGTAATCGATGGTCGGCGCAAACATGGCCGACGTGGTGGCACACCAGCGGTCTCACAGGTAACATAGGGTTCCTTGAGCTATTCCCTATCTTTGTTGCTCTGATGGCATGGCCGGACGAGTTCAGAGACCGCTCTGTGGTATTTTGATCTGATAATATGACTGTTGTCGAATGCATTAACAATCAGGCAGCACGCTGCAAGTAGATCTTGAGATTGTTGAAGGAGGTTGTGCTGCTTCGCATGAGACTGAATGTACAGTTCAGGGCGAAACATGTGCCGGGTGTACTGAATCATGCGGCTGATGCACTCTCTCATTCACATATGCAGGCATTCAGGGGTTATCTACCTACAGCGGACCTAGCGGCGGCACCATTCCCCGAAGCACTCTGGCTAATCGGTGCCCCGGATTACAAGACCTTGTGGCAGCAAGCTTAGCCCCCAGGACGAGGAAGGCATACGAGGGAGCGTTTCGTTCCTATTGTGCATTTTTGGGTCCGACAGGGAATCAGAACTGGGGTCAGGAGGATTCATTCCTAGGGTTCCTGGTAGCACTGCATAGGGAAGGCCGATCAGCGGCAACGGCCAATAGGCACAGGGCGGCCATCTCATTCATGGCGCAGGTCCATAGCATCAAAGACCCAACAGGGGCCTTTTTGGCGAAAAAAGCCCTTCGTGGCTGGCAGCGCCTCGAGGGTCGCAAGCAAGATGTGAGGCGCCCGATTGGCTTAGAGAGGTTGTCCCTACTCTTGGCGAAACTAGTCACGACATGCTCCTCCCAATTTGAAGCAGTTCTGTTCCGGGCAGCTTTCGCATTAGCGTTCCATGGGGCTATGCGGGTGAGCGAACTGGTCGCAAGGAATAAGAAAGATGTGGAGGGAGGCTTGTGCAGGGATCACATCCTAATCAGGGGTGATTCGATGGTAGTCACGATAGCTAGGTCGAAGACTGACCAGGGAGCTATGGGAAACAGTGTTGTTGTCCAGCGCATGCGAGGGTCCCCCTCGTGCCCGATAATGTGTTTAAAGGAATACTTGACACTGAGGGCGGATACATGGGGGGGGGGAGTTTGCTGAGGCACATCGATGGCACCCCACTAACGAGGTTTCAGTTCCAGAGGGTGCTAGCACTGACAATCGCTGCAGCGGGCATGGACCCGTGCGATTTTGGGACCCACTCCTTTAGGATAGGGGCTGCTACTGAGGCTACAGCCAGGGGTCCGAGTGCAGAAGAAGTGACACAGTTGGGACGATGGTCCTCGAATTGTTTCAAAAGGTACGTGCGATTGCACAGGTTGTGAAGTCAAGTAACATGCACTCACGCTTCTTGTCTTCTGTTTGATTTACAGTTTCGCGAGCATGTCATGCGGGGCGGAATTTGCAGTCGACCCAGTACCAGGGGACCAGCAGTCATGGATCACCGTCTGAGGAGAGAGTGGTTTGGGTCGTGGGCCACTCATACGTGAGGCGGGCCGGGGACGTATTCAAAGCAGGTGACGCGACTCGCGCAGCTGGGGAATACGGGTACAGAGTGGCCTTCCACGGAAGGGGCGGGCTCTGTATTGACCAATTCGAATCTTTCGTTGAGGTTCTCTTAGGGTGGCAGAGGTCACCGCCATCTGTAGTCATAGTACACCTGGGGGGCAATGACTTGGTGACACTGGGTAGACGAGTATTACTCGAGCAAGTTTTGTCTGCCGTTAGCTGGTTGGCTAAAAGAATCCCGGGGTGCACGATTGCCTGGTCCCACATCATTCCCAGAAAGGTATGGCGGGGGGGCCTTTCAGTGTCAGCTCTGAAACATTCGGTGAAAAAGGTTAACAACAAAATTGGTAGATTGTTTCGCTCTGCGCAGTTGCATAGCATTCCTCATGGGTGTATTCGGGGTGATCACATGCATCTGAATGATGGGGTTCTCCTGTCCCGGGAGGGGAATGTTTTACTCATAGGAGACTTCATAGCATGGCTAAGGGGTTTGAGGAAGCATGACCTTTAGGAGGAGTTTGGGGGGGGGTGCGGATAGCCGGTCAACTATCCGGCCTGTGGCGGTAAGGTCATGATCGGTGAGCAGTAATTTCAAGGTCCCTAGAGGGGGGCGCCACCCAATATGGATGGGAGCGCCCGGGGGGAGGCGGCCATTGGCCCCTCCCACTGGGAGGCGGCACCCACTAAGGATGGGTCGCCTAAGGGGAGACGGCCATAGGCCCCTTCCAGGGGAGGAGGCGGCTATATGCCCCTCCTACGAATTTCCCGGGGCCCGGATATCCGCGACGGCGGATGTGATAGAGAGTGTGGGGGTGGGGGGGAGTCCACGCTGTCCTTCCTACACACGGGTGCTCGGACGACCTTAAGATGGCGTCGAGCGGAAAGGGGGGCCCCCGACAAGACAAGGGAAATTATAGTTGGCAAGGAGGGTACAGTCCTCTGCGCGGCCGCCACTCACACCGTGGGGCGAGAGTTTTGGTAGTAGGGATCTGACACCGGTTAAGACCTTGCCGTTGGCCCTTAATGCTAGAATGTACAATTTTAATTTAGAATGCATGCATTTGCAGGATGTTAGACTCGGCTAGGAAACCTTTGTATTAGAGATTTGTTAAGGTTAGCCAAAGAACAGGTCTTCATCGAAATGTAATAAATGAAAATTGTACATGATTATGAAACTTTTATTTAATGTTTTAAATTTTGTTTCATATTTTAATAAATACGGCCAGGAGGGTGACTCCCTCCCGCCTTCCAAAAGTTCAGAACTGTGTCCGACTTCACATCCTTGGGGATTGTGTTGGGAGGGGGTGACGGGCATCCCAGCCATACTAACATGCTTACATTGAACCTCCATCTTTGTAAACAAAAAGCCTACATTGCATAGGGCCATTGTAATGGCTTCGCTCATTAACAAAAAAAAAACAGGTCGGTCTACAGAGTTGTCTGCCATAATGATATCAGCATTTTCGCATGTGCTTTAACAACGTTTAAGCAATTACTATTAAAGATAAAGAGAATGGCAGAGAAAACATGGAGTAAAAACAGACTAACAAAGTTAGCACTATCACCATCTTCACTACAAAAGGGCCCAGTGTATCAAAGGGTTTTGTCCAGATGAGTTTATGCAAAAATGCACTCATACCCAAGGAACAAAAAAAATTAACACTTCCATTTACCAATTCCTCTAAGGAGATGATGGTAAATGAGGTGGGGTGAGGAGGAAAGGGGGTAGAGAGGGACGAGAGTCCGTAGCCTGGTACGTAGAGCATTTCATGTTGACCTGTGTCATAGAAGGGGTCAGGTGCAGGTCAGGCTGCACTTTCTGTCCAATTTCAAAGGAATTTTACCAAATGGAGTTTTTGACAGTAACATTTGGTCTACTGTTCCCGCACCTCGGAAATTCAGGTGCAGGGATCCTGGGCCAGTTGTGATCAGAAGTGCCATTCCACCACAGATACTGTTCCGTTCAACTCAGAATCAGGCAACTGAAAAGCCATAGCTTCAATGTACTATGATTTGTCATAATTGGTGAAATGGAAAAGATGCATGCTTCAAAGCAGTAGCAAATGTATTAATAGCAGTAGGAGAAAACTGAGGAAATTGGTTGCTGAAATCTGTCTGCTAATTTTCATTGCCAACGTCTTTAATGGTATTTCAAATTCAAATTCCTTTATTCGGTTTCCAAAATTTATAGAAAATCATAAAAGTACACATAAAAACAAATACAGGCAATAAATATAGTCAATGCATTCCAAATTCAGCAAGTATTTACAAATGGGCGGTTAAAATAAAATACTACAGATAAAATATCAATGGGTCAGAAATTAACTGAGATTTAAACGATGTTTAACACAGAACTTCAGAAAACAGGCTGTTTTTTGCGTAGGCTTCAACTTCCAAAAATTGGAGCGCAAGAAATGCTGGGTGACAACAACGTAGACCCAATATTCTCAGTATTGGTACTATCCATCGATTTCTTGTGTCTACATAGAATCTGCGAAATAGCACTGCATGAATCGAAGACTGTAGGGAAATGTCATCACATGGACACACAGAGAGATTCTTAGACCAGTCATTCGGTTGTGGGAAAGTTATCAGGCGATGAAAGATGTTAAACCTGAAGCGAGTCAATAAGAATTTGTCGTGGTTGTTCAGATTGTAAGTTAAAAACGGCTGCACTGTAAAGGTGGTCTGAATAACTAGAATGTGCTGCACCGAGCTTTTTTCGATCTCGCTAGAGAGTCGTAACTGCTCTAAATGTGATATACATAACTTTTTTAATTCTTTCCTCAATAGCTCAGAAATGGTTAACGGATGGTGAAAATATCTTGCTAGGCCTAAGTTGTCAAGAAATGTTTTCACATAAATAGGCCAACTGATCTTATGCATCTTTTCTAGCGTAAGGCACTCGCGAATGAGGCATCGAGACAGTTCACACTGTACCGATGTCCAGATACGATGCAATAAAAGGATTGGTTGAATTTTAATGGTATCAGATATGTATACCAACCCTAATTCTAGGTGGCAGCAATATGTCGAGGAGCTTTGAGGAACTGCAAGTAAATATCTCAAGAAGCTATTCTCGATCTTCTGTAAGGCGTCCACCCTAGCATGGCCCCAGACCCCAGCGCCATAACTGGCTATGCTCGTGCATTTGGCTTGGTATATCTTAATCATTTCTGGCAGGGACCTCTTCCCTAACTTCTGTGCAAATGCTACGAGTGCATAGTGGCCCTGAGAAATAATAACTTTCTGGCATCGATAGCCTGTTTCCATGAGGACACACTGGAGCTGCAGTGGGGTTCTTGCCATAATCACAGCGTCGTCGGCGTATAAAAGTGCTGGTATTGAACAACGACCAATGGTGGCAGGTCCTGGCTTCCTTCCAGCATAGCTACTTCTAGCCCGTTGGTTTAAAGAGTAAATAGGAAGGGAGCCAGGACACAGCCTCGTCTGACCCCCTTCTCCACCCCAAATGACGCTGTGAATTCTCCCCTCAGTCCGTACCTGACTCTTGCTGCTGCACCCGTATAGAGCTCACAGAGAAAATTTACCAGCAGTAGATCTACACCCATTTCCAAGAGGATCAACCACAGTTTGGGATGGTTAACACAGTCAAAAGCTGCGGTCAAATCAACATAGGCCATGTGTAGTGCAATTTTTAAACTAGAGCTTTTGTGCACTCTTTGTTAAACCACCCTTTAGTGGAGTTCCCTTTTTTTTTTCTTTCACGTACAATTCTGGTGATACTTGTATAGCTGGACAATATTTGTTCGTGAGAAGTGTCAGGGTTAAGACATTTTTCGAGTAGAGGCAGTGCTTGCTTAACTACTTTGGCTGTCATTTGAACTGGGTCAGCTTTAGCCCCTTTTATAGAGAAACCATTGACTCCATCTAAATTCAGAGTTTTTTGCTCCAAAAGACTTATAGAATTGGGCTTCCCCAAGATAATTGATAAGACTATTGAAAGACTATTGGGGAAATGATCATTAATAGCATTGTTAATAGTTGTAAACTTCTTGATAGTGGGCTCCATGTTATAAGAAACAAATATAAAATCAATTATACTAGAGAGCCCCTTCCCGTTGAATGTGGGGGAAAAAGGGACTAAAGGAACCACCAGTTCATTAGCAAAACTCAGTTCCATGGCAAACAAAATTTCATTCATGCGATTACCGATATGAGTGTGGGAAAGATGTGTTAAATTATTTTCACACTCATCCTGAATTCCGCAGTTTTTACTATTGTTGTTTTTACAAAGTGATGATAAGTTAACATCTCCGCCCCAAATCAACATGAACGATTTGTTCATGTACTTATTTCGCAAATCTTGTAAAAAAAGAAAAAATATTATTTAAAACAAGAATAAGATCAGCCTGGTTAAGATTATTATAAAAATGTACCAAAAAATAATTTGATGACTTGTTTACTCTTAGCATAAGAATCTGGTAATTACTCTCGAGTCTCAGCAGGACAATATCCTTGAGTTCCAAAACATATGAAAAATACGTTATTAGTCCCCCCCCTTAGGCCTACCCGAGGCAGAAGGCAGAGCATTTGAAAAATACGTTTTATAACCCTCAAGATGGATTGGGTTGCTTAACCAGGTTTCTTGTAAGCACACAATGTTATGTTTCCCCACCAACTCTAGCCAGATATCATTTGTCGTTTTAGAATGAAGACCTGCCATGTTCCAAAAAATAATATTGAGTTTTAGGTCTCCTAATTTGATCTGACCTGTCAGATCATGGATAACTGTCTCTGAATTTAATGTAGGGGCCATCAACGGGACTTCACCCTTTACAGCATACGGATAAGACCCCACGTCATCAGGTACTATAGTTGATACTAAAGATTGCGGCTTTAGAGTTGGGGGTTAATTATTGAAAAAGTATTAGGGCAGTTACATAACATTTGCGTTTTGGCTTGAAAGGGGGCCGGATTAGGAAAAACAGGCTGTGAACCCGATATTAATATGTCCACAACTTTCAGTCAATCGTTGTCTTCCAAGCCTGAAAGAACATTACATCTGTTGTAGATAGGAACAGACTGCATTTGAGTCTGGTGAAGGAATGGGTTTCTCCTGATAGGGATGCTATAATGGTTTCTTCTAGGAGGGTAAAAAAAAACGTAACGGTAAAATGTTAATCCCAACACCATCTACAGTATGATTTGCACCTTTCCTTAAGATTTCATTAACTAGCAACGGTGAGCCAAATGTCATGACTATGCAGTCGCCTGTTAGCATTTTTTCACAGGGTCCTACCCACTGTACTCTTCTGACCATCTTGATCTCGTAGAATAACTGTCTATTCAAACCTACCCTACTGCCTAACCAATGTAATGATTTATTTTTAAGAGATGACCATGATTCCTCCTCAGCGGCCTTCTTTTTTGGGACATTACCCAACACAATAATATAAGGGGTAGCTTCCGGGGGAAGATCGAGATGAATATCTGAAGCAAGGAGATCCCCAAAAGAAAGAGGCTTTGAATGGACTTGTTGATTGCGTTTGGTAAGGAAGAGTAGATTGTACCTGATGTATAGCTTCACACTCAATGGCTAGTGTGGTAGATGAATGCTGTACCCATTTGCCGTTATTTGCTACGGGTCTATTATTGCTCAGGGGATTTCCACTTACAACCTGCTGCGCCACCCGATTTACAGTAGCCCTGGTTGGTGGAAATTTTGATTTCCCAGTAGGGGTGTTAATATTTGTGCTGGCAATATCACAACTATTCGAGCTTTGGGTAGCCACTACCACTTGACTGTGCTTGCTGGTAATAAGATCCTTAATGAGGGTCAGTCTGGATGATAACTGATCCAACCTGACCCTCAAATAAAGATCTAGTCTTTCTACTAGAGATGCCAGATTCTTAATATCGGATTGCATTATGAGGTTACTGTTTGCTTCAGCCTTTCGGTTAGGTTGGCCTTTATTCAGCCCTGCCCGTTTTTCCCATGTGGGGTACATTTCACCAATTTTTTCGCGTTGGGGGATAAATGGATAATAGCTTGAACTGTGTCTTTGGAAGTATATTGTACAACATTGGGGCAAGGGTTCTTGGACATTTTTGGGGGAGATTGCGTTGGGGAGTCACTGCCGATAGATAGAATCTCGTCAGGACTCGGTTGGATACAACCGTTGGATGGATTTTCAACTGACTTCCCTGAATCCTGTTGAACGATTTCATCTTGTTGAACTGAGTCCAGGCTTAACCTGGAAGAGGTCCCTTCAATTGACTCTTCAACTGATAAAATCTGTTTATCTAACACTCCCACCGCCCCAGTAAGATAGTTCAATAAAGTTTGCTGAGAATCAGCAATTAGCTTGTTACCCCTGGGCGGTTTTCTTTTTCCCAAATTGGTGACCGTCTACCTGACCACTTTCCAAGTCAAAATAGTAATTATTTTGACAATACACGTTTTGCGAATAACAATTAGTATTGGTACTTATATTCAAACACAAAACCAAGGGAGTATGCCCAGCCCGGCCTCATACGGGCACAGACTGCCAAAGACGGGCCCGCCCTTGGCCCGGGCGCGTCTCGCGCCGCGGGAGCACACACACAATTTTGAAGCCCCAGGGGCGGGAGAGCTGCTGCACGCCTCTCGCGAGACCGCGCTGCCCTCTGGGAGTTGGAGTCCAGGGCAGCGCGCGATCCGCGGGCTGGAAAGATGCTGCGTTTCGGAGCAGCAGACTTGAGACGGTCGATGGTCCCCACAGCAGTCCAGGGGTACAGAGAAGTCTAGTAGCAAGAAAACAGGTAGGCAAGTAGTGAACGGGCAAAAATTTCAAAAGTGCGTTTAAAGACAAAGAACTTTCTTAAATCTACATGTTTCATTTCAGCACAGATTTTTCTAGGTTTCAAGCAATTTTTATTAAAGATTAGTTTTCAGTTCATACGTCAGTGGGTGTAGGAGGCTGGCTCAGTATATGGTGCACACTTATTTAAGTGAAGCACCCTGCACTAAACAGGCAACCCGTATGGTGATTTTAGTGGTCTTTAGACAACCATTGACAGCTCTCTAAGTGGTAGCTGTGGAGAGCAGCCTTCAGGCTTAGTCCAGAAGGAGTGTAAAGCACTTGTTTTACTAGTACTAATCATATATTGTAGGTTAAGTGAGAAAAAAACACACAGTGTAGTTATAGAAATATGCATTAGTTATAAACACTCACTAACACAATGGGACGTCTCCAACCCAGAGATATAATCACACTACTTCAAAAATAGTACAGGTAAGTAGCACAAATACATAGTGGTCTTCAGAGGGAGACATAACCATATACTAATAAAGTGGAAAATGAACCACGACTGAAGAGGAACTGGACCCAGAAAACTGGGAAGAGCCAGGGACCCAAGGAACCATCCAAGGTCCCTGGGAACCCAGGATCCCCACGGAGGCCGTGTGAAGAGTGGGAAAGCATCCATGTGCTCAATACAAGTTAATGGGGAAGTAGCCGATGCAGTTTTTAAGAAGAAGGACCCTTCCCAGAGGACCCTGAAGAAACCCCATGGAAGAAGGAATATTGGAGAGTCAGTCCACCCATGGATACCCCAGTAACCAGGATACCTACACCAGGGAAGGCAGCTGCATAGGTGTGAAGTGACATTGGAAACCGAGGAAGACCACAATGGAGGACTTCAGTAAGATGCCACTGGCGAAGAAGGTGAAAGAGGAATCCAAGGGTGGATTCTTGAAGAGGTGTACCTGCAAGCAGAAGGAACAGGGTCTATGCCACTCTGGAGTGACCAGGAGGCACGGAAGACAAATGGCCATCAATGAACGAAGATGTAGAAGAGTTGACAGTGATCTTGTTGCTGCAGCTGTGAGGACCAGGCGACACTTTGGAAGACTAGCAGCTGTTCATGAGCTGTCCCACGTTGCAAGTCGAGAGCCAGGGGGTCAGTGTCTGGCTAGAGCACTAACAAGCCTTGGCAGAATCAACATAAGAAGAAAGCGAAAAAGGTGCAAGTGACTCATCAAATGCAGGAGAGTCAGTACAGGCCCCAAGCAAGTAGTGGAGTCCACTGGAGCCAAGATCCTCTAGAGGACCCGCAGGCGGAAGGCACTGGAGTCGCAAGAGGACCTCGAGCAGCTCACCAAGAATGCAGGTCCACGGTGCAGAGGATGCAGTGATGACAAATATCTTGGTAGCAGGAGATGCTGGAGGCTGGAGCTTCTTGGAGCCCGAAGAACTCTGGAGAAGAGATTCATCAAGAGATTCAACAAGCCTTGGCAACGGCAAGTCGACACAGTATACAGGGGTACTGCTCCAGCAGCTCCGATGAGGGATACGGACTTCAACCTAGCTGTGCAGACAGGGCAGGCCTCAAGGAAGTTGCAGAACCATGACCTGTATTGCGGAGCCTTTAGGAGTCAATGAAATGTGAGGAGCAGGAGACCTGTGAGCTTTATTGCTGTGCCTGCAGATGCAGGGGAGTGACTCCTTCACTCCAAGGGAGATTCCTTCTGGTGTCTTGGATGCTCACAGGCCTGGTGAGGAATCTGTATGGAGCAGAGGTGCAGAAGACTGGCAGGGCGATGAGACCAGGAGCAGCAAGAGTCTTTCAGCTGCAGTCTTGGTTCCCAAAGCAAAGTTCAACGAAGTCCAAAGTGCTCTGACGGTTGAAGATGAAGTGGTTTCGGATCTGAATCTTGTCCTACGACAAATCTGAAGACCCACCCACAGGTAGGCCCTTAAGTACCCTAAGGAAAGGTTGGGATGATTCAGGGGCTAGACAGAGGGGAGGCTACTTCCATGTCCTTTGTTCAGTGTCATGCCAGAGTGGGAGCCAATAGCTACCTGAACTGGTTATAACTGAAGTATGCAAAGAGGGCACAAAATGTGCCCTTCAAAGCAGTCTGGTGGGGGTGGCAAGCGCCACCACCGCAGCCAAATACATTACGTCCTGTCTGGGAGGTGGTTACACCTCCCTAGGACAGGAAAACTATTGTTCTGCCTTTCCCTGCTCGAGCCTGGTTCAGCAGCAGTAGGGCAGAATCGTGTCTGTGGCCGGCAGCAGCACAAGCTTGCTGTTAGACCCTGAAAGACTTGTGCCAGGAACTCAGGGTGGCTCTCTTGGAGGGACCTCCAGTACATGGGTTCCTACAACCAACACTGGAATCGGTGTTTGGGTAGGATTCCAACATGTTTTATACCAAATGGTGCAGCCAATATGTAGATAGACAGATCGCATTTGACTTGATGTCCACTATATGTATAAAATGGCTGACAGCACCTACAAAAGCTGGGAGAATCGACTCCTGGGTTTGTAGGGGGTGTCCTGCTCAGGCAGTTCACCCTCACAATTTGAACCAAGCACCTGCCTTCAGGATTGAAAGGCCTACCTTAGAGGTTTTAAGTGCAGGGACATCAGATATAAGGAAACCTATATCTGATGTGAGTGCTGCTAGCACCAGCTCACACAGGCTGCAATGGCAGGCCTGTAGCCACAGTTTGAGTGGTCCCTCATGGGTGGCATAATACATGCTGATGCCCATGGAATACCCCTAGTGTACCTAGAACCTGGGTATCTTAGTACCATATGCTAGGGACATAAGAGGGTACACCAGTTGCCAATTATGAAGGTACCACAGTACTTACCATAGTCCAATTTAGGGGGAGAGCACAGTGACAGGGGTCTTGATTAGCAGGATCTCAGTCAGGCTAGCCAGAAAAAAGAGGGGTTGAAAATAGATCCTACTTTCCTACAGTGGGCAAACCCGCTACACATATATCCCTTTAAACCTCCCCAACACCCACCAAAACAAATCCCACATCTCACTTGTATGTCGCATTATCCTATGGTACACTATTCTCTTTTCTGCGAACACCAGCCCACCTTTCCGAATCTATGGTAATCATTTAGTAATACTAAGACCCTTAGCCCCTGCGGGCATGTGAGCCCCACTATAGTCACTGTGAATTATTGATATATATATATATATATTTTACCTACTGGCGGTCACCAGTAGATAGTTGTAGTTATTGTTAGGAACCATTATCTATTGGAAATCCGAAACATTCTGTTTGGAATAACTTTGGCGCTGGTTGACAAATCTTCGCGAAATTTTCAAAACTGGTGGAGCACTCCGGTCCGCTCCTATCCTGAAAGTCTCGGGGTGATTCATTAAGCGGGGGCCGAGAAAAAAGGGGGTCCCAAAAACATGTCTTCCCCATGCAATTTTCCATAGGAAACGTTCATCGCTGCTACAGCCCGAACTGCTGAACCGAATTACACTAAACTTGGCAAAGAGGTAGCCGTTGGTTCAGACTCGTGCTTTTTGCTTAAATGGTGTAAATCTGTTCAGTAGTTGCTGAGAAAATCAAAAGTAAAATCACTTGGCCGCACCATGCAGATCTCGCGCTGAATGATAATTGGCTGTCAAGTGGTGTTCAACATTCGAAACCAGGAAGAGTTGGCAGCCATTTTGTTCCTCGGTAGAAGCGAGGCTGCAGAAGTCAGTGGAACAAGTGTGCAAAACGTATAAAGGGGTCAGGGTATTTCTACCCTGACCCCTTTATATGTTTTGCACACTCTAGACCTGCTTAGGGGGTCCCACAAGGACCCCTAGGCCCCCCCCAATTATTATAATTTTTTTTAAACGGCAAAATAAAATGAAGCCAGGGCGTAGTAATTAGCCCCCGGGCGGCCAAATCCTGTGGGGAAAATATAAAATTTATGGTGGGCCCAGAGCGCCATCCCCGGGCTACAAAATAAATGGTAGGGGGGCTCAAAGACCCCCCATAGCAAAATACATGGGTGGGAGGAGCTCAACGCCCCCCCAGCCCCGGAGACCACCACCCTCTGGGGCTTTGTAGTATTGTGGGACGGGGTCGCGTGGCCCCCATCCTGGAGCCGTTGTGGGCCCTGGGTACTGCCACTTCCCAGAGCCAGTTCCTGCAGTGTCCCGGGGTGCCCAGCCCCGGGACACTGCTGTTTGTTATGGCAGGGTGGGAGCTGATGCTCCCGCCCTGTCACAGCAAATTTGGTTTGGATTTTGAATGCGAGAGCAGGGAAACCTGTTCTCTCTTTCAAAATCCAAACCATATTGCTTTTCCACACGGGGAGCTGCATGTTTGCAGCTCCCCGTGTGGAAAAGCAATGCCAGCTCCCAAAGGACGCGGGGAGCCGACTGGGACTGTGGGGGCATTAGGGCTCCCCCATGGACCCTAACATTCCATATAGACCCTGGGGGATGGGTTCCCCGGGGATAATAAAAATTAGTGATAGGTGCTATTTTATTTTACGGTAAAATTAGGAGCCGTGCACACAGCGCGGCGCTCAGCATGGCCCCCTGATGTGCACGCGTTAGATGCACAACTCTTAACGTGTAGGGTGCGTGACTCCAACGCGTTTGGTGCATAATTTCTACGGGTTGGGTGCACGATTCTGCTGCGTTGGGTGCGCGACTCCAAGCAAAAAAGTGTAATATTTTAAAGATAAATATCAAGCTTATGTGTTTAGATCTTGGGTGGCTCTAAAAATAGCTCTTGTGTTTATTGAGAGATGTTGGTACCTGCAAGTAAGTACCTATGCAGAGTCTAAAGTTGATGAGGACGACTCTGTTACCCTCATCTGTAAAATTTACACCATCTCTCCTATAGATGCCATCCATATTGAAACGCAGATTGTTGTGGTAAATGGACCCCATCCTATAATATCGGAGAAAAGCAGAAACAGATTTATAGACATGTTTCATAGCTTTCTCAATCTGTGAACAAAATTGATTGGACCAGTTCTATTTTTGCCTTTGGCATATGTTAGAATAAACAAAGGCAGTTTTGGGGAAAAGTAAATCATAAATCGTAAATCATACGTTCTTATATAGCGCCTTTCACCGTAAGGTCTCAAGGCGCTTGCTTTGGGAACCCGTCCAGGCTTTTCCCTGCGAGATAACCCCTACTGGGCATCCCCAAGGTGAAAGCCAGGCATCCCATCGCATCAAATCTCTAAAGGTGTCCTTTATAAGCATTTCCAGCCCTACCCCAGTCTAAGTGCATAGGTCATTGCCACCATAGTGCACAATTATGAGGTCAGAGTGTTGGAGATGCAAATAGGATTAAAACAATGGCATCAATTGATGCCACTTTAACCATCTCTGTCCAATCCATTTAATGTCAACATTTGGTAAAGCTAGGTCTTTGTCAATGCCTTTGTTTTCTGCATACTTTTGGCTCCAGAAAATATAGCTGTGTCCCACAATCCACACTCTAAGCATCTTGAAGGGAGGTCTGGATGCACTCAGAAGGTGTCTGTATGTGAAATGGCAGTTTGAGAAGTGAGATTTTTCTAAAATGGTGGATAAGATGCAGTTTTGAAAAAAGAAAAGAAATGATTGGCTGTTTGACAACATTCTAGTCTGAAAAGTAGGCTTCATGTTTCTGTTTTTTAAAAGCATGTTTCTTATTGGTTAAGAAAAACTGTTTGAAAGGAACATTACATAGGATAAGGTGATATTTTGAAAAGTCAAGCACACTTGCTGTTTGGATTAGCAACATTGTGTGCTGAACTTGTGAACTGTGCGCTCAGTTCAGTGTTCCATGAACTGTTACCATGGTAATAGGCAGTAAGCAGATTGGGGGTAGGGTTCAAACTTATGTCAATTGGAAAGTGTTGAAATGTGTAACCAATAGAAATGTCTGTTATCTTTTGAATTAATGTGGGAAGCAATGTGATTTGATATTTACATGTATATGTGTGCAGAATGAGAGGGAAAGTTTGCAATTTTTTGGGTTTTCCTAAGAGCAGTACAGTACAGAGATCCTGTATAAGAAAATCTGGTGTGTGACTGACATACCTCTTAAGCTACAAATCAATTTGAATGGTGAGTTATTAATTTGTGAGGGGTTGTATGTGGTGTATTTGTTTTTAATAAGATTAATGTGTTTCTCCTGGTAAAGTCCAGGGAATAGTCTTGCTTGTCTAGAATCACAGTGTGAGACTGTGTTCATTTGGGAACCATTGTGAGGGAAGCATTTGGTAACTTAATGTGTTTGTTGACAGCCAACGGCTTTAAAACTTGTAATGATGTAAAGTTTTAATAGCATAAGAAGACAGTCATTGTTTGAGTAAGGCTTCCTCAGTAAAGTGCAGTTCTAAAATAAGTGGAATGTGTGTAGTCATCTGACCTGTTCCAGACTAGTAAATGTTTGTTGGTAAAGTGCAAGGGATACTGTTATTTTTCTAGAATCACTCTGTGAATCAGTGTGCATTTGGGGAAATTGTGAGAGAAGCATGTGGGTGCTTCATGTGTTTGCAGACACATACGTGCTTAAAAACCTTTCTTGTTGTCAAGTTTTGATAGAATTAGAAAGTAGTCATTGCTTATGTATTTGCAAAACGAGTTAGGCTTTAACACTAAAATGCAGTCCTGAAATATGTGGAATGTGTACAGTCACCTTACCTTTTCTAGATCAGTAAATGTGTACATTTGGGAACCGTTTTCAGAAAAGCATTTGGGTCCTTCATGTGTTTGCAGATACATAACTGGTTAAAAATGTATCCTGCTGAGAAGTTTTGGTGGAATTTGAAAGCAGTCATTGCTTATGTATTTGAAAATGTGTCAGGTTTCTACTCTAAAGTGCAGTAATGAAATGTGTGGAATGTCTGCAGTGAACTTAACATTTTACACACTAGTGAATAGTGTTGGTTGTCTAGAATCACACTGTGAGTGTGTGTGCAATTGGGAACCATTGTGAGAGAATCATTTGGTAACTTGTGTCTTTGTAGTACTCGAATCATTCAGTCAGTATGCATGTACTCATGCAGTGAGTCAGAACTTTGGATATGGACTGCTTTAAACTCCCATGTACTATGCATGTAGTGGTCTAACCACCTTTTCACTTGTGTTTCAGGCCTACAATTCCCCAGTCAGTGTCCATACACTCCAGTAAACACCACATGACTGCTCTTCCAATCCCATAGTGACTCTTTCAGTACCATGTACTAATCCATTCACTAAAGTAAAACTCAACCAATTATAAATTCATCCAGTGTATCTCCTTGTAGTACTCTAATCATTCAGTCAGTATCTATGTACTCATGCAGCGAGCCAGGCCTTAGGACATGGACTGCTTTAAACTCCTATGCACTAGGTATTTAGAGGTCTAAACACCTTTTCACTTGTGTTTCAGGCCTACAATTCCCCAGTCGGTATCCATACAGTCCAGCAAACACCCGGTCACTGCTCTTGCAATCCCATAGTGACCCTTTCAGCTACATGTACTAATACATTCACTAAAGTAAAATTCAACCAATTATAAATTTACCCAGTGTCTTTCCTTTTAGTACTGTATTCCTTCAGTCAGTATGCATGTACTCAAGCAGCGAGCCAGGTTTTAGGGCATGGACTGCTTCAAACTCCTATGAACTATACATGTAGTGCTTTAACCACCTTCACACTTGTATTTCTGGTCTACAATTCCTCAGTCAGTCTCTATACACTGCAGGAAACACTGTTACTCTCCTTGTATTTCTATACAGTGATGTATACACCTTGGATTAAAATTTCAATCAGTGATAGGAAAAGAAACTAGTTACATGATTTTTATATAGAATGTGTTTGTATAGTAATAGAAAAGTATCATTTATAAAGTTATTAATATATATTATCCGAGTTTTGCCACTGGAAAAGCTGGAAATTATTTGCGCTTCATGCTGGCAATTATTTGCTGTTAGTTTTAAAATCTTCACTTTGTTTGCATTTTTAAAAAAAGCCTTCGTCGTAAAATTGTCAAGTGTAACTTTAAAATTGCTCTTGCTGATTACTAGCATAGTCTCTTACCTGCACCATAAAAAATACTGAATTCAAACTTCTCGCTGCTTAGTGAGAACAGCTAAGAAGCAGTTCCTTCTAACGCCATTTTGGGTGTAGGGACAGGGGTTCAGCCGCACTTCCGGGGCTGCGCTCTAGTGGTTGGACACTCCTCTTCCTATGTAGAGCAGGAAATGCGGGTGCTGGTACTGGGAGACTTTAATCTTTGGGACAACGGCAGTTTGGATAATTACTTGAGGGACCTAAGATAAACTTGTGAGAAACTTGGCCTTGGCCTTTGTCAAATGGTAACTCAATCAACACACCTAGGAGGCCATACTCTAGACCTCTTGTTTGCAAAGCAAGCTAAGACAGAGGTAGTGGATGTTTTGCCCCAAAATTGGACAGACCACTCGCTAATCCACTTTGTTACCACGCTACCTAGCTTAGAGGGCACTAGCAATCCTCCATTGAGCTTCCGAAAGGTAAGAGAATGGGCCAAGCTGATAAAAAATAAGACCCTATTGCCTCTTCAGGGCCGGATGTCCTTTACCCCTTCCTCTTCTGTAGGTAAACATTATCAGACCTACTGCAAGATTATGGCGACTCCCTAGATACAGTGGTGCCAATAAAGCGCCTAAAAAACAAGAGCAAAATTTCTGCCCCTTGGTTCAACAACACATTAAAACAGATACGGGTAACATGTAAAAAGGCAGAGAGGAAATGGAGGAGGGCATATCTGGATTTGGATAGGAAAGCTTTGAAACTGGCACAGACCCATTATAAGGAATCTATTGCCAAGGCTGATTTTTATGCCAACTCTATCCTGCAAGCCCCTAACAGTACTAAAGCACTTTTTGATATTGTTAGGAACCTATCTAGTCCAGCATGTGCTAGTAATAAGGTAATAGCTTCACAGAAACTATGTGATTATATCGCGGACTTTTTTTAAGACAAAGTAACTAAAATTGTCGGGAATTTGCAATCTGACGGTGCGGCTGGTTTAGCTGAGAAACCTGCCTCTGAACCCCAAATAACTACCATATTGGATATCTTCCACTCTCCTACAGAGGACTCTTTTAACCAGCTGGCTCAAAGTGTGGCCTCAGGCTCCCCGCTAGATCCATTCCCTCATAAAATCTGGAAAAGCCTGGGGGAAGAAACTTTACCATGGCTATGGAAGATCTGCTGCCAGTCATTGGAGGAAGGTGTGGAACCAGAGGCTTGGAAGCAAGCTATTTGAACTCCACTACTTAAAAAATCATCCCTGGACCATTCCGACCCAGCGAGTTTCAGACCAATCTCCTTACTGCCCTACCCAGTCAAAATCCTTGAAAAGGTAGTTAGTAAAAGTCTATCTTCCTATCTAGAGGATAACTTACTGCTGGATAGGGATCAGTTTGGCTTCCGCCCAGGACATGGAACTGAGACCGCACTGGTAACTGTAATGGATAACCTGCGAATGCCTGCTGACAATGGGGTTTCATCTGTCCTGGTACTATTGGATATGTCAGCAGCATTTGATACTGTTAACCGTGCAGTGTTGGTTGAGAGACTGGAAGACATAGGAGTAAAAGGACAGGCTTGAAAATGGTTACGATCATACCTGTCAGGAAGACAACAGGCGGTATCCTTATCGCCATTTACCTCTGACATGTCCCCAGTACTCCATGGGGTACCACAGGGTTCGGCAATAAGCCTGATCCTTTTTAACATTTATCTACGTCTCTATTTACCATTATTTAATCTTTTGGGGTAGATCTCATCAACTATACAGATGACACTCAACTGGTGTTCTCACTGGAAGGGAAAAGAGCGGTATCTATTGACACCCTCCAGGAGTGCAGGTGTCAAACTGCAGGTTGGCTTAAGAGAAATGCCCTACAATTTAATGAGGGAAAAACTGAGGTAATATACTGTCCCGCCACGAGAATGTCCCGACACTTAATGATAGAGTTCAAGCTCACTCCTGAGGGTGAAGCTTTGGCCTCGGCTAAAGTGGTGCGCAATTTGGGAGTCATCGTAGACGAAAACCTCCAAATGGATGCATAGGCCAACGAAACTGCCAGTACCTGCCTTTCCTTGCTGCGAACTTTACGGAAAATCCTTCCCTTACTCCCCGAGGACACACGTCCTCTTGTAGTGAGGAGCATAATATTGAGTAGATTGGACTACTGCAACTCCCTGTACTTGGGAGCACCACAATATATTGTGCAGGGGTTGCTGAGAGTTCAATCGATGGCAGCAAAACTGGCCCTAAATAGACAACGCAGATCCTCTACGACGCTGGCCCTAAGAGACCTTCATTGGCTGCCCATCAGGGAGAGAATCCGCTTTAAATCCCTCTGCATTGTATATAAGGCAGTGCATGGTCAGGGCCCAGTTCCCCTACAAGAAACATTCACCTGGTACAATCCAAGCAGGCAGCTCTGTTCTTCAAACTCCAGACTGATAACTACCACCAGATTTGAGAGGTCTCGGAAAGGTGGTAGAGCCTTTATAGTGATGGCCTCCCGTTTCTGGAATGAACTGCCCCTAATGCTTAGACAGGCTAGCTCGTTGATTGGCTTTAGGAAGAGCCTAAAAACTTGGCTCTTCCCAAGTAATGGGTTTTAAGTATATCTTTTAAATAGCTGATTCTGATTTTCCTTTTCCGGGCTTCTCTCTGATCCAAGCGCCAGGATACCCGTAGGGTGGCAGTTTTGCGCTATATAAGTTTCTAATACAATACAATACAATATTTATTTATGTTTATTTTTTACAGATAATGTTTATCATCATTAAAATAAAGTTATTGTGCCTGAAAAATCAAGAAAGAGAAAAAGAGAGTTAAAGGACAGTTACTTGAAGAAAACTCAAAAACACGGATTGGATGACCAACAACATGTGGCTAAAAAGAAGAAGTCTTTGGGTGAGACAACCAAGGAATTCATTAAAAAACTTTCTAGGCCCAGAAACAATGTACAGAATGTTGAAACTACTGACAATGCTGCAAGCAGAAAAAATAATCAAAAAAAGAGGAATGGAAAAAAAGCAAATTGACAGTCAAAAGATACAACGCATGGTAAAAGGAGACAAAATCAGTATAAAGAAATACGCAAACTTTTTTTATAATAGAGTAGTACATAATTTGCTCAAAGATATGAAGAAATATAGAAAAAGAGCACTATTTTTCCTATTAACACTATTGTGTTGTAAAAAATATATTATATACTAGCTTACCCGTCGCGCGTTGCTGCGATCTCAGAAGAAAGGAAATTTAAGGAAACTTGTTATGATAACATTCAATTTACATTGTGTCATTTTTATTGAAACTTATTTATTTTAATATGGAAAACATTTTAAAGTGTTATTTTAATTCTGTTTATTTATTCTAGTGCTTGTAGATACACAGTATGTTTTGTTTTTCCGTCTGGTGCGTACACGAATAAATCCATGTAAGAAGCACGGTTTCTCCAAATGTAGTCCACACACTTGCAGCGATTGTCCTTGTCCTTTGTTGATGGTCATTGCAAAAGTGAGTTGCACCGTAAACTGTAAACATTCAGTATTGGAAAGATTATGAGGGCCCTGAGGGCCGATATTTAACACATTTTTATTTTTTTTGCCAGAAACCTTCGCGAGAATGTACTCAACAACTTCTAACCATTTTTTATTTTTTTGGGCCAGAAACCTTCGCGGGAGTACACTCAACAACTTCCCAAAGTTTCATGGCGATCGGAGAAATGGTGCAGTAATTCATAAAGGACAAAAAGACATACTTTGATTTTTATATATATAAATTATAACTTAATTTTTTCTTCTCTTTCACAGATCCTAATTCTAGAATATGACATTTTCTGAAATTTCAATTATAAAAAACAACTGAAAAAAATGTGTAGGCTTTTTTTATTTCTATTACTGTGAAGGTAAGTTTAACTAAGTATTAAAATGCACAATGGCCTGTGTTTGCACACAGGTGAAGAAAGGGGAGATGGACGGAGTAGATATGTGTGGAAAGATGCTCTGTGGGCGTTTCAAGTTACAGGATAAAGTTAACATGAATACTGAGTGTAACTGGGGGCCAAATAACCCAGCAGATATGTGCAGAAAGTGCCAGAGTTGCATTGCAGAGAGGTATAAAATAGGACACGTCTTCAGAGCACCTCTCTGCAATGCACCTATATGGTATTTAATAGAGAGACATGGTGGGCTAGTAGGGCCAAGGTACTTTCAGGATTAAAAGAGTTAAAACTCCTTAACTTAAAACATGTCACAGAGTGTGTTTGCACATGTCACATCAGGCCCCATCCCTTCCCTTCACTAATCTATAAATGTATCCTATCAGTTTGCCAAAACGTAAGTACTTATAAATTTATCTTGTTTTCTGTTTGCAGTACTGAAATTACTGTACTTATTACTCGTATAGTTAAGGATTGGCCTAACTATTAATCATAGTACAAATTAATTTCTTTATATACTATACAAACAGATCTGCAAGAAGCTACAAAGTATTAATACAGTCTTGAAAAACACCCAGTTTATACCAATAAAGTTTTGGAATCTCACTGTCATAGGATATTGTGTGACCTGAAAAAAAAGATTTGATTGGTTCATAATATTTCCTATTGTACCTATTGAAGAACCGCAATCATTTCAATCATTCTTCTTTGAGCATCTTTGCAGACATAACTCTGTGCTTACCTCCGATCACTCTCATGCAATTTTTCAAACAATTAACTAGCAATATGTTGTTATTGTAACAGTCTGCCAATATCTAAGCACTTATGGGGAAAATTTAGAAGCATTGGGTCACTTTTTGTAACATAGTTATAGCGCAATACACTCTTTCATATTTACAAAGAGAGGAAAAGGCAGTATGTGTATCTTTTCTTCTCCATGTAAATACGACGTCATCATTCATACCACTTTGCGTTGAAAAGGCTTTCTATAGGTGTTGCTGTGCGTGTTTGCACAAAATGCTCATAGAACAAGACACATCTCCAGATTTATCAGAAATTATAAATCTGGACATGTGTGTGAATGCTGCAGCATCCACCAATTGGTGTAGCAAGGCACAACAAGGAGAATTAGTTTCATTTCTCCTAAATTTTTCTTTTGGAATGTATGCTAAAATGCACAGCATACATTGAAGGAGAAAATGCTTTCACTGATTGTTTTTGTTCAGAAGGTGTGTCTTTTTGCACAAAAACAAACTCCACACGACACAGATATCCTTGCACCATGGTGCAAGGGTGCCTGTGTCATCACATGGCTGCAGTTTAAGCAGCAGTGCAGAGGGAAGCACAGACTTGCAACATATTTATGTACATATGTTGCATGCCTGTTCTTCGGAAGTACCACAGCATGCTGCAGCTAAAGAGCTTTCAGTGTCATGCTGCAGCACTTCCTTATAGTTCTGCACTCATACATTCACCATACACCACAAATGCATTCTTTCAGTCAATTATCCAGTACGCATACATTCAACCAAACTTTCACACACTATCATACAAATATAGCTCTTTTTTAACCAGAGAAGTTAGTCCTGAAAATAACTTTTTTTGATTATTTTTTTGTGTTTTTCTGAATGATTTTTTGATTTTTTTGTATTTATTTTAAAGAAAAAAAGAGAACTGGAGCAATAAAACAATGAACTTCTGGGGGTAAAACAAAAAAGAAATCTAGCACCGATGATTTTCTAAAGCTCGGCAAACCAAGTCCACAGACTGCTCTCCATAGTACAGCAGCCTATTACACTTAATGCTGTGTATTTTTGATTTGGCCAATTGTGGACGTATCTCCAGATGTTGACTTGATGGAGACGTCCCCGAAGAACTTGCTACTGCTGGTGCTGGTGGAGGATTTTCTCTGAGTCTTCTGCACTCCTTGCATGCTAGATTGACGGGATGTAAACTTTTTAAATGTTTAAGCATTCTTGCGGTTCCGCAAGAATACTTTTTATTCGGATCTCCACGTGAGAGTACGAGTTTGCATATTATACAAGAGACCTTGGTAGCGTTCACTTTTTTTTGTTCTGCAGGAAATGTAAAAAAATTCCATACGATGGAACTGCATCTCTCAGGACGTGCAGGCTCCGGTAGAAGTTCTTCATTGTTGGATTGTTCAGAATCAGATGATTCTTTTTGTCCAGTAGCCATTGTTCTTGAAAATCAAGTCTCCAAACAGCAAAAAATAAGGTTCGTCCTACTAGAGTTGTTGCTCCAAAGAAGGTCTAAGAGGAATGATTGAAATGGGTGAGGTTCTTTAATAGTTAGAATGGGAAGTGTGATGAACCAATAAAATCTCTTTTTTTTCTGGTCACATGGGACCCGCACAGTGCGCAAATGCAGCTGGCATCCAGCGCGACTTTGCGAATTAAACTAAAAGAATATTATTTTTATGATCAACTCAGAAAAGGTCTTGCCTTAATATTTATATTAAATACATATATATGTTTTTAGACATAAAATTTTTTTGCGGGAGTCGTGCACCCACTGGGTCCAAAACGTATATGACGTCACGCCGAAGTTTGCGAGGGTCGCGTAACGTAATACATATGTGTCGCGTATGTGCCAGAAGTCGCGTACCGGTCGCATAGCAATCGCAAAGGAAAATACGCACCCATCGCACACCCTACACAACATTCCTAAAATGCGGCTAGGTCCACGCTGTGTTCGAGAAAGGTATGCTTTGGGTGCGCGACTCCCCCCAAAAGATTTTAAAAAACCACAAAACTATGAAGACAATAATATAAATGTTTAAAAAAATATAAAATAAAAAAAATCTTAGAATTTCTGTTTTTTTGTTTGTTGTTGTAAATCTTTTGATTAACTTTGCTCAGTGACTCAGCAAATTCACAACAATGTATACATGGCATGTGCAGGGATAACAACACAGTCCAGTCCGCCCATGAAAGAAAACAATACAGTGTCATGGGAAAACAGTGCTTATCAGTGCTTATCAGTCCTGTCCCGCCCTCCCTCTCTGAGGTCTGTATTTGCGCCAGGGACCCCAGACCTTCCTCCATTTCTTTACACAACCCCTTGCCTTGTAAACAGTCTCCTCCGCCCTCTGACACCAGTCCAGGTCTCACTGCCACTGGTCCCATTGTGGAGGCTCCGGCACCCCCCATAGGCGAGCAATATTCCTCTTAGCCACTCCTGCCGCTAGGGCCAGCCATATCTCAGCGTAGCTGGACCAGTCTGTCGGACCCTTAATTATAAGCAAGAACCATCTAGAGTATAACTTAAACAGTGCTCATACAACTGACCACCACTTCCTGCAAATACCCACTGCACATGTCCATAACCAACAGAACGATTTTGCAACAAATCTCCCCGACCCCCCACATGTCCAATGAATGTGCCATTTGCACAGTCATTAATGACTACCCCATGCTCGTGCCAGGACGTGTACAGCTTCCCTAAGTGCCCAAGAGGAACTACTGAGCTCCTCAGCACAACAAGCTGTGGTATCGCCCACCTTCATCGTACATGATTCCCCACCACCCTCCTGTCCCACTGTACGAGTTGGAACACTCCGTGGTGACATCACTTAGAATGTCACCACTGCGAGAGTTCCAGAGCGAGCGCCGGTGTACTATCAACCGTGGTACCCTATCGAGCAGTGTACCTCGTGTACGTCGTTGTGCGCATGCGCACTAATGGTGCGCATGCGCATATTAATTTTTATGACGTTTTCATGACGTTTCACTACCCCACCCATCAGGGACTGTATCCCCTGTTCGCACAACTACGTAAGCGTGGGTGGGTGCCTCGTATCCAATCCTAAACCTCTATACATGCTCGGAGGCCAACAGCCGAAACCTTCAGCCAATGCGCGTACCAACAACACCCTTCGCCAATCATAAAGCGCCTCCGTCTTTTCCACGGCGAATAGAATATAGTTATGCATTAATTCCGAATACTGTATTAGTTGTGTATTTCACTGCAAACTTATTTGCAGAGCAGCCGAGACTAAGATAATAGAATTGCTTTGCTGTTGTGGTGCAATGCCGACGTCTGTGCTCCGACCATTATAGGTCCCTATTAGAACCGTCCACGACTAATTGTGAGTAGTTTGCCACCAGACAGTTGCCGCAGATTGAAAAACTAGAGAATGATTGCATAAAGCATCATTATGTGAGGAATGTTGCTGGAAGAGTTGTAGATCAGGGACCAGTTCTAGGCACTTGAGGAACAGGGAGGTGCTAGGTCAGGTGAGAAGTGCGGAGTAGTCTGGGTGTCGGGAAATTAAAGGAGCTATTAGGATATTGTTTGGATGCTCAGGGCTTCGGCCGTGCAGAGTGCATCTTGCGTGTATCTCTTTTGTTTCGGATCAGTCTCCCTCGTCGCATTTGGTTAAATGTTCATTTTGGTGGAATACAACTACTGTACAAATACACGAAATTGCAGACATGGCGTGAGTGTCAAATTCCATCTATTTTGGAAGGAGAAACGTTATGTCACCATTCTGTCCTGTGTGCAAAAGGCTGCTTTATTAGGAGCAAGCTGTGACGTTGAGCTTTTTGCTCTGCAGTTTTGAACAACAAGGTCAGTATTGAGTCAGTCGAATGTAAATTAGTCAATATTTAGTAAAGCATGCAGGTCATGTCCATCGTGCGCAGGTCTATCCCCGGCTCTCACTCTGCATCCTGGTTTCACGCACAGATAATCAAGCTGGGTTATTGCAGAAACTGTTAATGGCTTCATGGTTAGTGAAGAGCTATTGACTGGAAAAAGCCAGTGCCCAGGCGTTTACTGTAAAAGAAATGAAACCTGAGAGCCCAGGCCGGCGACCACATGTGGCAATCTGTACGTTATGTGAGCTGGGGTAGGCCTCTTTCAGGCCATCTGAGAAACGACGGACTCTTATTATTAAGAGTGGGCAAAAATTTCAAATTGAATAGTCGTCCTTCCGCAGTGTAAAATAAGTATTTTTGCAAAAATGACGCCTGGTATCTGCTTAAGGCTTGGTCAATGAGTGTTTGTACGAAAAGAATATCCTTACCTTAGATGCAAATATAATGAATGACTCCCAAATGCAGTGATATAATTTATTGTACCGGGTGGAACATTTCCACATGTTAATTAAATACACTTTAATTCTGAAGAAAAGTTATCATATTTGGGAATAAAAGGTTTAAACTATGAAAAATAAATAAAAAAACGAAATAAAGCAAGTCAGAGTGTTCAGAAAGTGGCTAGATTTATATTATTCACACCCAAACATATTAGCGCTGCTTTGCAGAGTGAAGCAGTACTTTTGTTTTCTTGAACACATTGTTTTCCGAGGTGGGAAAGTGCACCAATCCTGTGGTACTGCAATGACTGATTGATGGGTGGATTGGAATTCTTCCTGCTTATATTTCACATGCTTTACTTTGCTTTTTCCAGGATGTTGGTACTTTTTATTTAGCAGCATATTGCTCTCTTTCTTGTCTAGTGCGTAATTTGAATGAAGTTGCAAGTATATTATGGTTCTAAGAGTTCTCACTACCACTGCACTGGCCTCTGCCAATTTTCTGAAACAATAAAAATTACAAAAGCAAACGCTAAGTTACATGAGGTAAAAGTGACAATTGTGAGCAAACAAAATACAAGAGGTAGCAAACGGTGCATTACAGGAGGAAAAAGTGATAAGTTTTCAGGTTACAAGAGAAAACACAATTAGAGGTATAATACTGCAATATATGCTAGACACTTAGGCACAAGAACTAACGTTACGTAGGCAATGGTGGCACTTGTGCAAATATCGAAAGCAAACAAAATGCAAGAGGTAGCAAACAGTGTGTTATAAAAGAAAAGTGGCGTGTGTATGTTACAAACGAGTACCAAACACAGGTATAAGGAGAATACTGCAATAAATGGCAAACACTCCAACCACAAGAACACACTGGGAAGGCACTTCCATAGTCATGGAGAATAGAATTTTCAGTAATGGGAGGTCTTCCTTCAGATAATAGAGAGGGCGTAAATTACTTTTGGAGGTGTCTTTGGAGGAGGAGAACTTTGAGGTCCGTTTTGAAGGCCTGGGAGGAGGTGGTGGTCCGGAGCTGAGGCAGAAGGGAGTTCCAGATTCTCACCGCATTGCCTGAAAAGGATTGGGCCAACAATCTTTCCTTCTTGAAAGTGGGGGGGGTTCAAGCAGTAGATTTTCCACATTACGTGATGGTCTAGAGCCTCCAGAGAGTTTCAGTTTATTCGCCAGGTAGCGTGGAGAGGAGGAGTGCAAGGCTTTGTGGGTGATACCGGCAGTCTTGTAGATAGCTCTAGCCTCAATTGGAAGCCAGCGGAGGGTGGATAACATCGCTGCAGGCTCAGCACCCAGGCCCAGCCCCCAGCCTCAGGCAGGCCCAGCACCAGCCTCAGTCCAGGACCAGCCACGCCAGGCCCAGCCCCAGGCAGGCCCAGCACTCAGCCTCAAGGCCCAGCACCAGCCTCAGCCCAGGACCAGCCACGCCAGGCCCAGCCCCAGGCAGGCCCAGCACCCAGCCTCAAGGCCCAGCACCAGCCTCAGCCCAGGACCAGCCATGCCACGAACAGCCCCAGTCAGGCCCAGCACCCAGCCTCAGTCCTGAGCGTAGCCCCAGCCCCCAGCCTCAGGCAGGCCCAGCCTCAGCACCAGCTACGCCAGGCACAGCCTCGTCCCAGCCCAGGCACAGCCAAGCCAGGCCCAGCAGTATATTGCACAGAACACTATTTTTGCCTTGCCTCTTTGTTTTCTACTATTGTATTATGAGTGGTGCCTGTTTCACATGACAAAGTTACAGTAAGGACTGGTCTTAAAATTGAGTAGCATTAAGGCTGGTGCCGATAATTTGTGCATAATTTCACTTGCGAATTTGGGCTGGTTTTTGGGCTGAACTGGTCTGATTGGGCATATTTTGGGCTTATATTTGAGCGGCTTTGGGCTTGGGCCGGGTCTAAAAATCTGGCAACACTGGGACTCAGCAGAACTGTGTTCTCCCAACCTATCCAGACAGAACTATGTTTATATAAGGGACTGCTTGTAACTGACTTCCTTGCACTGATCACCGCCTCCGGTTGGATGAACATAAGCTCTTTTGGTAACTGTTAAAATCTTGCCTAAGGTATGAAAGCTGGAGCTGATGTAGATGTATATTTTTTCCGTAGGATTTAATCGTGCAGCTTTTGGAGTGACCGCTATATAGTTGTTTGGCTCAGCGGCTCATCTTCTAGCCTGCTTTGTCACGCCTCCGAACATGGCAGCCGCTCTTTGTGGAGCTCGGCCACCTCTGCCTTCATCATTTCATAATGACGTGGATATGGAGCCCATGTGCCAATGAGGGCTGCGACCCAGTGACAACCACAGGGTGGTGCCCAGAGCAGGTGAGCTGGAGGTTGCCGAGGAAGGAGCCGGTCGCTGGGAGAACCAAGCCCCATGTAGTGGAGGCATCAGCAGACCCGTCTTTATCGGTGAAGGAGTAAGGTTATTTGGGGACAGACTTCATAAGCGGGAGAAGGGTGAGAACCGGGGGGGGGGGGGGCACTGTAGCTCAGTAATTTATATAGATTGGGGATCATTGGGAATAAGGGGGGGTCAGCGAGGAGGATTTCAGTGGTAAACTTGTCTATCTAATGGTCGATGAAGCGGTCTATGTCTGTGATAGATTTAATTAAAAGTGCTATTTAAAAAAAACGCATCTCCACACTTCCGAGCGCTCTTAAAAACTACACGTGCACAGAAAACTCACAACCTCCATCCCAGCTGCTGACTTCAGGAGAGCAGAACCAACATCAGTAAAGCACTGCAACCCTCCCTCCTCCAGACCTACGCTCTCCCCGTAGGGCCAGTCTCCACCCTGCGGCACTACGTATCACAGGCACCAATATTAGGCAAACCATACAGGTCCATCCCTAGAAGGGCCCTTAGGTCAGGCACTCACAAGCCTTGCACTACTGCAGTGGTACTGCCCCCTCCTGAAGACGGTATCCAGACTTGGACGCCTCCGCAGCTCCAGCAGTGAAGTGGTACAGCGCCCCTCCCCCCCTCTGCAACTTCCACCAGTGGTACAGCCCATCCTCCATAGGACCACTAGGTCTGGAAAGCCTTGGACCCCCGCCCCCAGTCCCTCCTCTGCAGGGCCACAATCAAAATTTGTAAAGCGCCACTCTGTCACCCCTAGAGGTATTGGTGCACTGGTCTGAACACCTGCAGCTTGCACCAGTAGTGGTACAGCCCCCTTCTCTGCGGACCACCAGTGACCAGACCTGAACACCCCATGGCTCCCACCAGTGCACTTCCTTCCCACAGAACAACCCTTTAGCCCACAATAAGACAGAATAGCCCTTGCTTCATAGGTCCCCTCTGAACAGTCCTGCAGCTCCCAACTTGGACTTAGTGCAGTCCCTTCCTCTGCAGGCCCCTAAGGTCTGGAGAGTCCTGCAGCTCCCATCAAGACCCTGGTACAGTCCCTTCCTCTTCAGGAACCCCAGGTCTGGAGAGTCCTGCAGCTCCCACAATGGCCCTGGTACAGTCCTTACCTCTGCAGGGCCCCCATGGCTGGAGTGTCCTGCAGCTCCCGCCGTTGCCCTGGAACAGTCCCTGCCTCCACAGGACCCCCAGGTCTGGAGAGTCCTGCAGCTCCCACCCACTCTACCGCCCTCCCTCTACCGCCCTCCCTCACTTGCTCTATTTATCTAACGCCCTCCCTCACTTGCTCTATCTATTTAACGCCCTCCCTCACTTGCTCTATCTATCGCCCTCCCTCACTTGCTCTATCTATCTATCGCCCTCCCTCACTTGCTCTATCTATCTATCGCCCTCCCTCACTTGCTCTATCTATAGCCCTCCCTCACTTGCTCTATCTATCGCCCTCCCTCACTTGCTCTATCTATCTATCGCCCTCCCTCTCTTCCACCCTGCCCCTTCTCCAACTCCCTGTTCTCTTCTCCCGTGCAGATCTGTTGTTCCCTTCTACCGCCTCCTACTCTAACTCCGTTTTCTTCTCCTGTGCTGACCTGCTGGTCTCTTCCACCCCACCTTCTTCTTTAACACCCTGTTCTCTTCTGCTGATCTGCTGCTCTCTTCCACCTCACCTCCTTCTCTAACTCCCTGTTCTCTTCTCCTGTGCTAATCTGCTGTTCTCTTCCACCGCTTCTTTCTCTAACTCCCTCTTCTCTTCTCCCGTGCTGATCTGCTGTTCCCTTCCACCCGCCCCCTTCTTTAACTCCCTGTTCTCTTCTCCCATGCTGATCTGCTGTTCCCTTCCACCGCCTCCTTCTTTAACTCCCTGTTCTCTTCTCCCGTGCTGATCTGCTGCTCTCTTCCACTCTGCCTCCTTTAACTCCCTGTTCTCTTCTCCTGTGCTGATCTGCTGTTCCCTTCTACCGCCTCCTTCTCTAACTCAGTTTTCCTCTCCCGTACTGATCTGCTGCTCTCTTCCACCCACCTCCTTCTTTAACTCCCTGTTCTCTTCTCCTGTGCTGATCTGCTGTTCTCTTCCATCCACCTCCTTCTTTAACTCCCTGTTCTCTTCTCCCGTGCTGATCTGCTGCTCTCTTCCACCCCGCCCCCTTCTCCAACTCCCTGTTCGATTCTCCCGTGCTGATCTGCTGCTCTTTTCCACCCCACCCCCTTCTCCAACTCCCTGTTCCCTTTTCCCGTGCTGATGTCCTGTTCCCTTCCACCGCATTCTTCTCTAACTCCATTTTCTTCTCCAGTGTTGATCAGCTGCTCTCTTCCACCGCCTGCTTCTTTAACTCCCTGTTCTCTTCTGCTGTGCTGATCTGCTGCTCTCTTCCACATACATCCTTCTCTAACCGCACACACAACCACACCACACCCATGTTTATATGCATTTTATCTACTTTATTTCTCAAGCTCGCTAAAGCTAGCGCTGGGATGCCCAAGGGTAACCAGGCGCTATATAAAACTCACTAATAATAATAATAATAATAATAATAATAATGCAAATGAAAACCTGTACAGCAGTGTCCATACTGCAGTTTTCAGAATTTTAGCCAAGAACCTACCAGAATGGCAACAACTGCTGCTTAGCCGGCGAATTCCTTGACCACCCAACAGTGGTTCTTGGATTATGCCTGCCCATGTTATATAAACTGTTAACACATTCTTGCACACCATGTAACTTGCCTTATCTGCATACTCTCTGCTAATTTTATGTTAACCAATTTGCAGGATTATGGCGACATGCAAAGTCCTGGAATTGTTGTTGACTACCAGACAAGTCTGGTATTTGGTGGGCCTGCTGGAAGGGGGATGAAAAGCAAGATGATGCAACCACTTAATAAACCCGTTGGAGGGGCGTTTGTCGGCAAAAAACCTAAATTGACAAAACCTCGATCAAATGGCAATGTGGTAAAAAAAGGTAGGTTTCTAGATAGACCGCTTCAAGAGTGTTTTTTTTTTTTAGGTCTCGCTGAGTCAATGCGCTCGCGCATTGCTTCGGCGCGACTTATGTAGGGGTTCCAGGAAAGGCTGCCAAGAGGGCTTTGGAATGCAGATTATGGCCAGTGCATGTGTGCCAGGCGCCCGCTCACCATTTGCTCCGACCCCCCCCCCCCTTCAGACTTGAAAGGAAGCCGCTCGCACACCACCATTTGTCTGTGCCTCGGCATCAGACTTCAAAGGAATGCGCTCCCGCCCCCGCCACAGCAATGCCGAGAGTTTGTTTGCACTGTTCGGCGGCTACTCTCTTACAACCACACAAACACACACAACCACACACACACAACCATACCTCACACACAACCACACACACAACCACACATACCACACACACACCACCACACACACCATCACCACACACATCACCACACACATCAGCACACACATCAGCACACACACAACCCCACACACACAACCCATACAATCACAACCACAACACACACAGCCACACACCCACACACAACCACAGCCATACACACAACTACAAACACACAACCACACACACAACTACAAACAGACAAAAACACACCCGCACCCCTAACCACACACAACCACACACACACTACACACACACAACCCCAGACACACACTACCACTCACATATATCTATCGCCCACACTCTATCTGTCTATCTATCGGCCACACTCTATCTATCTGTCTATCTATTGCACTCACTCTATCGCCATCACTCTATCTATCGCTCTCACTCTGTCTATCTAACTATCTATCTATCGCCCTCACTCTATCTATCTATCGCCCTCACTCTATCTATCGCCCTCCCTCTATCTATCTATTGCACCACCACAGCATCACTCAGGGGCCCAAAAGCATCACTCGGGGGCACCACAACATCAGTATGAGCTACCACAGCATCACTGAATGCCACAGCATCACTCTTCGCCACCATAACATCACTCAGCGCCACCACGGCATCAATCTGTGTAACCATTCAACAACAACTGGTTCAAATATGTTCTTTCAATGTTTCAAGCTTTATTACACATGTCACAAAAAGATGTTAATATTTCACTTCTGTTCTTGGATTTTCGTCACAATAAAATACACTGAACATAATCTTCACAAAAGTTATTTACAAAAGTTTAAGCTATTGCCATTATAAATTACAATACTTTTTATTTAAGTGTTAATTATTTTTATAATATCAATACATCAAAGTCACGTAAATACAAAACATGTTGCATTACAAATGCTATAGGTGTCACATTTGCAAAAGTTAACAGTATTGGCATTGTAAATGACAAAGATATTAATTTGGCTATTTTCAAAACCAACACATAAATAAAAAATGTGTAATTTACAATACCATTAGCTCAAATGTTCCTAATGCGAGACCTATTGCATTGCAAATGCTTGTTTTCTATATCTTTGCTTTTGAAGCAATTGCAGCTCCTCGTTTTTATCTTACGATGTTTACAGCTAAAGCACGAGTGCCTCAAAGGTCTCGCATTTGAGAGAGTTTGATCCATTTGCATTGTAATGACAATACTTTTTAATTGTGTTCAGAAAATCTGCCAGAGGTGTTTCCAACCATTCAATCAGTCGGTGTAACCCGTTGCCTTGCAGTCTGCCTTGGAGTCCTGCTCGCCTTGTCTCTTGGCCGTGCTCTTTTCCCTTGAGGGTTTCAGGTCACGTCCTGCTTGGTGGGGTTTGATTGCTTGCTTGTGGAGGGAGCGAGATTGCAGGTCATTCCCTAGTAAGAGTCCCTGGGGTTTTTTAAATGCTTATCTGGCACACCCTGGCGGCAGAGTAGTCTCTAAAGGGTTTCTGTCCACATTGAATGCCTTCTCTTCTAGGTTGCAGCCAAGTTATTGTATTTCAACAAGCAGTATGTGTATAAATTAACGTTTATTTATCTACATTTTTTTCCAGGCTTACAAGGAACAAATAAAAAGGGAAAGCGTACTCACTGCTGCAAGTATCCTAAACAATCCAATAGTCAAGTCCCGGTACGAACAGTATGCAAAGGTAGGATTTTTAGGAGCCAAATCTGAAGACATTTAACCTATTGCTCAAGTTGAATAATTGCTTGGCCAGTTAAATCAGCAGTCCAACTTGAACTATGAGAGCTACCACAATGGTGAGTGACCATACCTTGCAGAATTATTGTTCTGACTATCCAGATGTATGTTACAATTAAAGTTTTACAATCCACTGAAAAAGCCAAAGGTTACAGGGACGTTAGTTTCATGTTTTACCCACACAACCATAGAAAATTCAGCACTTAAAGTTTTAATAACTTTAAAAAAACTTGTGGCCTAAAGTTACTTAAGGGCACAAGTTCTAGTTTCTTCAGATAAGTATAACTGTTGAATTCCTTTTGTTTTTGTAGGTAAAACATCAACATATGTCAGTGTAAAACCCCTAAAACATATTGAGCAATTGCCAATGAGGGGATCCCTCCATGTGTCCTATAGGGTCAGGATACCTGTATCCTGACTCGTGTTTTCACACAGTCAAACCCCCAATCTTCCAGGGTATTGGTGAGCTGCCAGTAGATCCAGACCCATCCGTTGGAGAGGTCTGCTTTAAATATAAATGTAATCCAGCAAATTCTTTATTGGTATTTCTAGTAAGTATATTTCTGTTGAAGTCTTGTATTCAACCAGAAATATGGCCATTCTTCAGTTCTACTTAAAAGCAAATTTTACGCCACACATGGGTAATCCTTCAGCCCCAGGCATAAAAGCATCAACAGCTTACCTTCTCTTTCAATAAAACTTCTCAATCTGCCCAATCTACCTTCTCTTTAGGAATGCTGGAAATCTCACACTGGATGGAAAGCAATTCCATCAAGCTGAACGCCGGAAAAACTGAGGTTCTGCTCTTTGGAGATGCCCCCCTCCTCTGGACAACTTCTTGGTGGCCCCCAGAACTAGGCACACCCTGACCCCGGCAACCACAGTCAAAAACCTCGGTGTTCACCTTGAACAGTCCCTAAACATTAAGAAACACGTTACTCACACAGTCTGATCCTGCTTTCACACCCTTGGCTTACTAAGGAAACCTTTTCCTTATCTCCCCGACACAACAAGGAAAACCCTAACACAGGCCCAGATACTAAGCAAGCTGGACTATTGCAACGCCCTATTGATCGCAGCAAACAAATCCTCCTTAAACCGATTGTAAATGATACAGAACACAGCCGCCCGCACGGTTCTGAATACTCCCCCCATCAGCTTCCTCTCCCCTCCATCAGCTACACTGGCTGCCCATACGACAACGCATGAAATTCAAGATCTGCTGTCTCACACACAAAGCTATCTAGGGCAATGGCCCTCCCTATCTAGTAGAGAAACTTTGCCGCTATTACCCGACTCGGACTCTACGCTCCAGCTCCCAATCACTCCTCAAAACCCCCAACATAAAAAAGGCTAGATCCGGAGGCAGGTCCTTCTCGTACCAAGTCCCCTTCATCTGGAATCAACTACAGCTGGCCCTAAGACAGTGTCCGGACCATCTTAAATTCTGAAGACTCCTGAAAAACGCCCTGTTCTAACCCCCCTTTAACTACCTATGCTGGGCTTCCAAGCGCTGAGATACCCCCCCGGGGTGATTCAAGCGCTATACAATATAAATCAAATCATTATTTAAATCAAACAGGTACACATGCTGCAAACGGATAAGTTAATTACCCTCAACAATTAGCTTGCAGCTTGTAATGCTGTAGATGCACTTGCACCCTTCCTGCCACCAGGGCATGTGAGCTCAGGCGGCATATAGAACGTTCAGGTCTGTTTACTCCCTCCTCAGCTTTGCAAATAACACTTCTTCCGTACTGAGTTTCACCCAAAAAATTGGAGTTTCGCAGGAAATTAATTTCTTGGAAATGTGATGCCCACACTCAATATTCCAGTCATCGCCCCCTCTGTACAAGGACTCCTCGGACCTCATGGGCGTTCATAGACCTGGCATGGATTTTTCCATACTATGGTCTGTCTGGACATACTGTAAAATTTTAAAGTCTTGCATCTGTTTTCCCCGTTGTAAGATGCCTTTTCTGATAATATATTCTTTCAGCTTTTTTATGATCTGAGTTCTTTACTTGCACTGTACACAAGACTTTTGCTGTTACTTTTGTAATAGTTAGTGTGCATTTGTTCTGGAGAATTTTGCTAAAGATGGTTTAAAACTTGTGTTTACTTTTAGGGTGAGAATCCCTTTGAAATCGTTGAACAAACGGGAGAATCGGTAGTTGAGGAAACAACAGATGAGAATGATGAAGACAATGAGCAAAATGAAGAGGCGGACATTGATGGTGAAAACGATGAAAATGAGGAGGCAGATAATGTGGAGGCAGAAAATGTGGATGCTGCTGAGGATGCAGATGATGCTGCTGACCCAAATGATTACTCTGGGGACTTAACCACCACTGATAAACTAGTTGAGAAACTGCCCTGAAAGACCAAACACTTTAGCACACTGCATTGGTGGACTTAAAGAACGCTTTGCGCAAAGTTGAGCAGTTCGTTCACCCTGCATGCATTCCACTTCTGTTTTAATTGCCTATGGGCAAACCAGTTTTAAGTATTGTTTTTTTAGTAAACTAAAGCTTGTATTAAACACAGCAAATGCTTCAGTGTTCTTCCAGTGTAAATTGATTTGTTCATGGTTACGTTTTGAGTAACTTTGAGCAGTTGGGGTTCTAAACATTACAATGTGATTTTTGCAGTTTTTAGCGCCCAATGTAGTGTTGTATATAATTCAAGCTGTTGTAGCAAAGAAACCCTGTTTATGTCCTGCAGTAATAAAGATTATACACTTATTTTGCACCTCTCCGATATGGTACTGTCTACCTCAAAGAACGGGTACACTCAAGGTGGTGTATAATGTGCAATATCTGGTGGATAGATTGATAGAGTGAGGGGCGATTGATTGATAGATAGTGAGGGGCGGTAGATAGATAGTGAGGGGCGATAGATAGATAGTGAGGGGCAATAGATAGATAGTGAGGAGCGATAGATAATGAGGGCGATAGATAATGAGGGCGATAGATAGATAGTGAGGGCGATAGATAAAGCGATAGATAGATGGTGAGGGCAATAGATAGTGAGGGCGATAGATAGATAGATAGATAGATAGATAGATAGATAGATAGATAGATAGATAGATAGTGAGGGTGATAGATAGGTAGTGAGGGCGATAAATAGAACGATAAATAGAGAGTGCGATAGATAGATAGAGCGGGCGATAGATAGATAGAGAGGGCGATAGATGGTGAGGGGGAAGATAGATAGTGAGGGCGATAGAAAGAGAGGGCAGTAGATAGAGAGAGAGGGCGATAGATAGTGTAATTATGTGGCGTGTAGTTATGTGGCAATGAGTGGTATTTGGAGGGTATGCTGCATTGAGCGCAGTGTAATTATGTGGCAAAGAGTGGTATTTAGAGTGTATGTTGCATTGAGTGCAGTGTAATGGTGTGGCGTGTAATTATGTTACACTGAGTGGTATTGTTTGGAGTGTATGTGGGATGTTGGGGAGGGGGCTGGGGGTGAGGGGGGCACCTGGAAGGCAGGGGCATGGGGCTTCCTGGAAGGTGAAATAAAGAAGAGGAAATCAAATAGGGAAGGCAGTAATAAAGAAGATATGAGAATACAGGTGATAAAGTTGTAGAAAATATGGAGGAAGAAAGGAGAAAGTACACAAAAGCATGTAAGAAAATAAAAGATGCATCGAAAATGAAGACTGGGAGACAGGGAGATAGACAAAGAGAAATACACAAAGGAGGAGACTGAGAGAAGGAAATAGAAATGGAAGGAAAGTGAACAAGTCAGTGGAAAGTGGTAGGTGGAATGAAGCATTGGCCGCGCGGCCGGGCCGCAAAGAACACCAAAAAAAAAGTGAGGAAAAACAAGCTCTAGCATTGCACTTTGAATTCTGATGCCCAGGCATGGTGTGGGATGTGGCTGGCGATGTGCACGCGCCTGATTCACATGAACTGTATCGAATCCGCAGTTTGGGGAGACTTTTCTGAAGCCTTACTATAATCTCGTCGAACAATGCTGACGCATTGGTTCAGCGAGACCTCAAAATTAATGTGTCAGTCTGTAACAACTGGTGCTCATGTAAAGCGCTCTGATGCCTTCAGGTCTAGTTCGCGCTATATAAAACTTAACCTCCCCCACCCCCCATGTATACATTTCACACAGGATGACTTCCTTCAGGAAGTCCCGCACTGCTGCAAGCTCCTTCTCAGGCCAGGTCGGCACCTCTGAAACTCAATTCCTGCAAGAAGAAATGACAACCACTCCAAATTTTGAAACCTGGCTGTTTATAGTTCCTTGAAGCTGTGAGACAGCACGCTGCTAAAGCACAGGGGGCACGGGTTTGCACTCACAGAGGTGTAGTTTGGTCAGTAAGATCACAAATCAAGACACATGATAGCTATATAGGGAACTTGTCTGTCCTACCCTGCCTCTTTATAAATTTAAGGATTTTGGTGAAGGGAAGTTTCAGTTTGGGTGAATTTTGAAAATATGTGTAAAATGAGATTTTACTTTGGCTATCCGTTTAACTTGAATTGAAATTAATGACCAGTGTAGCCTTGTATTTATAGGCTACATTATTTGTCTTTGATATTCACTTAATTCTATGTATAACTGCAATGAAGACAACTTAACAGAGCAATTTAGATTACGCCAGGGGTCCATACACATGGGCGGGAATATTCATTAGATTACGAGTATAACAGAGATATCCCTAGTACAGAACTGTCATTACAGATAACAAAGTACTACATAAGGCATTGAAAAAAGAGGTGGAAACAACAGGCTGGAAGGTCCATGGGTGATGGAGGCTCAGTCTCTTAATCTGTGTCCTACCTACTACGTGGCAAATTTAAGACACAGTAGCAACCAAAGACCGTTACTTTATGTGGCACCATCATTTTGTAAATTAGGGTGGAGGGAGTGAATGTACTGGTGTGGTCAGAACACTGGATAGAGCACTGAAGAGCCAATGTCATACATAAAACAGAAGACAAAGCAACACTGCATGAAAAGGAAAGCAGATCTTCTACAGAAAGTAAAAAATCAGCAAAATAACAAGTGTACAAAAGTACATCGAACACACAATGTGGAACAGATTGCGATGAGAGGTGCAAAGGAACTATGAAAAAGAGGTGCTCCAAAAAAAGGAAAAGTCAAATATCATAGATGATGCCAAGCACACTGGGGGATAACACTGTTGTACAACACAGAAATGTAAGTGCAAAAAGTATATGTCCCAGTGTTTCAGGAGCTGCAAAGGAGGTGCACAAACACTATCAACGCACACTAGTCAAAGCACACTCCCAAAATACAACAGGCCTGTATAAGCTCAATTTTTTCTTTGGAGAGAGAAAAGAGAAACACAGGGAGCAGAAACACTATCTACTCACCATAAACGACAAGGAAACCCTAGTCAACGCACACTGGCAAAGTAGAATAGGCCTGTATGAGCTCCCTTTTGACTTATGGGGGTGCAGAAAACCGCAGGAAGCAGAAATACTACCTGCCCCCCATCAACACCAGCCAAACCCTAGTCAACGCACACTAAAAACCAGGAACAGGCCTGTATAAGCTCCCTTTTGACTTAGGGGTACACAAAACCACGGTGAGCAGAAATACTAGCTGCTCACAATGAACACCAGCCGAACCCTAGTAAACACACACTAAAAACCAGGATCAGGCCTGTACAAGCTCCCTTTTGACTTAGGGGTACACAAAACCACGGGGAGCAGAAATAATACCTGCTCCCCAACAACACCAGCCAAACCCTAGTCAACGCACACTAAAAACCTAGAACAGGCCTTTATAAGCACCATTTTGACTTGGGGGGTATACAAAACCACGGGGAGCAGAATTACTACCGGCTCCCCATCAACACCAGCCAAACCCTAGTCAATGTACACTGGCAAGCTAGTATCGGCCTATATAAGCCCCCTTTTGACTTGGGGGGTACACAAAACCACATGAGCAGAAATACTACCTGCTCCCCATGAACACCAGCCAAACCCTAGTCCACACACACCAAAAAACAAGAACAGGCCTGTATAAGCCCCCTTTATGACTTAGGAGGTACACAAAACCACGGTGTGTATAAATACTACCTGCTCCCCATGAACGCCAGCCAAACCCTAGTCAATGCACACTGGCAAAATAGAATAGGCCTGTATTAGCTCCCTTTATGACTTTGGGGGTACACGAAACCACGGTGAGAATAAATATTACCCGCTCCCCATGAACGCCAGCCAAACCCTAGTCCACGCACACTAAAAAACAAGAACAGGCCTGTATAAGCTCCCTTTTGACTTAGGGGGTACTCAAAACCAAGGGAAGCAGAAATAGTACCTGCTCCCAATCAACGCCAGCCAAACCCTAATCAACACACACTAAAAACCAAGAACAGGCCTGTATAAGCTCCCTTTTCACTTGATATGATATGATATGATATAAAGGCTTTTATAATGCGCTCTATTACTAAGATAGTATCCTGGGGCGGAAGGTGAGGTAGATTCAGAAGGCAAGAAGGAGTTAACAGTTAAAGAGTAATACTAAACAGATGAGTTTTCAGCCCCTTCTTAAAGGCCGTGATGGTCGGGGCAGCCCTAAGATGGAAAGGGAGAGCATTCCAGGCCATAGATGCCCTAACCAAAATGGACTGGCCACCTAGTCGGGAGTACTTAAATCTATGATTCAGAAAAGGGGGTGGTGATGAACAGAGTGTCTGAATTAAGCAGACCACTCTTACCCAGTCCAAAGATCAGGGCTTGATCCATCACCGTTTTTTAGCTCACTTCACCATCCCAGCTCAGAACCTGGCTACATGCAAATTAGTCTGACCCTGGCCCAGCGCATCATGGGAACAGGGCAGACCAAACTACCAAGCCAATTCTCATACTGGGAAGGAAACAAGCTTCCGGGACTTTTACCTAAATCTAGGCACAATCATTTGACGCTGGTTGGCCGAGCGAAGGCAGCGATTAGGAATATACAAGGCAAACCTTTTCCTCAGGTAGGCAGGACCAGTCTGTCTGATGGAGCGCGCGGAAAGAAAGAACAAGTGTTTTAAACATAATCCGGTGGGCAACCGGGAGCCAGTGGAGGCTGCGGAGGCAGGGGCGGACGCTAGATCTCCTGGGCAATTTGAACAGAAGTCTTGCAGCCGCGTTTTGGATGACCTGGAGACGTTGGATCAGATAAGCAGGTAGACCGCAGAACAAACCGTTCGCGTAGTCAAGCCTGGAAAGTATTAAAGCACGTGACACCGCCTCTTTAGCCTCTCTCGGGAGGAGAGGGAAAAACCTACGTAAGGCTTTGAGAGTGGCAAAACAAACCCCCGTAAGTTTTTTAATATGGTCTTCAAACTTAATGTCATTCCCAAACCAAACTCCAAGGTTTTTTGCTGGGCCGCCCATGGATTTGGGACATGGTAAATCACGAGGCCATAAAAGGTCACTGAATTTATCAGGAAAGGAGCCACAAAAAAGAACCTCAGACTTGTCTTCATTACACTTGAGCTAGCCAGCGGAAGACCGATGAGAGGCAGAATTGGACCGCTGACTTATCCAAATTGTCCTTTGGCCAGGTGAACAAAAGTTGGGTATCGTCGGCGTAGGCAATTATTTTGGCCCCCAGATGTTCCGCCAGATATTTCAAAGGAGTTAAATAAACATTAAAAAGCAGGGGGTTCAGAGTAGACCCCTGAGGAACTCCTGTGGTGGGTTTCTTAGGTAGAGAGGCGTGTGGAGGCATCCAGACCTGTTGCGTCCTATTGTCCAGAAATTACGTCAGCCAGTCAAGTACAGGGCCAGAGATGCCAACGTCAGCTAGTCTAGTGAGAAGTAGAGTATGGGGCACCGTATCGAAGGCAGCAGAGAGGTCTAGTAAAATCAGAAACGTTCTGCTTCCTCCATCAAGGCCCTCCCGGATAGCCTCTGACATCTCGACTAGCGCCGTTTCGGTGATGTAAGCAGCCCAAAACCCAGACTGAGCTGGATGCAATGCCTGAGATGATTCAATAAAATTGTTCAACTGTCTGAAAGCAATCTTCTCACAGACCTTTGCTAAGGCTGGCAGTAATGAGATGGGCCGGTAGTTGGAAGGCACAGCCGGATCCAGCCCAGTCTTTTATAGAAGCGGCAGCAGTTTGGCTTGCTTCCAACAGAGCGGGACAGTTGCAGAGGAAAAGGAAAGATTAACAATCTGGGTGACATCTTTGCCTACTGTTTCAGCTACCCCCCCCCCCCCCCCCCCCCCCGAGGACCCTGGCTGGGCAAGGGTCAGAGGGAGACCCCGACTTCAAGGCCCCAAGGACTGCAGAAATGTCAGACTCAGTAGATGGAGAAAAGATAGCAAACTGCTCAGCTGGCTTCGGCACAGGGAAGGGAGGGGGGAGTGCTGAGGGGGACATAAAACCGTCACAGACGACGCGCAAGTCCTCTTGGATCTTGGCAATTTTGTCTACGAAGAAAGAGGAAAGCTCTTCGCACCAATGGTCGGATGAAGGCAACAGAGGTTGAGCTGCACATGGTGATAGAAAGCTTTTAACAATTGAAAATATTTCCTTGCTATTATTATTTGCTTTTTCGATTCGCCCTGCATAGTAACTGCTCTTGGCATTTCTGATAGCAGCATAATAGTCTTTTTGCGCCGCACGCAGATCACTCTTTGCCTCGGACAGGTAGGCTTGTCTCCACACCCATTCGAGTTTCTTGCATCCCAGTTTCAATTCCCGTAGGGTGTGGGAAAACCATGGTTTAGAGGGGGTAGACCGCAACCTACGGATACAACCTTTATTGACGGAGGCAGCAGACCCATGTTCCACCCATGCGTTAAAAGTGCTAACCGCCACTTCCACCTCCGAGGTCAGTATTGGACGGGTTTGAGACAAAGATTCAGTCAGGGTGACTAAATTGATCCTCTGTGAATGGGCAAGTGGAGGGCCACTCTCAGTCTCCATAGCTGTATCCAGAGACCAGGAGAACCTGATCAACTCATGATCCGACCATGTCACGCTCTCAGGGCGGGCCATGACAATGTCGAAATTAGAGCAGACCAGGTCTAAGAGGTGGACCCCCACATTGGTTGGAGTGTCAACCCATTGTTTGAAGTGGGCCATAGAGAGGGCTTCACCTAGACGAGTGGCCTCAATAGAGTCTAAGACGTCAACATGGATGTTAAAATTCCCCAGAAGGAGATACCTTGAATATCTTAAGGCACGCCGAATTATAACCTCTTCCAGTGCCCCCACAAAGTTCCCAACATATCCCGGAGGCCGATACACCAGTGTACCTCCTAAGGTAAAGTGAGAGTTAAGCACAAGGGAGAAATGGAGCACCTCCGCATCTACCAGCTCGTCTTGGGGCTCACAGGAGAAGACCCAATGGTCCCTATAGATCACGGCGACACCACCCCCTCTACCAAGTGGACGGTCCGCCCTCGTGATTTTAAAGCCCTGTGGAATAGCTAACTCCACCACCGGGGCACACGAGTCGTTTAACCAGGTCTCAGTGATAAAAAAAGAGATTAGATTGCTTCTCCGCCAAATGTTTAAAGATATCGGCAGCGTGCTTGACCAGCGACCTGGCATTAATTAACCACGCTCTGATCAGCAAGGGGTCTGTGCTTACTCGAACATGGCAGCTCAATGTGGGATGAAAATGAAAGTTACAAACAGAGCACACCCGAGATGAACTATCAGCCACCCCCCAAGGATTTTCTTCCCCATAACTCATGACATTCAATGCAATGAGATCTTCGTGTGAATACCGTAGAGTGGTAGACTGTAGTTTCCTATGAAAACATGCAGGGGGTCTGTAAAAAAGCACGTTCGGAGCACGGAAAGGCACAGACGGGCCCTCCTTCGGCGCGCTCGCTGCGCGTCCTAAAGTGCATCGCTATTTATGACCCAAGCCCCTCCCTCAGCTGGACCGCTAACTCGGGTCCCACAGGGGTCCGGGCCTCACACAAGATGGCGCCCGACCTAGCCCTCCACAACAATCAGCACCAAGAAGCCGCGGTGGAACGGGGCACAGGAAGAGCGGGAAACAGTGCTCAGGAGAGTTAAAAATGTACAATTAATAGCATAAACACACAACACCATTTTTAAAATCAATTGTTTGTTATTTAAAAAGTAACTGCGAAATACAGCTGGGTACAAGTTAGAGCAGAGGAGAGACCCTCACAATCTGCTTGCCTTCGAAAAACGAAACACCACCACCCTGAGCAATCGCCAACTAAATTACCTCCTAGCAGCGTGATTTTAAAAACAAAGTGTGCAGGGAAAGGTTAAAACATACAATAGCACTAGCGGCTAGCAGCACTATATAATAGATAAGGCATAGCAAAGGAGGTGGCAACAAGGGGCAGGAAGGTCCAGGAGTGGTGGAGGCTGGGTTTCTTAATCCGTGTCCTACCTACTGTGTTGCAAGCATAAGACACAGTGATGACCAGAGCCCCTTACTTTGTCTCCCCCCCATTACATTGTCAATTAGGGTGGAGGGAGGGAATGGAAAGGAGTAAAATACATGTCTACAAATGTACTGGTATGTTCAGGACACTGGATCAATCACTGAAGAACCAAGGTCAGATATAAAAGTAGATACACAAAAGAGGATACACAAAAGAAGTCTGCCCAAATAGGACGGCGGATCTTGTACACAAACTGGTAAGTCAGCAAAAGAACAACAAGGCTAAAAACACTGGAACGGACGCTACGCTGTGGAACTGATTGCGATGAGAGGTTGAAAGAAACTGTAAAAAAAGTGGAGTTCAAATAAAAACAAGCATTGGAAATGCAATAGGTCTCGGATTTATTTGAGTTGGAGCTAATGGCATTGTAAATGGCAATGTCTTTTAGCCATGTGTTATGGAGTGTATGCATGTGGTGTGTAGTGGAATTATGTGGATTGGATTGGAATTGTAGCAACTGTGGCATGCTGCGTTTCAGATGAATATGTTTAAAAGTAAAGTGCACCATACTGCGATTGCTACAATTATTAATTGTGGATGCGTTAACAATTCATGTGTGCACTGATGGCTGGTGGTGTGTGTGCCTGTAGAAATTGTGCACTCATGGGTGGTGGTGTGTGTGCCTGGTGGAAGCGTGCACCGCCGGCTGGAGGTGTGTGTGCCTGGTGGAAGCGTGCACTGACGGCTGGTGGTGTGTGTGTGTGTGTGGTGGTGAGTGTGTGGTGCTGTGAGTGTGGTGGTGTGTGGTGGTGAGAGTGTGGTGTGGCGGTGTGTGTGTGTGTGGTATTTTGACTTAGGGGGTACTCAAAAACCAAGGGAAGCAGAAATAGTACTCGCTCCCCATCAACAGCAGCCAAACCCTAGTCAACGCACACTGGCAAACTAGAAAAGGCCTGTATAAGCTCCCTTTATGACTTAGGGGGTACATAAAACCACAGTGAGCATAAATACTACCCGCTCCCCATGAACGCCAGCCAAACCCTAGCCCACACACACTAAAAAACAATAACAGGCCTGCATAAGCTCCCTTTATGACTTAGGGGGTACACAAAACCACGGTGAGCATAAAAACTACCTGCTCCTCATTAACGCGAGCCAAACCCTAGTCAACACCAGCCAAACCCTACTCCATTCACACTGGCAAACAAGAACAGGCCTGTATAAGCTCCCTTTATGACTTAGGGGGTACACAAAACCACTGTGAGCATAAAAACTACCTGCTCCCCATTAACGCCAGCCAAACCCCAGTCAACGCACACTGGCAAACAAGAACAGGCCTGTATAAGCTCCCTTTATGACTTAGGGGGTACACAAAACCATTTTGAGCATAAAAACGACTTGCTCCCCATTAACGCCAGCCAAACCCTAGTCAACGCACACTGGCAAAATAGAATAGGCCTGTATAAGCTCCCTTTATGACTTAGGGGGTACACAAAACCACGGTGAGCATAAAAACTACCTGCTCCCCATTAACGCCAGCCAAACCCTAGTCAACGCACACTGGCAAAATAGAATAGGCCTCTATAAGCTCCCTTTATGACTTAGGGGCTACACAAAACCACGGTGAGCATAAATACTACCCGCTCCCCATCAACACCAACCAAACCCTACTCCACGCACACTGGCAAACAAGAACAGGCCTGTATAAGCTCCCTTTATGACTTAGGGGGGTACACAAAACCACAGTGAGCATAAAAACGACCTGCTCCCCATTAACGCCAGCCAAACCCTAGTCAACGCACACTGCCAAAAAACCAAGGACAGGCCTGTATAAGCTCCCTTTTCACTTAAGGGGTACAGAAAACCACAGTGAGCAGAAATAATACCTGCTCACCATCACAGCTAGCCAAACAGTAGTCAACGCACACTAAAAACCTAAAACAGGCTTATATAAGCTCTCCTTTTGACTTAGGGGGTACTCAAAACCAAGGGAAGCAGAAATAGTACCTGCTCCCCATCAACGCCAGCCAAACCATAGTCAACGCACACCTGAAAACTACAACACGCCTATATAGCCTCCCTTTTGACAAAAAATTAAATATCCTAAAAATTATATATTATATCTATATGTATATTATATAAATATGTATAACATTTATTATATATTGCATGATATAATATATATATATATATATATATATATATATATATATATATATATATATATATTCACTGAAAAAACCATGGGTTTCACACCAGTTATAGTTAGCTGGAAGTTTTACTCGCATAAAACGATTGAAATTCCCACGTTATAGTTAGTTGGACTCACTATAACTTGCGCGTGCAATGCACTGCTGATGACGTCCCATATTACATCACTCATGACATGGCCAGTGACATCACTCATGACATCACTGATGACAGCATCCTTGTGACAGAGTGACAGACCTCCTTTCACCACCACCACCACCACCACCACCAAGAGGACCACCACAACAGTACATTGGTGGTCAAGAAGAGGAGGAGGAGGAAGAGGAAGAGGAGGAGGGGAGATGATGGCTGCCTGAACAGAATACCCCATACCAGCCCAAACCACACATTGTATGAGAGTTTTTTTCAATCCCAGAGGGAAAAAAAAAAAGTAAATGCGGCCAAGGTAACTTGCCTAATCTGTGGCATGGAACTCTCAAGGGGCAACCCAAACAAAAAATATTCATTTGGTAACAATACCATGATTAGGCATATGACCCGCAAGCATCCAAACAACTATTCTGCTGCAGAGTTCAGGGAACTGGCCAGTAACCTCCCCCAGTCTTCAAGGACCACCTCCAAAAGAAAGCAACCCACTCCATCGGGACCAGAAACAACGGAGACGATGCCTTGTATTCAACAACGATTTGAAGATTTTAGAATTACATGCATTCATTGTGGCAAGCTGATCTCCTATGGGGAAAAGAGCGTAAAGCTCATTGTCCTTGCTGGTAACAATCACAATTGCCCCAAAAAACCCAAATTTTTTCAGTTTTTTGTTTTTTGCTCCAGTTGAGCCATTTTCAATTTCCTGTTTTTTGTTTCTCCCCATAAAAATAACAAAAAAAATAAAAAATAGTTCATGAAAGCCAAAAAAAGTACAAAATGTTCATAAAACACAAAAAAATATAAAACAACAAAAAGAAGAAAAAAAACAGTTCTTTTTAGAACTACCTCCAATTTATAAATAAAGGCTACATTTTTTTAAAAATCTGTCATTCTTCTTTCCCCATGGGCCGCTCCCCGGTCCGCTCCCTGGGGCGCGTACCGGGCGCTCCTCCCACGCAAATCAAAAAAAAAAACAAAAAAAAATTTGCCCCGGGGGCCATTTTATAACCCCCACATCAAACAAGGGGGTCAGGGGGGGTCTACTCTGCCCCCTTATGGTGTTTTCCCCCTTTGTTATGGCCACCTCTTGTGTCTCGATCCTACCGAGACACAAGATGGAGGCCGCTCCGGACTGTTTGGAATGTTTACAGACACCCGAGAGCCAATCAGTTTTCCGTGCGCACCTCGCGTGTCGCGCCTGCTGTGCTCCCCGGTGCGCGTACCGGGGCGCGGCCATAGATATATATATTTTTTGGAACATAAATGACTCAAAATCCACTGAAGCACATATCTTGAGACATAGCATAGGCACATAGGGCTACCAGTCCCTACAATTTTGCCAAGTTTGGTGGAAATCCATTCAGCCGTTCGGGCTAAAAGTGAGTTCGACCGCCCTATGGAAATTAACATGGGGAAAACACGTTTTCGGACCCCCCTTTTATCTCGGCCCCCACTTCACGAATCCTCCCAAACTTTCAGGGAAGGACCGGAGCTCGATGAGGCAAATTTGAGGACATTTTCAGGCAGATTCGTCAACCGACGCCAAAGTTATTCACAATAGAATTTTGAGATTTTGCATTGAAAAAAATCCTAACTATGACTAGGTAATATATATATATATATATATATATATATATATATATATATATATATATATATATATATATATATATATATAATTATATATATATATATATAATTATAAATTATATATTATAAAATTAATTTTGAAAGAAACATGTTTGACAACCTTTAAATACTTAAATACAACAATTAGGAAAATATGTAAAAAATAACTTCCTTTCCAACATGCATATGCCATGTTTCCAAAATAAATTCCTTTAATTCCTGGCGTAATTCAAGTTTTTGAAAATAATTGCGGGAGCGTGTAAGCACTGCGACCGTCTCCCACATGCTACAACCAACTGTGAACATTTTAAAATATACATTATAAAATAAATCTTGAAATAAACATGTTTGACAACCTTTAAATAATTAAAAACAAACATTAGGATAATATGTGAAAAATAACTTCCTTTACAACATGCATATGCCATGTTAACAAAATTAATTGCAAGGAATTGCTGCCGTAATTCAACTTTTTGAAAGTAATTGCGGGAGGGTGTAAGCACTGCGACCGTCTCTCACAAGCTACAACGAACTGTGAACATCTCCTCCCCCGTTACGTAGGGGGTACAAAGCTTGATGGGGGAACGACGGCCGATAGGCTGATTCTGAGGAAATTGGCACCCCGTGACGTAGGGGGTACAGTGCTCGATGAGGGTACAGCCCTCGTTAGAACACCGGTGGAGTTCAAGACCGCTGCCTAGTCAGCTGTGGCTGAGGTTGCATAGTTTATTCTTGTGTATTGCCTCAATAAATATCTTTGTCATCACCACATCGCCTCTCTCCTCTTTGAAGCAATATCACACAAGCCTCCCTACCAGGCCCACCCAACAAGATAACCAGCAATTTCATATTAAGTGTAAAACTCAATAATGCATTGATCTCGACCGTAGTCGTTCCCCGCAGTCGCCCCTCCCAGCCTCCCCATCCAGCACCTCGACACATTTGCTCAACTAGCATTCAAGCCCAGAACTTCTTTGCATTTACTGCCTCTCAGGCCAATCCCTCACGCGCATCACAATGCCCCACGCGCATCACAATACCCCACGCGCATCACAATCCCCCAATGAGCGTATGAGAAGCAACCATCAGTTCAGCGATATCAGCCATTTGCCTCTCAGTCATCATCGTCCACTGAGGCTTCATCCAGCAAAGTCTCTGGGACAACATCTGCTATCAGGCTCAGCGTCTGCGGCAGGGTCTCCAGATCAAGCGTCTTGGATGTAGCAGTTGACACCAGGCACCGCACGTCCATCGTCCCCAGTGTAGGGGAGCAAGACGTGGCCTGAACAACTTAGGGCCACGGGCTAACGGGGTACACACACGTACACACAATAAGGGAGACCACACACTGTCTCTGGTGATATGGACCGGAAGCCACGAGCGGCGACCGTCCGTTTATTTAAAGCTTTCTGGACACGCCTGGCCAGAAGGTGCTACATTGTTTGGAGGGGTTTCCGGGTCTCAGCCGAGACCCGCGAAACACTAGAACGCCACATCCCTTCCCAACTTGGTATTTTGTTTTCTTCTGAAACAATAATAAACAGTCAACATGCAAAATCGGCCAACCTTGAATTTGGCCTGGGGTTCGGTCGGAGGTTGTGACAGCTTCTTCCTCGGGTTGTCGGGAGTTCAGGTTCTGGCCTTATTGGAGACACTGGTGTGCAGACAGCCTCCTCTGTGCGGGTGGTGTTCTCTGAGGGTTCAGCAGCGTCGATGTTCTGCCTTTCGCCACTTGGGGAATTTTCAGACACAGAAGGGATGCGCTTAAACCATGACACGTTCCGAGTGATTTCTTCCCCATCTTTTTGTGCTGTTACGGCTGTGCCCTTAGTCGCCTTGATTACACACGGCTCTGTCTCATAGGGTGTCCGGAACTTCCCTCCCGGTCGTCGTGCTCTTACCAGCACTGGGTCCCCCGGGATTAGTTCCTTGTCTTGTGCCCTCCTCCTCTGGCTTGCTCGTTCATTGCTTTTCCTCCTTCACATACGGTGCAGGCATCCAGTTTTCTGCCATGGGTAGCCGATCTCGCCGGGGTCCAGCGAACATTAACGACCACGGAGATCTCTGGGTGGTGCTGTGGGGGGTACTTCGGTATTCCCTCAGAAACGGTTGAAGAGCCATCTCTGGGTCCTTTCCTTCCACCATAGCTATTCTCAGAGTCTTGTTGACAGTCCTCATAAATCGCTCTGCTTCTACATTGGCCTGGGGCCAATGAGGAGTGACTCGATGATGTTTCACCCCCAGGCTTCGCAGGAAATCTTTAAAGTCATTACCTTGAAACGGTGGCCCATTGTCTGTTTTGATCCGCTGGGGAATGCCAAACATCGCAAATGTTTTACTAAGCAGGGGCTGTATATTTGCGAAGCTGGTGGATGCTGCTAACTCCACCACAGGGTACTTGGTGTAACTATCTACCATCACCGCCGTCACTCTTCCGTCAGGAAAACTACCAAAGTCCAGACTGATCCAGCTCCACGGTGATGGGGAGGGTTCTTCCGTGATAATGGATGCTGGTGTGTCTGGTGCACTGGTTAACTGGCAAGCTCGGCAGTTCCTTACCACACTGTCAACTTTCTCGTCCATCTGAGGAAACCACACTTGTTCCCTCATTCTTGCATTCATTTTTCTCATTCCTTGGTGCCCCTCATGGGCTAGCAGGGTCGCTTGATCTTGGAGAGGAGTCGGGATCACTACACGTGACCCTCTCAGTATGAGTCCATTGCTTGCTTTGCTTAGCTCATTGTGCACTCTCCAAAACTGAGACAGGCGAGTGCGGTCTGGTTCACTTCGAGTGGATGAGTATGTCATCACTGACATTTAGTACTCCGTTCAATCCAGACAAGATCTCTTTAATCGAATTTTGAAAGATTTCTGCGGCAGAGGTGATGCCGAAATTGAGCCTTTTATACCTCCTCAATCCTAAGTGCGTCAAAAACTTCGTAATGTAACGACTCTCTTCTGCTAGCTTGAGCTGGTGATATCCTGCATTGAGGTCTAACTTGGAGAACCACTGTGCTCCGTTCAGGTCCGTCAAGATGTCATCGACTGTGGGCGTAAGATGCCTCTCCCTCTTGATTGCCTTGTTCGGCATCCGCATATCAATGCATATCCGGATCTTGCCGGGCTGTCGGGGTTTCTCTGCAATCACCATCGGAGATACCCATGGCGTCGGTCCAGTCACTTTCTCTATTACACCCTGCTCCTCTAGCTTCACCAGTTCTTGTTCCATCGCCGACCTGAGATGGAACGGGATTCTCCTATGTCTCAAAGCCACCGGTTGTATCGCTTTATCAATATGTAACTGGACTGGTGGCCTTTTGATGGTACCTAACCCTTGAAATAGCGATGGGAACATTTGAAGGATTTCCTCCATGTGTAGCGCTTTCACCGCATTTGCGAAAGCTATTAACTTGAGGTCTTCAGCAGTGTGACTCCCAATCAGCAAGTCTGCCTCCCTATCGATCACGTGAAAGGTGGTCGTCAGCTCTTAACCTTCTGCCTTCACTTGTACAGTCATTTTGCCTTTCAGGGGTAGCGGTGTTTTGCTGCCATACGTTAGAATGCGCGCTCTCGATGGCACCAGCTGTGGTCTCCGTTTAAGCGCTTTATAATGTTGACTGCCCATCACATTAACCGTGGCTCCCTTATCTAGGACTCCGGTTACTGTTGATCCGTCGATTTGAATCTGACATTTAGGTTGTTGTCTTCGTTTCCTTTTTAGTTCACTCACGAATGACACGTAGTAGCATCCTTCTTCATCATCCGTTGACGAGTCATCTATCCGCTGAGGATAGTGGGATTGCTGTCTGCTTCCTCTCGAAGAATTCGTCTCCCGGGCATCTTCCAGAGTAAGTTGCCTGACTGCTTTGTTCGGTGTTCTCTTTCCCGCCGTCTCTTGACCTCTGAGACTCCCTCTTGCACTACCTCGGCAGACACTGGCGAAGTGGTTCAGCCCGCCGCATTTGGCGCATGCCTTGCCACGTGCAGGGCAGCCATTTTGGTTGCGTTTTTCATACCCACACGCGCCACACGGCGTGCGGCGTTGTGTCCTGGTCGGCCATCTTCCTCTTCCTCCGTGGTTACTGCTTCGCAGGGCATCCACTCTTTCTGTTTTTAAGGTTACTTCAGTGCTCGCGGACGGGTTTATTGCTGCTTTCATCGCTGTGGCTCGTGCATCTGACAGCTCATGTGACCTGGCCAACATGAGTATTTCATCAAGTGTTATGCGGGGTTGTCTTAAGATCAGTGTCCTCAAATGCTTGTTTTTGCACCCTTGAATCAATTGGGCTCTTACGTTTGATCATCGTCCGGGCATGTGCTTATTAGCTCTCTCAACCTTGCGTGAAAAGCGTCCATTGTTTGTCCCTCCCTTTGTCTAGACTGCCTAAATTTGAACCATTCATAGTGGGGGTTCAACTGTGGATCAAAATGAGCATTCAGCGCTTGCACCGCCGCATCATAGTCTGTTGCTAACCCTGTATTTGGCAGGTGTATAAATAGTTTATAGAGCTCATCTCCTCCGAAATGTAACAACAGGGACCTTTTTACCTCATTGTCTTTTTCCCGTGTCGCCGGAAGTAATTGTTTAGGCGGCTCAGCCATACTGTCCATCTTGGCGCTGCTGTGCTTGGGTCAATCAGCGCGCTGAACGGAGGGATTAGGTTAATCTGGAAATGCGGCGACTGCTGAATCATTGGTCCCACTACCTGTTGTCCCGCTGGCCCTACTACCTGTGCTGGGGTCGCGACCTGTTGGGCCCCTCCTGCGGCTGCCGCATCCTGCACCGACATCCTCGCGATGAGTGGGGGCCTACTCCAGCACCTGTGGCCTTAACTGCACGCTTGTACTCTTTCCCTCCTCTTTGTTCATATAGTATGGCTGATGTCCATATACACTCGGGGTGCCGCTCATCTCCTCCGTCTTTGTGGATAGTCTCTGAAGGAAGCTGCTCATTTGCCCACGGAGGGTCTCACTGCTGAAAGGGGCTCTAATCCCAGGTCGCGCTGCTGGTGGGAGCAGTTCCGCACTCGGCGGTAACACAGCACGCTCCCAGCGTGCGCTGGACCTAGGCAGAAAATCAAACTACTGCGGACCACACCGGGGGACTGCGAGGACCAGCAGCCTCTGGCTTCCACAGCTGGTGCCTCTTCCCCCGGCGGCCACGCCCCCTCACCACCGACTACATACCTTTCGCGACACCCGCTCCGCGGGTGCCGCTCATCTCCTCCGTCTTTGTGGATAGTCTCTGAAGGAAGCTGCTCATTTGCCCACGGAGGGTCTCACTGCTGAAAGGGGCTCTAATCCCAGGTCGCGCTGCTGGTGGGAGCAGTTCCGCACTCGGCGGTAACACAGCACGCTCCCAGCGTGCGCTGGACCTAGGCAGAAAATCAAACTACTGCGGACCACACCGGGGGACTGCGAGGACCAGCAGCCTCTGGCTTCCACAGCTGGTGCCTCTTCCCCCGGCGGCCACGCCCCCTCACCACCGACTACATACCTTTCGCGACACCCGCTCCGCGGGTGCCGCTCATCTCCTCCGTCTTTGTGGATAGTCTCTGAAGGAAGCTGCTCATTTGCCCACGGAGGGTCTCACTGCTGAAAGGGGCTCTAATCCCAGGTCGCGCTGCTGGTGGGAGCAGTTCCGCACTCGGCGGTAACACAGCACGCTCCCAGCATGCGCTGGACCTAGGCAGAAAATCAAACTACTGCGGACCACACCGGGGGACTGCGAGGACCAGCAGCCTCTGGCTTCCACAGCTGGTGCCTCTTCCCCCGGCGGCCACGCCCCCTCATCACAGCACAACATAAAAACTAGCTCAGTCCCTCCCGCAGCGCGGGACGCAGCGCGGGGCGAAGCCCGGGCCAAGGGCGGGCCCGTTCTAGCCCGTTACAGCCTGGTAAGACTGGACTGGGCCACCTTATTAACAACTTCCTAGAGTGCCCCAAAAAGTAATATCTGCTACCTATGTCATTTGTATCTTGACGTTTGTCTGTTGGTCTGCTGTCATTATATCTGCTGTGTAATTCATCACTGTGCATTTTATCAACATGTCCCCTAGAATAACACACAACAGCAAAGCCGCACATGTTGCGCAGATTGTAGGTCCAATAGACCAATTCATTGCAAAGGCTAATGACGCCATTAACCAGGGTGTTCTTTTGTTAGAGAGAAGGGTCTCTCAAGATTTAGCAGCAGCAAGGCGTTCGTCACTAGGCCTATTGGCTGCTGCTGTAACCCCGCAACGTCTCCCACTGCCTGATTTACATCATGAGACCCCGTCAGTCCCAGGAATAGTGGATCTATCAGTATTGATAGACCTGTCTATCACGCAAGTATCCCAACTCCCTTCACCCCATCCCTCCCGTTCGATTGAGAGAACTCCTATCCTTTTTTCCAACACGGAGGAGATCCCTCAATCCCCCACGGAAAGGGGACAGCGTGAAGGTGCCATACCGAAAAAGAGACAGGATAAAAAAGATCTCAAAAATCCTATATTAATTACTAATGGTTCACAACAGCCCTCTTCGTTTCAACTGAACGATGATTCTCCTACATTAGCTCAACCCCTAATCCAACCTGAAATCTGTCAACAGTCTACCACCTTAATAACGTCGGAAATTATTAATCCTCCTTCCGACCATCCTATTACTGCTTCAAGCGGTAATATAGGTAATGGGCGGGTTCTCCTGGAGCAAGATCCCCATATCCTAGCTTCACTCGAGGCAATAATTAAAAGTCATCTTAAACCTGTTAAATTGGCATTATCTAAGATTGAAAAGCTACTAGCAACCTTATCATCTGAAATAAAACCAAAGAAATCCACGTCTTCTGCCCCTGCTGTCCTCGTACCCCAACAGCCCAAATCAAACTTGACGAACTCAGGGGCCCCTCTACCCCAACAAACTCGACAAATTCCTAAAGCGGTAACTACCACAGCGGTAGCTCATCACTCTTCTACCCACACTCCTGCCCATAAAATTGCAAGTAAATCACAGCAAACACCTGCTAATCATGCTGTAAATAAAAAAGCTATCATTCCCTCTCAGCCTGGGCCGCCAGCTCAAACGACAAACCATCCTACCGTGTCAACTACACGCCACCCAGCTAATCCACCAGCCACTAAGAACGCGGCTTATAATACAAGACACAATTCATTCCGCCCTGTTCACCTTCCTCCAGAAGCAACACCATATGTAGTCATTATGACCGGGGTTCCAGCGTTGCATATTAACTCTGAGGAACCCGGATGGTCATTAAAAAATAAGGTACTCCATTGGTTAATGATAAATAGACCATTTCCTCCATTCTCTAATAACAACATTATTTCAGTTCGTAGAGTCCCCTGGATAGGGAAGGAGCAAAAAACCATCCAAGGCGACTGCATTATAATAACTTTTGAAGATCCCCAAACTGCAGAGTACATTTGTCCAAGGGATGAGCAAACATCATCCGATGGCATAGGAACTAAAAGGCTAGCTTTCTTTTACCCTCCGGCCCATTATCCTGCATCATCTTTGGAGTGGAATTGGACTCAGGTGGGGTCTAGGCTTAGAAATTCAGATCGGTTAAACTGGCAGGGCCAAGGAGGTAGAAACCCCATGCCCCTGTCGGATTAAAGGGGCGTTCCCACGTACAATAGGTACGACTGCTTGGAGATGGTGGACTGACCACCAACAGTAACTGATCTGTCTGGTGGGAACTCCACCACCCCAGGCCCTTCCCCTCCCACACAAACTGATTCCTCTGCACTGACATTCGCACCGATTCATTTGCCAACTACAATAACGCCCTCTCTAATACAGGACACGCCAATGGATCCACTGGATATTCACATTTTTAATCACGCCAGTTGTCAGCTCCATCCTATCAACCTAAGTGACAATAATCAAGAAAGCTTGTTGCCATCTCCTAATCCTGACCTCCCAGCAATACGACGAAACCTGTCTCAAAATGGAGGGTCATCGTCTATGACTGGCCCACCATCCATGATTGGCACAACACTGATACCCACTTTGCCCATATTATTCTGGAATGTGGCTGGTTTGCGACCCAGAATGCTATCGGCATCATGGTTGGCTTTCGTCACTTCCCACGAAATAATGTGTTTTCAAGAGACCTGGACTACCGATCCACTACACATTCAAGGGTATTTAACGTTCCATTCTTCCGCTAGTCCTTCTACACATGGCAGACCCAAGGGGGGTCTTGTCGTATATATATCCAATAAGTTAGAAGTAAGGAATATTTCCCTTCTTTGCAACACTCCCTATTACCAAATTCTATTGATCATTTTTAAAAATGGTACAACATATAGTTTGATTAATTTTTATAATAATCTCCCACCGACAGAGTGCATAAGAATAGTCTCTGAAATTTCACACTGTATAGACGAACAAAGAGCAAAGTATGCATCAGCCACTTGGAATGTAATCTGGGGAGGGGATTTTAATGTACAACTGTGTTCTTGTTACAAGAATTCTGATTGTGGCCTTCTTGATGAAAATGAATGCCCTCTGTCACATTTTACGCACTCCTTAGTGGGTGATTCTCTTAATGTTATTTTAATGTCACTGGAATTGATATATGCCAATGAACTCACCGACCCTCCAGTGGAATTTAGGTCTACCTTTCACGGCAGAGGTTGTTTTAGCACCATAGATTTTATACTTTGTTCAAGTTCTTTAAAGGGTACTGTTATTAAGTTTAATACAGGAACAGAAATTTCAGGTGATCATTTTCCTACTACAATAGAGCTAAAGCTGCCTACGAGGGCGTCAAACCCTATAAAAAATAGCTTACTAACTCAAAAATCATTGTCCATGGCAAAAACTAACGGCTATTCAGTGAAATGGTCAAGGATAGACCCACTAGAAACATCTGGCTCAGTGATCTCTAAAGCTTTACCCTGGATAAACATATGTTTGAACGAGTCATCCTCCCCATCGGACATCATTTCTAGTTTTGGAGAAATCCTGAAAATTATACAGAAGGTCCTTTTACGCACCCGCAAATTAGGCTGTCGCACTGAACCAGGCTGGTTTAATACGGCATGTCGAAAAGCTTTAAATGCCCTAAAAAAGGAGCTTCACAACCCAGTAAGAGACCAAACAAAAATAGCTCTGTTAAGATCTAATTACAAGCAGGCCCAACTAAGCTGTAAGAGAGCCCATAAAAATGACCTTTGGGCTCAATTACACGAGAGTTGTACCAGTAACGACAGCTCCCTATTTTGGAAAATAGTAAAATCTCCCTTTCTAAGCGAGGGTAATTCGCATCAGCACTTGGATGTCGCCGTACCCTCAGATGAATGGGTGGCACACTTTTCCAAAATCTTTAGCGACACTCCAACGGATTGTGCTGTAACTCCCAACCCAGTGCTTGGGACCCACGATAAAGGGGTGTACCCAATTGATTTGAACTTCTCCCTCGGAGAGGTTAAAAGAGCACTATCAACCTCTAAATGTGGAAAGGCCCCTGGTCCAGATGGTGCACCACTAGATATCTTCCTTCTAAATATAGATTTATGGTCCCCATTAATAACCCAATTAATTGCTGCAGCGTTAAAAGATGGTCTACTGGACTCTTGGTCCACCTCCATACTGCTCCCAATTTTTAAAAAAGGTGAGAGAAATAACCCTGCCTGCTACAGGCCTATCTCCCTCCTGGACTCGCTGGGTAAAGTTGCGGGTCGCCTAATCCTGGATCGTCTACAGGATTGGGCGGCAGAAAAGAACATCATAACGGACCTGCAGTACGGATTCCGGGAGGGGTTGGGCACTGTTGAACAGGCTTTAAACCTTTCACTTCTAATTGGGAAGTATGTTGGAGTAAAAGGGGGCAATCTATTTATGGTCTACGTCGACCTTAGTGCGGCGTTTGATTGTGTAAGCCATGCCACGCTGTGGTCCATCTTGGACAGGCTGGGCGTTGACCCACCCCTTATCAGATTCTTGCGAGAGCTTTACTCTAACGCCTCGGCCCGCGTAGGATTTGGTACGGCTGGGGAGTTAACGCCCTCTTTTCCAGTAAACCGCGGAGTAAGGCAGGGTTGTGTCCTCGCCCCCCTCCTATTTAATTTATATACAAATGGCCTGGAAGTAGCCATGCTAGAGGGGTGCCAGGACCTACCCACTATCAACAGTCGCCCAATTCCAGCACTTCTTTACGCTGATGACTCCGTACTTCTCGCTAGGACCTTAGTACAACTCCAGAAGCAGCTTGATAAATATTGCAATTTTATGTCCTCACTTGGGCTAAAGGTCAATAAGACCAAGACCTTCGTCATGCAATCTGGGCCCAAGATAAAAAGCTCTAAACATCTTTGTATCGAGCAATCAAAACTGGAACGTGTCAGAGAATACCCCTACCTGGGCATCCTAGTAGATGACAAGCTGACTTGGAAAAGGGCGATGGTTATCAGGAGATTGCTCTACCAACGAGCAACTTCTGCCCTCGTGTCTTTTTCCAGAAAAATGGGTAAGCCATCTCCCTCAGTATTGCTTAAAATCCACCAAGCTAAATGCTTGAGCATTGCCACATACGGAGCCGGGGTATGGGGATATGCAAACACTGATGAACTGCAAAAATTCAGAATGGCTTCTTAAGGTACCTTTTGGCTCTTCCACGGAGTGCCCCTACATATGGCTGCCACATAGAACTTGGAATTGATTACCTAACAGACTACATAAAATGCCAACCAGTGCTCCTTTGGCATCGCATTTGGACAAAGCCACAGTGTCATCTTACCCGTGCACTTATCTCAGAATGCCTTGAGATGTCGGCCTGGAAAAACATCCCATGGTTGAACTATGTAGTTAAATTCCTGAAGGATCTTGACCTCTTGCAGTACACCATCGAGCCTTCATCCATCTCTGAGATGAGTAGAAAAACCTTGAAGCATCATTGTCTCACCCACTTAAGGGAACTTCGTTTATGTAATGAAATATCCAAGCAATCAAATGTAAATATTTTGATGGTTCAGATGTCTCTAGGAACTCAGCCATATTTATCGTACCATGTTTCTAACTACGAAAAATACCTATTAACTAGGTTTCGTTTTAACCTCTTTTTTAGACTAGTTACTTTTCCTAGAATCCTAAATTGGTCCCGTGACCTTGATAAATGTCCTTGCGACAAAGTCTCCTCCCAATCAACGATGCATGTAGTACTGTTTTGTCATTACTACGCAGAAATACGCAAGCGCTGGGTTTTACCATTGCTGCGTCAAATGGGGTTGAGGACCTGTCGCCTTGCTTTCTTAGCTCTGCAACATCTTGATTCACAGTATGTGGCAAAGAGCCTAGCTCTTTTCCTGAAATCATGTATAACCATTCGTAAAACGTTGGAAATGAATCCCTTTTGATTACACGGTCATCTGTATTACTGTTGTAAATATTTTAATATTGTACTTTCTTGGACAATGTAGCTCTCTACCTGTTACATTTTTTAGGTGTATTAATAGTAACTGTGATTTTATGATGCAATGCCTATATGTGATGTACTTTTTATGTTTAACAAAATGGTTAAACGAATAAAAGATTTGAACTGAACTGAACACTCTACTCTCGAAAGCGTGCTGTGTGCTTTCACTCCTTCAATTCAATTGTCTTTATTGTTTTCCCCACTGTTCCTGTCCTTTTCCTTGTTTTTTTTAAAATTGCCAATGCTTGTTTATGTGTGCTCCGCTGTCCTGGGTCCACTGCACCGCGTGTGAACTCACACCGCTCCTGTGACGAGCGGAGGCCTCTTCGCACGTTTCCAGCGCTGGGGATCACCTTCGCACCTACTGCGCATGCGCGCACCACTCGAGGCATCAGCCGGGCCTCCTTTGCCGCACAGCCTGCCGCTGGTCGCGCAGTCAACTCCCACAGGGCTCCCGAACTGCCGGTCCCTTATGCAGCTCCACTCACGCTGCTTACCGGTTCTTCTTCCAGCGGCGGCCCTTTTCTTCACCGACACCGCTGCGCTTGCTACGTGCAGACCCACGTGGACGCCGACACCGACCAGATACCGACAGCTTGCTCCTTCGTCGGGGTTCCACACACGTGTCCCTGCCCTCGTCGCCAGTGTAAGGGAGCAAGACGTGGCCTGAACAACTTAGGGCCACGGGCTAACGGGGTACACACACGCACACACAATAAGGAAGACCACACACTGTCTCTGGTGATATGGACCGGAAGCCACGAGCGGCGACCGTCCATTTATTTAAAGCCTTCTGGCCACGCCTGGCCAGAAGGTGCTACATTGTTTGGGGGTGTTTCCGGGTCTCAGCCGAGACCCGCGAAACACTAGAACGCCACACCCAGCTGCATGATTACATCCTAACGCACGGTGACCCTTCATTCCTCCTACGGGTTGAGGCCCAGTGTCTCTGTTAGACGTTCGATTCGCAGCCACGAAAGATCTTGTGGCTGCCCTGCCTAACCCTGTGCCGAGCAATCACCGGTCCAGGTCCCTCAAAACGACCCCTCACCTGCTTCTCCCACCGGACATCTGTGCCCGGGCACCTCTACAGCTCAGCTGTTGGTCAGTGTATAAGATCTATGCACCAGGAACAGCCCCACCCCCCAGTCAGCCAGATTATAGCCCGGGAGCCCGTCCTCTGCTTTCCCGAGGTGTCGACTTCACTGCCTCACCCCCGGCGTCCATGCACCGCAGGATACCATTCTTTCTCTGCAGCTTACTGCTTCCTCAGGGCACGCCCACCCCAGCGTATGATCAGGGATCCCCCCTAAGCTAGTTCCACCAAGGTTGCGTCCCAAAAAGTGTTGTCCGTGTGCTGGTGCTCTCTCACATGTCCTCAGGGCCTTGTGACGCTATGAGGCAGGCCCCTCGCCGTCCACCTGCTTGAGGCCCCCTTAACTATGTTGCAGCACAAATCAGAGTAACCTGTCACGGTGGCAAGTCCCTCCAGGGACAGCTACTGCATGGCTTCCATATTTTATTAAATAACACCCGTTTGCTAAGACTTTCATAGGCCAACATGGAAAAATTGCAGGGGTTCCAATTAGTTCAAAAAGATAAGTATTAGTTGCTTTGCCACCAAGAGAAGCTGAGAAGTTGTTAACCCTCTCCTATAGTGCAGGGGGTAAAGATCTTCAGATGATCTGCTGAATAGCATTGCCGCATATATACTGCCGCCGTGATCCCTTCTACGCTATTTCTGATCTGGTATTAATTATAATTACTATTACTATCAGTTTATATGTTTTCACTTCCGTTATTTTTAAATTCCCGGTACATAGATAGATGAACAAAGATATCTTCTTTAAAAACAAACGGCTATCTTCATTTCTGAAGCGCAGGCGCCCTGCGTGTTTAATAAAATACTATCAGAACAAATAACTGTTAAAAAATATTTTAAAATGTGGTGATGGCCGACACGATACAACGTTTGTTGAAAACATATATTTCACGCTTTACAACTCAATACATTTGAGAGGACAATACAGAAAATATCGTAGGCCTTTTAACAACCAATCGGTATTTTTAGTAGTGCATATCACTGTGGATGTGTTTATTTTAAACTGACAGCTTCAAAAATAAATAGAAGGCTTTCTCTCTCCTGCTCAGTCTAATGCATGCCAGGGAATGTGTGGCCATCTGACAAACAGATGTGAAATGCCTAGCAAATAGATCACTTGGCAACACCTTCAATGAATTGTAGAATATTATTATTTACAAGCGAAATCTACTTCGCTAGACATCTGAACTCGTACAAATAAATTCCTTTACACGATGATACATACCCTCGTGTATAGTTATAAAGGAAACAACATAGTGCTATACAACGGTATACAACACACTATAAACAGTTTGAAAATAAAACTATTTAAACTGTTCTGTAAAATAAAGACAAAGAATGGTAGGATGAGTCATGTAAGATCAATGCTCGCAACACACTGAACGCAGCTGTTTTGAGGGAAGAAAAATAAATACAAGTATGTTAAAACGAAAATAAAGGAAGTTCACTTTTTAATCAGGGCACGGACTATGTAATCTTGAAGCAATTTGGAGATATCATTTGTTGTCATTTCGCACCAGGGCAGTTCCAAAAAATCTAGACGTTTATATTATGACCACCGTGTAGTCAAAAAAGATTTTTTTGCACAGGCATTCATATTATACCCTCGTATTTTGACTGCACCCACCCCGATCTGCTCTTCCTCACAAATAATAAATACATATAGGACTAAATATCATAGGCAATTGTTATGCATATTAAGTCTTTGATTGATGATCATTGCAGTCGGTGTTCGAGATTAGTGTGACTTACTTTGCATTGACTTTGGTCAATATGGAACAAATAACACAAAAATAGAAATGCATTTGCCTTAGTCTTTGTGTTTCGTAGTCTGAACTATGAGGCTCGTGTTTCAGGTGCAAAACCAATAAAATACTGAAACACAAAAGTAGGCATTTCAATACTACTTAAAACCATTCTTGCACTTAAGTACAACAGAGGAGCATGTACTGTCTGTGATAAAAGGGAGACACTTTGGGCACGAAGAAGAAAAGGCACCACATTTTGTCATGTGTGAACAGTTGAAATAAAACTTTAGCTTAAACCATCAAGATGTTTCCATACTATTCCTACCACATAACTTGTGCAAAACAAGAAAAAAGCACACTGGGCTGAAATGGTGCTGAAAAGCAGTGTAGCTGGAACACACCATTTTGAATGCATGAATCTGTAAAGTCATCATGGAAAGAATCTTAGGCCATCATCACCAGCCGCCTTGTTAATTGTGTGATCATAGTATATGCTGTAAGGATAAATGACTTACCTGTAATCCTAGGTCTCTTCCAGGGGTATCCTCATCAAAGTCCTAAGGACTGAATTGTCCTGCCCACGTGCGGGGACTCCGGAGCATTACAAAATATATATATATATATATATATATATATATATATATATATATATATATATATATATATATATATATATATATATATATATATATATATATATATATATATATATGTTTTTTTAAAATATATATATTTATATATATATTTATATATGTATATATATATTCAAGTGTTTTTCTTTGTGTGTATATAATATATATATATATATATATTTTTTTTTTCCACCAAGAATGCGGCACTCAGGGTTTGTAAAGTTGTGCCATGTGATCAAGCTGTGAAAGGCGAAACGCGTAATGGCGGAGGCAGGCTTGCTGAAATAAAACACCAAGGTTAAAGCACTGAAATCTGGGTCCGTTCTTTCGTCAGCGTTGGAGTGTTGGGCTGAGGCGGCTGCCTTGGCTGGTGACGAATTCTCGTACATATATATTTATATATGTATATATATATTCAAGTGTTTTTCTTTGTGTGTATATAATATATATATATATATATATTTTTTTTTTTTCCACCAAGAATGCGGCACTCAGGGTTTGTAAAGTTTAAACAGCTTCACTTTATTTCTCCAGCTCGGACCAACGCGTTTCAGCCATCACAGGCTTTGTTCACGGTAAGTGAGCTTTTTTCTATGTCCACTATTTATCCCAGTAGGCATTAAGGGTGCATTATGGGACTAGTAGTCAATTACATTACACATTGAAAAAATGCAGCGTGTGTCCACAGTATGTACAGTTATGCATGATACAATTCACGTACGCTCGAACTTACGCGCACATGGCAATTAAAGTCTCATATTTACATCATATGCAGACAGTATCTGTATATGATGTAGTCACAACAGATACTGTCTGCATATGATGTAAATATGAGACTTTAATTGCCATGTGCGCGTACGTTCGAGCGTACGTGAATTGTATCATGCATAACTGTACATACTGTGGACACACGCTGCATTTTTTCAATGTGTAATGTAATTGACAACTAGTCCCATAATGCACCCTTAATGCCTACTGGGATAAATAGTGGACATAGAAAAAAGCTCATTTACCATGAACAAAGCCTGTGATGGCTGAAACGAGTTGGTCCGAGCTGGAGAAATAAAGTGAAGCTGTTTAAACTTTACAAACCCTGAGTGCCGCATTCTTGGTGGAAATTAATTTTGGGCCTTGATCCGGCCCCTTTGCTGAGCACCCACAGTTGAGCGTGAAGAGTCTGAGGATCGCTTTGGTGGAGGATATATATATATATATATATATATATATATATATATATATATATATATATATATATATATATATATATATATATATATATATATACAAAAAGAAAAACACTTGAATTACAAGTACTTTAGAGGACACAGTGGGGAGTTAAAGGAAGTCCACTTTAACAGCTTGTGGCATGACACGTTTTGACGAGGTTTGCCTTCATCTGATGCCGCTGGTTCTGGATAATTGCCTCACCCCTCCTTTGAAATAGCTGCAACATGCCCATTGGTGAGAATTCAACTGGTCCGAGTTCGATGTTTTCGGGCTTTGCTGTAGTCCTGGATGGCACAACTACAGCACCCAGCATGCACCATTGCTGGGAACATATTCCCGGCAGGACCCAATGAAGCCCATAATGAACGTAGATGTAACTGGCAAAGGGGGGCTGCATGACAATGGTGAGTCCATTATTGTAGTTGTTTAGGAACTTCCTTATAAATATATATATATATATATATATATATAATACACACATTAAAAAAAATATATATATAAATATATTTATATATATATTTATATATCCAGCTCACTTCGTCCGACGCCAACAAGTCTCAGCCCGAATCTCAGGACTTTTACAAGGAAGAACAAGCCAAACCCAGGTATAATGCAAAAAAATCAGTGATTTATTCCATGGAAAAGAATAACACCCAGCAAGTCCGCATGACTGTTTCGCCTCTAGCCAGAGGCTTGATCACATGATATGCTGCTGCAAGTGAAGAGGGTACTTATAGAGCTGAAAACAGAGGGTGGCGCTTCCGATGTGTACAGCCTACCCCTTTAACCCTTTGTTTACATGTGATCTGTGGTGGCTAATTTATCTATTGTCCTTCACATAATTATTGACATAGTGTCATAATTCAGTAACAATATGACAATATTAACAACCACCAGAGCAAAACTGTGCAAATTGTGTAGTACGTAAATTAAATTATACATACTACATACATTGTAACACAATATCTTATACAAGAGGACATTTTTTGTTAAAAAAGTATTATGTACAATGAATGACAGTGTTTTAATTGGTAAAAAACCTCCAACTGGCTACAAGGCCTAGCAGCAAATATTTGTGCAAACTAAGCAATATAAATAAAGTTAATTTAAAACCTCATTATTTTTAGGTAAAAAATCCCTTCATCCATGTAGTACAGTTAAAAAAATTAATTATTTACAATAAAAGACACAGTGTCTAATAAAGTTCATTTAAATCTTCAATCAGAAAAAAATCCTTAATCCATACAGCACATATAAAAGCTCTAATATTGAAAAAGTACCCATTTCTAACCCCTAACATAAAGTGCTCAATTAGTGCAAATTTTATGGTACTAAATCATAAACTGAATCTTCTAAAATCTTGGGGAATACGGGAGGAGGTTGGTATTATTTCTGTTGCTTCTCACACCACCGTTGTTCTAATCCGCTAAAAGCCTCATTGCTGGATCAATGTTTAAGTGACCAAAATCTCAATGTAATGATGTCTAAGAGGGTAACGCAATGGAAAACTCAGACAAAAGATTTATCTGTCTCATATAAAGAACTACAGACAAGTGTGAAGGTCCTCACTCGCATTAAGACCACCTGGGGTCTTACTATCTAGTTCTATTATATATCTAGTTTCTAGTAAACAAAGCAATGCATCTCTGTTGCCCCCTCTCATTAGTGGCATAATGCAATCAATGGCATAATACTGTAAATGTGATGGGTCACTTCCATGAACGTTCTCAAAATGTCGGGCCACCGGGTAGGTTTGGTCCTTACCCGTAATGGCCCTTAGGTGTTGCAATACCCGCTTGTGTACCAGTAGGCGAGTGCTGCCCACATACCTAAGTTCACAAGGGCATTGCAACACATAGACCGCAAATTCAGTTTTGCAGGTCAAGCGCTTTTTGAACTGTACAGGGTTTTCTTTGAATTGTACCATATATTGGGTTTTATTGCATCCGTGTCTGCAAGCTTTGCAGACCGTGCACTTTTTAAACCCACCAATTAGGGCCATCCAGGTATCTGACATCGGTTTCTCAAGTAAGTTGCTCACTAACCTGTCTGCCATAGAGGTGGATGTTCGGAACGTGATCTCTGGCTTTTTGGTGATGTAATTACCGATAACAGGGTCCCCTGTTACCAAGTTCCAATTCTTATAAAAAACCCGCCGTATTTCCTTGTGTTGCCTACTATAATTGGTAATCACTCAAGGAACAATTTTCAGGCTGTCAGCCGTCAGACTGCTGGTTTTTTCCTTAAGGGTTAGGGCCTCTTCTCTACTTATAGACATTGAGCGATTCATTGCCCTTTGAATGACTTTGGCTGAGTAGCCTCGGGACAAAAATCGCTCCTTACTCTCCTCCTTGGGCCTTCTGACACTCTAGGTCTGTGCTACTTATTCGCCTGATCTGTAGCATCTCCCCGAAAGGTATGCTACTTGACGGGGGTGCTGGCTGGACGCATGTAATACTGTATTTCCAGCAGTAGGTTTTCTATGCATCCTAGTTGCCAGACCTAGGTCCGTTACATGAACCTCAGTATGTAGAAATAACACAGCTCTTGCATCTATATTGGACGTGAATTTAAGGTTGAGGCTGGTTCTGTTCAGGTCTTCCACAAATTCTTGTAGCTCTGTTAAAGAACCTCGCCACACCATAAATAAGTCATCTATATATCTTAAATAGAGGAGTACATGTTCCTGCATGATTTCACACAAGGGCCCACCGAGGACCTGCCCCTCCCAGAGTCCCATGTGGAAACATGCCAGACTCGGAGAAAAGCAGGCCCCCATGGTGACCCCCCTGACCGACTGATATATCTGATTATTGAACAGAAAAAAATTCTGTTCCAAGCAGATCTGGATCATTGACAATAACATCTTATTGTGTGCCGAAAAATTCATCGCCCTTTTAATTGAGATAGTTTTCTACTGCCTTAGTTCCATCTGAGTTTTTGATTGATGTATATAATGAAGCTACATGTAGTGTCATAAGTAGGCAATCTGTGCTCCAGGTAACATTACTCAGTTTCCTGATAAAGTCCAAAGTGTCCTGTACACAAGACCATAAGCGCTTTACCCATTCCTGGAGAAAGAAGTCTATGTATCTTGAAATGTTCTCAGTGGAGCTGTTAATAGCTGATATGATCGGGCGTCCAGGTGGGATGTTTGCATTCTTATGAATTTTTGGTTTCAGATAAAAAGTCGGTATGACAGGATGATCATTTTTCAAGAAGCCATATTCTTCATTGGATATCAGTTTTTCACTCCTCCATGCCGTTAGCCTTAAATTTTGTTCTTGCCATGCTGCCTTGATGGCTGTTAGGTTACTCTTTCTATAGCATACAGGGTCCAACAACTGACTTTCGGCTTCAGCAACAAACATATCACGTGGCCATAGTATAATGTTGCAGCCTTTATCGGCCTGCCTGACGATAACATTTTTGTTAGTTTCTAATTTTTTAATTAGATTTTGGTAACATTGATTCTTTCTATTAATGGCATTGTACTTTCTGTTCGTGATTATGTAAAGTTGTTTAAGATCCTTCGTGACTAATTCCTGTAACACATCAAGATTGCCGTAGGTTAAAATTGATTGAAATGGGGAGGAGCCAAGCTCGCGACCGTGATGGCCGCAATGTAGCTCGGCTCCGCTAGCCTTCCTGCCCAACACACATATCCTGACACGCATCCTGCCCAGAGACGACATACTCAGGAAGATTCGGAAAGACGAAGGAAAGCTTGTACTCCCCATCTGTCCCGGGGGCTCCTGCGAGCGGCGGGTCCGAAGTTACACCCCTGCTTGGTCTGGGGCCTCCGCGGCGTAGAGACCGGGGACTTGCCTGTGGAGGTCAGCCGGCGAGATGGTGTCGACGGCGGCCCCTGGTGGAGAGGAGAGGCCGGCTGGGAGAGGCCGTGGTGCGGTTATGCCGCTGGCAACGGATCGGGCCCTGTCCAGCGGCCGGAGGGCCCCGTGGTGAGGTGCGACACTCCGTGGACGGGGGAAGACCGTGTAGGAGGCTCCCCCCTTCGTTGCCTTGTCCGGCCATCTTGAAGCCCTGCGCCCGGATTCGGCGTGTGGCGCAGCGGGGCGGTGGCGCTGGCGGTCCCCCTTTTGGTGGCACTCCTTTCTGCACCCAGGTTGTCATTCCTGGGGCTAGGGGGGGCTCCCGTGGCGGCCTTGCTTGAGAGCCCGCTCCAGAAGTTGAGGCGCACGGGGACGCGGCTTGATCTGCAAGATGGCGGCCGGCGCCCTGGGTCACGGACTGGACCAGGGCGGCAAAATGGTATTGCCGAAGTGTGCGGGGGTCTGGTCATGTGAGCAGGAGCCCACGCTTGGTGATGTTCTTGACGCCTTAAAGAATTTACACGCGACCCTGGCCCCGACGCCCTTGAGCTGGATGGAAGGACGGCCGCCATTACTGTCGGGCCGTCCCTCATGGGCGCGGCTCGGCCCGAGTGTGTGCTGTTTTGCCCCCCTCTGTTGCCGTGAGGAGTGCTGCCACTGTGCATCGGCCAGACTATACACCAGCGGCCCCGGATCCCGGGGTCACCTTGATTGTGGCGGGTGCGGGCGTGGGCACCGCGTCCAAGCCCGTTCCTGCTCGACGGCTTGGGGAACAACATAGATTGCCGATTCGAGCTGCCCCGGTGAGTCCCCAGTGTTATCCTGCGGAGACGACTCTGTTCTCTTGGGCGGCGAGACTGTATCCACACTGCTTGTTGTTCCCGTTGTTGCTGAAACGCCTGGACTGCCGCACAAAGTTCTTGCTTGGCCGCTGGTTGCTGAAGTCCTCTGGTTTGCTCCCATGGTCTGTCCTGCTTCTGCCATATGGCCTCTCCACTTTGATTTGTTTGCTGCCCACTACTCTACCACGCGAAGTAGCGATGGCTAGGAAAGGACAGGGGTGAGCCGGTTCTGGACCCGGAGGACTAATGGTTGGCGGATGGAGATGAGGAGTGCCCTCAACCATGATACTATGGACGATTCCTTAGAAGGTGTATGATACCCGAGACTATGTCGATTTCGTTTTGATGTTGCATTAATGTGTGTGATGGCGGGGGTAGGGGCCGAATAGTTAGATTGATGGCTCTCCTCTCCCCCTGTTTTTTTTCCCTTTTTGCCTCCTTAGTTTCCCTTCTCTCTCTCTAACTCTTCCTATATTTCTGGTCCCCTATTTAGGGCGACAGGCACGCTGCTGGGGGGGTAGGCCGTAGCCTTCTGCAGGGGTGCAGGGTGGGGTGGGTGGGTTGGGGTCTTTTTCTGACCGTTTTTTTTTTTTTAGTTTCTACGGCTCTTTTGGGTCCCTTTCTTAGGACGCCGTGGCTGTGCGTGTTTCCCACGGAGTGATTGCTTGTGGGGGGGGGGGGGGGGGGGGTATTCTTACTTTATACGATATTGATTGCACAGATATCCTGACTTGAACGCCCCACCCCCATTAACGTGGTCCCCAGCCACTTTGCTCGCCCTTATCGCTGTGGGGGCGCGTACGGCGTTCCTTCTTTTCTTTCCATTTTTAGCGCTTTCCCTTTTTCTTATCTTCTGGGTCAGTATAGAAAATGACTGTAACTCCTTTTGCCGTTCTGGTTATTCAGTTAGGCATGAGTATAATAATTTGGTGGTCTGGGTGCACGTGGCGGGCTACGATGGGTACTGATTGGAAATGTGGCATCTATATTCTGATTGCTGTAGACTATTGCTGATAACTGTTTTTATTGATGCCTTTTTGGATGGAGGAGAAAGAACTTGTTCAATTTTAACTTCCTGACAAATCGATCTGCGTAGTTAAAGTCTGAGGGCAGACAATATGACAATCCTAGGCCTAGGATCATTTCATCTTTAGCTGATAATGTGATATTCGTCAGGTTGATTACTGATTTGGCTTTTGGACTGAGGCCGCCTTGCGCTTTGTTTTGTTCCACCGCCCCTTTGTTGTTTCTTTTCTTTTCGTTGGTTTGCGTTGTATTTGTGGCATTTCGGCCATGCGTACCGCTTTTGGTTGGCCCTGTGTTGCCGGCTTGTGTAGCACTTAGGACTCTTGATCTTAAAGTGTCGGTCTTGACACAGGCAACTCACCTCCTGTGCCAATAAGAGCTTCGCAAACCCCACCGTGGAGGGTCCTGCTGCTTCATTTTCCGGTTCACTCTCTGCTGCTGAGCTTGCATCCGTAGAGGAGACAGAAACAGTATTGCCCTCATTGCCTTGTCGCGTTTTCCTGGCACGCACTTTCACGTTGTCATACCTCTTAGCAAAAGTGAATATCTGTCCATTTAGATAGTCAATGCGGTCGCGTTCAAACTTAAATGTCTTACGTTTTTTTATTATTTCCTCATCCTTTTTCACTCTTATCATCATTTCATTCCTTAGTTTGTCCGCCTGTTCACTCGCCCCCATTACACTAATCTCGGTCCCAGTAGCTCTATTTCAGCCTGTAACTTTAAGCGGTCACTTTCCGCATATCGAACCAGGATTGCCATCAATCGGCTCGAGGACTCCAAGTTTGTTTCAGCCCATTCCGTAAGCATTGCAGGATCCAGCGTTTCATAACTTGGGGCAAGTGTAATTCGCAGACCCCTTGGTACTCTACCAACATGCAAATACCGGGACAGGGATTTATTCTCCCACCATTTGGATTGCTCCTTTTTCATTAGTTTTTCCATTTTTCTAAACATGTCCTTCAGTGTGGGGTTAGCTGTTGTGGTGGATGTTAAATGTCTCTGCGTGTTCGGTTCCCCAGCCGGGGATGCATCAAACATCGTGTCAGCTACCTCCTCCCTTCTGCGCAACACAGCCGCGGACATAATTTGCTGTAAAATGTATCACCGGTGAATTAATTTGAATTATAGCACTGTATCTACAAGAGCGCCCTTCTTCTTGGAGCCCCAAGCCAGCTCCCGCTCAAAGTAGCTGCACAACTCCCCACTGGAACCTCCGTACAGGTCCTACCTTTGTCAGGCTGTCTTCCTGCCGTCAGGTTTTGCTTCACCTGACGGTCTATATATATATATATATATATATATATATATTCCTGATGCGAGAAGCTCCTTCCGGGAACTCCGCCTGTAGTTTGGTGGCACGCTGAGCCGGTAGAGCTCACACCGGCGAAAATGTTACACAAATCGGCTATGTAATGCGCGCTGTCTGATAATGTTGGAAAGCAGTAGTGTTTATTTTCTCAGAATGTTACGCGTTTCGAATGGTAAACTTTCTTGATCACTACTGCTTTCCAACATCATCAGAGAGCGCGCATTAGTTTGCTGATTTGTGATATATAAAAGCATGTTTAACCAAGTCTAAGGACTAGTTCTGTGGAAAAACAGACATCAAAATATATATATATATATTTTCACTGAAAAAGCCATAGGTTTCAGGCACGTTATAGTTAGAAATTAGCATTTAAAAAACCTTAGAAATTCACTGAACAAACCATAGGTTTTAGGGGCGTTCTAGTTAGTTGGACATTTCATTCGTATAAAACCATATAAAATCCCCTGTTATAGTTAGTTCAGCTAACTATAACATCACGCCCGCCTTGCACAGCTGATGACGTCACATATTACATCACTCATCGCATGGTCAGTGACATCACTGATGACATCTCAAATGACATCATCCTTGTGATAGAGTGGCAGACCTCCTCTCACCCTAATATAGCCTTTGATATACACACTCAAAAATACAAACTAACATTTTCAAAACAATGGACATTCCAAAACCAGTTACAACACACCTATTCAGTAATTCCAAGATCTACACACATCCACTCTTTCAACAACAGTCCCTTTACAGTCACTCATACATGTACTCACTCATCATATGTACTCATACACCTATACATCCTGTTACACACCACCACTCATCCATAGAGTTACTCACACACAGTCACACATGCAAAGTATCAGATATCCATTTACTTGCATATACAGTTATACACACACACTACTACACTTACTTCTACAGAAACTTACACATACTTACTCTCTTAAACAATCACTTATAGAAACACCTACTTATTTGTACAGGAGTTCTTCCAATCTCTCACTCTCACATATACTCACTTATATACACCAATACTCACATATACTAGTTTAAAACATAAGTAGCTACCCAGAAAGACACTATTGAATGAATGAATAAATGATTACGTATTTGTATAGCGCATGGCTACCCAAAGGCATCCCAGTGCTTTAGACCAGCATTCATTCTCAGAGTCTAGGTGAACAGGAGGGTTTTCAGCATCTTCCTGAAGTTAAGATGGTTGCCTTCCAATCTGATGTGATGTGGAAGATTATTCCAGAGCTTTGAGGCCTGTAGGGAGAAGCGCCTGCCGCCCATACGCACTCTCCTTATTTTGGGGACTGCCAAAAGGTTCTTGTTGTGAGATCTTAATTCCCGACCAGAGGAATACGGGCAGAATATTGATTGCATCAGTGCAGGCAGACAGTCATTCACTCACTAACACACCCATACACACACTCATCCACCTACACAGTCCTGCACACATGCTGTCTTCAACACATACAAACAGTGTCACTCATTCATGCATCTATGCACTAAGTAATACGCCCCACCGAACCATACAGACACTCAGAAACTCATAATGATACTCAAAAAACCAACTAATAACCCATTTATTTATTTATTTTTGATATTTAATAAAGCGCGAACAATTGCCCGTAGGCGTCTCGGCGCTGTTACTGCTGCGAACTTCTCCACTGCCGCGTTCTGGCCATTACTGATTAAACAACCACGTTTTCAGTTTTTTTCGGAATGACATGAGCGAGGGACTGGTCCTGATAAACTGGGGGAGTGTGTTAGACCCTCATGTAGCTACTCACCAACCCATGCAGCAACTTATACACAAAGTGAGAGACTGAAACAGATCTTTACATATTTAAACATTACTCACTAACCCATGTATTCACTAATATACACTTAATCAGTCAGTTATACAATCAATTTTACAAAAAACAAATCATCCATTTGGACACTTATATACCCAGTTATTCTTCCATCGACCTTGAGATATACATATATAAAACATTTAATTTTCAGAAAAACACACATTCACTGGTTGATGTCCTCAGTGATGTCATTTGAAATGTCTTCAGTGATGTCATGAGTGATGTCACTGACCATGTCATGAGTGATGTAATATGTGACCTCATCAGCAGTGCATTGTGGGCGCGCGAGTTATAGTTAGCTGAAGTAACTATAACGGGGGAATTTCTATGGTTTTGTACGAGAGAAATGTGCAACTAATTATAAGGCCCCTGAAACCTATTGTTTTTCCAGTGAATTTCCAAGATTTTTTAAATGCTAATTTCTAACTATAACGTGCCTGAAACCTATTGTATTTTCAGTGAATATATATCTATTTATTATACTATGTAGACATGTGAAAATGTCTCGGTCCGCCTGTTTGCCTCTGTGGCACGGAAAAAATGGGTGGAACTGACGTCAGCACGCCGACAAGGTCCTCTTATGGCTTCGATGACATCATACGGTGTTGCGAGCGGAGCCGTGCTAGTATGACGCCCTTATCGACGTGGGAGGGCTAGGAAAGAATTTCCGTGGAATGATGGTGCAGGGGATATTCACCTAAGTGTTCAGGCTAGTCCTTTGGGAGCAACTGTTTATGTTGCCACTCCAGAAACCGAAACCAATGAACCGAGGGCAAAGGTCCTGCAGATGGCACACAAGGTGGGGTTGTGTGCACCGGCGGGGCAGCAGAGTGGCAAGCACCACAACCCACAAAAAAGATAACAAGGGCACTGAATAACACAGGATCTTCTCTTTGTATCTGGCAGGAACAACAAAGTTAAAATGCCCTAGTACCAAAATGTAGAATTAGTGCTACAATGGTCTTCAAGAGGACCTGCGATGCCTCTTCTTCCTCCCATACTCTGGAGGCGGCACATCGGTCACGCGGTACGGTCATACTGCGGTGGAAGGCACACTCGTTGACCTCTCATGGCACTGCTCCACACTTCAGGGAGGACGCTTTCCATTAGCTATGTTTTCTTTTGACGCGTCTCGCTGACCGCTCAACAACAGAACTCCATTAGATCCAAACAGACTCTTCCACTCTCTCACCGGAAGTGAAACTGGGCCATGCGGACACTTTCACAATACAAAAGACGGGAATGCACTTTTCGGTAAAAAAAACATATTCCTTCCTCCTAATTAATCAAATACACGCCTCACTGAAGAACAGGGGCCGGCTTCGATCGGTAAACAGCCGCTACAAAAACTTTTTTACTTCGCGATACCATTACAACGCATGCATTACCACGCATGCAATGTACATCGCAAAGTCATTACTACACATTTTTTTAGAATGCATGGTCATTTACCACGCATGCCTTTACAACAAATTTTGTTGTAAAGGTATGTATGGTAAATGACCTTGCATTCTACATGTAGACGATCCACCTCGTTGTAAGGAAACAGAGGCTGTTCTGTTTCCTCACAACGACATGCACCGCCTCTCAGAGAAGATGTGAAGCAGGAACCACTAGGAGAGTGGAACCACGAGGAGTGAGAGGTAAGGGGGATTGGACATGGGGTGGGGCTTTCTTTTCTAGGGTGTAGGGTAGTGCAGTGGTGTTGGGTAGTGTAGGGGGTCGTGCTGGGGGTAGTGTTTTAGGGTTTAGGCTAACCCTGGGCGTAGTTTGCGAAGTAGCGCTACGCATAGCTACGCAAAGTGCGCTTCACACTACGCGAGCTAGGTCACTATGACAGAGCCTTACGGGACTCCTTGGACCGCTTCAAGTAAAAACTGCCAAAGGAAGATCAAAGGGATTTTGAGGAGGTCATCAAGGAAGGGTCACTTGTAGCCAACCAAGTGATTAGTACAGCAGCGGATGGCGCTACGCTGTCAACACACTCATATGGCCATGAGATTTGCTCAAGGAGGTCCTCCTGGTTGAGACTAACAGCTCTCAAGCCAGATGCTCAACAGAGGATCCTAAACCTCCCTTTTTCCGGCTCCTCCCTGTTTGGCACACATACAGATGAGGAAATTAGTAGGATGAAAACCGAGCTCGATACCCTCAAAGCGGTTGGATTGGAAAAGAAAAAGGAGTTTAAATGAAGATACAGACCCAACCAACGCAAGGGCTACCAACAGAGGGTTCAAACCCCTCAATGGTCCCAGAACAAGAACCAAGGCAAAGCGCAGTTTCAAGACCGTAAGTCCAACAAAGGGAGAGGAGCTCATCAGCAGTAGTACTCTAACATGGCCAGATCAGCAGGCAAGCAATGAGCAGCAGCTTCCTCTGGCGCCGTTGCCCACTCCAGTGGGAGGAAGTGCTTCACATCATCTGAAAGAGTGGTGCAGCATAACAAAAGATCGTCGGGTGCTCAGTATACTGCACAATGGATACGCACTACGTTTTTGTGTGCCTCCAAAGCACATTCCTTCGAAAAGATCTCATCCTCAGCAGTTAAAGTTGCTTCGACAGGAAGTGATAACCCTTCTGCGAAAAAAGGCCATAGAAGAGGTTCCTCCCACTCAGCGAGGGAAGGGAGTTTATTCCAGGTACTCTCTTGTGCCCAAAAGAGATCAGGAGCACAAATTCGGACCTATCCTGGACCATCGCTTGCTGAACAAAGTCATTGTAAAGGAAAAGTTTTGCATGTTGGCCCTTCATCAAATATGTCCACATCTACAAGCAGGAAATTGGATGTGTTCGGTGGACCTCCAAGATGCGTACTTCCATATACCCATCACTCCACGTCATCGCAAATACCTTCGATTAGTGATCGGCAGCAAACATTACCAGTTCAAAGTCCTACCCTTCAGTCTGAAATCTGCTCCACGAGCATGGCAGTAGTGGCAGCGGCTCTCCACAGAGAAGGTCTTTTTGTCTACCCTTACTTAGACGATTGGCTCCTCAAAGGGCCATCTCCTCAAAAAGTAAGGAACGATTTTCAAGTTTGTCTGAATCTACTCCGCAGACTAGGGCTTCCTGTGAACATGGAAAAATCGGTTCACCTGCCCACTCAGATAATCCATTATTTGGGCTCCACTCTGGACTCAAACAAAGGAAGAGCTTTTGCTTTGGAGAAGAGACTTTCTTCGCTGCAACATAAGTGCAAAACTCTGCTCCAGACTGATCGCCCAACAGTCCGGCAAGTGGCATCTCTGCTGGGATCAATGGCCTCTTGCATATTTCTCATTTCCAATGCAAGGCTGAGAGTGCAGCAAGATCTGGAGGACAAGTGGGACCAAGCAACGGGTCGCTGCGAGGACCGAACTGTGCTCTCTCAAGCAGCAAAGTCGTCCATTCTAAGGTGGACTCGACCGAAGAACCTCCTGGTGGGAGTCCCTTTCCATCAACCAGTTCCGGTGCAGTCCTTGATAACAGATGCATCTCTACAGGGATGGGGGGCACACATGGGGTGCCTTCAAATGCAGGGCCAAGTGGTCCACCAAGGAGCAGTGCTACCATATAAACATGTTGGAACTACGAGCAGTCTACCTAGCTCCGAAAGCTTTTTGGCCATCAATCATGTCCAACTCGATCATGATCCAAAGAGACAACACGACCACCATGTACTATCTAAACAAACAGGGTGGTACACGCTCTCGCCCTCTATACCTGGAGGCTCAAGCGATCTGGCACTGGCTTCTGGCTCGAAACCTTTCCATCATGGTAGTGCACTTTCCAGGGGAGCAAAACGTGCGAGCAGACGCGCTCAGTCCGCACTTCGAAGATCAGCCAGACTGGGCTGCTACACGACAAGGTGGTGGCAGATATTTTTCAACAGTGGGGTCATCCATCAATAGATTTATTCGCAGACGACCAAAACAAAAAATGCCACGCCTTCGCATCCAGATTCCACCGTCCAGGAACAAGGGGGAATGTGCTTTTGATGGATTGGTCAGAAACATTTGCATACGCCTTTCCTCCTCTGCCTCTGATCCGGAAGGTGGTGTCCAAGCTCATCAGATCCAACATGAAGATGATTCTGATAGCTGCTGACTGGCCGCGTCAGTGGTGGTACCCGGACCTGCTGCAGTTGTCGGTACTCCCCCACAAGAGACTGCCTTACAGAGCGGACCTGCTGACCAAGATGGACGGGAGGATTCTCCATCCCAGCCTTCCTTCACTGAACTTGGCAGCATGACTCCTGAGGTTTTACAATATGGACACTTGAAGCTTCTGCAGGACTGCATGCACATCCTGAAAGAGGCTAAGAGGCCTTCCACTAGAGCGTCATACACTTTTAAGTGGAAGAGATTTTACGTATGGTGTGTTCATAATCATTTTGATCCCACAAAGGGGCAGGAGGAGGTCATTCTTCCTCACCTCCTTTATTTAGCCAAAGCAGGTTTAAAATATTCCTCTATCAGGGTTCACTTGTCAGCCATTACGGCGTACAGAAATCCCCCAACCAACCTTCTTTTTTCCAATTGCAGGTGGTTAAGGATTTCCTACAGGGGTTGAAGAAAGTGTATCCCTCGGTTTGAACTCCAAAACCTCCGTGGGAATTGAATCTGGTGCTGTCTAGATTGATGGGTCCTCCTTTTGAGCCCATCCATAAAGCCACTTTACAAAAGCGCTGTGTGCTAAAGAGCCATATACTGTGTATCACCACAACAGGGTAGTGTTGAGGGCTCACCCTGCTTGTTTGCCAAAGCATATATCTGATTTTCATATAAACCAATCAATCTCCCTACCGTCCTTTTTTCCCAATCCCGCAACTCCTGCGGAGAGGTCTCTTCACTCCTTAGACCTTAAAAGAGAGCGCAAATTCTATTTGGATGGAACGAAGGGTATAAGAAAATCAGATCAATTGTTTTTGAATTAAGGTGCCATGAGAACAGGCCTTTGAGCCTCCAAAAGATCCATTTCAAGATGGATAGTGTCCTGTATAAAATTGGCCTACCAGTTGGCAAATAAACCCTTTTGTTGTCTCCTAAAGTACACTCCACTAGGGGAAAGGCGGCTACAATAGCTTTATTGCACGATGTTCCAAGGGCAGAGATTTGCAAGGCAGCAACCTGGAGATCGGTTCACACTTTCACAAGGCATTATTGTCTATAATCCGATTCCATGGCGAATACTCAAGTAGGCCAGGCTTCCGAGCTTAGTTATCTGAGCTGTTTGGTAAATTGCCGTTCTTTTTCCTTTGCCCGAAGGGAAATGAGGTGAGGCTCTCTACTCTATTCTAGTGCTTATGACTATTGATGAGGATCCCCTGGAAGAGAAGGATTAGTTACTTACCTGTAATCCTAGTTCTCTTCCAGGGGTATCCTCATCAAAGTCATAAGCAACCTCCCGCCTCCCCGGGCAAAGGATTATTGTATTTTTAAAGGTAATGTCAACTCTATGTGCTATGGCTTTTGAGTCATCGCAAAGTACAACTGACCTAACTGTCACCCCTGAGGCATGATGGAGAGCTGTGGGTTATGACTGCCTTATTTCTATGTTGCTATGAGTTAGCTTTTCAGGCTTTTTAGGCTGTGTTTTCTGCAATGCAGCTTGGGAGCTGTCAATGCTTTCAATCCTATATGAGAATTTGTGCTAAGTGCTAAGCATTAAAACAGTTTCCAAACATGCTCTGCTGTTGTTTTTCCCTGTTTCTAATGTATTCTTTATTATATAATATGGAGTCCTTACAGCATTATTCAGCTCTAGTGTGTAAGTCTGCATTTGCTTTTTTTTTGTGTGTGTGTGTATATATATATATATATATATATACATTGGGTGAGCTGGACTTCTGGATCTACCCCTGCTTAACGCTATACTGGGACTCGGTGGGGGTGCGGTTTGGGGAGCGGAGGAGACGCCGGCATTGTAATTACTAGATGCCAGTATCCCGCATAATGGTTCATCACTTACCCTCGCAGATTTCCCAGAGCAGTCCACAGCATTCTGGGACATGCAGTACAGATGCATGGGGCGTCCTCCATGTTAATTAGCCAAGAACACAAACTATTGCTGCTTGAGGGGGCGGAGGTTACTGACATCATGCAGGAGGGGCCAGCGGCATTAAAACCTTGACTAACGCCCAGCTCCTGCTCAAACGATTTGGCGCTGAAGAAGGCGACATAGATCGCCGAAATGCATTCGCCTCAGAAATGAATTTGGTTTACCTGCAATAAAGGACGCCTCCACTGCCTCCCCTGATGTGGTCTCATCTTCTTGCCTGTGGAGAAGGTTCTTGCATACATTTTCAGCACGAGTGCCAAGTCGTGTTTTTAAAGAGATCCCCGCACCAAAAGATGGCCCCGGACATGCTTGGAATCCGCTTTGGTGGTGATGTCTGTACCTAGGTTACTGGGAGTACCGGGACCCACCACTGGACTTGGCAAGCAAATGGGCAGTGTTGGAGTAATTCTACGCCACATTGGGTGAGCTGGACTTCCGGATCTACCCCTGCTTAACGCTATGCTGGGACTAGGTGGGGGTGCGGTTTGGGGAGCGGAGGAGACGCCGGCATTGTAATTACTAGATGCCAGTATCCCGCATAATGGTTCATCACTTACCCTCGCAGATTTCCCAGAGCAGTCCACAGCATTCTGGGACATGGAGTACAGATGCATGGGGCGTCCTCCATGTTAATTAGCCAAGAACACGAACTATTGCTGCTTGAGGGGGCGGAGGTTACTGACATCATGCAGGAGGGGCCAACGGCATTAAAACCTTGACTAACGCCCAGCTCCTGCTCAAACCATTTGGCGCTGAAGAAGGCGATATAGATCGCCGAAATGCATTCGCCTCAGAAATGAATTTGGTTTACCTGCAATAAAGGACGCCTCCACTGCCTCTCCTGATGTGGTCTCATCTTCTTGCCTGTGGAGAAGGTTCTTGTATATCTATCTATCTATCTATCTATCTATCTATCTATCTATCTATCTATATATATATATATATATATATATATATATATATATAGATACATATATGTGGGTCACATATATGATTTTGTTTCCGGGGTCCAGCGCATGGGCGGGAATATTCTAGTACTTATGACTTTGATGAGGATACCCCTGGAAGAGAACTAGGATTACAGGTAAGTAACTAATCTGTGGCGTGCTGGGGGTAGTGTTTCAGGGTTTAGGGTACTGCAGTGGTGTTTGGGTAGTGGAGGGGGTAGTGTTTTAGGGTAGTGTGCCCAACCAGCTAAGAGGGGGGGAGGTGTTGCCCTCCTTTACAACTCACGCCTATTGGTCGAAAGGGTCTTGACGGAAAATTTAGCGGGTGCGGAAGTGATGGGCGTTAAGTTGCAATCAGGGACTGATTGTCTGGTGATCCTGTTAGTCTATCGCCCTCCGTGGACCGCGCATGAATTCCCTGACTTGTTCATAAGACTGGCCCAGGACATCCGCTCAAGATATGATAAGGTAGTGATAATGGGGGACTTCAACTACCATTGGGAGAAGGTCCCAAAAGATGGTCAGGTGTTACAGATCGATGAGGCGTTAACCTCATTAGATCTGGCCAACAAGTAAGGGGCCCAACACATGCTAAGGGTCACACCCTAGACTTGGTGTGGACGACAGTTCCTGTTCAGGACATGGCTGCGGCCCAGCCATGCGCACGGTCCGACCACCATTTGGTGAGAGGTAAGTTATTGGTGGACAGACAGAGAACAACAACGAAAGGAGGGTGGAAGGCAGTCAGGAAGTGGAACAAGATTGATGGGGATAAAATGATAAATCTACTTCGCACCAACCCCCTTGCCAACAATTGCCCCCTTAACCCAGAGGCCCTCTGTGGGGCACTCATGGATAAACTCCAGAATGCCTCAGACAAAGTTGCACCAATCTGTAGGGTGAACCGTACGGATAGGAAACGAGGGGCCCCGTGGTACAACGATTCACTTAGAGCACAGAAACGTGGGTTACGCAAACTGGAAAGAACTTGGCGTAAAAACTACAGTCCTGACTCTCGGAGCAACTATATACGGGCTCTCGCTGGCTACAAGCAAGCGATTATAGCCAGGAAGTCCGAGTTCTACGAGGAGAGGATTTCTACGGCTACGAACCCTCAGAAAGAAGTCTTCCGAGTCCTTACGGAGCTCAGGAAGAACAAGGAACAGTCTCCGGACTTTAGTCAGGAGGATTGTCAGAAGTTCCAGGATTTCTTCACCAACAAAATCATTGATTTGGTCACTGAAATTACGGCAACCTCGCAAATTGACTGTCCACCGGTAGATATTCCAGCTATAATGCCAGTCACAATCCTGCTCTCTAATCTACCCTTGATTACAAAGGATAGTTTAGTTTCCCTCATGGGACGGGTCAAGTCTGGCTCAAGGTCGGATCCATGCCCACCTGAAGTGTTTAAACTTGCACTCCCGGGCATAGAGGAAGATGTGCTGAGCCTCCTAAACCTCTCTTTACATACTGGTCAAGTGCCTTCTGCCTTCAAGGAAGCCCGTCTGATTCCCCTGCTAAAAGAACCGGGGGCAGACGCAAAATGTCTGAAAAACTTCAGACCAATTTCCCAGCTACCATTCTTGGCGAAGGTTCTGGAGCAGCATGTCCTCACCACTCTTTCAGAACATCTGGAAAGCAACACGCTGTTAGAGCCGAATCAAGCAGGCTTCCGTGCGAATCATAGCACGGAGCTGGATATGTTGTCAATCGTAAATGAGCTTAGGAACAGAGCAGACAAGAAAATTCCGGGGGCCCTGGTGCTGCTGGACCTCTCCGCGGCATTTGATACCGTGTGTCATGAACAACTGCTGTCGCGGATGAGGGACTTCGGCATTCAGGGCACAGCACTGGCATGGTTCACATCCTTCCTTCAAGGGAGGACGCAGAAAGTGCAATTAGGTGACATGCTTTCTACCGCAACCTCGATCACTTGCGGAGTCCCACAAGGGTCTGCTCTGTCACCCCTATTGTTCAACATATACCTACAGCCTTTGATTCGAATGCTTAATCAAATGGACTGCCAGGTATATAACTACGCAGACGACACCCAGATTATCATCCAGTTGGAGGATAGCCAGAATGCCTTTACCAGACTGCAAAACATTCTGAGAAGCACAGCTAACTGGATGTCCGGCAACTCCTTAAAAATCAACCCGGACAAAACCGAGGTGTTGCCGATTACCATCGCTGGCAACCCTTGGTGTGATCGTTTCTGGCCTGGGGAGTTGGGCACGCCTCCGGAACCGGCGGAGGTGGTTAAGAGCCTGGGCATCCAGGTGGACAGTAAGCTGTCCATGAAAAAGCAAGTCACAGCTGTGGTGGGCTGCTGTGTCGGTCTCCTTCGCCAACTCAGGAAAGTTTCCCCGCTGCTCTCTTTCTCCACTCTAAGGAGTGCGGTCTCTGCAATGATTTTAGCCAGGCTGGACTATGGCAATTCATTGTATATAGGACTTCCACAGGGCCTTCTAAACAGAATGCAGACGGTCATGAATGATGCTGCTAGGCTCATTTTTAAGAAACCGAGGAGTACCCAGGCATCCCCCCTCCTGCGGGAACTCCACTGGTTGCCAGTTAGGCAGAGGCTAATGTTCATAGGGCTCTGCATTGCACACAAAGGGCTTCATGGCAGGGCACCCACCTATTTGAAATCTCGCCTGTCCCTTTATAAACCAGGGAGGGTGCTTAGATCTGCTGATTCCATCTATCTGGTTCAGCCACGCTGTAGACTGACCACTGTGGGTGGGCGTGCTTTCTCACATACTTTGCCAGCTATGTGGAATAAACTACCGCCGGAACTCTGCAAGGAAAAGAAACTGATGCCCTTTCGCAAGAAACTAAAAACTGTGCTTTTCCAGCAAGCGTGGGGTGGCCGCCAATTGTAATCTGATGCATCTTTTTATTGTCTAGCTGATCCTAACAAAGCGCTTAGAGACCCCTGGGTTATAGTGCGCTATATAAGTCACAATAAATAAATAAACCAGTGACAATATCCGTGGACAAAGGGGATCCTGACTCTTTTGAGCGCTCCGCCAATTGAATAATTTGGGTCAAGGGCCCTACCATGTCCAAGAGCTATCAATTCCTGACTTGGGATCCCTCATATACTTGGAGAAAAAGGTATATAGTTTCTCATAAATTTCAGGTGTGTGTGCCATCTTTCCCTTCAGTGAGGGCCTGGGGCATTCTCCCCTCATCCTATTCCTGACCTTCCTTTCATGAGGTTGATGGATTTTCCCCACCACATACTCTGCCACTTTGGCGTCAGGTGTCCACTCCACCGACCTAGGATGGTAAATTTGGGTAGGCTCGAACATGTCCGAGTGGACCCAGTCTCCAACTGGGTACTGAGAGGAATGGGACTCTGGACGCCAGGGACGCCGGAGTCCTTATCCTCATCGGAGGGGAAACGGTCCTCCGATATACCCTCTCCCTCTAAAGAAAACCCACCGTAGGGGTCTACAATAGTGGTAACAGCATCGCCATTTTCTCCGGGCTCTCCCTCCTCCCGGTAGGGTGCATGTTTTAGCGTTAACGCACACTTGAGGAAGGTCTCTCAAAATTTTCAAAGCCTTCCAAGTGCCCCGTGTTATGCTTAAAGGCCCTTTTATTCCCCATATGAGAGCTACTGGGACCCGCCACCACTAGATCTGGGTTACTGAACACCCCAGGGATGCTTTCCACCAGCTTATCAACCTGATCCCTAAGAGGAGCCAGCGCCCTAGAAATAGCCAGAGAGAGGGCTTGGTCCACTGCTGGAGGGAGAAGTTGGGGGGCCCTTCCTCCCCCACTTCCTGGTAGGAGGAGTAAAAATGTTCTTCTGGAGAATACATGATAGCCGGTGCTCCAACAGCTGGGCTTTCCCCGAAGCTGTGATTAAAATAGACTGAGGCGCAATACCAATTACCACCACCACGTGACATTGGTCATTAACGTGGCCGGGTGGGGAAATCACAGCGTAGCAGTGTCAAAATTAGGTGAGGGTTGGTCGGGAATCAAGCGGACATTAAAGGAGTGACCGGATTCCCAAACGCGCGTTAAGACCAGCGGGAGCGGTCGACGGAGCTGCCTCGCACGGACCAGACGCTCCTGACAGGATCTCACCGCGCGCAGAGGGCACAGCGGGAGAAATAACGAGGGGAAACCGCACTCGGGCAAGAGCCTGCTGCGCAGGGAATATGAAACAATACCAAGGCAATAATGCTAATAACGTGCACAAGAAACCGCTATACAAACAGCAACAACGTCAGAATAAGCCAAGAATGTAAGGAATACACTTAACTGACGAGCAGTGAAGAAAGAGGAAGCGGAAGGGACGTCATGATATTATATACGATGGATGTGATATGATTGGACTATAACTGCTTTGGAGACTACCCCCCAAATGGTTCATAGGTTGTGTAGTCTTTTGCTTAATGATTGTTGTGTTGCATTTTCTTTGGACTGCTATACAAATAAAGTGAGGAAAGATATGCATAAACCTTGCCTCCGTCTTGCCATAGAATTCATTAAACTTTTTTCGATGTGATTTAGAAACATAGATCATAAAAGTGTACATAAACACAGTAAATCCTCTTTCCTAATACAATACAGTGAGAATTAATTAAAACCAGTAGGTAAAAACGGGTGTTATAAAGCCCGGTTCTGAGAAACTTCAGGTTAACAGAATCGTAAAGTTCAAGGTTTCGCAAGATCAATCTCATGTACTTCGTGCATAATATGCAATAAGGGGTCCAAGTAAGATGTAACGCTCCAATACCTGACCAATCTGCACTATATAAAACTGCAGAAAAACAAAAATAAAGTGTTTTGCACACTTCTGTCATTGGGCTATATGTGGGCTACATCTGGGTGATATTTGTGCTACATTTGGGCTCTTTTTTCTCTGGTGGCCATCTTGGGAGACTCATTTGTAATGAAGTTTCCTAATTTCCTCATTTACTGCAGTCTCCTCAGTAGGAAATGCTTTCAGTTTTTTACTTTGATTCCATCAAGATGGCATTCAGATGTGTCACACATTTGCCATAAATTCATAATGTTAGCACTCTAGTTGTTCATTAGATCACTGTAGTAAAGCTACTGCTCACCAGGGAGTTAACTGGAAGTCTACTGCTGGTATTGAAAGAGATTGTTTCAGTCAACATGTCAGAATTTTCTAATGACATAGAAGAGGATTTGAGATCTCACTTAAAACATGCCCTAAATTTTCTTTCTGCAGCACTAACCATAATTACTATGGCAAAATGAACCCCCTCATTTTGTTCCTTTTTAAATTAAATGTTTGAAGTGTTACCAGTTTATTCCAATCAAGATGGCTTCAGCTGTGCCATCATTTTGTCATGAGCAAGACTGTTAGCTCTCTAGCTGTTCTTTAGAACACTCTGGGAAGCTGCAGTAGAACACAAAGTCATCAACTGACAGGCTGAACTAACAGGCTGCTCCTGTTGAAATATAACATGAATATATTTGAGATCTTACTAAAAACATGTCTTAATTTTTCCTTCTACAGCACTAACCATAATTTCTATGACAAAATGAACCTCCTCATTTTATTCCTTTTTAAATTAAATGTTTTAAGAGTTACCAGTTCATTCCAATTAAGATGGCTTCAGGTGTGCCATAATTTTGTCATAAGTAAGACTGTTAGTTCTGCTTTAGAACACTCTGGGAAGCTGCAGTAGAACACAAAGTAATCAACTGACAGTCTCTGCCCTTGTTGGATGTACATGTATTACTGAGAATGTCAGACTTCATTCTCACATGACTGAGAAAGATAATGCGAATTTACAGAAAATATGCTCTAATTTTAGCTTCTGGAGCACCTTCCAAAACTCTATGGGACAAGCATGTGAACATAGTTTTCTCTCAAACATGATTCATGATATCCCAGCAGAAGGTTTTTCACAGGGTAAAACCACCTTAGAACACACCACAATTCCTGAAATTAATATGGTACCATCAACAAAGCAGTTCTAATGTAACTAAAGTCTGTTATCTCCCTTTATAGTTCTCCTTTTGGTAACCCTCAAAATCTTCGATTCACTAGTTGCATTTCAATGGGGTACTATCATGTATATTGGTCCCAAGATGGCCACCTGCAATTCCAGTATGAAGTGCTGACAGCCAATCAGATCTCACGATAACATGTGTGGTTAGGCTCCGCCCAGATATCGATATTTTTTCTTCTTCAAATTTCTCAGGAACTACTGAATGGATTTGCATCATTTAACAAAAAGAGTTCTTTCTGAACCAAGGGCTACCTTTTTGGGGACAATAAATATGTAAGATGCCATCAAGCCCAGCCGAGAGAATACCTGTCTGGCCATGGGAAGAAACGTGCAGAGAAGAGTGGGACATTAGTGGAGAATTGAGGATACCCTCTCCTCCGAAGGACATGCACTTGCGTTTGTGGAGTCTAGAGGCGCGCCCAGGTAGTGGATTCTCCGAGCTAGATTGAGAATAGACTTCTTTTAGTTGACGCACAGACCCAACTGATTTAGAACTTGAATGCAGTATTGCAGGTGTTCTTGCAGAAGACTGGGAGAAGCACTCTTGAGCATGATGTTGTTGTGATGACTAGTGAGGGGTTTGAACCATCTGTTGGTATTGGTGGCGGTCATAAGGATGGTATCTGCATCTAAATTCTCTAAGTTTCTCCAGGCCTACTGCCGACAAGGTGTCAAGTTTGGACATCCTTCTGGACATATCATTGTCTGTATGACAGCGAAAAAGTAAAGTGCAGTTGAGAGGCAGATTTATAATCCTGTATTGGGTCTCAGGTTTTATGCCTAGGATTCTCATCCAGGAGGAGCGTCTAGCGCAGATGCCGTCTGAATAGCCGTGAGCCGCCAGATCTGATGCATCGGCTGCTGCGCTTATGAGCTGGATCGCTAAAAGTCCTCCTTTATGGAGGATCTCTTGAAAATCCTGCCGGTCTTCTTTTAGTAGTTGGTCAACGAACCGTGAAGTAAGTCCTATAGTGAACAGGCATATCGTCCCAAGACTGCAGTGGTGCTAGCAACCTTCATATAAAAGACCGAGGTGCTACACATTCTCTTCCCGATATAGTTCATAGATTTGCTGTCCTTATTAGGAGTGACTGCAGAGGAGGATACCGTGTGCGTTTTCCTTGCTGCTGACACTATGACAGAGTCCGGTGTAGGGTCGGAGCTTAGGAACGGTGGATCCTGTTCTGGGGCTCTGTACTTCTAGATTATGTGGGATGGCACTGCTCCTATTGAGGCAGGAGTGAGAAAGATATGAAGCTCTGGCTTGGCCGGGGAACCAAAGGAAGTAGAGACCTAGTGGACAACCTGTGATGGAGGGTTTCGAATATGTCAGATGCCGACGGGGTCCTGTAAGACATCTCAATGTTTTGCAGCCCCCCTACAAAGGACCTTGTTGAAAGTCACAATGTCATCCACCGGTGACATTCTAGTGGGAGGAGTGGCCAACAAGGTCGGAGAATAGTTTTCCACTGAGGATCTGGAAGTGTTTTTAGACCATAATGGAGACCTGTGTTGATGCTCCAGAGGCCTGAGGAATGGGATTGTCGTGATCTAGACTGGGGGTGCATAAGAGGTGACAGAGATTGATGTCTCCTTGTAGCTAGAGGAGACCTTGCAGCTGGCTTCGGTGGACGCACCTCTCTATCAGATGTATGAGAGTGGGAATATATTTGAGAGTAGTCATTCCCTGGGCTACGTCTTGGTACTCTCCACTCCTCCACACTCTTCATCCATCTCAGGGATATGTTGATTGGAGGTGTAAGCTGTTTTCGAGCTTGGGAACACTCCAGCATAATTTGTACAATTCTCAGGCCCGGAGAGCATGATGCACTCCTCGATGTTGACCATCTAGACGTCGGTTCCTTAGGCTCCACCTCTTGAATATCCCTCAATGTCGAAGGATCTCACGATGTCTGCACAGGTGAACGAGTCAGCCTAGTATGGAGGCATCTGTGTACAGTGTCTGTGTTGCAGGCGTCTGATGAAAAGGAACCCCTTGTAGCAAGTGAGAATGTTTCGTCCACCATCTGATGGAGTCCCTGGCAGCTTGATGCCGAGAGACATGATCTTCCCAGCGACCTGACCTCTGAGACCATTGATCTTCGAGGGACTGTTGCAGAGGCCGCTTGTGAAGGCATGCATTGGGCACAATATAGATGCACAAGGCCATCAATCTCAGCAGTGAAGACACTTGCCTGGCGGTGGGACATGCAGTGTCGAGAAGGATGTGGCACTTGAGAAGCATTGATGCCAACCTCTCCTCCGAAGGACACACGCTTGCCTTTGCGGAGTCCACGGAGGCGCCCAGGTAGTGTATCCGTTGCGTGGGGTTGAGGACCGACTTCTTGAAGTTGACTTGCAACCCCAAGAAATGCAGCAGGTTGAGGCAGTACGAGAGATGGCTCTGGAGTAGAGCAGGAGTGGTACTTTTCAGGAGCCAGTCGTCTAGGTATGGATAGACGAAGATCTTCCGCCTACGGAGGAAGGCAGCCACCACTGCCATGCACTTGGAGAATGTTCGCGGGCAGATTTGAGTCCTAACAGAAGCACTCGATACTGGTAGTGGTAGCGAGAGACCTGAAATCTGAGAAATTTGTGATGTTTCACTGAGACAGGAATGTGAAAGTAGGCGTCCTGCAGGTCGATGGCACACAACCAGTCTCCCTGGTGAAGGTGCCGAAAGATTTGATGCAGGGCTAGCATTCGGAATTTCTCCTTTCTTATAAACCTGTTCTGAAGGAGCAGGTCGAGGATAGGCCTGTACTCTTTGGCTACTCCTCGCTTTTGGACTAGGAAGTAAAGAGAGTATACCCCCTGGTTTCTTTGGAGAGGTGAGAGCTCCTCTTTGGCCCTCTTGGAAAGGTGGATAGATACTCCGTCCTGTAACAGCCGACTTTGAAGTTGAGGAAGGCGCTTCAATTGCGGGGGCACTTGCGGAGGGGGAGACTTGAACCTTAGCAAGTAACCATGCTGCACAATATTCAGCACTCATTTGTCTCTTGTTGTGGTTTCCCACTCTTCCAGGTGAAAAATGATACTCCCTCCTACCTGAGTGGCGAACGGATGCAGAGGGAGGCAATGCCTCACTGTTTGGGAGGCTGCTTAGAGATGAACTGTTGCTACTTGTTCTTTCCCCTTCCTCTTCCAGGGCACTTTTGGTGGAATTGGGACCTCTGCTGGCTCTGGGAGGACCATTGAGGGGTTTGAACCCACTGCTGGAAGGAACGTTTGTCGCCCTGACGAAAGCGTTTTCGGAATTCCTTTCATTTCTCCAGACCAACAGCCTTGACAGTATCCAGCTCTGTCTTCATCTTGTTCATCTCCTCATCGGCGTGAGCCCCGAACAAGGAGGAGCCATTAAACAGAAGGTTTAGAATCTTTTTCTGTGCATTAGGCTTGAGGCCTGTGAGGCGCAGCCAGGCTGAATGCTGTGAACAGACGCCATGGGAGTAACCATGCGCGGCAAGATCTGCAGCGGCCGCTGCCGCACTTATAACTTGATTGGCTACCAGCCCACCTTTGTGCAGAATTTAGCTGAAATCCTGCCGGTCTTCTTTGCGGAGCTTTTCGGTAAACCTTGCCAGGGAGTCCCAAAGAGACCTGTCAAGGGCTGAGGCACTGCCAATCTTCATGGATGAAGCTGAAGTATTGCACATTTTTCTGCCATAGGAGTCCATCTTCTTACTGCCCTTCTCCAGGGGGACAGAAGATGACGCAGACGCTGAATGAGACTTCATGGCTGCTACCACAACGACGGAGTCTGCTGGTGGATCAGCTCTGAGAAACAAGGGATCCTCGGCTGGGGCCTTATACTATTTAGCAATCCTGGATGGGACGTAAACCACCGTAACAGGGGTGAGGAATGTGGCCATTGCTGGTTCCAAGAATCCTGGCACCAAAGGAAGCAGCGGTCTAGGAGCTGTACGATGGTGTAAGGTGTCAAAGATGATGGACGTGAGAGCCACAGGGGTATGCAAAGTGATGTTTAATTTCTTCGCACCCCTACCCAGGACATCTGAGAAAGTTGCGATGTCATTGATGGGAAACAGGAGTAGTTGAAGAGAAGGTCGGAGAGTAGTCCCAGACCGAGGACCTCGTGGAGGAAGACCATGTGGGTGATCTTGTGTGTCTTCTCTTATGGGGACGGTCGTGATGAGAACTGTGACGACCCCTGGACCGTGATCGGTGCATGGAAGGTGATCCTGGTTTTCTGGGAGGAGACTTGGAGGGTCTAGCAGGAGCACTTCTCTGAAGAGAGGTCCTGGAAGGCGAGTACGTGCGCGAGTAGTCCGAGCCTGGACTTCTGCGGTCACCTGTCCCGACACCTTGTAGCCAGCGAAGCGACAGACCTAGGCCCTCTTTTCTACAGCTCTGGGAGATTTCTCTGGTGAAATCTTCACAATATGCAGTCCTGGGGATGACGACTGGTCCCCTGATGATGATCTGGACCTGGATATTGACTTACGCTGGGTCTCCACTATGGCCGCTGCGATTTTTTCCCTCGACGTCGAATGCCTCAACGTCGAAGTCTGTGTCACCATCGGTGTCGATCGAGGTGATCTGCTATGGGAACGCCGTCCCGCTCTCGATGGTGGTCCATACGTCGAACGCCTACGGTGATGCGGAGACCTCAGCATCAACCTTTAACGTTGGCCTGGGGACCTTGACATCGATCTCCCACGATGTCGTGTTGGCGTCGATCTTCTTGACATTGAGTGATGGGACTTCGACAATGCTCTCGACGTCGACAGGCCGGCAAGATGTTCGCTGTCCTGACTCTCGTTGCCGACCCCCTCGAGGGTGGAGGAGAGTGTCTCGAGGTTGACGGAAGCCTCGACGTCGACGGAGACTTTTCAGGTCTCTCAGGTCCCACAGCCTTTGAGCCCGAAGTGCTGTGCCTCGACGCCGGCTTACTTGCATGCAGCAGAGAATCTCAGTGTCGAGTTGGTGATTTGTCCCTTGACACTGTAGAGTGTCTGGGTCTCTTCGGCGGTGACTTCGACGGCGAATCTCCTGTTACCTTCTTCTTTCTGAACTCAGGAGAGGTGGTATGTCGCCGTTTTCGGTGTTGTTTGCTTGAAGCAGGTGGCCTGAAGACTCGATGGTCACCTCCATGATGGCTTCTGTCCTTCTCCAGTTGAGTATGAAGTTTAATGCGTTCCCTGTTGTGCAGAGTCCGCCTGGAAAACTTCTCGCAGTGGTAACACTGGTCAGGATTGTGTGAGATTGGAAGACACACAATACACACAGAGTGTGGATCTACCAGTGCCATCTTCTTGCCACAGGAAGGGCATTCCCTGAATAAGGCTGGCATTCTGGCTGAAAACATCTATGGTAAAACCAAAAAAAACAGTAGAATGAGCCTTTAGGAGTCAGAAAATGTGTTTTCTGAGAAAAATATCAATTAAATCACTTTCAGTCAAAAAACTGAAGAGCTCAAGCTCCAGAAGGAGCCAGAAAAAAGAACTGACCTAACTTTCACCTGTGGTGCATCATGGGAGCAAGGGGTCTCCTGCAGGTCTTAAAGGCACGGTACCCCTAATCTAATGCCTTAAAGTCAAGGTGTCAGTTTTTCTTTGTTTCTTAGTACTCTACTGCAGCCTACAGGCAAATGCCTGCAATTACAAGCTTTCTCTAAGGCAATAAAGCATTGTTGTATGGCAATTGTTTACTGCTTCCTCTTTTCCTCATGGGTTGGGAAGATATAGGTACTACAATGCAAACCTATGTAATTTCAGCCTTTTTGCCATGTTGGAAACATTTCAGGCTGCATGTATATGTTTTCACATATGCATATATATATGTATTTTATATGCTCCGGGATCCTGCACATGGGCGGGGTTTATTCATAGATTATGACTATTGATGTGTATCCCCTGGATGAAAACTGTATATGCAAGTAAATGGATGTTTGATACTTTGTTTGCATGTATGTATGACTATGTGTGTGAGTAACTCTATGGATGAGTGTTGGTGTGTAACAGGATGTATAGGTGTATGAGTACATTTGATGAGTGAGTACATGTATGAGTGACTGTATAAGACTGTTGGTGAATGAGTGGATGTGTGTGTAGATCTTTGAATTACTGATAGGTGTGTTCTAAGTGGTATTGGTATGTCCATTGTTTTTAAAATGTTCGTTTCTATTTTTGAGTGTGTGTATCAAAGGTTATATTAGGCTGAGAGGAGGTCTTCCACTCTATCACAAGGATGATGTGATCAGTGATGTCATCAGTGATGTCATTTGAGATGTCATCAGTGATATCATGAGTGATGTCACTGACCATGTCATGAGTGATCTAATATGTGACGTCATCAGCAGTGCATTGTGGGCGTGCGAGTTATAGTTAGCTGAACCAACTATAACAGGGAAATTTCAATGGTTTGCACGAGGAGTGAAATGTCCAGCTAACTATAACGTGTCTGAAACCTATGGTTTTTTTAAGTGAATTTCAAAGGTTTTTTAAATGCTAATTCCTAACTATAACGCCCCTGAAACCTATGCTTTTTTTTCAGTGAATTTTAAAGGTTTTTTAAATGCTAATTCCTAACTATAACGCCCCTGAAACCTATGTTTTTTTTCCGTGAATTTCAAAGGTTTTTTTAAATGCTAATTTCTAACTGTAACGTGTCTGAAACTTACAATTTTTTAAGTGAACTTCTAAGGTTTTTTAAATACTAGTTTTTAACTATGCCTACAGAGGTAGGACATGTGAAGAAAGAAGAAAAAACTCACAGAAAGAAGAAATAGAAATGCAGAAAGAAGCAACAGAAGTCCTCAATGACGAAGAAAAGTGCAGGAAGACGTGCAGAAAGAACAAACAGAGGAGCAGAAAGAGCCCTTGTTGCAAACTTTTTCAGATGGGTACTGGTGATAACTGACTCTGACTAACCAGTGCCAGAGCCAGTACTATGCTAAAAAACACTTAGAATACACTGAAAATACCTACATACACTAGGGAACACTATGCGTTGGGGTATCCCTGTGATTACCATGGCCTCCTCTATAAGACCCTAGTACATAATAGGGCAGGAGGCTTAAAACTACCTCTTAAAACGTGGCCTTTTTAATTTGGGGGATAAAGTCCCCCTGAATACTAAATGTCCCTAGGGTCCAACTAGCCCACCAGGTACCTCCAGTAAGTACCACAGAGCTGCATTGCAGAGGTGTAAAAAGGGGCACAGACTGGACTACCTCTCTGCAACGCAGCGCAGTGGCGCTTACTGGAACCACCTGGTGGGCTAGTTAGTCCCCAGGGGCCCTCAGGATTGAAGGGGAATTATTTCCCCAACTTAAAACGCGCCAAAGGGCATGTTTGCACACGTCACCTCAGGCCCAATACCCTCCGTTCCCCACTGTGTAAACGCTCCCCCTGGAGAGTTGTAAGTTGGGGAATGAATTCCCTTTCAATACAGAGGGTCCTTGAGTGCCAACTAGCCCATCAGATACCTCCAGTATGTGCCAGGGAGCTGCGTTGTAGAGAGGTGTTCCGAGGCCACGCCCCTTTTAACACCTTCCTGCAACGCAGCTCTCTGACACTTACTTGGAGGTACCTAGTGGGCTAGTTGGACCCCCGGGAATCTCAGAATTCAAAGGAACTTAATCTCCCAACTTAAAATGGCCACAGAGCGTGTTTACACAGTGGTGAAGGGAGGGGACGAGGCCTGAGGTGACGGACCCCCCCCCCCCAATTTTAATATTTAGAACCCGGGGAGGTGGCAGGAGATTAAAGACCCCCATCCATTTAATTCATAAGCCCCTGGGGGTGGCGGTCCCTGGGGCTAGAGGGAGGCCGTGAGCCCCCCAAATATGTTTGAAAAGCCCTGGGGTAGCGGTCCCCAGCCTGGGGGGCCCAAATTACAATATAAAGATTGCCCCTGGGACTTGGCCCACCCGGGGGCTAAATAATAAAAAAGTCTGCGCTACTGTTCTTTTTTTTGCGCCCGGATCCGCGGATCCTCCGCCCATCCCGCGTTTAAAAAAAAATATATATATATTTTTTGGCCTTGGGAGTCCTTATGGGACCCTCTGAGCAGGCCTAGGGGGTCAGGGTGTTTCTACCCTGCCCCCTTTTCGTGCTTTGCGTGTTTGTTTTTCTCTTTTCCTGTGCCTCGGTATAACCGAGGCACAAGATGGCTGCCAACACTTCCTGGTTTGGAGTGTTGACAGCCAATTAGCATGCAGCTCATGATCAGGAGGGTGCATGGATCCTGCGTGCTTCTAGATATCGAAACTTTTTTAATTTTGATTTTCTCAGCAACTACTGAACGGATTTACACCATTTAATAAAAAAGGGCTCTTTCTGAACCAAGGGCTACCTTTTTGCCAAATATGGTGTAATTCCATTCAGCAGTTCAGGCTGTAGCCGTGTCTAAAGTTTCCTATGGAAAATTGCATGGGAAAACACGTTTTGGGACCCCCTTTATTCTCGGTCCCCACTCGCCGAATCATCCCGAAACTTTCAAGATAGGAACAAACCGGAGCGGGTCATAAGTTTAAAATTTTTCGTCAATCGGCACCAAAGTTATTGGGAATAGAATGTTGCGATTTTCCTATGGTAACTAGGTCCTAACTATACCTACCTACTGGTGACCTCCAGTATGTAATATATATATAGCAAAGCTCACAGGTTGCCCTTCCAGGTCTGGGGAGCACTCCAGGAACAACAATGCCATGCAGACTCAACAGTTCAGCAACAGAGCAACCTGCGAGCTTTAATCTACAACACAGCATGCCTTGCCGCAGGAGAAGCACCACCACTGATAACTGAGCGGGCCGACGAGTTGGGAAATTGCCCGGCTCATTAATGGGAGGACAGACACCGATATATTGACTCTCCAGCTCAGGGGGCCCATCCAGGGCAGGCATCAGGCATCTTCTGAACCTGGCACCCATCAAGGTTACATTAGCGACTCACTACGAATACCACAATCCAGTGGGAACTTGCAGCCTATCAGCAGGCGACATCCTTGTATTTAAGTGGGACGCGCATCGTAGAGTGAAAGAAGAGAATGGCCTTTGAAAAAGCATACAAGCGAAACGCGTCAGGCCACGACTTCTGAACTGTTGAGTCTGCATGGCATTGTTGTTACTGGAGTGCTCCCTGAACCTGGAAGGGCAACCTGTGAGCTTTTATATATATATTGCCACAAAATCTCACTTAGTAAGGGCGCATTCCGCCTCCACGGGGTTGGTGAGCAAGCCTGCTGTGCAGGCGAAACGCGTCCGACAACAGCCGACATTTGAATTAAAAGCTCATATCAAAGACACAGTGTCGTCATCCTTACTAAGTGAGGTTTTGTGGGAATTGAATCTGGACTGTGCTTGGGGAGTCCAGTTCAGCAACGCACCCTCTGATTTGGAGACGCGGCAGAATCAACACAAGCAGCGTTAAAAAACATATATATATGTGTGTACATATGATGCATGCTATATATACATATATATGTATATGCATGTAAGACTTCAAAAAGATGAAGATATTATTAAAAAACGTAAAGCTTACAAGTTTCAACGAGATAAAATGGACTATTTGAACGGACAAATTTTCACGTTTGCCCGCAAGTATGATGTTGTGAAAGCTAAAGTGGGCATGGGCTGTCAGCAAAGAAACGTACTGTAGCAGGGATTCCGTTCTCTTACAGAACTGTGCATAGAGATCCGGAACCTCAGTGAATTAGGGTGACCCAAAACTCACCTCAGTATCTAAAATCCCCTTACCGAGCTAGCTACAGTGTCTCATTGGTCATAACAAACTCCCAATGACTTAGACAAACCAGAACATGAACTTAGGTTACCTCAGGTATCGTGGAACACATGAACACTCTTTCGCTCTATAATCATTTCAAACCAGAACGTGGAGTAAAAGAGGACACGTGCACAGTTGAAATATTTATTATTCAATGCAAGGTTCTCAAACACAGTATCTTATATAATACAAGAAGACATATTATAAGAATCAGAGTTATCAGCATAGTTACTAGTCCATAGTAAGCAAACGGTGATAGCATATTATAATGTTAAAATCAATGGAAATTAATAACACCTATTTCTCGCCCTCCCTATTTAGCATACAATATTATATCTATGAGGGTCTCTTTTGGGTTTTAGCAGGGCGGGCCCATACCTCTGAATCTCAGGAGGAGAAGATCACATCATCTGCCGCCAGCTCTCTGCATGCGAAGCAACATCAAGTGTGTTTTTGCATTCTCAGTAACTCTATCTTAAACCCGCTTAGAGCCCAATGTTGGCAGCAACCGTATTTGTGTTATGTCTAGTGGTGCGAGGATCAGACCTCCCAGCAACCTTGTGTTAAGTTATTCTTAGAGGGTTCAGCACTCACTGTTCAGACAGTGTACCAAGCACGACTGATATCAGTGTAATAACATATTATTCTCAAATAAATCACATCTTTCGTCTAGGTTGAAAGCTACAATAACAATTATGTGTCGTGTGCAAACTAAAGCCGGAGGAAAATATGTCGTTTAAACACTTAATAAACTCATGCTAACTTAACACAGTATATAGAAAAGCAGCATCTATCTGACAGTACTAGGTATTAGTGAAACAGCCTTGGAGTCAACCTTTGATCCTGACTTAAGTTCTGCACCAGAAAGCGAACCCGAGGGGAAAGTGGCAAGACCCTCGGGTTTGGGGTTTACCAAACTATCTCTGGCACAGGAGGTCGACTGTCTGTGCCAGGACAGGAGGGACACGCTACGACCCCGTGCACATTTGGCCAAAAAAACAAGAGAGCCAACCAAAAGCACAGCGAAAGAAGAATGCGCAGCCAGCAATGCAAAGCAGACAACCAAAAAAAGCAGTAAGAGGAAGATGGAACCGCAAGCAGAAATAAGGCATATTGCGGATTCCAACACGGTTGTCAACTTGACTGATATCAACTTGACTAAAGCGTTAACTCAAATCCTGGACTCTCGTATAACCCTGAAAGCAGTTTTAATTATTCAGAAACACAGATGGACTTTTTAAGGTTTATCAGGAAATTAGAACTACGAATGTTTCACCACCTACGGGCTAAAAAGCAACCAGATCTCGGATAACAAGCTGTAGGCAGTCCATCCCTCTTTATAGCAGGCAATGTCACCATATTCCATGATCTGGTAGCGCTGCAAGATGAACAAACAGCTGTGACAACCAACTTAGGATTGGAATTGATGGATGTGAGTTGGGTTATGAAGACTCCGTTCAAACTTAAGTCGTTTTTCAACTGGTAATGCTTCATGATAATCTAGACGTCTACCACGACCAGGTTGTACTTGAGTTGAAAGGACTCTATACATCAACTAATCACACACAGCCTAATATGTAGTCGTCAACATCAATGCTACATACAGCTTATGAAGAAGCTGCAAAACAACAACAACCTCATTGTGAGACAATCTGACAAGGGGGGAATATTGTTTTATGGCCACGCACTCACTGTATATGGAGCGGCCCGCCTCCAATTGAGTGATAATGAATGCTATAAAAAGAGCAACATTAATATTGTTAAAGCTGCTTGGAATGATTATTATGGAAAACCGTTGGCCTGGAAGAGTGGGGGATTGCTGTGTGATGATGAATACTGCTTCTTGAAAAAGGAGCATCCAGTTATGCCCTCCCTCCTCATCCCCAAAATCCACAAAAATGAAGCCAAACCTCCTGGTAGGCCAATCATTTTGGCCATTGACAGCATTATGAAGAATACCTCTAGGTATATTGATTATTTTCTCCAGGAGTAGGTCAAAAGCTTACCCTCCTACTTACAAGATACATCAGATTTCCTTAGGAAAATTAAGGGAGTAGAATGGAGTGCAGATTTGATTCTTATAACTATGGATGTAACTTCGCTATACACATCCATCCGTCATCAGGACGGCATCAAGGCTATAGAATACTATCTAAACCGTAGACCGGCATACCTCTACATGCATAATAAAATACTTGTCAATATGGTCACTATCTGTATGGAGAAAAAATTATTTTCTTTTGACAATCAGCTTTACCAACAGACATGGGGAGTTGCAATGGGGGTCTGCTTCTCGCCCAGCTATGCTTGTTTGCATATGGAGCTGTGTAAGCATGGGCGAATTTTGCGAATCTGGCGTTCGCAAATTTGCGAACACGCAATCCGCAAAATCAGCGAATTCTCGCGATTTTTTTTGTGTGTTTTCAAGGGTTTCTGCCAGTTCGCGAGGGTTTTGTACCAGTTCGCAATTGCAAACTTACTTGTCGGCTCGCAACGGTCGCGACTATGTTGTTTCTACGTCTAGTTCATCATCACAGGTTCACAGCACCCTCTGTTTCACCACTGCCACCCTGTTTCAACCATGCCACCCTCTGGTACATCAATGCCACCCTCTGGTTCATCACTGTAGATTATGGGGGGGAAAGCAAGCACACCTGCCCTGCTTCAACTGACATGAATTAATTTGGGGTTGATTTATTGATGTGTCACTGTTTTAAAATTCCAGTCTGTCACCTGCTTCCTTATCTGTAATTTGCTTTCTGTTGCAGTGCAATTTTTTTTCCAGGACCTTTGTGGCCTACTTGTAGCTATTCTATGAGCCTGCTGTGAGGGTCAGAGCAGGGTCATAGAATTGTTGCAACTAGCAACTGAACTCTGGAGGGACCCCAGTCAGGAAGCACTACAAGGAATGGTTACTAATGATGAGTTTGAACTTTTGCACCTGCTGAGTGCTTTCAGTTTTGCAAAACTCGTTTTTCTGCAGAACAGCAACTGTAATGCCCCAAACAAACATAGGCAACTGAACTCTTGAGGGGCCCCTCAGGAAGTACTACAGGGAATGGTTACTAATGATGAGTGAACTTTTGCACCTGCTGAGTGCTTTCAGTTTTGCAAAACTCATTTTTCTGCAGAACAGCAACTGTAATGCCCCAAACAAACTTACTTGTGAAAGTTCATTTCTAATCCAAAAGTGATCCAAAGAAAGTCAAAAGGCCTCAAATCCAAAAAAGTGCAGGCAAATGTCAACCTGAGGAGTTATTCTGATAAAAATAATCATTTTCAGAAGGTCTATGCTGCTTGCTAGTGGATTTCTTGTGCAGAATTGCAAATTTTGTAATTTCGCGAGTGCGAGATTGTTGCTGCCCGCCGCACCTACATGTTCGCAATTGCGAACTCTCGCGATGCGTCACCAAACTCCCGCGGGATCCCGCAGCAAGATCCAAAATGGCGCAGCACTCGCAAAATATCGAGAAAAACAACTCGGCAAACGCTGAATGGCGGTAAGTGAACGCCACACGCTGCAATTTTACCTAAAACACAATATATATTGGAGCTAGATACAAAGACTCTGGCAGGGCTCAATGCGAGTAAGGACTTTTATTCTTGCCTATAGGATGATGTGTATAATGACTCCATGGTTTTATAATCACTGTATATACATAAAAACACACTAGCTCTCAATGAAACTTTTTCGCTAACTCTATATATTTTTTATGTATTTAATCACATTTGAAAATGGGATTTATTCCTTCTTGATATTTTATGCACTGTAGCACTTTTTGAACCGGCTGGTTCAAATGGGTAACAAGTTCTTTTTTTCAATACATTTGTTGATCATTCTAGACATGGAGTGGTCACCTGCCCACTGGGGCTATATTTTGATGAACGTTTACATGTAAATACATTTCCTTTCTCCAACAGATAAGTGTTTGGGAACTGCACTCACATTGAACTTTATTGATAAATTATTATTATACAGTAGGCAGTTTTGGACATTATGGACCAATTGATTTTTCATTTAAATTACTATGGTATTTATCTTGGCATTTTTAGCTTTTCTACATTTTTAAATCAAAATGTTTTTATAGATGCCGTTAAATGCCGTTGAAAATTTGGGTCCATATTTAATTACAAGTCATACTTTTTGCATTTAAGCACATATTTATTATTGTATTTATCATATGTATATGATGCAGTTATTTGTAATGTAGGCATTGGTGGATAGCGTGTATCACGTTCAGACATTATGCTGTATTTCTTCAATGTCTTTTATTTGAACAACTGCTTCTAATTTGCACTGGCACTTTAAATATTGGTCAAAAATATGCAACGCGTCATGTGATCAAGGCCCAGATGGGGCTAAAACGCGTCATGGCGCCCATGCAGGGTAACAAATAAATATTTCTGCACAAAGACTTTTTGGGTCCCCGTTTGTCTGTCCTGTTCCATGTGGATGTTTTCAGATGGAGCCTGTGATAAAAAAAAAAAAAATATATATATATATATATATATATTTTCGAACAAAAGAGGCGGCACAATCAGGATATTTTCTTAAGCCTTTTTAATCAAGACTTCACCCCACCAACGCGTTTCGGCCACAACTGGCCTTGCTCACGGTTGGTTAGTCCCTCTATTGTGTTGTTATTTATACTAACCCATAGTTAGCCATTTAGGAGGCATTATGGGATATGTAGTTTCATTACATTTCAGTGAAAAAAATTAATTAAAAGAAAGAAAGACTTTGCATGCTTTTAAGTTACTGCACTTTGGTGACTGGTAGTTCACTATGGCTACATAATATAAACCAATTCTGGGTTTAGTACCCCATTCTTTCATTAATGTCTCTTATTTCTCAGCCATTGTTTCCAAGTTAAGGGTATAGTACCCAATGTCATTCCGAGAACATTATTCCAGATGGATATGCAGATCCTCTCCAAAATTCATCCCTTTCGGGTGTTTTGTTCTGAGTCTAATTATCATGCGTGACTCCATTTGTCGCAATCTTCGAACCACATCACCACCTCTCTCCATTTTGTCCAATACTTTTGCCCCATAGAAGTGCATTTGTCTCCAGTCTCCGTTTTGGCATGTGCTCATATGTTTAGCGGTGGCATATTGCATATTGGAGTTTTTTACCGCTCTGATGTGTTCCAAGATTCGTTTTTTCAACATACAGGTTGTGCACCCCACATACTTCATTCCGCATTTGCATTCAATAACGTATACAACGTTTTTTGAGGTACATGAGATTTGTTGTTCAATTCTCATTAACTTCCCATCCGGTTCCTCAATCACTTTCATACTTTTACCAATTTTACAAGCTTTGCACGAATTACAAGGTTGAAACCCTTTCCGTTGCATTTCCAGCCAATTTTGTTTCGGTTTTTCTTGAAAGTAGCTCTTGACCAACAAATCTTTGAGAGAGGTATTCTTTTTGTATGTTATTAATGGTGCTTCACCGATGGTAGTGCCAATGTCAGGGTCCCCTGACAGTAGATGCCAGTATTTTTTCATTATGCGGGCAATATTTCCACTCTCTTTGCTGAAAGTCATTATGAGTCTCGGAGGTGTGTGGGTTTCTGTTTTTTTAGGCTGTTCCATTAATGTTTGAGTTCGTGTTTTCAAGTCAATTTTTCTTTTGCATTTTGTTAACACTCTTTCTTCATTGCCTCTTGCTCTGAATCTGCATTTACTTTCTTGTATAACTTTCTCTGCATCTTCTGGTACCGAACAATTTCTCTTGAGGCGTGTGAATTCTCCATAGGGTATGCTTCGTAGAAGGGGTGTGGGATGAAAACTCGTTCCATGGAGCACACTATTCGTTGCTGTTTTTTTACGAAATAGAGTGGATTCAAGCTTATCATTGCACACATATATTTTAGTGTCCAAGAAGTATATTTCCTGTGTGCTCGTATTGAATGTGAACTGCAGTCCCACTTCATTCTCATTTAGTTTGTTAAAATAAGTTTGAAATTGATCATCCGTACCATGCCAAATAATAAACAGGTCGTCGATATAACGAACCCATAATATTATCCGTTCCAGATCTTGTTGGTTTTCTTCATTCCACGCTATAGTCTTCTCCCACCACCCCATTGTGATGTTAGCATAGTTGGGTGATAGAGAAATGCCCATGGCGGTGCCACAGATTTGTTTGAATAATTGTTTGTCAAAAAGAAATACATTATTCCTCAAGCATAGATCAATCATCTTGATTAGCATTTTCGAGTGGTCCAGATATATGATGTTACGTTGTTTGAGATAATACTCACATGCTTGCATTCCGATCTCATGACGGATTGAAGTGTAGAGTGAGACTACATCAATGGTGACTAGCAAATATTCTGAGTTCCAGTTCACATTCATCAGTATTCTCAAAAAATCACCAGTGTCTTTGATATACGAGGGAAGACTTTGGGCAATAGGGGCTAGAAATTTGTCAACATAGTTGGAGATGTTTTCATATAATGATCCACACGAGGAGACAATTGGTCTTCCTGGAGGGTGATTTAAAGTCTTGTGAATCTTTGGGAGAAAATATATACAAGGTGTTATTGGATGGTCAATGGTTAAATATTTTCTTTCTTCTTCATCTATTAAACCTTTTGTATACCAGATTTCCAGGTGCTCTTGTAGTTCTCTCTTCATATTCACATATGGATTGATTTCCAATTTTTGGTAGTTATTTTCTTGATTTAGTTGTCTCATCGCCTCACATATGTAATCTGATGTCCTCATAAGCACCATTTTGCCCCCCTTGCCCCCCTTGTCCGCTGGTTTTATGGTGACTTTATAATTGTTCATCAGTGTTTTGATGGCTGCACGTTCGGTTTTTGAAAGATTTTCACATGTCTTGTTTCTCACTTTGGAAAGACTATCCAGTTCCTTTACTATTGCCTCTGAGAAAAGATCTATTTTGTTACCTGGTGATAATATCGGATAGTACCTTGATTTTCTTTTTAATCCGGTAGCTGGTCTTTCATCTGTTGGGATATTTAGCTCCTCTAACAGTTCCGCATCTGATATAGAAGTGCCGTCCAGGTCAAATAGTGATTCAAAACTATTTCCCAAGTCTGGTATGTCTGCAATGGTATTAAACAGAACATTATCCGTGTTCTCTTCCACAGTATTAGCAGGCTCGATTTGTTTTCCAGCGTGTACCTTTGCTAATTTCAACTTCCTGATATATTTGTAAACGTCTATTCGTGTTTCTGTGTAGTCAAAGTGAGCTTCAGGACAGAATGACAATCCTTTGTTTAAAACACGTTTTTCTATTTCTGTTAGTTGATGGTCTGAAAGATTTACTATTAGGTTGGCCTCGGATTGCGATTGCGGAGGGGGTACTGACGTTTTTCTCCGTTTGGCCCTGCGGGTTTTTCTGGTGCGGGGGTTGTCTGATTTTGTGTATTATATTATGTAGCCATAGTGAACTACCAGTCACCAAAGTGCAGTAACTTAAAAGCATGCAAAGTCTTTCTTTCTTTTAATTAATTTTTTTCACTGAAATGTAATGAAACTACATATCCCATAATGCCTCCTAAATGGCTAACTATGGGTTAGTATAAATAACAACACAATAGAGGGACTAACCAACCGTGAGCAAGGCCAGTTGTGGCCGAAACGCGTTGGTGGGGTGAAGTCTTGATTACAAAGGCTTAAGAAAATATCCTGATTGTGCCGCCTCTTTTGTTCGAAAAAATTTTCCTTGGTCAGGATCCGACCCCTGGGTAGAGCACACACTGCTGAGCGCTCTTGCATGGCCTGTGGATCACTTTGTGTAAAGATATATATATATATATATATATATATATATATATATATATATATATATATATATATATATATATATATATATATATGTATGCTTTTTCACAGAACTAGTCCTTAGACTTGGTTAAACATGCATTAGTATATATATGAACAGAAACAGTCCTGGCTCACTACATCCACCGACACGGAGAAAGCAGGTACGGACCACAAGTGTAGAATTTCAAAGTTGCAGTGCTTTATTGCAGAAAAAAGAATTCAAAAGCATCCATTTGATTTTCGGCTAGTGCCCAGCATGATGCATTTCGATCGCGTTTCCATGGACTTGATCACAAAATATATAATTTTGTAATGCTCAGGGGCCCCACACGTGGGAGGGACTATTCAGTGCTTATTACTATTGATGATTATTCCCTGGAAGAGAACTGTTACCATGCACTTTGCAATGAGGAGTTTGGCAGCTAACACCGCACTCCTGCAGTTTTCCCCCCGGTCAATGTGCCCGGTCGAACCTGCTGATACTGAAAGTCCATAATAATTACCGGTTCCAGGAGGGACATTAATGACTTGAGTGCTTTAAGCAACCATGTCTGCATGGTAGTCTCAATTATTAGAGATAAACTCAAAATTTGAAGTTTTTATTTTTTAATCAGAGCCCTTAAAATGTGACTTTGCTAGATAAGAATGTATTGTGTGCAATAAATATTGGCCCAAACACCAGGGCACTCGCAATGAGAGTCATAATGAGGAAAAGGATTTGGGTTCAGGCTCGCAAGTGCTGGATGGGCGAATTACAATTAATGCCCACTGCAGAGAATTCTAATCACTGTTAATGCTATGAGTAGTGAGTATTAAAGCTTAGTTAACTATGAAAAGTCTTTGAAAGTACAAGAAATAATAAATAGGTTTTAAGCATAGGATTAGCACAGTATGCACTGTGCTTTTCCTATGCTTAAAAACCTACCTCCCTCTGTCCACTTACCTTTCAATATTTTGTCCCTCAATAGTGTGCTAATTCTATTCTGTCCCACTGCTATTTCTAAAAAATTCTTTGGATAGGGTGGTTGCCATGGGAAGCCTTGTTGGAGTAGGTACTGCGTTAACCCATATGGTGGCTATCCCCATTGTGGTGCGAAGTACTCTCCAGGGATGTGCGGTTCTTGGAGTCTGGGGTTTTGCCTACTGTTTCTCCTCCCCCGGCCCCTCTTGTTGGTATTCTCACAGCCCCTTAACTCATTCTGTATAACACAGAACTGTCCTGTCCTATATCCGTCTCCTGTCTTACCGATACTCCTTTAAAATAGACTTAATTTCCCAGGATCCTCTGTAACAGTGGAAGTCTCCTATTAGCTCCCACAGGAGTGTGCCACGCACAATTAACATGGTCACGCTGAATGCTGGGCCCTGAGGTACGGAGCACAAGCCCCTCCTGGGCCGGACTGGTCGTGCATACTATACGTGATCCCAGACTCTGAGATCACGTGCCTGCTACTGTGGCCACAATCCTCAAAACGAATGCACCCGATGGGTGGGGTCACTTCTCCTCATTCCATGTAATTACGGATTTCCTGGTCCCAAGCAGGTGTAAATTGTTAAGCATAATATGACTGATAATTAACACAACAGGTGGATTGGCCAGCCTGGGGAGCCAGTTTACCTTTAAATAGAAACTGGTTTTGCTACACCTTTTCTGTACCAGTCAGCTGTTCGATGGGGCACAATAGGATCTATGCGGGAGCTTTACCTGGACATAGTAAGTAAGATGATGTGGATATAAAAAGAGCAGTTCTTACAAATTTATATTGGACACTGCATCACTGTCTTAAGACTTGAGGAGTGTCCGCAGGCTCAGGGGGACAATATGTTTTTCTCACTGTTTCCTGTATTATTATTTCTCTCTCCTCCTGTTCTCTTCTATCATGGGATCACACACATTAGAGTGTGACTATAGGAGGCGTCCACCCTGAACAGACCATGAGGCAACTAGGCCTTGAGCACTAGGTTAAGAATCCACACTAGGATTTCATTACAAGAACGGAGGATACATTATGCATTATTCCTTTAATGCAGTCCAAGCAGCCTCATACATCACACTATTAAAAGGTTCCAGAATAGAACAATAGCAAAGCATAAAAGGCATGAGCCATCAACAATCTGCCTCTTTTAAATCCGCCCTGAAACAGATCTGGCCACCATTGAGGTGATTCCCAAGTCTCAGCCCCCCTTGGCCCACTGCTCTGATTACTGCCCTATTTCCTTTTCAAATCAAAACTCAAAATATTTGCTTCAGTTTTGGCACACCGCATACGCCCTCACATGGACATGTTGGACCAACAACAACTGACTCCCTATATGTCTTTACTCCTCGTGGATTTAAAGAAAGCATTTGATTCCGTGGACTGGCGGTATCTGGAGGCAGTGTTGTCGGAGATGGGATTTGGGCCCCCTTTCGTAATTTGGTCAAGAACCTTTACTGCAAGCCGTGGACCCAGGTGATGGTTAACGGAGCCCTTTCACGCCTCTTCCCCATTCGAAGAGGCATGAGACAGGATTGCCCCCTCTCGCCCCTCCTTTTCGCGTTAGCGATGGAGCCTTTGCCTCGCTCATCCCGCTGACCCGCTTCTCAAGGGGTGGCAATGGCCGGCCTGGTGGAGGACAAGATTGCCCTCTACGCCAACGACGTCTTGATCTTTCTGTCTGACCCAGCCCGCTCAGGGCCTCGATGTCTTTGAGCCCTGCGCCTATTTGAGCGTGTCTCTGGTCTCCGATTGAATGTGGCCAAGTCGGTCCTGGTCCCCCTTCATCTGTCGAGAGAATGTTTCGATTGGCAGTCCTCGATCCCTCTTTGGCGACAGTTGTTCAAGTACTTGGGGATCTGGGTGGCGCTCCTTCCTGATCTCGCCTGGTCTCTCAACGTCACTCTTCTGGTGATAGAGGTTTGCGCCAATCTCCTTCGATGGCAAACGCTGCCACTGAACCTCATGGGCAGGATCGCCCTTTTTAAGATGATGGTCCTGCCCAGTTTCCTCTATATGCTCCAAAACCCGCCCCTCACCTTCTCGTGGTCCTGGTTCCGAGAGATGGACGGTTTGGCCACTACATTCCTGTGGGAAGGTTGGAGGCCGAGATTGGTCCTCAATCAATGCAGGATTCCGTCCTTTGACGGGGGGTTAGGAATAACGAACTTACATCTATATTATCCAGGCTTCCCACCGTGCATGACTGGTTTAATGGTGGCTGGGCGGATCCAGCCTACTGCCTGGAGTTGCATGCCCTGGGTTTTTCGGGTATTCAAGGGATGCTCAATGGAACCGCTATCCCCACACTCTGCCAGTAGTTACTCGTGGGGTGTTTTTGGCCTGGCGCACCAACCTGCGCCACACCCGCTGGTCAGGCAGACTAACCCAATATACCCCTTTGTGGTGAGGAACATGGCTCAAAGACGTCACTGCTCTCTCTGGTTTTAGAGCCTGGGATCTCATAGGAATTTCTCAGCTGGGAGATGTTTGGTGACGGAGCCACATATGCACATTTTCAGACCTGCAGACCCGGTTCTCCCTCCACACCTCTCAGTTCTTCTGCTATCTTCAGCTGCGCCATGCACAGAGACGTTTTAATGCATGGGCAAAGTGGGCTATGGCCCAGGACCCCAACCTTTCAGGGTGCCCCCTGACAGAGTCATCTCCGTTCTTCAGAGTTTTGCCCTAATGACCGGGAATATTTCTTAAACAGATTGTTTTAAATACTGTCTTCCGTTAACTTATTTTTTATGTACCTGATGTGTGAGAGTCTAGTACAGCCATTTTACAGAGAAATGTTGTGTTTATGTTTCATGCAATATACATAAAAAAGTTTCTTTTAGATCAAAACAAGGCCTAACATATAAGAAATTGGAGGACGTCACAGAGATTATTTGCAGTAATATTGGTGAGCTGCTGCTGTGTTACAATATTGAAAACACACTTAACTATCCCTGAATATTAGATGTACACACAATTAGGGCCTTATTTATGAGAAGTGATGCAACACTGTGTGAAAACAGGGATGCGTCACTTCTTAGTGCGCCCTCCTTGCAACATGACGCATCATGCCCCAAGGAGTACCAGATATGTCAGTATTTCTGACGCATCTGAAGGTGCAAAAGTGATGCATTGCTGGGGGGTGTCTGAAAATAGACCAACTCCAGCAATGTGTCCTTTCACATGGGGCAAGCCCCATGTGAAAGGGCCTGCATGAGTCTTATGTCTGCTGTGAGGCAGGTGTAAGATATTGAAGCAATGGCGTCCTAGAAGTGGCGCACTGAGTTCTCATAGATTTCAATGCGCCACTTCAACAAGGCTTTTTGTGGGGTAACACCCACCCTGCATACATTATACCTGGTGCAGGTATAATGTGGTGCAGGGGTTTACAAAGTGACACATGTTATATTATGTTATGTTATGTTAGTTATTCTTGTATCGCGCGTGAATCACCCAGGGGCATCTCAGCGCTTTACCTGAAGGAGGAACCTCAATGGGGAAGAGAAGACCGGCGTGGTGCTGAGTATTAGAACAACCAAGTCTTTAGTTGTTTCCTAAAGGACATGTAGTTTGTGGATTCCCGCAGTGTCAATGGAAGCAAGTTCCAGAATTTTGGAGCTACGAACGAAAATGCTCTGCCGCCTGTGCAGGTGAGTCGAATCCTGGGGACATTCAGAAGGGCTAGGGAATTGGATCTAAGGTTGCATTCATTTGACTGCTTAGTGAGTTTATTTCTAAGGTAGGCTGGGCCCTCACCTCTGAGCACTTTGAAGGTCAGACAGCAGATTTTAAATACGGAGCGCATTTGGATTGGTAGCCAATGTAGCGGTTTAAGAATCTGCCTAGATGCGTCACTTTGTAAATTGGGTGCAACTTGGCACATTTTTTACGCTGCCGTTGCATCACAAAAAGTGACGCACCAGCGGCATAAAAGTGAAACAAGGCCTCATAAATAAGGCCTTTAGAACTTGGATGAGTGTTCCTTTGCACTGTCAGGGACCTAATGAAATAAAATGAAAAGATATAGTGTATTTAAAAAAGTGTGCAGCTACTCAGATTTGAGTGTCCTGGCGCATGACAGCAGGAGGAAAACGTGCGTAAAAGACCCATCAGTTATTAAAGAGCCAGGTTTTTAGGTTCTTCCTGAAAGAGAGTAGACCTGTAGTTAGGTTCAGAGACTCAGGGAGTCTATTCCAGAAATATGCGCCTAGAAAGCAGAGGGATCTGCCTCCAGTGCAGCCATGGCATATTTTAGGCACGATGGCCATGTTGGCATTGGAAGATCTTAGGGGTCTAGATGGTGTGCAGCGATTAACACGCTTATTTATGACGTCGGCTCCTAAGCCGTGGAAAGTTTTAAATAAGATGGTCATCGCTTTGAAATCGATCCGTTTTTTTATGTGGAGCCAATGTTGAGACTTAAGAATAGGGGTCATACTATATCTGGGTTTAGGTCTCTGGATTGGCTCTGGCTGACGCGTTTTGTACCACTTGTAGGCTCTGAATAAGGGATTTGGGAAGATCGAGATACATGCTGTTGACATAGTCTAGCTTTGATGTCACCAGAGCATGCGCCACGATCTTTCTGCTCAAGCGGTAACAGATGCAGGAATTGTTTCTGCATCCAGAGTATGCCAAAGCAAGCGGCAGTTAGATTTTGGATTTGAAAGCGCATGTAGAATGCCTTGTCTATGACAAATCCTACGTTTTTGACTTTCTCCATTTCTGCGGGCGGGGCGGCAGATCTTTTGGCCACCAAGAGTTCCAGTCAGGTGTTTCTGCATTACCAAAGAAAACAACTTCAGTTTTGTTAGGATTGCACTTCAGCTGATTGATCTTAAGCCAGTTAAAAACCTTTGTGATGCAAGACCTAATCATTGCCCCATAAAAGTCGGTTCTTTTTTCACCTGTAAAAATCAGCTTAGTGTCATCAGCATAGGAAAGAATGTTGGAGCCCTCTTCCTCTACCAGAAATGCAAGGGGGGTAGATTTATATTAAAAAGGGAAGGACTGAGAATGGAGCACTGAGGGACACCTACATTCATGGCTGGAACCGGGGATGAGAAAATGGGGAGCCAGAAGCCCTGAGATCTATTTGCCAAGAAGGATGACATCCAGGTTAAGGTTGTCCCCCCAGGCCACTGTTAACAAGTTTCTCCAGGCGCCTCTCATGTAGGACCATATCGATGGCCACCGACAGATCGAGCAGTATCAGCACAGCCTTGCCTCCCTGGTCCAGCTTAACCTTGAGAAATTCAGTCATTTCCAGCAAAGCGGACTCCGTACTGTAGTGAGCCCTAAAACCGGATTGGGACTCATGAAGGAGCTTCCCATCTTCAATGTGTTTTTGGAGGGCCTTGTGTACATGCTTCTCTGATACTTTGTAGAGGGCCAGAACAAGTGAGATTTGTATATAGTTGGCAGGGTCCTTCGGTTTGCCGTTAGCCGGTTTTTATCAGTGGAAGAATCTTAGCATTCTTCCATAGTTTCAACATGTTGCCTGAAGAAAGGGAAGCATTAAAGAGCTGGTTTACCGTGGGGCTTATGGTGGGAGCTAATAGGTTCAGGATATTCGCTGGACATGGGTCGGTAGTAGAGCCAGACTTAATGCTTTGGAGAAGGGCCAGTGACTCTTCAAGCTGGCACTCAGGGAAAGCTAGTAAAGGTGGAGGATCCAAGAGGTGAAATTTGCTATTAGAACTAAGGATCACAGAGAACCTTTTGTGGGAGAATTGAGCTATTTGATTAGACCATTCTTTCGTGCATGGCCCTTCCTTTGTGCTGGTTTTCAGGGCGGTAAAGGATTTACCTGTGCTAAAGATTTCCTTACTCTTATTTTGAGCATTTTCTAGCTTGGTTTGAAAGAAGTTCTTCTTGTCTGCCTTCCCAAGAATGTAATGAGCTTTTAAGGTGTCTTTATATACCTTCCTATCCTCAGGTAGATAGGATTTACGCCATTTCTGTTCCATTTTTCTACAATTTCTTTTGCTAGATGTGAGGGAATCGTGAAACCATGGAGCTGGTGGCGCTGACCTCTTTGAGGAGTGACAAACAACCAGTACCGCTGCACCAATGTTGGTTCGGAGCCATGAATCTATTGAGAGGGCGACCGAGTCAGGAAAGCCAGACAGCTTCGGTGAGGAACGACCGAGGGAGTCTGCTAACATCGGGATGGATATTTTATGGAACGCCCTGTAATTAGGGACCTTCTGCCTTGTAATAGCCCGAGGGGTTGTGGCAGAGTTGGGAATGATGAATTTTAATAGGAGGTGGTCAGACCAGGTACTGGGAAGAGGCAGGCTTACTGATATGTCAAAGTTGTGAAAGATTTGGTCTAGGGTATGCCCTTATCATGGGTGGCCGAAGAAATAGATGGAAACATGTTGCAGGCCTGCAGCGTCTCCAACAAGGAAATTGTTTGAGGGTCTCTTCCATTGTCCATATGTATATTTTAATCTCCCAGAATAAGGCAGTTGTTGTATTTTAAGGCCAGGGAAATGGTGGCTGTATTAAGCATAGTAATAAAATTTCCAATTGCACAGGGAAGTCTGTAAATCAGAAAATCAGCTACGCTATGATGGGGGTATAAGGTACAGTGGAAGCCTAAGGACTCTGCGCCCTCAATGTCTTCCATCAGGATGGGAGAGCAGTCTAGCTTTTGATTGTTAATTATGGTGACTCCTCCCCCTTCCCACTCACCCAGTCGGTCCCTCCCAAGGAGTTTTAACACGTAGGGAAGGCTGAGGTGATAGTAGAGTGGGAGGCTTCAGACAGCCAGGTCTCAGTGAGAAATAAAAGATCAGGCTGTTAGTCTGAAAGTAGGTCATAAATGTGCGGTTCATGCTTTTGCATAGAGCAACAATTTAAAAGGGTGGCCTTCTCTGTTTTATTAAATTGTTTTTACACTTATTGTTGAGTGGGAGGATCTTTTGTGCGAGTTTCCTGGGCTGGAGGAGAGACCAGTTGCACTTATTACATCGAAATTCAATCTCCAAGCTCGGATTAGCAGCTGTACACCGACCTAATGGTAGCCGCCTAAGGCTAAGCAGTTTTTCCCTTTTGTAATATAGTGGAACAAACTCACCAGAGGGGAACTGGGCAGCATGGCCGCCGCCGGCCGCCGCCGGGACGTTGATAGGCACAGAAGGGCTTGCCTTTGGTGCGTCAGCGATGCGCCCGCTGCGTGCGTCCGTTTGCATTGGGAATATATAGGCTAATCCTTTGACGCATCTGGATCACTATATTTACAACAAGGGGTGGTGAGGGACAGAGTCTCTGAATTAAGCAGAAAGCTCTCACCCAGTCAAGAGATCAGGGCTATATCCAACACCGTTTTTTAGCTCACTGCACCATCCCAGTTTCAGAACCTGGCTGTATGCAAATTAGTCTGTTCCTGTCCCAGTGCATGATGGGAACAGGGCAAACCAAACTACAAAAGCCAATTCTTACACTGGGAAGGAAACAACTCCCGGGGACCGGTTTCTGGCATTACAGCCGTCTTCGGCCCGGTTTGTTTGAATCCTGATGGTGCAATGAGCAAGGGTCTCACATCTGAGAATACCCTTCCACGCTTAGGGTGGACAAAAATATTTACAACAAGGGGTGGTGAGGGACAGAGTCTCTGAATTAAGCAGAAAGCTCTCACCCAGTCAAGAGATCAGGGCTATATCCAACACCGTTTTTTAGCTCACTGCACCATCCCAGTTTCAGAACCTGGCTGTATGCAAATTAGTCTGTTCCTGTCCCAGTGCATGATGGGAACAGGGCAAACCAAACTACAAAAGCCAATTCTTACACTGGGAAGGAAACAAGCTCCCGGGGACCGGTTTCTGGCATTACAGCCGTCTTCGGCCCGGTTTGCTTGAATCTTGATGGTGCAATGAGCAAGGGTCTCACATCTGAGAATACCCTTCCACGCTTAGGGTGGACAAAAATATTTACAACAAGGGGTGGTGAGGGACAGAGTCTCTGAATTAAGCAGAAAGCTCTCACCCAGTCAAGAGATCAGGGCTATATCCAACACCGTTTTTTAGCTCACTGCACCATCCCAGTTTCAGAACCTGGCTGTATGCAAATTAGTCTGTTCCTGTCCCAGTGCATGATGGGAACAGGGCAAACCAAACTACAAAAGCCAATTCTTACACTGGGAAGGAAACAAGCTCCCGGGGACCGGTTTCTGGCATTACAGCCGTCTTCGGCCCGGTTTGCTTGAATCCTGATGGTGCAATGAGCAAGGGTCTCACATCTGAGAATACCCTTCCACGCTTAGGGTGGACACTAACACAGCTGAGGAAGCAGAAACTGCGTGGGCAGAAGTGAGGAGCCCAATAGTAGCCCCAGCCCTCCGCACAACCGTGTTATTACCCGCGGCGGACCAGGACTGGAGGAAAATCTAGATGCGAATTGGAGCAGCTAAGGAGGTGTAGGCAAGCAGAATCAAGTAAAGTGCAAGTGCATGCAGGTAGGAGACATTGTTAAAAAGCACAGAGTAATTCAGCCACACATATACAATTTTAAAAGTATTAAAAACATAGTAGCGGGCATGAAACACTAAATCCTACTGCTGTCCGCTGCACACTTCCGTTTACATTGGGAATATATTGGCTAATGCCTATGATGCAGACTGGATCGCTAACGCAGCAGGGGAAGCGGAAACGGCATGGAAACAGGGGCTCAAATTGGATCATGAATTCAAAGCTCTTCTGAACAAGGGCCCCCAAAATATGTTTTGCCCAGGGCCCACAAAATCCTGAAGATGTCCCTGGCCATGCACTCTGTATACACATCTCGAAGGGGACCTCTTTTCCCGAATATAGCCCGCCTGAAGCCCTGATCGTGACTGGCAATTTGGGGAAAGGGGGTATTTCCCACATTTATCGTTCCCTCACAAATAACATCCCCAATTCCCTCTCCTATCCCCGGGATAAGTGAGAGGATTGGATTGGCTGTCTAGATGATGCTGATTGGAGAGATGCCCTGATGGCCCCCAAAACAGTTACTGTTTCAGCGCGGCTCCAATTAGTTCAAATATACTATTTACATGCGGCTTACCTCACGCCATTGCGCCTTCATCGCTCTGGGCTCCGGCCTGATGCTTCCTGTCCCTGCTGTTGCTGCCACCGGTCCCAGGATACTTGTTTCCGGTCCAGGGAAGACATGGCTTGGCAGTTCGGACTGGACTGTTCCCATGAGGCAAAGGGTTTGACTGATTTGCATATGGCCATGTCTGAACTGGGGTGGCTGAGTGAGCTAAAGAATGGTGATGGATTAAACCCAGATCATTTGACTGGGGGTGAGTGTTTGATTTGGCCAAACGCTCCGTCCATCATCCCCTTTTGTTTCGCTTTGTTCGCCCTAAGTTGGCAGGGTATGCTCAGACGTGAGTCCCTTGCTCACTTGGCCACTGGATTCAAGATAGCCTGGCTGATGAGGATTATGAATCCGAAACCGGTCCCAGGATACTTATTTCCGGTACAGGGAAGACATGGCTTGGCAGTTCGGGCTGGACTGTTCCCATGAGGCACATGGTCAGACTGATTTGCATATGGCCATGTCTGAACTGGGGTGGCTGAGTGAGCTAAAGAATGGTGATGGATTAAACCAAGATCATTTGACTGGGGGTGAGTGTTTGATTTGCTCAAACGCTCCGTCCATCATCCCCTTTTGTTTCGCTTTGTTCGTCCTAAGTTGGCAGGGTATGCTCAGATGCGAGTCCCTTGCTCACTTGGCCACTGGATTCAAGATAACCTGGCTGATGAGGATTATGAATCCGAAACCGGTCCCAGGATACTTGTTTCCGGTCCAGGGAAGACATGGCTTGGCAGTTCGGGCTGGACTGTTCCCATGAGGCACAGGGTCAGACTGATTTGCAAATGGCCATGTCTGAACTGGGGTGGCTGAGTGAGCTAAAGAATGGTGATGGATTAAACCCAGATCATTTGACTGGGGGTGAGTGTTTGATTTGCTCAAACGCTCTGTCCATCATCCCCTTTTGTTTTGCGTTGCTGCCACCAAGCAGATTTTTATCACATGGTATGGCTCTGTCCCGCTATTATGCACTACTGGGAGCTAGTGACAGCTGAACTTACTGAGGTCCTGGGCTGGGAGGTCCCGCTGAACACGATAACCATACTTTTAGTTGTTACTGATGGTTTGGACGGGAACAAGGCAGAGAAGCTTTGTCTCACCACGGCACTGATGGTAGCTAAACGGGATATTGCAGCCCTTTAGTTGGACCTGTCGGCCCCTTCCATGACACGGTAGTGCAGAGGGGTAGATTGGCATGCAGCGCAGGAGCAACTAATGTATGCAGCCCGCGGCTGTCCCAAAAAGATTTGAAGGGTGTTGGGTAAATGGGTCGGGGTGGTAGAAGACTGAACTTTCCTGAGGCTTACCTATGGACATGGATGAGGACATTGTTGCTTGCTATTTCTAGCTGGATTCATGTGTGTGGGGGTATTATTCCCCTCATTTTTGTCACTGTTCTGTACTGATCACTGTGCGAAAAGCTGGCTTTGTTCTTCTTGCTGCAAATGTGTTAATTCAAAATCGTTAATTCAAAATCAATAAAATTGATTATCAAAAAAAAGAATGTTCTCCAGGTATATAATTAGACGAATGCCCCTTGCTCTTAGGAACGAGGCGACAAATCTCATTACCTTGGTGAAACACCAAGGGGTAGAAGAGAGACCGAAGGTGAGAGCCTGAAATTGGTATAGATGATTTCTCCACACGAACTAAAGGAAGGATTGGTGAATTTCGGCCATGGGAATGGTGAAGTAAGCGTCCTTTAGGTCTAGCTTAACTAACCAGCCTCCCTTTAATAATAGATCCCTGAGGAGATAGATGCCCTCCATCTTGAAGTGCCGGTAGACCAAACATTTATTTCATTCCCTTAAGTTTATGACACGTCTCCAACCCTTGCCCTTTTTTTCCACAAGAAAAAATGTGCTTATAAGGTGGCGCAGAGGGGTAGATTGGTATGCAGCGCAAGAGCACCTAATGTATGCAGCCTGCGGCTGTCCCAAAAGGTTTTGAAGGGTGTGGGGTAAATGGGTCGGGGTGGTAGAAGACTGAACTTTCCTGAGGCTCACCTATGGACATGGATGAGGACATTGTTGCTTGCTATTCCTAGCTGGATTCATGTATGTGGGGGTATTATTCCCTTAATTTTTGTCACTGTCTGTACTGATAACTGTGCGAAAAGCTGGCTTTGTTCTTCTTGCCGCAAATGTGTTAATTCGAAATCGTTAATTCAAAATCAATAAATTGATTATCAAAAAAAGAATGTTGTCCAGGTATATAATTAGACGAATGCCCATTGCTCTTAGGAACGAGGTGACTGATCTCATTACGTTGGTGAAACACCAAGGGGCAGAAGAGAGACCGAAGGGGAGAGCCTGAAGTTGGCATAGATGATTTTACCACACAAACTAAAGGAAGGATTGGTGGATTTAGGCCATGGGAATGGTGAAGTAAGAATCCTTTAGGTCTAGCTTGACTAACCAGTCTCCCTTTAATAATAGGTCCCTGAGGAGATAGATGCCCTCCATCTTGAAGTGCCGCTAGACCAAAAATGTGTTTCACTCTCTTAAGTTTATGACAAGTCTCCAACCCTTGCCCTTTTTTTCCACAAGAAATAATGTGCTTATAAATCTTAACACTTCTAAGGGGACCTTTATTATTGCTCCTTTCAGAAGCATGGAGGAGATCTCTTCCTCTATAATTATTTGTTGATCTAAAGAAAGAGGAAAGGCTCTCAGGAAAGAGATTTGAGTGCGAGTATGAATAACATCTATCATAAATCCCTTGACGGTGTTTAGGACCTAAGGGTCTTGAGTGATCAATCTCCAATTGTGAGAAAAGTGTTTGAGTCTGCCACCCACTTTTAGAGGGAAAGGAGGGGAAGGGAGAGTACTCACTTGTAGAGATGTTGGAATTGGGATTTCCGCGGGATCTGAATCCTCTGCTGCGTTGTCCTATACCTCTCTGGGGTAGAATTGAGGTACATTGTACTGTACATTGTACCCTCTTCCGTAACCACTGGGTCTAGAATAGGGCCTTTCATTAAAGTGGCCGGAAGAGAGGCCCCGTCTTCCGGCCCGTCCAAAAAGGTTGTGGTTAAATACCCTACGCATATTTTGTTGTGCCTTATCTAGGGCAGTGAATGTGGAGATGTATTTCCCCAGAGATTTGCTGAGGTCTTCACCAAAGAGTAACACTTTGGGGCTTTGTGAAGGCTCTTTATCTGCCATGTCACTTAATTTTGGGTTTATTTTGGTTAGAAGGATTCTACGTCTCTCAGCGTTCATGCTTGAGTTGGCATTTCCCAGCAGTATTATTGAACTCTGACTCCATCCCCTGATTAGGTCGGTATTGAGGGGAGTGTCGTTGATGTGGCTATCTCAGCGGAATCTAGAATTCTGGCTAGAGGACCCAGTACGTCGAGGAGACGGTCTTGGCATCCTTTAAGAGATCTTTCCATCCCTTTTCTAGGATCCCAACCCAATTTAAAAAGAAATTTAATTAGTTATTGCGACCCAATTTAAAAGGAAATTTAATTAGTTCAGGGTCCAAGTTGGGGGTATAGCAAGTCTTATCTTCAATACAGGGTCTAGAGCATTCAGCCCTAAGACTATTATGGGTATCCCTCTCTAATAGGTTTCTTAACTACTTTTTTATGAATTTAGCAATGTGGTCTTGAGGGGACCACTCTGAGCTTCTTGGATGTTTGAGTTTTAATGGGGAGAACATTTCTTCTCCAAAGGGGTTAAGGATAATATATTTAGAAGATGATGGGAGTTCCTCTTCCAGGTTGAATTCTTGGTCATCCTCATCGAGGTCGAGGGCATACTCATCGGGTATGTCTAATGACTCAATATCGTTAAAATCATTATCTCCCATGTCGTAAAGAGCATTATGATATGTTGTGCTGCTAAGGACACCCGTGTGTTTTGTGCCGCCAGGGACACCCATGGAGTTCGAGGCGCAGGCCCTCCATTAGAAGTTGAGGTGCTAAGACCTCCCTGATGTAATGAGGTGCTAGGACCTCCCATGCTCTTATCAGTATTTTTACTTTTCTTAAGAGATGTCATCAGAGCAGTGAGGATTCAAGATCTCTGTGACTTTCTCCTCTTCAGGGAGTGACCTTTTGGACGACATGATCTGACTTAGGGTTGCTGCAACTCTCCTCGTAGAGTCTGGGGCCCCAGGCACTCACTATAGATATAACAACATATGGAGAACCTGGGTACGTGGGTACGTTGGTGCCTGGAAAGGAACTTGGATTCCTTGGAGGCACCTATTGTTGACATAGTTAACTTCCTAGTCGAACAATTCGAAAGAGGTCTTAGCTATAGATCTATCAATTGTTATAGATCTGCGATTTCTGCTGGCAATGTCCTTGCCAATTGTTAGGAATTAGAAGGGTACTTATCTCCTTTTCCCCCTCTGTTTGGGCATGCATGAGCAGGACTGCTGGCACGTGCGCAACATTGGTACATTGCGGGGTATAAAACAGGCCGTCAACTGGTCCTCATTGCTTGGTTTCGCTTCCCGGTCTTCTTACCCGGATGGACTTCGCCTTGGCTTCCTGTTTCCTGCTTCCCGGATCATCTGTCTTCGTCTCCCCTCCAGAACTTGCCGCTTGCAGGCGCTTCATGCTTTAGGAAATTGTTCTTGTCGCTCTTCCCTCCCCTTTCCTAATGGATGCAATAGTGCTGGGTTTTCTGGTCTTATTTCTCTACTCACGTTATGGGAGTAACATTACCGGACTTACAGGTACACGGCAGCGAGCCCGTTTCTTTCGTTTAAGTTACACTATTACTTCCTGGATATCTGCATACTATCACCATTGTTTTCTGGATTTGGAGCACAATAGGGTTCTTTTTTACATCCTTATGGGGATATAGTTTACGGACATGGGTTTTACCGTTTTTGAGTTGCTTTTCATAGTTTCAAGGATGGGGTTTTTTAATGTCTAATTGAGACTTTTTCCCCCTTGCACATGATTCATGAGGATAATCGTTTCTGGATATAGGAGGAATCTCCTTTCCTTTCCCTTTTTTTTGCCTCATGACAATGAGTGTGGATTTAATATATCCTTGATGGATGGGCGACTGGTGCTCATACTACTGGTAAGGGTGTATTTCTCTTTGCACTAAGCAGTGCCTGATCATGCATGTTCTTGGGTAATGTCCATGATTGTAAAGCTAAACATATTTTCTTTGTTTCCCTACAGGGTACAGGAGTTCCTACTTACCTGTAGCAGTCCGCATGGAGTGTGTTGTGCAGGTGTTGATCCTTTGTTATGTTATGTTATGTTATGTTATGTTACGAGCATTTATTACGCGCACAGCTGCTCCAGCAAAGGAGCGTCCCGGCGCCTGACAAGGGGGCCGCATAACACAACTAGATAAAAGGGAAGAAACTAAGGGAACAGAAAGGTCTTAACAGCCTTGCGAAATGGGAACAGATCAGCAAGGGTCCGAATTTCAAATGGTAGAGCATTCCACAGGGCAGCAGCATGAACACGAAAGGAGCGTCCCCCAGCCCGACTAAGTTTAAAACGTGGAACTACTGCCAATTCGCGGTCTGATGAACGTAGAGAGCGACCTGGAATGTAAGGAGACAGAAGGTTCTGAAGAATCTGGGCAGGGGATCCTTTAAGGATCTTGTAGGACATACAAAGCACTTTGAAATGGATCCTCTGCCTAATTGGTAACCAATGAAGGGAGCGCAAGGTGTTAGTGACAGAACAAGACCTGGGTAAACCTACAACCTGCTCTGGCAGCTGCATTTTGCACACGTTGGAGACGGATGAGTTCCGCCTGATTCATCCCTATAAAGAGGGAGCTAGCATAGTCGAGCCGAGACAACACCGTCGCCTGTACCACGAGCTGTCTGGTCGAGGCATCGAAGAATTTAAGTGCAGGTCTCAAGTTGCGCAGGAGGTGTGGCATACAAAGCTAAGGGTGGGGTCCAGCCACACCCCAAAGTTTTTTATCTCCGAAACCGGAGTAGGGGTGGGACCCAGCTCTGAGGGCCACCATGCATCGCCCCAAAGTTCCGCTCGTTGGCCAAAGACCATAATTTCTGTCTTTTTAGCGTTGAGTTGGAGACAGTTGGACGTCATCCAACTGGCCACCGCCCGTAGTCCATCCCGGAATCTTGGGGCCTCCACTCCAGAATCCCCGCTGATCGTGACCGCTAGCTGAGTGTCGTCAGCGTATGACACCATGGTCATACCCTACTGCTTTACGACCTCAGCCAGCGGCCTCACGTATAGATTGAACAACGTGGGACTCAGCGAGGATCCCTGCGGGACCCCAAGGGTCAGGGGATGAGATTTGGACTGATGGGGCGGAACAGCCACGCAGAAAGAACGGTCAGCCAGGAACGAGCGGAACCACTGAAGAGCGACGCCAACCACGCCCGCTTCCTCAAGGCGCTGCAGAAGGATCCCGTTCGAGACGGTGTCAAAGGCGGCGCTCAGATCTTGTGTTGTCCCTTTTTACCCCCACCATATCCCTGTGTTACTATTTTACTGTGTCTACCTTAGTGGTAGCTGCCAGAACAGGGGTAGTGGACTGGGCATATCTTCGCTCCTGCAGTGTTGGGTGGAATCTGGTGGTATCAGGACATCAATGGTAAAACAATAAATATTGGCCCAAACACCAGGGCACTCGCAATGAGTCATAATGAGGAAAAGGATTTGGGTTCAGGCTCGCAAGTGCTGGATGGGCGAATTACAATTAATGCCCACTGCAGAGAATTCTAATCACTGTTAATGCTATGAGTAGTGAGTATTAAAGCTTAGTTAACTATGAAAAGTCTTTGAAAGTACAAGAAATAATAAATAGGTTTTAAGCATAGGATTAGCACAGTATGCACTGTGCTTTTCCTATGCTTAAAAACCTACCTCCCTCTGTCCACTTACCTTTCAATATTTTGTCCCTCAATAGTGTGCTAATTCTATTCTGTCCCACTGCTATTTCTAAAAAATTCTTTGGATAGGGTGGTTGCCATGGGAAGCCTTGTTGGAGTAGGTACTGCGTTAACCCATATGGTGGCTATCCCCATTGTGGTGCGAAGTACTCTCCAGGGATGTGCGGTTCTTGGAGTCTGGGGTTTTGCCTACTGTTTCTCCTCCCCCGGCCCCTCTTGTTGGTATTCTCACAGCCCCTTAACTCATTCTGTATAACACAGAACTGTCCTGTCCTATATCCATCTCCTGTCTTACCGATACTCCTTTAAAATAGACTTAATTTCCCAGGATCCTCTGTAACAGTGGAAGTCTCCTATTAGCTCCCACAGGAGTGTGCCACGCACAATTAACATGGTCACGCTGAAAGCTGGGCCCTGAGGTACGGAGCACAAGCCCCTCCTGGGCCGGACTGGTCGTGCATACTATACGTGATCCCAGACTCTGAGATCACGTGCCTGCTACTGTGGCCACAATCCTCAAAACGAATGCACCCGATGGGTGGGGTCACTTCTCCTCATTCCATGTAATTACGGATTTCCTGGTCCCAAGCAGGTGTAAATTGTTAAGCATAATATGACTGATAATTAACACAACAGGTGGATTGGCCAGCCTGGGGAGCCAGTTTACCTTTAAATAGAAACTGGTTTTGCTACACCTTTTCTGTACCAGTCAGCTGTTCGATGGGGCACAATAGGATCTATGCGGGAGCTTTACCTGGACATAGTAAGTAAGATGATGTGGATATAAAAAGAGCAGTTCTTACAAATTTATATTGGACACTGCATCACTGTCTTAAGACTTGAGGAGTGTCCGCAGGCTCAGGGGGACAATATGTTTTTCTCACTGTTTCCTGTATTATTATTTCTCTCTCCTCCTGTTCTCTTCTATCATGGGATCACACACATTAGAGTGTGACTATAGGAGGCGTCCACCCTGAACAGACCATGAGGCAACTAGGCCTTGAGCACTAGGTTAAGAATCCACACTAGGATTTCATTACAAGAACGGAGGATACATTATGCATTATTCCTTTAATGCAGTCCAAGCAGCCTCTTACATCACACTATTAAAAGGTTCCAGAATAGAACAATAGCAAAGCATAAAAGGCATGAGCCATCAACAATCTGCCTCTTTTAAATCCGCCCTGAAACAGATCTGGCCACCATTGAGGTGATTCCCAAGTCTCAGCCTCCCTTGGCCCACTGCTCTGATTACTGCCCTATTTCCTTTTCAAATCAAAACTCAAAATATTTGCTTCAGTTTTGGCACACCGCATACGCCCTCACATGGACATGTTGGACCAACAACAACTGACTCCCTATATGTCTTTACTCCTCGTGGATTTAAAGAAAGCATTTGATTCCGTGGACTGGCGGTATCTGGAGGCAGTGTTGTCGGAGATGGGATTTGGGCCCCCTTTCGTAATTTGGTCAAGAACCTTTACTGCAAGCCGTGGACCCAGGTGATGGTTAACGGAGCCCTTTCACGCCTCTTCCCCATTCGAAGAGGCATGAGACAGGATTGCCCCCTCTCGCCCCTCCTTTTCGCGTTAGCGATGGAGCCTTTGCCTCGCTCATCCCGCTGACCCGCTTCTCAAGGGGTGGCAATGGCCGGCCTGGCGGAGGACAAGATTGCCCTCTACGCCAACGACGTCTTGATCTTTCTGTCTGACCCAGCCCGCTCAGGGCCTCGATGTCTTTGAGCCCTGCGCCTATTTGAGCGTGTCTCTGGTCTCCGATTGAATGTGGCCAAGTCGGTCCTGGTCCCCCTTCATCTGTCGAGAGAATGTTTCGATTGGCAGTCCTCGATCCCTCTTTGGCGACAGTTGTTCAAGTACTTGGGGATCTGGGTGGCGCTCCTTCCTGATCTCGCCTGGTCTCTCAACGTCACTCTTCTGGTGATAGAGGTTTGCGCCAATCTCCTTCGATGGCAAACGCTGCCACTGAACCTCATGGGCAGGATCGCCCTTTTTAAGATGATGGTCCTGCCCAGTTTCCTCTATATGCTCCAAAACCCGCCCCTCACCTTCTCGTGGTCCTGGTTCCGAGAGATGGACGGTTTGGCCACTACATTCCTGTGGGAAGGTTGGAGGCCGAGATTGGTCCTCAATCAATGCAGGATTCCGTCCTTTGACGGGGGGTTAGGAATAACGAACTTACATCTATATTATCCAGGCTTCCCACCGTGCATGACTGGTTTAATGGTGGCTGGGCGGATCCAGCCTACTGCCTGGAGTTGCATGCCCTGGGTTTTTCGGGTATTCAAGGGATGCTCAATGGAACCGCTATCCCCACACTCTGCCAGTAGTTACTCGTGGGGTGTTTTTGGCCTGGCGCACCAACCTGCGCCACACCCGCTGGTCAGGCAGACTAACCCAATATACCCCTTTGTGGTGAGGAACATGGCTCAAAGACGTCACTGCTCTCTCTGGTTTTAGAGCCTGGGATCTCATAGGAATTTCTCAGCTGGGAGATGTTTGGTGACGGAGCCACATATGCACATTTTCAGACCTGCAGACCCGGTTCTCCCTCCACACCTCTCAGTTCTTCTGCTATCTTCAGCTGCGCCATGCACAGAGACGTTTTAATGCATGGGCAAAGTGGGCTATGGCCCAGGACCCCAACCTTTCAGGGTGCCCCCTGACAGAGTCATCTCCGTTCTTCAGAGTTTTGCCCTAATGACCGGGAATATTTCTTAAACAGATTGTTTTAAATACTGTCTTCCGTTAACTTATTTTTTATGTACCTGATGTGTGAGAGTCTAGTACAGCCATTTTACAGAGAAATGTTGTGTTTATGTTTCATGCAATATACATAAAAAAAGTTTCTTTTAGATCAAAACAAGGCCTAACATATAAGAAATTGGAGGACGTCACAGAGATTATTTGCAGTAATATTGGTGAGCTGCTGCTGTGTTACAATATTGAAAACACACTTAACTATCCCTGAATATTAGATGTACACACAATTAGGGCCTTATTTATGAGAAGTGATGCAACACTGTGTGAAAACAGGGATGCGTCACTTCTTAGTGCGCCCTCCTTGCAACATGACGCATCATGCCCCAAGGAGTACCAGATATGTCAGTATTTCTGACGCATCTGAAGGTGCAAAAGTGATGCATTGCTGGGGGGTGTCTGAAAATAGACCAACTCCAGCAATGTGTCCTTTCACATGGGGCAAGCCCCATGTGAAAGGGCCTGCATGAGTCTTATGTCTGCTGTGAGGCAGGTGTAAGATATTGAAGCAATGGCGTCCTAGAAGTGGCGCACTGAGTTCTCATAGATTTCAATGCGCCACTTCAACAAGGCTTTTTGTGGGGTAACACCCACCCTGCATACATTATACCTGGTGCAGGTATAATGTGGTGCAGGGGTTTACAAAGTGACACATGTTATATTATGTTATGTTATGTTAGTTATTCTTGTATCGCGCGTGAATCACCCAGGGGCATCTCAGCGCTTTACCTGAAGGAGGAACCTCAATGGGGAAGAGAAGACCGGCGTGGTGCTGAGTATTAGAACAACCAAGTCTTTAGTTGTTTCCTAAAGGACATGTAGTTTGTGGATTCCCGCAGTGTCAATGGAAGCAAGTTCCAGAATTTTGGAGCTACGAACGAAAATGCTCTGCCGCCTGTGCAGGTGAGTCGAATCCTGGGGACATTCAGAAGGGCTAGGGAATTGGATCTAAGGTTGCATTCATTTGACTGCTTAGTGAGTTTATTTCTAAGGTGGGCTGGGCCCTCACCTCTGAGCACTTTGAAGGTCAGACAGCAGATTTTAAATACGGAGCGCATTTGGATTGGTAGCCAATGTAGCTGTTTAAGAATCTGCCTAGATGCGTCACTTTGTAAATTGGGTGCAACTTGGCACATTTTTTACGCTGCCGTTGCATCACAAAAAGTGACGCACCAGCGGCATAAAAGTGAAACAAGGCCTCATAAATAAGGCCTTTAGAACTTGGATGAGTGTTCCTTTGCACTGTCAGGGACCTAATGAAATAAAATGAAAAGATATAGTGTATTTAAAAAAGTGTGCAGCTACTCAGATTTGAGTGTCCTGGCGCATGACAGCAGGAGGAAAACGTGCGTAAAAGACCCATCAGTTATTAAAGAGCCAGGTTTTTAAGTTCTTCCTGAAAGAGAGTAGACCTGTAGTTAGGTTCAGAGACTCAGGGAGTCTATTCCAGAAATATGCGCCTAGAAAGCAGAGGGATCTGCCTCCAGTGCAGCCATGGCATATTTTAGGCACGATGGCCATATTGGCATTGGAAGATCTTAGGGGTCTAGATGGTGTGCAGCAATTAACACGCTTATTTATGACGTCGGCTCCTAAGCCGTGGAAAGTTTTAAATAAGATGGTCATCGCTTTGAAATCGATCCATTTTTTTATGTGGAGCCAATGTTGAGACTTAAGAATAGGGGTCATACTATATCTGGGTTTAGGTCTCTGGATTGGCTCTGGCTGACGCGTTTTGTACCACTTGTAGGCTCTGAATAAGGGATTTGGGAAGATCGAGATACATGCTGTTGACATAGTCTAGCTTTGATGTCACCAGAGCATGCGCCACGATCTTTCTGCTCAAGCGGTAACAGATGCAGGAATTGTTTCTGCATCCAGAGTATGCCAAAGCAAGCGGCAGTTAGATTTTGGATTTGAAAGCGCATGTAGAATGCCTTGTCTATGACAAATCCTACGTTTTTGACTTTCTCCATTTCTGCGGGCGGGGCGGCAGATCTTTTGGCCACCAAGAGTTCCAGTCAGGTGTTTCTGCATTACCAAAGAAAACAACTTCAGTTTTGTTAGGATTGCACTTCAGCTGATTGATCTTAAGCCAGTTAAAAACCTTTGTGATGCAAGACCTAATCATTGCCCCATAAAAGTCGGTTCTTTTTTCACCTGTAAAAATCAGCTTAGTGTCATCAGCATAGGAAAGAATGTTGGAGCCCTCTTCCTCTACCAGAAATGCAAGGGGGGTAGATTTATATTAAAAAGGGAAGGACTGAGAATGGAGCACTGAGGGACACCTACATTCATGGCTGGAACCGGGGATGAGAAAAGGGGGAGCCAGATGCCCTGAGATCTATTTGCCAAGAAGGATGACATCCAGGTTAAGGTTGTCCCCCCAGGCCACTGTTAACAAGTTTCTCCAGGCGCCTCTCATGTAGGACCATATCGATGGCCACCGACAGATCGAGCAGTATCAGCACAGCCTTGCCTCCCTGGTCCAGCTTAACCTTGAGAAATTCAGTCATTTCCAGCAAAGCGGACTCCGTACTGTAGTGAGCCCTAAAACCGGATTGGGACTCATGAAGGAGCTTCCCATCTTCAATGTGTTTTTGGAGGGCCTTGTGTACATGCTTCTCTGATACTTTGTAGAGGGCCAGAACAAGTGAGATTTGTATATAGTTGGCAGGGTCCTTCGGTTTGCCGTTAGCCGTTTTTTATCAGTGGAAGAATCTTAGCATTCTTCCATAGTTTCAACATGTTGCCTGAAGAAAGGGAAGCATTAAAGAGCTGGTTTACCGTGGGGCTTATGGTGGGAGCTAATAGGTTCAGGATATTCGCTGGACATGGGTCGGTAGTAGAGCCAGACTTAATGCTTTGGAGAAGGGCCAGTGACTCTTCAAGCTGGCACTCAGGGAAAGCTAGTAAAGGTGGAGGATCCAAGAGGTGAAATTTGCTATTAGAACTAAGGATCACAGAGAACCTTTTGTGGGAGAATTGAGCTATTTGATTAGACCATTCTTTCGTGCATGGCCCTTCCTTTGTGCTGGTTTTCAGGGCGGTAAAGGATTTACCTGTGCTAAAGATTTCCTTACTCTTATTTTGAGCATTTTCTAGCTTGGTTTGAAAGAAGTTCTTCTTGTCTGCCTTCCCAAGAATGTAATGAGCTTTTAAGGTGTCTTTATATACCTTCCTATCCTCAGGTAGATAGGATTTACGCCATTTCTGTTCCATTTTTCTACAATTTCTTTTGCTAGATGTGAGGGAATCGTGAAACCATGGAGCTGGTGGCGCTGACCTCTTTGAGGAGTGACAAACAACCAGTACCGCTGCACCAATGTTGGTTCGGAGCCATGAATCTATTGAGAGGGCGTCCGAGTCAGGAAAGCCAGACAGCTTCGGTGAGGAACGACCGAGGGAGTCTGCTAACATCGGGATGGATATTTTATGGAACGCCCTGTAATTAGGGACCTTCTGCCTTGTAATAGCCCGAGGGGTTGTGGCAGAGTTGGGAATGATGAATTTTAATAGGAGGTGGTCAGACCAGGTACTGGGAAGAGGCAGGCTTACTGATATGTCAAAGTTGTGAAAGATTTGGTCTAGGGTATGCCCTTATCATGGGTGGCCGAAGAAATAGATGGAAACATGTTGCAGGCCTGCAGCGTCTCCAACAAGGAAATTGTTTGAGGGTCTCTTCCATTGTCCATATGTATATTTTAATCTCCCAGAATAAGGCAGTTGTTGTATTTTAAGGCCAGGGAAATGGTGGCTGTATTAAGCATAGTAATAAAATTTCCAATTGCACAGGGAAGTCTGTAAATCAGAAAATCAGCTACGCTATGATGGGGGTATAAGGTACAGTGGAAGCCTAAGGACTCTGCGCCCTCAATGTCTTCCATCAGGATGGGAGAGCAGTCTAGCTTTTGATTGTTAATTATGGTGACTCCTCCCCCTTCCCACTCACCCAGTCGGTCCCTCCCAAGGAGTTTTAACACGTAGGGAAGGCTGAGGTGATAGTAGAGTGGGAGGCTTCAGACAGCCAGGTCTCAGTGAGAAATAAAAGATCAGGCTGTTAGTCTGAAAGTAGGTCATAAATGTGCGGTTCATGCTTTTGCATAGAGCAACAATTTAAAAGGGTGGCCTTCTCTGTTTTATTAAATTGTTTTTACACTTATTGTTGAGTGGGAGGATCTTTTGTGCGAGTTTCCTGGGCTGGAGGAGAGACCAGTTGCACTTATTACATCGAAATTCAATCTCCAAGCTCGGATTAGCAGCTGTACACCGACCTAATGGTAGCCGCCTAAGGCTAAGCAGTTTTTCCCTTTTGTAATATAGTGGAACAAACTCACCAGAGGGGAACTGGGCAGCATGGAGGCCGCCGGCCGCCGCCGGGACGTTGATAGGCACAGAAGGGCTTGCCTTTGGTGCGTCAGCGATGCGCCCGCTGCGTGCGTCCGTTTGCATTGGGAATATATAGGCTAATCCTTTGACGCATCTGGATCACTATATTTACAACAAGGGGTGGTGAGGGACAGAGTCTCTGAATTAAGCAGAAAGCTCTCACCCAGTCAAGAGATCAGGGCTATATCCAACACCGTTTTTTAGCTCACTGCACCATCCCAGTTTCAGAACCTGGCTGTATGCAAATTAGTCTGTTCCTGTCCCAGTGCATGATGGGAACAGGGCAAACCAAACTACAAAAGCCAATTCTTACACTGGGAAGGAAACAAGCTCCCGGGGACCGGTTTCTGGCATTACAGCCGTCTTCGGCCCGGTTTGTTTGAATCCTGATGGTGCAATGAGCAAGGGTCTCACATCTGAGAATACCCTTCCACGCTTAGGGTGGACAAAAATATTTACAACAAAGGGTGGTGAGGGACAGAGTCTCTGAATTAAGCAGAAAGCTCTCACCCAGTCAAGAGATCAGGGCTATATCCAACACCGTTTTTTAGCTCACTGCACCATCCCAGTTTCAGAACCTGGCTGTATGCAAATTAGTCTGTTCCTGTCCCAGTGCATGATGGGAACAGGGCAAACCAAACTACAAAAGCCAATTCTTACACTGGGAAGGAAACAAGCTCCCGGGGACCGGTTTCTGGCATTACAGCCGTCTTCGGCCCGGTTTGCTTGAATCTTGATGGTGCAATGAGCAAGGGTCTCACATCTGAGAATACCCTTCCACGCTTAGGGTGGACAAAAATATTTACAACAAGGGGTGGTGAGGGACAGAGTCTCTGAATTAAGCAGAAAGCTCTCACCCAGTCAAGAGATCAGGGCTATATCCAACACCGTTTTTTAGCTCACTGCACCATCCCAGTTTCAGAACCTGGCTGTATGCAAATTAGTCTGTTCCTGTCCCAGTGCATGATGGGAACAGGGCAAACCAAACTACAAAAGCCAATTCTTACACTGGGAAGGAAACAAGCTCCCGGGGACCGGTTTCTGGCATTACAGCCGTCTTCGGCCCGGTTTGCTTGAATCCTGATGGTGCAATGAGCAAGGGTCTCACATCTGAGAATACCCTTCCACGCTTAGGGTGGACACTAACACAGCTGAGGAAGCAGAAACTGCGTGGGCAGAAGTGAGGAGCCCAATAGTAGCCCCAGCCCTCCGCACAACCGTGTTATTACCCGCGGCGGACCAGGACTGGAGGAAAATCTAGATGCGAATTGGAGCAGCTAAGGAGGTGTAGGCAAGCAGAATCAAGTAAAGTGCAAGTGCATGCAGGTAGGAGACATTGTTAAAAAGCACAGAGTAATTCAGCCACACATATACAATTTTAAAAGTATTAAAAACATAGTAGCGGGCATGAAACACTAAATCCTACTGCTGTCCGCTGCACACTTCCGTTTACATTGGGAATATATTGGCTAATGCCTATGATGCAGACTGGATCGCTAACGCAGCAGGGGAAGCGGAAACGGCATGGAAACAGGGGCTCAAATTGGATCATGAATTCAAAGCTCTTCTGAACAAGGGCCCCCAAAATATGTTTTGCCCAGGGCCCACAAAATCCTGAAGATGTCCCTGGCCATGCACTCTGTATACACATCTCGAAGGGGACCTCTTTTCCCGAATATAGCCCGCCTGAAGCCCTGATCGTGACTGGCAATTTGGGGAAAGGGGGTATTTCCCACATTTATCGTTCCCTCACAAATAACATCCCCAATTCCCTCTCCTATCCCCGGGATAAGTGAGAGGATTGGATTGGCTGTCTAGATGATGCTGATTGGAGAGATGCCCTGATGGCCCCCAAAACAGTTACTGTTTCAGCGCGGCTCCAATTAGTTCAAATATACTATTTACATGCGGCTTACCTCACGCCATTGCGCCTTCATCGCTCTGGGCTCCGGCCTGATGCTTCCTGTCCCTGCTGTTGCTGCCACCGGTCCCAGGATACTTGTTTCCGGTCCAGGGAAGACATGGCTTGGCAGTTCGGACTGGACTGTTCCCATGAGGCAAAGGGTTTGACTGATTTGCATATGGCCATGTCTGAACTGGGGTGGCTGAGTGAGCTAAAGAATGGTGATGGATTAAACCCAGATCATTTGACTGGGGGTGAGTGTTTGATTTGGCCAAACGCTCCGTCCATCATCCCCTTTTGTTTCGCTTTGTTCGCCCTAAGTTGGCAGGGTATGCTCAGACGTGAGTCCCTTGCTCACTTGGCCACTGGATTCAAGATAGCCTGGCTGATGAGGATTATGAATCCGAAACCGGTCCCAGGATACTTATTTCCGGTACAGGGAAGACATGGCTTGGCAGTTCGGGCTGGACTGTTCCCATGAGGCACATGGTCAGACTGATTTGCATATGGCCATGTCTGAACTGGGGTGGCTGAGTGAGCTAAAGAATGGTGATGGATTAAACCAAGATCATTTGACTGGGGGTGAGTGTTTGATTTGCTCAAACGCTCCGTCCATCATCCCCTTTTGTTTCGCTTTGTTCGTCCTAAGTTGGCAGGGTATGCTCAGATGCGAGTCCCTTGCTCACTTGGCCACTGGATTCAAGATAACCTGGCTGATGAGGATTATGAATCCGAAACCGGTCCCAGGATACTTGTTTCCGGTCCAGGGAAGACATGGCTTGGCAGTTCGGGCTGGACTGTTCCCATGAGGCACAGGGTCAGACTGATTTGCAAATGGCCATGTCTGAACTGGGGTGGCTGAGTGAGCTAAAGAATGGTGATGGATTAAACCCAGATCATTTGACTGGGGGTGAGTGTTTGATTTGCTCAAACGCTCTGTCCATCATCCCCTTTTGTTTTGCGTTGCTGCCACCAAGCAGATTTTTATCACATGGTATGGCTCTGTCCCGCTATTATGCACTACTGGGAGCTAGTGACAGCTGAACTTACTGAGGTCCTGGGCTGGGAGGTCCCGCTGAACACGATAACCATACTTTTAGGTGTTACTGATGGTTTGGACGGGAACAAGGCAGAGAAGCTTTGTCTCACCACGGCACTGATGGTAGCTAAACGGGATATTGCAGCCCTTTAGTTGGACCTGTCGGCCCCTTCCATGACACGGTAGTGCAGAGGGGTAGATTGGCATGCAGCGCAGGAGCAACTAATGTATGCAGCCCGCGGCTGTCCCAAAAAGATTTGAAGGGTGTTGGGTAAATGGGTCGGGGTGGTAGAAGACTGAACTTTCCTGAGGCTTACCTATGGACATGGATGAGGACATTGTTGCTTGCTATTTCTAGCTGGATTCATGTGTGTGGGGGTATTATTCCCCTCATTTTTGTCACTGTTCTGTACTGATCACTGTGCGAAAAGCTGGCTTTGTTCTTCTTGCTGCAAATGTGTTAATTCAAAATCGTTAATTCAAAATCAATAAAATTGATTATCAAAAAAAAGAATGTTCTCCAGGTATATAATTAGACGAATGCCCCTTGCTCTTAGGAACGAGGCGACAAATCTCATTACCTTGGTGAAACACCAAGGGGTAGAAGAGAGACCGAAGGTGAGAGCCTGAAATTGGTATAGATGATTTCTCCACACGAACTAAAGGAAGGATTGGTGAATTTCGGCCATGGGAATGGTGAAGTAAGCGTCCTTTAGGTCTAGCTTAACTAACCAGCCTCCCTTTAATAATAGATCCCTGAGGAGATAGATGCCCTCCATCTTGAAGTGCCGGTAGACCAAACATTTATTTCATTCCCTTAAGTTTATGACACGTCTCCAACCCTTGCCCTTTTTTTCCACAAGAAAAAATGTGCTTATAAGGTGGCGCAGAGGGGTAGATTGGTATGCAGCGCAAGAGCACCTAATGTATGCAGCCTGCGGCTGTCCCAAAAGGTTTTGAAGGGTGTGGGGTAAATGGGTCGGGGTGGTAGACGACTGAACTTTCCTGAGGCTCACCTATGGACATGGATGAGGACATTGTTGCTTGCTATTCCTAGCTGGATTCATGTATGTGGGGGTATTATTCCCCTAATTTTTGTCACTGTCTGTACTGATAACTGTGCGAAAAGCTGGCTTTGTTCTTCTTGCCGCAAATGTGTTAATTCGAAATCGTTAATTCAAAATCAATAAATTGATTATCAAAAAAAGAATGTTGTCCAGGTATATAATTAGACGAATGCCCATTGCTCTTAGGAACGAGGTGACTGATCTCATTACGTTGGTGAAACACCAAGGGGCAGAAGAGAGACCGAAGGGGAGAGCCTGAAGTTGGCATAGATGATTTTACCACACAAACTAAAGGAAGGATTGGTGGATTTAGGCCATGGGAATGGTGAAGTAAGAATCCTTTAGGTCTAGCTTGACTAACCAGTCTCCCTTTAATAATAGGTCCCTGAGGAGATAGATGCCCTCCATCTTGAAGTGCCGCTAGACCAAAAATGTGTTTCACTCTCTTAAGTTTATGACAAGTCTCCAACCCTTGCCCTTTTTTTCCACAAGAAATAATGTGCTTATAAATCTTAACACTTCTAAGGGGACCTTTATTATTGCTCCTTTCAGAAGCATGGAGGAGATCTCTTCCTCTATAATTATTTGTTGATCTAAAGAAATTGGAAAGGCTCTCAGGAAAGAGATTTGAGTGCGAGTATGAATAACATCTATCATAAATCCCTTGACGGTGTTTAGGACCTAAGGGTCTTGAGTGATCAATCTCCAATTGTGAGAAAAGTGTTTGAGTCTGCCACCCACTTTTAGAGGGAAAGGAGGGGAAGGGAGAGTACTCACTTGTAGAGATGTTGGAATTGGGATTTCCGCGGGATCTGAATCCTCTGCTGCGTTGTCCTATACCTCTCTGGGGTAGAATTGAGGTACATTGTACTGTACATTGTACCCTCTTCCGTAACCACTGGGTCTAGAATAGGGCCTTTCATTAAAGTGGCCGGAAGAGAGGCCCCGTCTTCCGGCCCGTCCAAAAAGGTTGTGGTTAAATACCCTACGCATATTTTGTTGTGCCTTATCTAGGGCAGTGAATGTGGAGATGTATTTCCCCAGAGATTTGCTGAGGTCTTCACCAAAGAGTAACACTTTGGGGCTTTGTGAAGGCTCTTTATCTGCCATGTCACTTAATTTTGGGTTTATTTTGGTTAGAAGGATTCTACGTCTCTCAGCGTTCATGCTTGAGTTGGCATTTCCCAGCAGTATTATTGAACTCTGACTCCATCCCCTGATTAGGTCGGTATTGAGGGGAGTGTCGTTGATGTGGCTATCTCAGCGGAATATAGAATTCTGGCTAGAGGACCCAGTACGTCGAGGAGACGGTCTTGGCATCCTTTAAGAGATCTTTCCATCCCTTTTCTAGGATCCCAACCCAATTTAAAAAGAAATTTAATTAGTTATTGCGACCCAATTTAAAAGGAAATTTAATTAGTTCAGGGTCCAAGTTGGGGGTATAGCAAGTCTTATCTTCAATACAGGGTCTAGAGCATTCAGCCCTAAGACTATTATGGGTATCCCTCTCTAATAGGTTTCTTAACTACTTTTTTATGAATTTAGCAATGTGGTCTTGAGGGGACCACTCTGAGCTTCTTGGATGTTTGAGTTTTAATGGGGAGAACATTTCTTCTCCAAAGGGGTTAAGGATAATATATTTAGAAGATGATGGGAGTTCCTCTTCCAGGTTGAATTCTTGGTCATCCTCATCGAGGTCGAGGACATACTCATCGGGTATGTCTAATGACTCAATATCGTTAAAATCATTATCTCCCATGTCGTAAAGAGCATTATGATATGTTGTGCTGCTAAGGACACCCGTGTGTTTTGTGCCGCCAGGGACACCCATGGAGTTCGAGGCGCAGGCCCTCCATTAGAAGTTGAGGTGCTAAGACCTCCCTGATGTAATGAGGTGCTAGGACCTCCCATGCTCTTATCAGTATTTTTACTTTTCTTAAGAGATGTCATCAGAGCAGTGAGGATTCAAGATCTCTGTGACTTTCTCCTCTTCAGGGAGTGACCTTTTGGACGACATGATCTGACTTAGGGTTGCTGCAACTCTCCTCGTAGAGTCTGGGGCCCCAGGCACTCACTATAGATATAACAACATATGGAGAACCTGGGTACGTGGGTACGTTGGTGCCTGGAAAGGAACTTGGATTCCTTGGAGGCACCTATTGTTGACATAGTTAACTTCCTAGTCGAACAATTCGAAAGAGGTCTTAGCTATAGATCTATCAATTGTTATAGATCTGCGATTTCTGCTGGCAATGTCCTTGCCAATTGTTAGGAATTAGAAGGGTACTTATCTCCTTTTCCCCCTCTGTTTGGGCATGCATGAGCAGGACTGCTGGCACGTGCGCAACATTGGTACATTGCGGGGTATAAAACAGGCCGTCAACTGGTCCTCATTGCTTGGTTTCGCTTCCCGGTCTTCTTACCCGGATGGACTTCGCCTTGGCTTCCTGTTTCCTGCTTCCCGGATCATCTGTCTTCGTCTCCCCTCCAGAACTTGCCGCTTGCAGGCGCTTCATGCTTTAGGAAATTGTTCTTGTCGCTCTTCCCTCCCCTTTCCTAATGGATGCAATAGTGCTGGGTTTTCTGGTCTTATTTCTCTACTCACGTTATGGGAGTAACATTACCGGACTTACAGGTACACGGCAGCGAGCCCGTTTCTTTCGTTTAAGTTACACTATTACTTCCTGGATATCTGCATACTATCACCATTGTTTTCTGGATTTGGAGCACAATAGGGTTCTTTTTTACATCCTTATGGGGATATAGTTTACGGACATGGGTTTTACCGTTTTTGAGTTGCTTTTCATAGTTTCAAGGATGGGGTTTTTTAATGTCTAATTGAGACTTTTTCCCCCTTGCGCATGATTCATGAGGATAATCGTTTCTGGATATAGGAGGAATCTCCTTTCCTTTCCCTTTTTTTTGCCTCATGACAATGAGTGTGGATTTAATATATCCTTGATGGATGGGCGACTGGTGCTCATACTACTGGTAAGGGTGTATTTCTCTTTGCACTAAGCAGTGCCTGATCATGCATATTCTTGGGTAATGTCCATGATTGTAAAGCTAAACATATTTTCTTTGTTTCCCTACAGGGTACAGGAGTTCCTACTTACCTGTAGCAGTCCGCATGGAGTGTGTTGTGCAGGTGTTGATCCTTTGTTATGTTATGTTATGTTATGTTATGTTACGAGCATTTATTACGCGCACAGCTGCTCCAGCAAAGGAGCGTCCCGGCGCCTGACAAGGGGGCCGCATAACACAACTAGATAAAAGGGAAGAAACTAAGGGAACAGAAAGGTCTTAACAGCCTTGCGAAATGAGAACAGATCAGCAAGGGTCCGAATTTCAAATGGTAGAGCATTCCACAGGGCAGCAGCATGAACACGAAAGGAGCGTCCCCCAGCCCGACTACGTTTAAAACGTGGAACTACTGCCAATTCGCGGTCTGATGAACGTAGAGAGCGACCTGGAATGTAAGGAGACAGAAGGTTCTGAAGAATCTGGGCAGGGGATCCTTTAAGGGTCTTGTAGGACATACAAAGCACTTTGAAATGGATCCTCTGCCTAATTGGTAACCAATGAAGGGAGCGCAAGGTGTTAGTGACAGAACAAGACCTGGGTAAACCTACAACCTGCTCTGGCAGCTGCATTTTGCACACGTTGGAGACGGATGAGTTCCGCCTGATTCATCCCTATAAAGAGGGAGCTAGCATAGTCGAGCCGAGACAACACCGTCGCCTGTACCACGAGCTGTCTGGTCGAGGCATCGAAGAATTTAAGTGCAGGTCTCAAGTTGCGCAGGAGGTGTGGCATACAAAGCTAAGGGTGGGGTCCAGCCACACCCCAAAGTTTTTTATCTCCGAAACCGGAGTAGGGGTGGGACCCAGCTCTGAGGGCCACCATGCATCGCCCCAAAGTTCCGCTCGTTGGCCAAAGACCATAATTTCTGTCTTTTTAGCGTTGAGTTGGAGACAGTTGGACGTCATCCAACTGGCCACCGCCCGTAGTCCATCCCGGAATCTTGGGGCCTCCACTCCAGAATCCCCGCTGATCGTGACCGCTAGCTGAGTGTCGTCAGCGTATGACACCATGGTCATACCCTACTGCTTTACGACCTCAGCCAGCGGCCTCACGTATAGATTGAACAACGTGGGACTCAGCGAGGATCCCTGCGGGACCCCAAGGGTCAGGGGATGAGATTTGGACTGATGGGGCGGAACAGCCACGCAGAAAGAACGGTCAGCCAGGAACGAGCGGAACCACTGAAGAGCGACGCCAACCACGCCCGCTTCCTCAAGGCGCTGCAGAAGGATCCCGTGCGAGACGGTGTCAAAGGCGGCGCTCAGATCTTGTGTTGTCCCTTTTTACCCCCACCATATCCCTGTGTTACTATTTTACTGTGTCTACCTTAGTGGTAGCTGCCAGAACAGGGGTAGTGGACTGGGCATATCTTCGCTCCTGCAGTGTTGGGTGGAATCTGGTGGTATCAGGACATCAATGGTAAAACAATAAATATTGGCCCAAACACCAGGGCACTCGCAATGAGAGTCATAATGAGGAAAAGGATTTGGGTTCAGGCTCGCAAGTGCTGGATGGGCGAATTACAATTAATGCCCACTGCAGAGAATTCTAATCACTGTTAATGCTATGAGTAGTGAGTATTAAAGCTTAGTTAACTATGAAAAGTCTTTGAAAGTACAAGAAATAATAAATAGGTTTTAAGCATAGGATTAGCACAGTATGCACTGTGCTTTTCCTATGCTTAAAAACCTACCTCCCTCTGTCCACTTACCTTTCAATATTTTGTCCCTCAATAGTGTGCTAATTCTATTCTGTCCCACTGCTATTTCTAAAAAATTCTTTGGATAGGGTGGTTGCCATGGGAAGCCTTGTTGGAGTAGGTACTGCGTTAACCCATATGGTGGCTATCCCCATTGTGGTGCGAAGTACTCTCCAGGGATGTGCGGTTCTTGGAGTCTGGGGTTTTGCCTACTGTTTCTCCTCCCCCGGCCCCTCTTGTTGGTATTCTCACAGCCCCTTAACTCATTCTGTATAACACAGAACTGTCCTGTCCTATATCCGTCTCCTGTCTTACCGATACTCCTTTAAAATAGACTTAATTTCCCAGGATCCTCTGTAACAGTGGAAGTCTCCTATTAGCTCCCACAGGAGTGTGCCACGCACAATTAACATGGTCACGCTGAAAGCTGGGCCCTGAGGTACGGAGCACAAGCCCCTCCTGGGCCGGACTGGTCGTGCATACTATACGTGATCCCAGACTCTGAGATCACGTGCCTGCTACTGTGGCCACAATCCTCAAAACGAATGCACCCGATGGGTGGGGTCACTTCTCCTCATTCCATGTAATTACGGATTTCCTGGTCCCAAGCAGGTGTAAATTGTTAAGCATAATATGACTGATAATTAACACAACAGGTGGATTGGCCAGCCTGGGGAGCCAGTTTACCTTTAAATAGAAACTGGTTTTGCTACACCTTTTCTGTACCAGTCAGCTGTTCGATGGGGCACAATAGGATCTATGCGGGAGCTTTACCTGGACATAGTAAGTAAGATGATGTGGATATAAAAAGAGCAGTTCTTACAAATTTATATTGGACACTGCATCACTGTCTTAAGACTTGAGGAGTGTCCGCAGGCTCAGGGGGACAATATGTTTTTCTCACTGTTTCCTGTATTATTATTTCTCTCTCCTCCTGTTCTCTTCTATCATGGGATCACACACATTAGAGTGTGACTATAGGAGGCGTCCACCCTGAACAGACCATGAGGCAACTAGGCCTTGAGCACTAGGTTAAGAATCCACACTAGGATTTCATTACAAGAACGGAGGATACATTATGCATTATTCCTTTAATGCAGTCCAAGCAGCCTCATACATCACACTATTAAAAGGTTCCAGAATAGAACAATAGCAAAGCATAAAAGGCATGAGCCATCAACAATCTGCCTCTTTTAAATCCGCCCTGAAACAGATCTGGCCACCATTGAGGTGATTCCCAAGTCTCAGCCCCCCTTGGCCCACTGCTCTGATTACTGCCCTATTTCCTTTTCAAATCAAAACTCAAAATATTTGCTTCAGTTTTGGCACACCGCATACGCCCTCACATGGACATGTTGGACCAACAACAACTGACTCCCTATATGTCTTTACTCCTCGTGGATTTAAAGAAAGCATTTGATTCCGTGGACTGGCGGTATCTGGAGGCAGTGTTGTCGGAGATGGGATTTGGGCCCCCTTTCGTAATTTGGTCAAGAACCTTTACTGCAAGCCGTGGACCCAGGTGATGGTTAACGGAGCCCTTTCACGCCTCTTCCCCATTCGAAGAGGCATGAGACAGGATTGCCCCCTCTCGCCCCTCCTTTTCGCGTTAGCGATGGAGCCTTTGCCTCGCTCATCCCGCTGACCCGCTTCTCAAGGGGTGGCAATGGCCGGCCTGGCGGAGGACAAGATTGCCCTCTACGCCAACGACGTCTTGATCTTTCTGTCTGACCCAGCCCGCTCAGGGCCTCGATGTCTTTGAGCCCTGCGCCTATTTGAGCGTGTCTCTGGTCTCCGATTGAATGTGGCCAAGTCGGTCCTGGTCCCCCTTCATCTGTCGAGAGAATGTTTCGATTGGCAGTCCTCGATCCCTCTTTGGCGACAGTTGTTCAAGTACTTGGGGATCTGGGTGGCGCTCCTTCCTGATCTCGCCTGGTCTCTCAACGTCACTCTTCTGGTGATAGAGGTTTGCGCCAATCTCCTTCGATGGCAAACGCTGCCACTGAACCTCATGGGCAGGATCGCCCTTTTTAAGATGATGGTCCTGCCCAGTTTCCTCTATATGCTCCAAAACCCGCCCCTCACCTTCTCGTGGTCCTGGTTCCGAGAGATGGACGGTTTGGCCACTACATTCCTGTGGGAAGGTTGGAGGCCGAGATTGGTCCTCAATCAATGCAGGATTCCGTCCTTTGACGGGGGGTTAGGAATAACGAACTTACATCTATATTATCCAGGCTTCCCACCGTGCATGACTGGTTTAATGGTGGCTGGGCGGATCCAGCCTACTGCCTGGAGTTGCATGCCCTGGGTTTTTCGGGTATTCAAGGGATGCTCAATGGAACCGCTATCCCCACACTCTGCCAGTAGTTACTCGTGGGGTGTTTTTGGCCTGGCGCACCAACCTGCGCCACACCCGCTGGTCAGGCAGACTAACCCAATATACCCCTTTGTGGTGAGGAACATGGCTCAAAGACGTCACTGCTCTCTCTGGTTTTAGAGCCTGGGATCTCATAGGAATTTCTCAGCTGGGAGATGTTTGGTGACGGAGCCACATATGCACATTTTCAGACCTGCAGACCCGGTTCTCCCTCCACACCTCTCAGTTCTTCTGCTATCTTCAGCTGCGCCATGCACAGAGACGTTTTAATGCATGGGCAAAGTGGGCTATGGCCCAGGACCCCAACCTTTCAGGGTGCCCCCTGACAGAGTCATCTCCGTTCTTCAGAGTTTTGCCCTAATTACCGGGAATATTTCTTAAACAGATTGTTTTAAATACTGTCTTCCGTTAACTTATTTTTTATGTACCTGATGTGTGAGAGTCTAGTACAGCCATTTTACAGAGAAATGTTGTGTTTATGTTTCATGCAATATACATAAAAAAAGTTTCTTTTAGATCAAAACAAGGCCTAACATATAAGAAATTGGAGGACGTCACAGAGATTATTTGCAGTAATATTGGTGAGCTGCTGCTGTGTTACAATATTGAAAACACACTTAACTATCCCTGAATATTAGATGTACACACAATTAGGGCCTTATTTATGAGAAGTGATGCAACACTGTGTGAAAACAGGGATGCGTCACTTCTTAGTGCGCCCTCCTTGCAACATGACGCATCATGCCCCAAGGAGTACCAGATATGTCAGTATTTCTGACGCATCTGAAGGTGCAAAAGTGATGCATTGCTGGGGGGTGTCTGAAAATAGACCAACTCCAGCAATGTGTCCTTTCACATGGGGCAAGCCCCATGTGAAAGGGCCTGCATGAGTCTTATGTCTGCTGTGAGGCAGGTGTAAGATATTGAAGCAATGGCGTCCTAGAAGTGGCGCACTGAGTTCTCATAGATTTCAATGCGCCACTTCAACAAGGCTTTTTGTGGGGTAACACCCACCCTGCATACATTATACCTGGTGCAGGTATAATGTGGTGCAGGGGTTTACAAAGTGACACATGTTATATTATGTTATGTTATGTTAGTTATTCTTGTATCGCGCGTGAATCACCCAGGGGCATCTCAGCGCTTTACCTGAAGGAGGAACCTCAATGGGGAAGAGAAGACTGGCGTGGTGCTGAGTATTAGAACAACCAAGTCTTTAGTTGTTTCCTAAAGGACATGTAGTTTGTGGATTCCCGCAGTGTCAATGGAAGCAAGTTCCAGAATTTTGGAGCTACGAACGAAAATGCTCTGCCGCCTGTGCAGGTGAGTCGAATCCTGGGGACATTCAGAAGGGCTAGGGAATTGGATCTAAGGTTGCATTCATTTGACTGCTTAGTGAGTTTATTTCTAAGGTAGGCTGGGCCCTCACCTCTGAGCACTTTGAAGGTCAGACAGCAGATTTTAAATACGGAGCGCATTTGGATTGGTAGCCAATGTAGCGGTTTAAGAATCTGCCTAGATGCGTCACTTTGTAAATTGGGTGCAACTTGGCACATTTTTTACGCTGCCGTTGCATCACAAAAAGTGACGCACCAGCGGCATAAAAGTGAAACAAGGCCTCATAAATAAGGCCTTTAGAACTTGGATGAGTGTTCCTTTGCACTGTCAGGGACCTAATGAAATAAAATGAAAAGATATAGTGTATTTAAAAAAGTGTGCAGCTACTCAGATTTGAGTGTCCTGGCGCATGACAGCAGGAGGAAAACGTGCGTAAAAGACCCATCAGTTATTAAAGAGCCAGGTTTTTAGGTTCTTCCTGAAAGAGAGTAGACCTGTAGTTAGGTTCAGAGACTCAGGGAGTCTATTCCAGAAATATGCGCCTAGAAAGCAGAGGGATCTGCCTCCAGTGCAGCCATGGCATATTTTAGGCACGATGGCCATGTTGGCATTGGAAGATCTTAGGGGTCTAGATGGTGTGCAGCGATTAACACGCTTATTTATGACGTCGGCTCCTAAGCCGTGGAAAGTTTTAAATAAGATGGTCATCGCTTTGAAATCGATCCGTTTTTTTATGTGGAGCCAATGTTGAGACTTAAGAATAGGGGTCATACTATATCTGGGTTTAGGTCTCTGGATTGGCTCTGGCTGACGCGTTTTGTACCACTTGTAGGCTCTGAATAAAGGATTTGGGAAGATCGAGATACATGCTGTTGACATAGTCTAGCTTTGATGTCACCAGAGCATGCGCCACGATCTTTCTGCTCAAGCGGTAACAGATGCAGGAATTGTTTCTGCATCCAGAGTATGCCAAAGCAAGCGGCAGTTAGATTTTGGATTTGAAAGCGCATGTAGAATGCCTTGTCTATGACAAATCCTACGTTTTTGACTTTCTCCATTTCTGCGGGCGGGGCGGCAGATCTTTTGGCCACCAAGAGTTCCAGTCAGGTGTTTCTGCATTACCAAAGAAAACAACTTCAGTTTTGTTAGGATTGCACTTCAGCTGATTGATCTTAAGCCAGTTAAAAACCTTTGTGATGCAAGACCTAATCATTGCCCCATAAAAGTCGGTTCTTTTTTCACCTGTAAAAATCAGCTTAGTGTCATCAGCATAGGAAAGAATGTTGGAGCCCTCTTCCTCTACCAGAAATGCAAGGGGGGTAGATTTATATTAAAAAGGGAAGGACTGAGAATGGAGCACTGAGGGACACCTACATTCATGGCTGGAACCGGGGATGAGAAAAGGGGGAGCCAGATGCCCTGAGATCTATTTGCCAAGAAGGATGACATCCAGGTTAAGGTTGTCCCCCCAGGCCACTGTTAACAAGTTTCTCCAGGCGCCTCTCATGTAGGACCATATCGATGGCCACCGACAGATCGAGCAGTATCAGCACAGCCTTGCCTCCCTGGTCCAGCTTAACCTTGAGAAATTCAGTCATTTCCAGCAAAGCGGACTCCGTACTGTAGTGAGCCCTAAAACCGGATTGGGACTCATGAAGGAGCTTCCCATCTTCAATGTGTTTTTGGAGGGCCTTGTGTACATGCTTCTCTGATACTTTGTAGAGGGCCAGAACAAGTGAGATTTGTATATAGTTGGCAGGGTCCTTCGGTTTGCCGTTAGCCGGTTTTTATCAGTGGAAGAATCTTAGCATTCTTCCATAGTTTCAACATGTTGCCTGAAGAAAGGGAAGCATTAAAGAGCTGGTTTACCGTGGGGCTTATGGTGGGAGCTAATAGGTTCAGGATATTCGCTGGACATGGGTCGGTAGTAGAGCCAGACTTAATGCTTTGGAGAAGGGCCAGTGACTCTTCAAGCTGGCACTCAGGGAAAGCTAGTAAAGGTGGAGGTTCCAAGAGGTGAAATTTGCTATTAGAACTAAGGATCACAGAGAACCTTTTGTGGGAGAATTGAGCTATTTGATTAGACCATTCTTTCGTGCATGGCCCTTCCTTTGTGCTGGTTTTCAGGGCGGTAAAGGATTTACCTGTGCTAAAGATTTCCTTACTCTTATTTTGAGCATTTTCTAGCTTGGTTTGAAAGAAGTTCTTCTTGTCTGCCTTCCCAAGAATGTAATGATCTTTTAAGGTGTCTTTATATACCTTCCTATCCTCAGGTAGATAGGATTTACGCCATTTCTGTTCCATTTTTCTACAATTTCTTTTGCTAGATGTGAGGGAATCGTGAAACCATGGAGCTGGTGGCGCTGACCTCTTTGAGGAGTGACAAACAACCAGTACCGCTGCACCAATGTTGGTTCGGAGCCATGAATCTATTGAGAGGGCGTCCGAGTCAGGAAAGCCAGACAGCTTCGGTGAGGAACGACCGAGGGAGTCTGCTAACATCGGGATGGATATTTTATGGAACGCCCTGTAATTAGGGACCTTCTGCCTTGTAATAGCCCGAGGGGTTGTGGCAGAGTTGGGAATGATGAATTTTAATAGGAGGTGGTCAGACCAGGTACTGGGAAGAGGCAGGCTTACTGATATGTCAAAGTTGTGAAAGATTTGGTCTAGGGTATGCCCTTATCATGGGTGGCCGAAGAAATAGATGGAAACATGTTGCAGGCCTGCAGCGTCTCCAACAAGGAAATTGTTTGAGGGTCTCTTCCATTGTCCATATGTATATTTTAATCTCCCAGAATAAGGCAGTTGTTGTATTTTAAGGCCAGGGAAATGGTGGCTGTATTAAGCATAGTAATAAAATTTCCAATTGCACAGGGAAGTCTGTAAATCAGAAAATCAGCTACGCTATGATGGGGGTATAAGGTACAGTGGAAGCCTAAGGACTCTGCGCCCTCAATGTCTTCCATCAGGATGGGAGAGCAGTCTAGCTTTTGATTGTTAATTATGGTGACTCCTCCCCCTTCCCACTCACCCAGTCGGTCCCTCCCAAGGAGTTTTAACACGTAGGGAAGGCTGAGGTGATAGTAGAGTGGGAGGCTTCAGACAGCCAGGTCTCAGTGAGAAATAAAAGATCAGGCTGTTAGTCTGAAAGTAGGTCATAAATGTGCGGTTCATGCTTTTGCATAGAGCAACAATTTAAAAGGGTGGCCTTCTCTGTTTTATTAAATTGTTTTTACACTTATTGTTGAGTGGGAGGATCTTTTGTGCGAGTTTCCTGGGCTGGAGGAGAGACCAGTTGCACTTATTACATCGAAATTCAATCTCCAAGCTCGGATTAGCAGCTGTACACCGACCTAATGGTAGCCGCCTAAGGCTAAGCAGTTTTTCCCTTTTGTAATATAGTGGAACAAACTCACCAGAGGGGAACTGGGCAGCATGGCCGCCGCCGGCCGCCGCCGGGACGTTGATAGGCACAGAAGGGCTTGCCTTTGGTGCGTCAGCGATGCGCTCGCTGCGTGCGTCCGTTTGCATTGGGAATATATAGGCTAATCCTTTGACGCATCTGGATCACTATATTTACAACAAGGGGTGGTGAGGGACAGAGTCTCTGAATTAAGCAGAAAGCTCTCACCCAGTCAAGAGATCAGGGCTATATCCAACACCGTTTTTTAGCTCACTGCACCATCCCGGTTTCAGAACCTGGCTGTATGCAAATTAGTCTGTTCCTGTCCCAGTGCATGATGGGAACAGGGCAAACCAAACTACAAAAGCCAATTCTTACACTGGGAAGGAAACAAGCTCCCGGGGACCGGTTTCTGGCATTACAGCCGTCTTCGGCCCGGTTTGTTTGAATCCTGATGGTGCAATGAGCAAGGGTCTCACATCTGAGAATACCCTTCCACGCTTAGGGTGGACAAAAATATTTACAACAAGGGGTGGTGAGGGACAGAGTCTCTGAATTAAGCAGAAAGCTCTCACCCAGTCAAGAGATCAGGGCTATATCCAACACCGTTTTTTAGCTCACTGCACCATCCCAGTTTCAGAACCTGGCTGTATGCAAATTAGTCTGTTCCTGTCCCAGTGCATGATGGGAACAGGGCAAACCAAACTACAAAAGCCAATTCTTACACTGGGAAGGAAACAAGCTCCCGGGGACCGGTTTCTGGCATTACAGCCGTCTTCGGCCCGGTTTGCTTGAATCTTGATGGTGCAACGAGCAAGGGTCTCACATCTGAGAATACCCTTCCACGCTTAGGGTGGACAAAAATATTTACAACAAGGGGTGGTGAGGGACAGAGTCTCTGAATTAAGCAGAAAGCTCTCACCCAGTCAAGAGATCAGGGCTATATCCAACACCGTTTTTTAGCTCACTGCACCATCCCAGTTTCAGAACCTGGCTGTATGCAAATTAGTCTGTTCCTGTCCCAGTGCATGATGGGAACAGGGCAAACCAAACTACAAAAGCCAATTCTTACACTGGGAAGGAAACAAGCTCCTGGGGACCGGTTTCTGGCATTACAGCCGTCTTCGGCCCGGTTTGCTTGAATCCTGATGGTGCAATGAGCAAGGGTCTCACATCTGAGAATACCCTTCCACGCTTAGGGTGGACACTAACACAGCTGAGGAAGCAGAAACTGCGTGGGCAGAAGTGAGGAGCCCAATAGTAGCCCCAGCCCTCCGCACAACCGTGTTATTACCCGCGGCGGACCAGGACTGGAGGAAAATCTAGATGCGAATTGGAGCAGCTAAGGAGGTGTAGGCAAGCAGAATCAAGTAAAGTGCAAGTGCATGCAGGTAGGAGACATTGTTAAAAAGCACAGAGTAATTCAGCCACACATATACAATTTTAAAAGTATTAAAAACATAGTAGCGGGCATGAAACACTAAATCCTACTGCTGTCCGCTGCACACTTCCGTTTACATTGGGAATATATTGGCTAATGCCTATGATGCAGACTGGATCGCTAACGCAGCAGGGGAAGCGGAAACGGCATGGAAACAGGGGCTCAAATTGGATCATGAATTCAAAGCTCTTCTGAACAAGGGCCCCCAAAATATGTTTTGCCCAGGGCCCACAAAATCCTGAAGATGTCCCTGGCCATGCACTCTGTATACACATCTCGAAGGGGACCTCTTTTCCCGAATATAGCCCGCCTGAAGCCCTGATCGTGACTGGCAATTTGGGGAAAGGGGGTATTTCCCACATTTATCGTTCCCTCACAAATAACATCCCCAATTCCCTCTCCTATCCCCGGGATAAGTGAGAGGATTGGATTGGCTGTCTAGATGATGCTGATTGGAGAGATGCCCTGATGGCCCCCAAAACAGTTACTGTTTCAGCGCGGCTCCAATTAGTTCAAATATACTATTTACATGCGGCTTACCTCACGCCATTGCGCCTTCATCGCTCTGGGCTCCGGCCTGATGCTTCCTGTCCCTGCTGTTGCTGCCACCGGTCCCAGGATACTTGTTTCCGGTCCAGGGAAGACATGGCTTGGCAGTTCGGACTGGACTGTTCCCATGAGGCAAAGGGTTTGACTGATTTGCATATGGCCATGTCTGAACTGGGGTGGCTGAGTGAGCTAAAGAATGGTGATGGATTAAACCCAGATCATTTGACTGGGGGTGAGTGTTTGATTTGGCCAAACGCTCCGTCCATCATCCCCTTTTGTTTCGCTTTGTTCGCCCTAAGTTGGCAGGGTATGCTCAGACGTGAGTCCCTTGCTCACTTGGCCACTGGATTCAAGATAGCCTGGCTGATGAGGATTATGAATCCGAAACCGGTCCCAGGATACCTATTTCCGGTACAGGGAAGACATGGCTTGGCAGTTCGGGCTGGACTGTTCCCATGAGGCACATGGTCAGACTGATTTGCATATGGCCATGTCTGAACTGGGGTGGCTGAGTGAGCTAAAGAATGGTGATGGATTAAACCAAGATCATTTGACTGGGGGTGAGTGTTTGATTTGCTCAAACGCTCCGTCCATCATCCCCTTTTGTTTCGCTTTGTTCGTCCTAAGTTGGCAGGGTATGCTCAGATGCGAGTCCCTTGCTCACTTGGCCACTGGATTCAAGATAACCTGGCTGATGAGGATTATGAATCCGAAACCGGTCCCAGGATACTTGTTTCCGGTCCAGGGAAGACATGGCTTGGCAGTTCGGGCTGGACTGTTCCCATGAGGCACAGGGTCAGACTGATTTGCAAATGGCCATGTCTGAACTGGGGTGGCTGAGTGAGCTAAAGAATGGTGATGGATTAAACCCAGATCATTTGACTGGGGGTGAGTGTTTGATTTGCTCAAACGCTCTGTCCATCATCCCCTTTTGTTTTGCGTTGCTGCCAACAAGCAGATTTTTATCACATGGTATGGCTCTGTCCCGCTATTATGCACTACTGGGAGCTAGTGACAGCTGAACTTACTGAGGTCCTGGGCTGGGAGGTCCCGCTGAACACGATAACCATACTTTTAGGTGTTACTGATGGTTTGGACGGGAACAAGGCAGAGAAGCTTTGTCTCACCACGGCACTGATGGTAGCTAAACGGGATATTGCAGCCCTTTAGTTGGACCTGTCGGCCCCTTCCATGACACGGTAGTGCAGAGGGGTAGATTGGCATGCAGCGCAGGAGCAACTAATGTATGCAGCCCGCGGCTGTCCCAAAAAGATTTGAAGGGTGTTGGGTAAATGGGTCGGGGTGGTAGAAGACTGAACTTTCCTGAGGCTTACCTATGGACATGGATGAGGACATTGTTGCTTGCTATTTCTAGCTGGATTCATGTGTGTGGGGGTATTATTCCCCTCATTTTTGTCACTGTTCTGTACTGATCACTGTGCGAAAAGCTGGCTTTGTTCTTCTTGCTGCAAATGTGTTAATTCAAAATCGTTAATTCAAAATCAATAAAATTGATTATCAAAAAAAAGAATGTTCTCCAGGTATATAATTAGACGAATGCCCCTTGCTCTTAGGAACGAGGCGACAAATCTCATTACCTTGGTGAAACACCAAGGGGTAGAAGAGAGACCGAAGGTGAGAGCCTGAAATTGGTATAGATGATTTCTCCACACGAACTAAAGGAAGGATTGGTGAATTTCGGCCATGGGAATGGTGAAGTAAGCGTCCTTTAGGTCTAGCTTAACTAACCAGCCTCCCTTTAATAATAGATCCCTGAGGAGATAGATGCCCTCCATCTTGAAGTGCCGGTAGACCAAACATTTATTTCATTCCCTTAAGTTTATGACACGTCTCCAACCCTTGCCCTTTTTTTCCACAAGAAAAAATGTGCTTATAAGGTGGCGCAGAGGGGTAGATTGGTATGCAGCGCAAGAGCACCTAATGTATGCAGCCTGCGGCTGTCCCAAAAGGTTTTGAAGGGTGTGGGGTAAATGGGTCGGGGTGGTAGAAGACTGAACTTTCCTGAGGCTCACCTATGGACATGGATGAGGACATTGTTGCTTGCTATTCCTAGCTGGATTCATGTATGTGGGGGTATTATTCCCCTAATTTTTGTCACTGTCTGTACTGATAACTGTGCGAAAAGCTGGCTTTGTTCTTCTTGCCGCAAATGTGTTAATTCGAAATCGTTAATTCAAAATCAATAAATTGATTATCAAAAAAAGAATGTTGTCCAGGTATATAATTAGACGAATGCCCATTGCTCTTAGGAACGAGGTGACTGATCTCATTACGTTGGTGAAACACCAAGGGGCAGAAGAGAGACCGAAGGGGAGATCCTGAAGTTGGCATAGATGATTTTACCACACAAACTAAAGGAAGGATTGGTGGATTTAGGCCATGGGAATGGTGAAGTAAGAATCCTTTAGGTCTAGCTTGACTAACCAGTCTCCCTTTAATAATAGGTCCCTGAGGAGATAGATGCCCTCCATCTTGAAGTGCCGCTAGACCAAAAATGTGTTTCACTCTCTTAAGTTTATGACAAGTCTCCAACCCTTGCCCTTTTTTTCCACAAGAAATAATGTGCTTATAAATCTTAACACTTCTAAGGGGACCTTTATTATTGCTCCTTTCAGAAGCATGGAGGAGATCTCTTCCTCTATAATTATTTGTTGATCTAAAGAAAGAGGAAAGGCTCTCAGGAAAGAGATTTGAGTGCGAGTATGAATAACATCTATCATAAATCCCTTGACGGTGTTTAGGACCTAAGGGTCTTGAGTGATCAATCTCCAATTGTGAGAAAAGTGTTTGAGTCTGCCACCCACTTTTAGAGGGAAAGGAGGGGAAGGGAGAGTACTCACTTGTAGAGATGTTGGAATTGGGATTTCCGCGGGATCTGAATCCTCTGCTGCGTTGTCCTATACCTCTCTGGGGTAGAATTGAGGTACATTGTACTGTACATTGTACCCTCTTCCGTAACCACTAGGTCTAGAATAGGGCCTTTCATTAAAGTGGCCGGAAGAGAGGCCCCGTCTTCCGGCCCGTCCAAAAAGGTTGTGGTTAAATACCCTACGCATATTTTGTTGTGCCTTATCTAGGGCAGTGAATGTGGAGATGTATTTCCCCAGAGATTTGCTGAGGTCTTCACCAAAGAGTAACACTTTGGGGCTTTGTGAAGGCTCTTTATCTGCCATGTCACTTAATTTTGGGTTTATTTTGGTTAGAAGGATTCTACGTCTCTCAGCGTTCATGCTTGAGTTGGCATTTCCCAGCAGTATTATTGAACTCTGACTCCATCCCCTGATTAGGTCGGTATTGAGGGGAGTGTCGTTGATGTGGCTATCTCAGCGGAATCTAGAATTCTGGCTAGAGGACCCAGTACGTCGAGGAGACGGTCTTGGCATCCTTTAAGAGATCTTTCCATCCCTTTTCTAGGATCCCAACCCAATTTAAAAAGAAATTTAATTAGTTATTGCGACCCAATTTAAAAGGAAATTTAATTAGTTCAGGGTCCAAGTTGGGGGTATAGCAAGTCTTATCTTCAATACAGGGTCTAGAGCATTCAGCCCTAAGACTATTATGGGTATCCCTCTCTAATAGGTTTCTTAACTACTTTTTTATGAATTTAGCAATGTGGTCTTGAGGGGACCACTCTGAGCTTCTTGGATGTTTGAGTTTTAATGGGGAGAACATTTCTTCTCCAAAGGGGTTAAGGATAATATATTTAGAAGATGATGGGAGTTCCTCTTCCAGGTTGAATTCTTGGTCATCCTCATCGAGGTCGAGGACATACTCATCGGGTATGTCTAATGACTCAATATCGTTAAAATCATTATCTCCCATGTCGTAAAGAGCATTATGATATGTTGTGCTGCTAAGGACACCCGTGTGTTTTGTGCCGCCAGGGACACCCATGGAGTTCGAGGCGCAGGCCCTCCATTAGAAGTTGAGGTGCTAAGACCTCCCTGATGTAATGAGGTGCTAGGACCTCCCATGCTCTTATCAGTATTTTTACTTTTCTTAAGAGATGTCATCAGAGCAGTGAGGATTCAAGATCTCTGTGACTTTCTCCTCTTCAGGGAGTGACCTTTTGGACGACATGATCTGACTTAGGGTTGCTGCAACTCTCCTCGTAGAGTCTGGGGCCCCAGGCACTCACTATAGATATAACAACATATGGAGAACCTGGGTACGTGGGTACGTTGGTGCCTGGAAAGGAACTTGGATTCCTTGGAGGCACCTATTATTGACATAGTTAACTTCCTAGTCGAACAATTCGAAAGAGGTCTTAGCTATAGATCTATCAATTGTTATAGATCTGCGATTTCTGCTGGCAATGTCCTTGCCAATTGTTAGGAATTAGAAGGGTACTTATCTCCTTTTCCCCCTCTGTTTGGGCATGCATGAGCAGGACTGCTGGCACGTGCGCAACATTGGTACATTGCGGGGTATAAAACAGGCCGTCAACTGGTCCTCATTGCTTGGTTTCGCTTCCCGGTCTTCTTACCCGGATGGACTTCGCCTTGGCTTCCTGTTTCCTGCTTCCCGGATCATCTGTCTTCGTCTCCCCTCCAGAACTTGCCGCTTGCAGGCGCTTCATGCTTTAGGAAATTGTTCTTGTCGCTCTTCCCTCCCCTTTCCTAATGGATGCAATAGTGCTGGGTTTTCTGGTATTATTTCTCTACTCACGTTATGGGAGTAACATTACCGGACTTACAGGTACACGGCAGCGAGCCCGTTTCTTTCGTTTAAGTTACACTATTACTTCCTGGATATCTGCATACTATCACCATTGTTTTCAGGATTTGGAGCACAATAGGGTTCTTTTTTACATCCTTATGGGGATATAGTTTACGGACATGGGTTTTACCGTTTTTGAGTTGCTTTTCATAGTTTCAAGGATGGGGTTTTTTAATGTCTAATTGAGACTTTTTCCCCCTTGCACATGATTCATGAGGATAATCGTTTCTGGATATAGGAGGAATCTCCTTTCCTTTCCCTTTTTTTGCCTCATGACAATGAGTGTGGATTTAATATATCCTTGATGGATGGGCGACTGGTGCTCATACTACTGGTAAGGGTGTATTTCTCTTTGCACTAAGCAGTGCCTGATCATGCATGTTCTTGGGAAATGTCCATGATTGTAAAGCTAAACATATTTTCTTTGTTTCCCTACAGGGTACAGGAGTTCCTACTTACCTGTAGCAGTCCGCATGGAGTGTGTTGTGCAGGTGTTGATCCTTTGTTATGTTATGTTATGTTATGTTACGAGCATTTATTACGCGCACAGCTGCTCCAGCAAAGGAGCGTCCCGTCGCCTGACAAGGGGGCCGCATAACACAACTAGATAAAAGGGAAGAAACTAAGGGAACAGAAAGGTCTTAACAGCCTTGCGAAATGAGAACAGATCAGCAAGGGTCCGAATTTCAAATGGTAGAGCATTCCACAGGGCAGCAGCATGAACACGAAAGGAGCGTCCCCCAGCCCGACTACGTTTAAAACGTGGAACTACTGCCAATTCGCGGTCTGATGAACGTAGAGAGCGACCTGGAATGTAAGGAGACAGAAGGTTCTGAAGAATCTGGGCAGGGGATCCTTTAAGGATCTTGTAGGACATACAAAGCACTTTGAAATGGATCCTCTGCCTAATTGGTAACCAATGAAGGGAGCGCAAGGTGTTAGTGACAGAACAAGACCTGGGTAAACCTACAACCTGCTCTGGCAGCTGCATTTTGCACACGTTGGAGACGGATGAGTTCCACCTGATTCATCCCTATAAAGAGGGAGCTAGCATAGTCGAGCCGAGACAACACCGTCGCCTGTACCACGAGCTGTCTGGTCGAGGCATCGAAGAATTTAAGTGCAGGTCTCAAGTTGCGCAGGAGGTGTGGCATACAAAGCTAAGGGTGGGGTCCAGCCACACCCCAAAGTTTTTTATCTCCGAAACCGGAGTAGGGGTGGGACCCAGCTCTGAGGGCCACCATGCATCGCCCCAAAGTTCCGCTCGTTGGCCAAAGACCATAATTTCTGTCTTTTTAGCGTTGAGTTGGAGACAGTTGGACGTCATCCAACTGGCCACCGCCCGTAGTCCATCCCGGAATCTTGGGGCCTCCACTCCAGAATCCCCGCTGATCGTGACCGCTAGCTGAGTGTCGTCAGCGTATGACACCATGGTCATACCCTACTGCTTTACGACCTCAGCCAGCGGCCTCACGTATAGATTGAACAACGTGGGACTCAGCGAGGATCCCTGCGGGACCCCAAGGGTCAGGGGATGAGATTTGGACTGATGGGGCGGAACAGCCACGCAGAAAGAACGGTCAGCCAGGAACGAGCGGAACCACTGAAGAGCGACGCCAACCACGCCCGCTTCCTCAAGGCGCTGCAGAAGGATCCCGTGCGAGACGGTGTCAAAGGCGGCGCTCAGATCTTGTGTTGTCCCTTTTTACCCCCACCATATCCCTGTGTTACTATTTTACTGTGTCTACCTTAGTGGTAGCTGCCAGAACAGGGGTAGTGGACTGGGCATATCTTCGCTCCTGCAGTGTTGGGTGGAATCTGGTGGTATCAGGACATCAATGGTAAAACAATAAATATTGGCCCAAACACCAGGGCACTCGCAATGAGAGTCATAATGAGGAAAAGGATTTGGGTTCAGGCTCGCAAGTGCTGGATGGGCGAATTGCAATTAATGCCCACTGCAGAGAATTCTAATCACTGTTAATGCTATGAGTAGTGAGTATTAAAGCTTAGTTAACTATGAAAAGTCTTTGAAAGTACAAGAAATAATAAATAGGTTTTAAGCATAGGATTAGCACAGTATGCACTGTGCTTTTCCTATGCTTAAAAACCTACCTCCCTCTGTCCACTTACCTTTCAATATTTTGTCCCTCAATAGTGTGCTAATTCTATTCTGTCCCACTGCTATTTCTAAAAAATTCTTTGGATAGGGTGGTTGCCATGGGAAGCCTTGTTGGAGTAGGTACTGCGTTAACCCATATGGTGGCTATCCCCATTGTGGTGCGAAGTACTCTCCAGGGGATGTGCGGTTCTTGGAGTCTGGGGTTTTGCCTACTGTTTCTCCTCCCCGGCCCCTCTTGTTGGTATTCTCACAGCCCCTTAACTCATTCTGTATAACACAGAACTGTCCTGTCCTATATCCGTCTCCTGTCTTACCGATACTCCTTTAAAATAGACTTAATTTCCCAGGATCCTCTGTAACAGTGGAAGTCTCCTATTAGCTCCCACAGGAGTGTGCCACGCACAATTAACATGGTCACGCTGAAAGCTGGGCCCTGAGGTACGGAGCACAAGCCCCTCCTGGGCCGGACTGGTCGTGCATACTATACGTGATCCCAGACTCTGAGATCACGTGCCTGCTACTGTGGCCACAATCCTCAAAACGAATGCACCCGATGGGTGGGGTCACTTCTCCTCATTCCATGTAATTACGGATTTCCTGGTCCCAAGCAGGTGTAAATTGTTAAGCATAATATGACTGATAATTAACACAACAGGTGGATTGGCCAGCCTGGGGAGCCAGTTTACCTTTAAATAGAAACTGGTTTTGCTACACCTTTTCTGTACCAGTCAGCTGTTCGATGGGGCACAATAGGATCTATGCGGGAGCTTTACCTGGACATAGTAAGTAAGATGATGTGGATATAAAAAGAGCAGTTCTTACAAATTTATATTGGACACTGCATCACTGTCTTAAGACTTGAGGAGTGTCCGCAGGCTCAGGGGGACAATATGTTTTTCTCACTGTTTCCTGTATTATTATTTCTCTCTCCTCCTGTTCTCTTCTATCATGGGATCACACACATTAGAGTGTGACTATAGGAGGCGTCCACCCTGAACAGACCATGAGGCAACTAGGCCTTGAGCACTAGGTTAAGAATCCACACTAGGATTTCATTACAAGAACGGAGGATACATTATGCATTATTCCTTTAATGCAGTCCAAGCAGCCTCATACATCACACTATTAAAAGGTTCCAGAATAGAACAATAGCAAAGCATAAAAGGCATGAGCCATCAACAATCTGCCTCTTTTAAATCCGCCCTGAAACAGATCTGGCCACCATTGAGGTGATTCCCAAGTCTCAGCCCCCCTTGGCCCACTGCTCTGATTACTGCCCTATTTCCTTTTCAAATCAAAACTCAAAATATTTGCTTCAGTTTTGGCACACCGCATACGCCCTCACATGGACATGTTGGACCAACAACAACTGACTCCCTATATGTCTTTACTCCTCGTGGATTTAAAGAAAGCATTTGATTCCGTGGACTGGCGGTATCTGGAGGCAGTGTTGTCGGAGATGGGATTTGGGCCCCCTTTCGTAATTTGGTCAAGAACCTTTACTGCAAGCCGTGGACCCAGGTGATGGTTAACGGAGCCCTTTCACGCCTCTTCCCCATTCGAAGAGGCATGAGACAGGATTGCCCCCTCTCGCCCCTCCTTTTCGCGTTAGCGATGGAGCCTTTGCCTCGCTCATCCCGCTGACCCGCTTCTCAAGGGGTGGCAATGGCCGGCCTGGCGGAGGACAAGATTGCCCTCTACGCCAACGACGTCTTGATCTTTCTGTCTGACCCAGCCCGCTCAGGGCCTCGATGTCTTTGAGCCCTGCGCCTATTTGAGCGTGTCTCTGGTCTCCGATTGAATGTGGCCAAGTCGGTCCTGGTCCCCCTTCATCTGTCGAGAGAATGTTTCGATTGGCAGTCCTCGATCCCTCTTTGGCGACAGTTGTTCAAGTACTTGGGGATCTGGGTGGCGCTCCTTCCTGATCTCGCCTGGTCTCTCAACGTCACTCTTCTGGTGATAGAGGTTTGCGCCAATCTCCTTCGATGGCAAACGCTGCCACTGAACCTCATGGGCAGGATCGCCCTTTTTAAGATGATGGTCCTGCCCAGTTTCCTCTATATGCTCCAAAACCCGCCCCTCACCTTCTCGTGGTCCTGGTTCCGAGAGATGGACGGTTTGGCCACTACATTCCTGTGGGAAGGTTGGAGGCCGAGATTGGTCCTCAATCAATGCAGGATTCCGTCCTTTGACGGGGGGTTAGGAATAACGAACTTACATCTATATTATCCAGGCTTCCCACCGTGCATGACTGGTTTAATGGTGGCTGGGCGGATCCAGCCTACTGCCTGGAGTTGCATGCCCTGGGTTTTTCGGGTATTCAAGGGATGCTCAATGGAACCGCTATCCCCACACTCTGCCAGTAGTTACTCGTGGGGTGTTTTTGGCCTGGCGCACCAACCTGCGCCACACCCGCTGGTCAGGCAGACTAACCCAATATACCCCTTTGTGGTGAGGAACATGGCTCAAAGACGTCACTGCTCTCTCTGGTTTTAGAGCCTGGGATCTCATAGGAATTTCTCAGCTGGGAGATGTTTGGTGACGGAGCCACATATGCACATTTTCAGACCTGCAGACCCGGTTCTCCCTCCACACCTCTCAGTTCTTCTGCTATCTTCAGCTGCGCCATGCACAGAGACGTTTTAATGCATGGGCAAAGTGGGCTATGGCCCAGGACCCCAACCTTTCAGGGTGCCCCCTGACAGAGTCATCTCCGTTCTTCAGAGTTTTGCCCTAATTACCGGGAATATTTCTTAAACAGATTGTTTTAAATACTGTCTTCCGTTAACTTATTTTTTATGTACCTGATGTGTGAGAGTCTAGTACAGCCATTTTACAGAGAAATGTTGTGTTTATGTTTCATGCAATATACATAAAAAAAGTTTCTTTTAGATCAAAACAAGGCCTAACATATAAGAAATTGGAGGACGTCACAGAGATTATTTGCAGTAATATTGGTGAGCTGCTGCTGTGTTACAATATTGAAAACACACTTAACTATCCCTGAATATTAGATGTACACACAATTAGGGCCTTATTTATGAGAAGTGATGCAACACTGTGTGAAAACAGGGATGCGTCACTTCTTAGTGCGCCCTCCTTGCAACATGACGCATCATGCCCCAAGGAGTACCAGATATGTCAGTATTTCTGACGCATCTGAAGGTGCAAAAGTGATGCATTGCTGGGGGGTGTCTGAAAATAGACCAACTCCAGCAATGTGTCCTTTCACATGGGGCAAGCCCCATGTGAAAGGGCCTGCATGAGTCTTATGTCTGCTGTGAGGCAGGTGTAAGATATTGAAGCAATGGCGTCCTAGAAGTGGCGCACTGAGTTCTCATAGATTTCAATGCGCCACTTCAACAAGGCTTTTTGTGGGGTAACACCCACCCTGCATACATTATACCTGGTGCAGGTATAATGTGGTGCAGGGGTTTACAAAGTGACACATGTTATATTATGTTATGTTATGTTAGTTATTCTTGTATCGCGCGTGAATCACCCAGGGGCATCTCAGCGCTTTACCTGAAGGAGGAACCTCAATGGGGAAGAGAAGACTGGCGTGGTGCTGAGTATTAGAACAACCAAGTCTTTAGTTGTTTCCTAAAGGACATGTAGTTTGTGGATTCCCGCAGTGTCAATGGAAGCAAGTTCCAGAATTTTGGAGCTACGAACGAAAATGCTCTGCCGCCTGTGCAGGTGAGTCGAATCCTGGGGACATTCAGAAGGGCTAGGGAATTGGATCTAAGGTTGCATTCATTTGACTGCTTAGTGAGTTTATTTCTAAGGTAGGCTGGGCCCTCACCTCTGAGCACTTTGAAGGTCAGACAGCAGATTTTAAATACGGAGCGCATTTGGATTGGTAGCCAATGTAGCGGTTTAAGAATCTGCCTAGATGCGTCACTTTGTAAATTGGGTGCAACTTGGCACATTTTTTACGCTGCCGTTGCATCACAAAAAGTGACGCACCAGCGGCATAAAAGTGAAACAAGGCCTCATAAATAAGGCCTTTAGAACTTGGATGAGTGTTCCTTTGCACTGTCAGGGACCTAATGAAATAAAATGAAAAGATATAGTGTATTTAAAAAAGTGTGCAGCTACTCAGATTTGAGTGTCCTGGCGCATGACAGCAGGAGGAAAACGTGCGTAAAAGACCCATCAGTTATTAAAGAGCCAGGTTTTTAGGTTCTTCCTGAAAGAGAGTAGACCTGTAGTTAGGTTCAGAGACTCAGGGAGTCTATTCCAGAAATATGCGCCTAGAAAGCAGAGGGATCTGCCTCCAGTGCAGCCATGGCATATTTTAGGCACGATGGCCATGTTGGCATTGGAAGATCTTAGGGGTCTAGATGGTGTGCAGCGATTAACACGCTTATTTATGACGTCGGCTCCTAAGCCGTGGAAAGTTTTAAATAAGATGGTCATCGCTTTGAAATCGATCCGTTTTTTTATGTGGAGCCAATGTTGAGACTTAAGAATAGGGGTCATACTATATCTGGGTTTAGGTCTCTGGATTGGCTCTGGCTGACGCGTTTTGTACCACTTGTAGGCTCTGAATAAGGGATTTGGGAAGATCGAGATACATGCTGTTGACATAGTCTAGCTTTGATGTCACCAGAGCATGCGCCACGATCTTTCTGCTCAAGCGGTAACAGATGCAGGAATTGTTTCTGCATCCAGAGTATGCCAAAGCAAGCGGCAGTTAGATTTTGGATTTGAAAGCGCATGTAGAATGCCTTGTCTATGACAAATCCTACGTTTTTGACTTTCTCCATTTCTGCGGGCGGGGCGGCAGATCTTTTGGCCACCAAGAGTTCCAGTCAGGTGTTTCTGCATTACCAAAGAAAACAACTTCAGTTTTGTTAGGATTGCACTTCAGCTGATTGATCTTAAGCCAGTTAAAAACCCTTGTGATGCAAGACCTAATCATTGCCCCATAAAAGTCGGTTCTTTTTTCACCTGTAAAAATCAGCTTAGTGTCATCAGCATAGGAAAGAATGTTGGAGCCCTCTTCCTCTACCAGAAATGCAAGGGGGGTAGATTTATATTAAAAAGGGAAGGACTGAGAATGGAGCACTGAGGGACACCTACATTCATGGCTGGAACCGGGGATGAGAAAAGGGGGAGCCAGATGCCCTGAGATCTATTTGCCAAGAAGGATGACATCCAGGTTAAGGTTGTCCCCCCAGGCCACTGTTAACAAGTTTCTCCAGGCGCCTCTCATGTAGGACCATATCGATGGCCACCGACAGATCGAGCAGTATCAGCACAGCCTTGCCTCCCTGGTCCAGCTTAACCTTGAGAAATTCAGTCATTTCCAGCAAAGCGGACTCCGTACTGTAGTGAGCCCTAAAACCGGATTGGGACTCATGAAGGAGCTTCCCATCTTCAATGTGTTTTTGGAGGGCCTTGTGTACATGCTTCTCTGATACTTTGTAGAGGGCCAGAACAAGTGAGATTTGTATATAGTTGGCAGGGTCCTTCGGTTTGCCGTTAGCCGGTTTTTATCAGTGGAAGAATCTTAGCATTCTTCCATAGTTTCAACATGTTGCCTGAAGAAAGGGAAGCATTAAAGAGCTGGTTTACCGTGGGGCTTATGGTGGGAGCTAATAGGTTCAGGATATTCGCTGGACATGGGTCGGTAGTAGAGCCAGACTTAATGCTTTGGAGAAGGGCCAGTGACTCTTCAAGCTGGCACTCAGGGAAAGCTAGTAAAGGTGGAGGATCCAAGAGGTGAAATTTGCTATTAGAACTAAGGATCACAGAGAACCTTTTGTGGGAGAATTGAGCTATTTGATTAGACCATTCTTTCGTGCATGGCCCTTCCTTTGTGCTGGTTTTCAGGGCGGTAAAGGATTTACCTGTGCTAAAGATTTCCTTACTCTTATTTTGAGCATTTTCTAGCTTGGTTTGAAAGAAGTTCTTCTTGTCTGCCTTCCCAAGAATGTAATGAGCTTTTAAGGTGTCTTTATATACCTTCCTATCCTCAGGTAGATAGGATTTACGCCATTTCTGTTCCATTTTTCTACAATTTCTTTTGCTAGATGTGAGGGAATCGTGAAACCATGGAGCTGGTGGCGCTGACCTCTTTGAGGAGTGACAAACAACCAGTACCGCTGCACCAATGTTGGTTCGGAGCCATGAATCTATTGAGAGGGCGTCCGAGTCAGGAAAGCCAGACAGCTTCGGTGAGGAACGACCGAGGGAGTCTGCTAACATCGGGATGGATATTTTATGGAACGCCCTGTAATTAGGGACCTTCTGCCTTGTAATAGCCCGAGGGGTTGTGGCAGAGTTGGGAATGATGAATTTTAATAGGAGGTGGTCAGACCAGGTACTGGGAAGAGGCAGGCTTACTGATATGTCAAAGTTGTGAAAGATTTGGTCTAGGGTATGCCCTTATCATGGGTGGCCGAAGAAATAGATGGAAACATGTTGCAGGCCTGCAGCGTCTCCAACAAGGAAATTGTTTGAGGGTCTCTTCCATTGTCCATATGTATATTTTAATCTCCCAGAATAAGGCAGTTGTTGTATTTTAAGGCCAGGGAAATGGTGGCTGTATTAAGCATAGTAATAAAATTTCCAATTGCACAGGGAAGTCTGTAAATCAGAAAATCAGCTACGCTATGATGGGGGTATAAGGTACAGTGGAAGCCTAAGGACTCTGCGCCCTCAATGTCTTCCATCAGGATGGGAGAGCAGTCTAGCTTTTGATTGTTAATTATGGTGACTCCTCCCCCTTCCCACTCACCCAGTCGGTCCCTCCCAAGGAGTTTTAACACGTAGGGAAGGCTGAGGTGATAGTAGAGTGGGAGGCTTCAGACAGCCAGGTCTCAGTGAGAAATAAAAGATCAGGCTGTTAGTCTGAAAGTAGGTCATAAATGTGCGGTTCATGCTTTTGCATAGAGCAACAATTTAAAAGGGTGGCCTTCTCTGTTTTATTAAATTGTTTTTACACTTATTGTTGAGTGGGAGGATCTTTTGTGCGAGTTTCCTGGGCTGGAGGAGAGACCAGTTGCACTTATTACATCGAAATTCAATCTCCAAGCTCGGATTAGCAGCTGTACACCGACCTAATGGTAGCCGCCTAAGGCTAAGCAGTTTTTCCCTTTTGTAATATAGTGGAACAAACTCACCAGAGGGGAACTGGGCAGCATGGCCGCCGCCGGCCGCCGCCGGGACGTTGATAGGCACAGAAGGGCTTGCCTTTGGTGCGTCAGCGATGCGCTCGCTGCGTGCGTCCGTTTGCATTGGGAATATATAGGCTAATCCTTTGACGCATCTGGATCACTATATTTACAACAAGGGGTGGTGAGGGACAGAGTCTCTGAATTAAGCAGAAAGCTCTCACCCAGTCAAGAGATCAGGGCTATATCCAACACCGTTTTTTAGCTCACTGCACCATCCCGGTTTCAGAACCTGGCTGTATGCAAATTAGTCTGTTCCTGTCCCAGTGCATGATGGGAACAGGGCAAACCAAACTACAAAAGCCAATTCTTACACTGGGAAGGAAACAAGCTCCCGGGGACCGGTTTCTGGCATTACAGCCGTCTTCGGCCCGGTTTGTTTGAATCCTGATGGTGCAATGAGCAAGGGTCTCACATCTGAGAATACCCTTCCACGCTTAGGGTGGACAAAAATATTTACAACAAGGGGTGGTGAGGGACAGAGTCTCTGAATTAAGCAGAAAGCTCTCACCCAGTCAAGAGATCAGGGCTATATCCAACACCGTTTTTTAGCTCACTGCACCATCCCAGTTTCAGAACCTGGCTGTATGCAAATTAGTCTGTTCCTGTCCCAGTGCATGATGGGAACAGGGCAAACCAAACTACAAAAGCCAATTCTTACACTGGGAAGGAAACAAGCTCCCGGGGACCGGTTTCTGGCATTACAGCCGTCTTCGGCCCGGTTTGCTTGAATCTTGATGGTGCAATGAGCAAGGGTCTCACATCTGAGAATACCCTTCCACGCTTAGGGTGGACAAAAATATTTACAACAAGGGGTGGTGAGGGACAGAGTCTCTGAATTAAGCAGAAAGCTCTCACCCAGTCAAGAGATCAGGGCTATATCCAACACCGTTTTTTAGCTCACTGCACCATCCCAGTTTCAGAACCTGGCTGTATGCAAATTAGTCTGTTCCTGTCCCAGTGCATGATGGGAACAGGGCAAACCAAACTACAAAAGCCAATTCTTACACTGGGAAGGAAACAAGCTCCTGGGGACCGGTTTCTGGCATTACAGCCGTCTTCGGCCCGGTTTGCTTGAATCCTGATGGTGCAATGAGCAAGGGTCTCATATCTGAGAATACCCTTCCACGCTTAGGGTGGACACTAACACAGCTGAGGAAGCAGAAACTGCGTGGGCAGAAGTGAGGAGCCCAATAGTAGCCCCAGCCCTCCGCACAACCGTGTTATTACCCGCGGCGGACCAGGACTGGAGGAAAATCTAGATGCGAATTGGAGCAGCTAAGGAGGTGTAGGCAAGCAGAATCAAGTAAAGTGCAAGTGCATGCAGGTAGGAGACATTGTTAAAAAGCACAGAGTAATTCAGCCACACATATACAATTTTAAAAGTATTAAAAACATAGTAGCGGGCATGAAACACTAAATCCTACTGCTGTCCGCTGCACACTTCCGTTTACATTGGGAATATATTGGCTAATGCCTATGATGCAGACTGGATCGCTAACGCAGCAGGGGAAGCGGAAACGGCATGGAAACAGGGGCTCAAATTGGATCATGAATTCAAAGCTCTTCTGAACAAGGGCCCCCAAAATATGTTTTGCCCAGGGCCCACAAAATCCTGAAGATGTCCCTGGCCATGCACTCTGTATACACATCTCGAAGGGGACCTCTTTTCCCGAATATAGCCCGCCTGAAGCCCTGATCGTGACTGGCAATTTGGGGAAAGGGGGTATTTCCCACATTTATCGTTCCCTCACAAATAACATCCCCAATTCCCTCTCCTATCCCCGGGATAAGTGAGAGGATTGGATTGGCTGTCTAGATGATGCTGATTGGAGAGATGCCCTGATGGCCCCCAAAACAGTTACTGTTTCAGCGCGGCTCCAATTAGTTCAAATATACTATTTACATGCGGCTTACCTCACGCCATTGCGCCTTCATCGCTCTGGGCTCCGGCCTGATGCTTCCTGTCCCTGCTGTTGCTGCCACCGGTCCCAGGATACTTGTTTCCGGTCCAGGGAAGACATGGCTTGGCAGTTCGGACTGGACTGTTCCCATGAGGCAAAGGGTTTGACTGATTTGCATATGGCCATGTCTGAACTGGGGTGGCTGAGTGAGCTAAAGAATGGTGATGGATTAAACCCAGATCATTTGACTGGGGGTGAGTGTTTGATTTGGCCAAACGCTCCGTCCATCATCCCCTTTTGTTTCGCTTTGTTCGCCCTAAGTTGGCAGGGTATGCTCAGACGTGAGTCCCTTGCTCACTTGGCCACTGGATTCAAGATAGCCTGGCTGATGAGGATTATGAATCCGAAACCGGTCCCAGGATACTTATTTCCGGTACAGGGAAGACATGGCTTGGCAGTTCGGGCTGGACTGTTCCCATGAGGCACATGGTCAGACTGATTTGCATATGGCCATGTCTGAACTGGGGTGGCTGAGTGAGCTAAAGAATGGTGATGGATTAAACCAAGATCATTTGACTGGGGGTGAGTGTTTGATTTGCTCAAACGCTCCGTCCATCATCCCCTTTTGTTTCGCTTTGTTCGTCCTAAGTTGGCAGGGTATGCTCAGATGCGAGTCCCTTGCTCACTTGGCCACTGGATTCAAGATAACCTGGCTGATGAGGATTATGAATCCGAAACCGGTCCCAGGATACTTGTTTCCGGTCCAGGGAAGACATGGCTTGGCAGTTCGGGCTGGACTGTTCCCATGAGGCACAGGGTCAGACTGATTTGCAAATGGCCATGTCTGAACTGGGGTGGCTGAGTGAGCTAAAGAATGGTGATGGATTAAACCCAGATCATTTGACTGGGGGTGAGTGTTTGATTTGCTCAAACGCTCTGTCCATCATCCCCTTTTGTTTTGCGTTGCTGCCAACAAGCAGATTTTTATCACATGGTATGGCTCTGTCCCGCTATTATGCACTACTGGGAGCTAGTGACAGCTGAACTTACTGAGGTCCTGGGCTGGGAGGTCCCGCTGAACACGATAACCATACTTTTAGGTGTTACTGATGGTTTGGACGGGAACAAGGCAGAGAAGCTTTGTCTCACCACGGCACTGATGGTAGCTAAACGGGATATTGCAGCCCTTTAGTTGGACCTGTCGGCCCCTTCCATGACACGGTAGTGCAGAGGGGTAGATTGGCATGCAGCGCAGGAGCAACTAATGTATGCAGCCCGCGGCTGTCCCAAAAAGATTTGAAGGGTGTTGGGTAAATGGGTCGGGGTGGTAGAAGACTGAACTTTCCTGAGGCTTACCTATGGACATGGATGAGGACATTGTTGCTTGCTATTTCTAGCTGGATTCATGTGTGTGGGGGTATTATTCCCCTCATTTTTGTCACTGTTCTGTACTGATCACTGTGCGAAAAGCTGGCTTTGTTCTTCTTGCTGCAAATGTGTTAATTCAAAATCGTTAATTCAAAATCAATAAAATTGATTATCAAAAAAAAGAATGTTCTCCAGGTATATAATTAGACGAATGCCCCTTGCTCTTAGGAACGAGGCGACAAATCTCATTACCTTGGTGAAACACCAAGGGGTAGAAGAGAGACCGAAGGTGAGAGCCTGAAATTGGTATAGATGATTTCTCCACACGAACTAAAGGAAGGATTGGTGAATTTCGGCCATGGGAATGGTGAAGTAAGCGTCCTTTAGGTCTAGCTTAACTAACCAGCCTCCCTTTAATAATAGATCCCTGAGGAGATAGATGCCCTCCATCTTGAAGTGCCGGTAGACCAAACATTTATTTCATTCCCTTAAGTTTATGACACGTCTCCAACCCTTGCCCTTTTTTTCCACAAGAAAAAATGTGCTTATAAGGTGGCGCAGAGGGGTAGATTGGTATGCAGCGCAAGAGCACCTAATGTATGCAGCCTGCGGCTGTCCCAAAAGGTTTTGAAGGGTGTGGGGTAAATGGGTCGGGGTGGTAGAAGACTGAACTTTCCTGAGGCTCACCTATGGACATGGATGAGGACATTGTTGCTTGCTATTCCTAGCTGGATTCATGTATGTGGGAGTATTATTCCCCTAATTTTTGTCACTGTCTGTACTGATAACTGTGCGAAAAGCTGGCTTTGTTCTTCTTGCCGCAAATGTGTTAATTCGAAATCGTTAATTCAAAATCAATAAATTGATTATCAAAAAAAGAATGTTGTCCAGGTATATAATTAGACGAATGCCCATTGCTCTTAGGAACGAGGTGACTGATCTCATTACGTTGGTGAAACACCAAGGGGCAGAAGAGAGACCGAAGGGGAGAGCCTGAAGTTGGCATAGATGATTTTACCACACAAACTAAAGGAAGGATTGGTGGATTTAGGCCATGGGAATGGTGAAGTAAGAATCCTTTAGGTCTAGCTTGACTAACCAGTCTCCCTTTAATAATAGGTCCCTGAGGAGATAGATGCCCTCCATCTTGAAGTGCCGCTAGACCAAAAATGTGTTTCACTCTCTTAAGTTTATGACAAGTCTCCAACCCTTGCCCTTTTTTTCCACAAGAAATAATGTGCTTATAAATCTTAACACTTCTAAGGGGACCTTTATTATTGCTCCTTTCAGAAGCATGGAGGAGATCTCTTCCTCTATAATTATTTGTTGATCTAAAGAAAGAGGAAAGGCTCTCAGGAAAGAGATTTGAGTGCGAGTATGAATAACATCTATCATAAATCCCTTGACGGTGTTTAGGACCTAAGGGTCTTGAGTGATCAATCTCCAATTGTGAGAAAAGTGTTTGAGTCTGCCACCCACTTTTAGAGGGAAAGGAGGGGAAGGGAGAGTACTCACTTGTAGAGATGTTGGAATTGGGATTTCCGCGGGATCTGAATCCTCTGCTGCGTTGTCCTATACCTCTCTGGGGTAGAATTGAGGTACATTGTACTGTACATTGTACCCTCTTCCGTAACCACTGGGTCTAGAATAGGGCCTTTCATTAAAGTGGCCGGAAGAGAGGCCCCGTCTTCCGGCCCGTCCAAAAAGGTTGTGGTTAAATACCCTACGCATATTTTGTTGTGCCTTATCTAGGGCAGTGAATGTGGAGATGTATTTCCCCAGAGATTTGCTGAGGTCTTCACCAAAGAGTAACACTTTGGGGCTTTGTGAAGGCTCTTTATCTGCCATGTCACTTAATTTTGGGTTTATTTTGGTTAGAAGGATTCTACGTCTCTCAGCGTTCATGCTTGAGTTGGCATTTCCCAGCAGTATTATTGAACTCTGACTCCATCCCCTGATTAGGTCGGTATTGAGGGGAGTGTCGTTGATGTGGCTATCTCAGCGGAATCTAGAATTCTGGCTAGAGGACCCAGTACGTCGAGGAGACGGTCTTGGCATCCTTTAAGAGATCTTTCCATCCCTTTTCTAGGATCCCAACCCAATTTAAAAAGAAATTTAATTAGTTATTGCGACCCAATTTAAAAGGAAATTTAATTAGTTCAGGGTCCAAGTTGGGGGTATAGCAAGTCTTATCTTCAATACAGGGTCTAGAGCATTCAGCCCAAAGACTATTATGGGTATCCCTCTCTAATAGGTTTCTTAACTACTTTTTTATGAATTTAGCAATGTGGTCTTGAGGGGACCACTCTGAGCTTCTTGGATGTTTGAGTTTTAATGGGGAGAACATTTCTTCTCCAAAGGGGTTAAGGATAATATATTTAGAAGATGATGGGAGTTCCTCTTCCAGGTTGAATTCTTGGTCATCCTCATCGAGGTCGAGGACATACTCATCGGGTATGTCTAATGACTCAATATCGTTAAAATCATTATCTCCCATGTCGTAAAGAGCATTATGATATGTTGTGCTGCTAAGGACACCCGTGTGTTTTGTGCCACCAGGGACACCCATGGAGTTCGAGGCGCAGGCCCTCCATTAGAAGTTGAGGTGCTAAGACCTCCCTGATGTAATGAGGTGCTAGGACCTCCCATGCTCTTATCAGTATTTTTACTTTTCTTAAGAGATGTCATCAGAGCAGTGAGGATTCAAGATCTCTGTGACTTTCTCCTCTTCAGGGAGTGACCTTTTGGACGACATGATCTGACTTAGGGTTGCTGCAACTCTCCTCGTAGAGTCTGGGGCCCCAGGCACTCACTATAGATATAACAACATATGGAGAACCTGGGTACGTGGGTACGTTGGTGCCTGGAAAGGAACTTGGATTCCTTGGAGGCACCTATTATTGACATAGTTAACTTCCTAGTCGAACAATTCGAAAGAGGTCTTAGCTATAGATCTATCAATTGTTATAGATCTGCGATTTCTGCTGGCAATGTCCTTGCCAATTGTTAGGAATTAGAAGGGTACTTATCTCCTTTTCCCCCTCTGTTTGGGCATGCATGAGCAGGACTGCTGGCACGTGCGCAACATTGGTACATTGCGGGGTATAAAACAGGCCGTCAACTGGTCCTCATTGCTTGGTTTCGCTTCCCGGTCTTCTTACCCGGATGGACTTCGCCTTGGCTTCCTGTTTCCTGCTTCCCGGATCATCTGTCTTCGTCTCCCCTCCAGAACTTGCCGCTTGCAGGCGCTTCATGCTTTAGGAAATTGTTCTTGTCGCTCTTCCCTCCCCTTTCCTAATGGATGCAATAGTGCTGGGTTTTCTGGTATTATTTCTCTACTCACGTTATGGGAGTAACATTACCGGACTTACAGGTACATGGCAGCGAGCCCGTTTCTTTCGTTTAAGTTACACTATTACTTCCTGGATATCTGCATACTATCACCATTGTTTTCTGGATTTGGAGCACAATAGGGTTCTTTTTTACATCCTTATGGGGATATAGTTTACGGACATGGGTTTTACCGTTTTTGAGTTGCTTTTCATAGTTTCAAGGATGGGGTTTTTTAATGTCTAATTGAGACTTTTTCCCCCTTGCACATGATTCATGAGGATAATCGTTTCTGGATATAGGAGGAATCTCCTTTCCTTTCCCTTTTTTTGCCTCATGACAATGAGTGTGGATTTAATATATCCTTGATGGATGGGCGACTGGTGCTCATACTACTGGTAAGGGTGTATTTCTCTTTGCACTAAGCAGTGCCTGATCATGCATGTTCTTGGGAAATGTCCATGATTGTAAAGCTAAACATATTTTCTTTGTTTCCCTACAGGGTACAGGAGTTCCTACTTACCTGTAGCAGTCCGCATGGAGTGTGTTGTGCAGGTGTTGATCCTTTGTTATGTTATGTTATGTTATGTTATGTTATGTTACGAGCATTTATTACGCGCACAGCTGCTCCAGCAAAGGAGCGTCCCGGCGCCTGACAAGGGGGCCGCATAACACAACTAGATAAAAGGGAAGAAACTAAGGGAACAGAAAGGTCTTAACAGCCTTGCGAAATGAGAACAGATCAGCAAGGGTCCGAATTTCAAATGGTAGAGCATTCCACAGGGCAGCAGCATGAACACGAAAGGAGCGTCCCCCAGCCCGACTACGTTTAAAACGTGGAACTACTGCCAATTCGCGGTCTGATGAACGTAGAGAGCGACCTGGAATGTAAGGAGACAGAAGGTTCTGAAGAATCTGGGCAGGGGATCCTTTAAGGATCTTGTAGGACATACAAAGCACTTTGAAATGGATCCTCTGCCTAATTGGTAACCAATGAAGGGAGCGCAAGGTGTTAGTGACAGAACAAGACCTGGGTAAACCTACAACCTGCTCTGGCAGCTGCATTTTGCACACGTTGGAGACGGATGAGTTCCACCTGATTCATCCCTATAAAGAGGGAGCTAGCATAGTCGAGCCGAGACAACACCGTCGCCTGTACCACGAGCTGTCTGGTCGAGGCATCGAAGAATTTAAGTGCAGGTCTCAAGTTGCGCAGGAGGTGTGGCATACAAAGCTAAGGGTGGGGTCCAGCCACACCCCAAAGTTTTTTATCTCCGAAACCGGAGTAGGGGTGGGACCCAGCTCTGAGGGCCACCATGCATCGCCCCAAAGTTCCGCTCGTTGGCCAAAGACCATAATTTCTGTCTTTTTAGCGTTGAGTTGGAGACAGTTGGACGTCATCCAACTGGCCACCGCCCGTAGTCCATCCCGGAATCTTGGGGCCTCCACTCCAGAATCCCCGCTGATCGTGACCGCTAGCTGAGTGTCGTCAGCGTATGACACCATGGTCATACCCTACTGCTTTACGACCTCAGCCAGCGGCCTCACGTATAGATTGAACAACGTGGGACTCAGCGAGGATCCCTGCGGGACCCCAAGGGTCAGGGGATGAGATTTGGACTGATGGGGCGGAACAGCCACGCAGAAAGAACGGTCAGCCAGGAACGAGCGGAACCACTGAAGAGCGACGCCAACCACGCCCGCTTCCTCAAGGCGCTGCAGAAGGATCCCGTGCGAGACGGTGTCAAAGGCGGCGCTCAGATCTTGTGTTGTCCCTTTTTACCCCCACCATATCCCTGTGTTACTATTTTACTGTGTCTACCTTAGTGGTAGCTGCCAGAACAGGGGTAGTGGACTGGGCATATCTTCGCTCCTGCAGTGTTGGGTGGAATCTGGTGGTATCAGGACATCAATGGTAAAACAATAAATATTGGCCCAAACACCAGGGCACTCGCAATGAGAGTCATAATGAGGAAAAGGACTTGGGTTCAGGCTCGCAAGTGCTGGATGGGCGAATTACAATTAATGCCCACTGCAGAGAATTCTAATCACTGTTAATGCTATGAGTAGTGAGTATTAAAGCTTAGTTAACTATGAAAAGTCTTTGAAAGTACAAGAAATAATAAATAGGTTTTAAGCATAGGATTAGCACAATATGCACTGTGCTTTTCCTATGCTTAAAAACCTACCTCCCTCTGTCCACTTACCTTTCAATATTTTGTCCCTCAATAGTGTGCTAATTCTATTCTGTCCCACTGCTATTTCTAAAAAATTCTTTGGATAGGGTGGTTGCCATGGGAAGCCTTGTTGGAGTAGGTACTGCGTTAACCCATATGGTGGCTATCCCCATTGTGGTGCGAAGTACTCTCCAGGGATGTGCGGTTCTTGGAGTCTGGGGTTTTGCCTACTGTTTCTCCTCCCCCGGCCCCTCTTGTTGGTATTCTCACAGCCCCTTAACTCATTCTGTATAACACAGAACTGTCCTGTCCTATATCCGTCTCCTGTCTTACCGATACTCCTTTAAAATAGACTTAATTTCCCAGGATCCTCTGTAACAGTGGAAGTCTCCTATTAGCTCCCACAGGAGTGTGCCACGCACAATTAACATGGTCACGCTGAATGCTGGGCCCTGAGGTACGGAGCACAAGCCCCTCCTGGGCCGGACTGGTCGTGCATACTATACGTGATCCCAGACTCTGAGATCACGTGCCTGCTACTGTGGCCACAATCCTCAAAACGAATGCACCCGATGGGTGGGGTCACTTCTCCTCATTCCATGTAATTACGGATTTCCTGGTCCCAAGCAGGTGTAAATTGTTAAGCATAATATGACTGATAATTAACACAACAGGTGGATTGGCCAGCCTGGGGAGCCAGTTTACCTTTAAATAGAAACTGGTTTTGCTACACCTTTTCTGTACCAGTCAGCTGTTCGATGGGGCACAATAGGATCTATGCGGGAGCTTTACCTGGACATAGTAAGTAAGATGATGTGGATATAAAAAGAGCAGTTCTTACAAATTTATATTGGACACTGCATCACTGTCTTAAGACTTGAGGAGTGTCCGCAGGCTCAGGGGGACAATATGTTTTTCTCACTGTTTCCTGTATTATTATTTCTCTCTCCTCCTGTTCTCTTCTATCATGGGATCACACACATTAGAGTGTGACTATAGGAGGCGTCCACCCTGAACAGACCATGAGGCAACTAGACCTTGAGCACTAGGTTAAGAATCCACACTAGGATTTCATTACAAGAACGGAGGATACATTATGCATTATTCCTTTAATGCAGTCCAAGCAGCCTCATACATCACACTATTAAAAGGTTCCAGAATAGAACAATAGCAAAGCATAAAAGGCATGAGCCATCAACAATCTGCCTCTTTTAAATCCGCCCTGAAACAGATCTGGCCACCATTGAGGAGATTCCCAAGTCTCAGCCCCCCTTGGCCCACTGCTCTGATTACTGCCCTATTTCCTTTTCAAATCAAAACTCAAAATATTTGCTTCAGTTTTGGCACACCGCATACGCCCTCACATGGACATATTGGACCAACAACAACTGACTCCCTATATGTCTTTACTCCTCGTGGATTTAAAGAAAGCATTTGATTCCGTGGACTGGCGGTATCTGGAGGCAGTGTTGTCGGAGATGGGATTTGGGCCCCCTTTCGTAATTTGGTCAAGAACCTTTACTGCAAGCCGTGGACCCAGGTGATGGTTAACGGAGCCCTTTCACGCCTCTTCCCCATTCGAAGAGGCATGAGACAGGATTGCCCCCTCTCGCCCCTCCTTTTCGCGTTAGCGATGGAGCCTTTGCCTCGCTCATCCCGCTGACCCGCTTCTCAAGGGGTGGCAATGGCCCGCCTGGCGGAGGACAAGATTGCCCTCTACGCCAACGACGTCTTGATCTTTCTGTCTGACCCAGCCCGCTCAGGGCCTCGATGTCTTTGAGCCCTGCGCCTATTTGAGCGTGTCTCTGGTCTCCGATTGAATGTGGCCAAGTCGGTCCTGGTCCCCCTTCATCTGTCGAGAGAATGTTTCGATTGGCAGTCCTCGATCCCTCTTTGGCGACAGTTGTTCAAGTACTTGGGGATCTGGGTGGCGCTCCTTCCTGATCTCGCCTGGTCTCTCAACGTCACTCTTCTGTTGATAGAGGTTTGCGCCAATCTCCTTCGATGGCAAACGCTGCCACTGAACCTCATGGGCAGGATCGCCCTTTTTAAGATGATGGTCCTGCCCAGTTTCCTCTATATGCTCCAAAACCCGCCCCTCACCTTCTCGTGGTCCTGGTTCCGAGAGATGGACGGTTTGGCCACTACATTCCTGTGGGAAGGTTGGAGGCCGAGATTGGTCCTCAATCAATGCAGGATTCCGTCCTTTGACGGGGGGTTAGGAATAACGAACTTACATCTATATTATCCAGGCTTCCCACCGTGCATGACTGGTTTAATGGTGGCTGGGCGGATCCAGCCTACTGCCTGGAGTTGCATGCCCTGGGTTTTTCGGGTATTCAAGGGATGCTCAATGGAACCGCTATCCCCACACTCTGCCAGTAGTTACTCGTGGGGTGTTTTTGGCCTGGCGCACCAACCTGCGCCACACCCGCTGGTCAGGCAGACTAACCCAATATACCCCTTTGTGGTGACGAACATGGCTCAAAGACGTCACTGCTCTCTCTGGTTTTAGAGCCTGGGATCTCATAGGAATTTCTCAGCTGGGAGATGTTTGGTGACGGAGCCACATATGCACATTTTCAGACCTGCAGACCCGGTTCTCCCTCCACACCTCTCAGTTCTTCTGCTATCTTCAGCTGCGCCATGCACAGAGACGTTTTAATGCATGGGCAAAGTGGGCTATGGCCCAGGACCCCAACCTTTCAGGGTGCCCCCTGACAGAGTCATCTCCGTTCTTCAGAGTTTTGCCCTAATGACCGGGAATATTTCTTAAACAGATTGTTTTAAATACTGTCTTCCGTTAACTTATTTTTTATGTACCTGATGTGTGAGAGTCTAGTACAGCCATTTTACAGAGAAATGTTGTGTTTATGTTTCATGCAATATACATAAAAAAAGTTTCTTTTAGATCAAAACAAGGCCTAACATATAAGAAATTGGAGGACGTCACAGAGATTATTTGCAGTAATATTGGTGAGCTGCTGCTGTGTTACAATATTGAAAACACACTTAACTATCCCTGAATATTAGATGTACACACAATTAGGGCCTTATTTATGAGAAGTGATGCAACACTGTGTGAAAACAGGGATGCGTCACTTCTAAGTGCGCCCTCCTTGCAACATGACGCATCATGCCCCAAGGAGTACCAGATATGTCAGTATTTCTGACGCATCTGAAGGTGCAAAAGTGATGCATTGCTGGGGGGTGTCTGAAAATAGACCAACTCCAGCAATGTGTCCTTTCACATGGGGCAAGCCCCATGTGAAAGGGCCTGCATGAGTCTTATGTCTGCTGTGAGGCAGGTGTAAGATATTGAAGCAATGGCGTCCTAGAAGTGGCGCACTGAGTTCTCATAGATTTCAATGCGCCACTTCAACAAGGCTTTTTGTGGGGTAACACCCACCCTGCATACATTATACCTGGTGCAGGTATAATGTGGTGCAGGGGTTTACAAAGTGACACATGTTATATTATGTTATGTTATGTTAGTTATTCTTGTATCGCACGTGAATCACCCAGGGGCATCTCAGCGCTTTACCTGAAGGAGGAACCTCAATGGGGAAGAGAAGACCGGCGTGGTGCTGAGTATTAGAACAACCAAGTCTTTAGTTGTTTCCTAAAGGACATGTAGTTTGTGGATTCCCGCAGTGTCAATGGAAGCAAGTTCCAGAATTTTGGAGCTACGAACGAAAATGCTCTGCCGCCTGTGCAGGTGAGTCGAATCCTGGGGACATTCAGAAGGGCTAGGGAATTGGATCTAAGGTTGCATTCATTTGACTGCTTAGTGAGTTTATTTCTAAGGTAGGCTGGGCCCTCACCTCTGAGCACTTTGAAGGTCAGACAGCAGATTTTAAATACGGAGCGCATTTGGATTGGTAGGCAATGTAGCGGTTTAAGAATCTGCCTAGATGCGTCACTTTGTAAATTGGGTGCAACTTGGCAAATTTTTTACGCTGCCGTTGCATCACAAAAAGTGACGCACCAGCGGCATAAAAGTGAAACAAGGCCTCATAAATAAGGCCTTTAGAACTTGGATGAGTGTTCCTTTGCACTGTCAGGGACCTAATGAAATAAAATGAAAAGATATAGTGTATTTAAAAAAGTGTGCAGCTACTCAGATTTGAGTGTCCTGGCGCATGACAGCAGGAGGAAAACGTGCGTAAAAGACCCATCAGTTATTAAAGAGCCAGGTTTTTAAGTTCTTCCTGAAAGAGAGTAGACCTGTAGTTAGGTTCAGAGACTCAGGGAGTCTATTCCAGAAATATGCGCCTAGAAAGCAGAGGGATCTGCCTCCAGTGCAGCCATGGCATATTTTAGGCACGATGGCCATGTTGGCATTGGAAGATCTTAGGGGTCTAGATGGTGTGCAGCGATTAACACGCTTATTTATGACGTCGGCTCCTAAGCCGTGGAAAGTTTTAAATAAGATGGTCATCGCTTTGAAATCGATCCGTTTTTTTATGTGGAGCCAATGTTGAGACTTAAGAATAGGGGTCATACTATATCTGGGTTTAGGTCTCTGGATTGGCTCTGGCTGACGCGTTTTGTACCACTTGTAGGCTCTGAATAAGGGATTTGGGAAGATCGAGATACATGCTGTTGACATAGTCTAGCTTTGATGTCACCAGAGCATGCGCCACGATCTTTCTGCTCAAGCGGTAACAGATGCAGGAATTGTTTCTGCATCCAGAGTATGCCAAAGCAAGCGGCAGTTAGATTTTGGATTTGAAAGCGCATGTAGAATGCCTTGTCTATGACAAATCCTACGTTTTTGACTTTCTCCATTTCTGCGGGCGGGGCGGCAGATCTTTTGGCCACCAAGAGTTCCAGTCAGGTGTTTCTGCATTACCAAAGAAAACAACTTCAGTTTTGTTAGGATTGCACTTCAGCTGATTGATCTTAAGCCAGTTAAAAACCTTTGTGATGCAAGACCTAATCATTGCCCCATAAAAGTTGGTTCTTTTTTCACCTGTAAAAATCAGCTTAGTGTCATCAGCATAGGAAAGAATGTTGGAGCCCTCTTCCTCTACCAGAAATGCAAGGGGGGTAGATTTATATTAAAAAGGGAAGGACTGAGAATGGAGCACTGAGGGACACCTACATTCATGGCTGGAACCGGGGATGAGAAAAGGGGGAGCCAGATGCCCTGAGATCTATTTGCCAAGAAGGATGACATCCAGGTTAAGGTTGTCCCCCAAGGCCACTGTTAACAAGTTTCTCCAGGCGCCTCTCATGTAGGACCATATCGATGGCCACCGACAGATCGAGCAGTATCAGCACAGCCTTGCCTCCCTGGTCCAGCTTAACCTTGAGAAATTCAGTCATTTCCAGCAAAGCGGACTCCGTACTGTAGTGAGCCCTAAAACCGGATTGGGACTCATGAAGGAGCTTCCCATCTTCAATGTGTTTTTGGAGGGCCTTGTGTACATGCTTCTCTGATACTTTGTAGAGGGCCAGAACAAGTGAGATTTGTATATAGTTGGCAGGGTCCTTCGGTTTGCCGTTAGCCGGTTTTTATCAGTGGAAGAATCTTAGCATTCTTCCATAGTTTCAACATGTTGCCTGAAGAAAGGGAAGCATTAAAGAGCTGGTTTACCGTGGGGCTTATGGTGGGAGCTAATAGGTTCAGGATATTCGCTGGACATGGGTCGGTAGTAGAGCCAGACTTAATGCTTTGGAGAAGGGCCAGTGACTCTTCAAGCTGGCACTCAGGGAAAGCTAGTAAAGGTGGAGGATCCAAGAGGTGAAATTTGCTATTAGAACTAAGGATCACAGAGAACCTTTTGTGGGAGAATTGGCGGTAAAGGATTTACCTGTGCTAAAGATTTCCTTACTCTTATTTTGAGCATTTTCTAGCTTGGTTTGAAAGAAGTTCTTCTTGTCTGCCTTCCCAAGAATGTAATGAGCTTTTAAGGTGTCTTTATATACCTTCCTATCCTCAGGTAGATAGGATTTACGCCATTTCTGTTCCATTTTTCTACAATTTCTTTTGCTAGATGTGAGGGAATCGTGAAACCATGGAGCTGGTGGCGCTGACCTCTTTGAGGAGTGACAAACAACCAGTACCGCTGCACCAATGTTGGTTCGGAGCCATGAATCTATTGAGAGGGCGTCCGAGTCAGGAAAGCCAGACAGCTTCGGTGAGGAACGACCGAGGGAGTCTGCTAACATCGGGATGGATATTTTATGGAACGCCCTGTAATTAGGGACCTTCTGCCTTGTAATAGCCCGAGGGGTTGTGGCAGAGTTGGGAATGATGAATTTTAATAGGAGGTGGTCAGACCAGGTACTGGGAAGAGGCAGGCTTACTGATATGTCAAAGTTGTGAAAGATTTGGTCTAGGGTATGCCCTTATCATGGGTGGCCGAAGAAATAGATGGAAACATGTTGCAGGCCTGCAGCGTCTCCAACAAGGAAATTGTTTGAGGGTCTCTTCCATTGTCCATATGTATATTTTAATCTCCCAGAATAAGGCAGTTGTTGTATTTTAAGGCCAGGGAAATGGTGGCTGTATTAAGCATAGTAATAAAATTTCCAATTGCACAGGGAAGTCTGTAAATCAGAAAATCAGCTACGCTATGATGGGGGTATAAGGTACAGTGGAAGCCTAAGGACTCTGCGCCCTCAATGTCTTCCATCAGGATGGGAGAGCAGTCTAGCTTTTGATTGTTAATTATGGTGACTCCTCCCCCTTCCCACTCACCCAGTCGGTCCCTCCCAAGGAGTTTTAACACGTAGGGAAGGCTGAGGTGATAGTAGAGTGGGAGGCTTCAGACAGCCAGGTCTCAGTGAGAAATAAAAGATCAGGCTGTTAGTCTGAAAGTAGGTCATAAATGTGCGGTTCATGCTTTTGCATAGAGCAACAATTTAAAAGGGTGGCCTTCTCTGTTTTATTAAATTGTTTTTACACTTATTGTTGAGTTGGAGGATCTTTTGTGCGAGTTTCCTGGGCTGGAGGAGAGACCAGTTGCACTTATTACATCGAAATTCAATCTCCAAGCTCGGATTAGCAGCTGTACACCGACCTAATGGTAGCCGCCTAAGGCTAAGCAGTTTTTCCCTTTTGTAATATAGTGGAACAAACTCACCAGAGGGGAACTGGGCAGCATGGCCGCCGCCGGCCGCCGCCGGGACGTTGATAGGCACAGAAGGGCTTGCCTTTAGTGCGTCAGCGATGCGCCCGCTGCGTGCGTCCGTTTGCATTGGGAATATATAGGCTAATCCTTTGACGCATCTGGATCACTATATTTACAACAAGGGGTGGTGAGGGACAGAGTCTCTGAATTAAGCAGAAAGCTCTCACCCAGTCAAGAGATCAGGGCTATATCCAACACCGTTTTTTAGCTCACTGCACCATCCCAGTTTCAGAACCTGGCTGTATGCAAATTAGTCTGTTCCTGTCCCAGTGCATGATGGGAACAGGGCAAACCAAACTACAAAAGCCAATTCTTACACTGGGAAGGAAACAAGCTCCCGGGGACCGGTTTCTGGCATTACAGCCGTCTTCGGCCCGGTTTGTTTGAATCCTGATGGTGCAATGAGCAAGGGTCTCACATCTGAGAATACCCTTCCACGCTTAGGGTGGACAAAAATATTTACAACAAGGGGTGGTGAGGGACAGAGTCTCTGAATTAAGCAGAAAGCTCTCACCCAGTCAAGAGATCAGGGCTATATCTAACACCGTTTTTTAGCTCACTGCACCATCCCAGTTTCAGAACCTGGCTGTATGCAAATTAGTCTGTTCCTGTCCCAGTGCATGATGGGAACAGGGCAAACCAAACTACAAAAGCCAATTCTTACACTGGGAAGGAAACAAGCTCCCGGGGACCGGTTTCTGGCATTACAGCCGTCTTCGGCCCGGTTTGCTTGAATCTTGATGGTGCAATGAGCAAGGGTCTCACATCTGAGAATACCCTTCCACGCTTAGGGTGGACAAAAATATTTACAACAAGGGGTGGTGAGGGACAGAGTCTCTGAATTAAGCAGAAAGCTCTCACCCAGTCAAGAGATCAGGGCTATATCCAACACCGTTTTTTAGCTCACTGCACCATCCCAGTTTCAGAACCTGGCTGTATGCAAATTAGTCTGTTCCTGTCCCAGTGCATGATGGGAACAGGGCAAACCAAACTACAAAAGCCAATTCTTACACTGGGAAGGAAACAAGCTCCCGGGGACCGGTTTCTGGCATTACAGCCGTCTTCGGCCCGGTTTGCTTGAATCCTGATGGTGCAATGAGCAAGGGTCTCACATCTGAGAATACCCTTCCACGCTTAGGGTGGACACTAACACAGCTGAGGAAGCAGAAACTGCGTGGGCAGAAGTGAGGAGCCCAATAGTAGCCCCAGCCCTCCGCACAACCGTGTTATTACCCGCGGCGGACCAGGACTGGAGGAAAATCTAGATGCGAATTGGAGCAGCTAAGGAGGTGTAGGCAAGCAGAATCAAGTAAAGTGCAAGTGCATGCAGGTAGGAGACATTGTTAAAAAGCACAGAGTAATTCAGCCACACATATACAATTTTAAAAGTATTAAAAACATAGTAGCGGGCATGAAACACTAAATCCTACTGCTGTCCGCTGCACACTTCCGTTTACATTGGGAATATATTGGCTAATGCCTATGATGCAGACTGGATCGCTAACGCAGCAGGGGAAGCGGAAACGGCATGGAAACAGGGGCTCAAATTGGATCATGAATTCAAAGCTCTTCTGAACAAGGGCCCCCAAAATATGTTTTGCCCAGGGCCCACAAAATCCTGAAGATGTCCCGGGCCATGCACTCTGTATACACATCTCGAAGGGGACCTCTTTTCCCGAATATAGCCCGCCTGAAGCCCTGATCGTGACTGGCAATTTGGGGAAAGGGGGTATTTCCCACATTTATCGTTCCCTCACAAATAACATCCCCAATTCCCTCTCCTATCCCCGGGATAAGTGAGAGGATTGGATTGGCTGTCTAGATGATGCTGATTGGAGAGATGCCCTGATGGCCCCCAAAACAGTTACTGTTTCAGCGCGGCTCCAATTAGTTCAAATTTACTATTTACATGCGGCTTACCTCACGCCATTGCGCCTTCATCGCTCTGGGCTCCGGCCTGATGCTTCCTGTCCCTGCTGTTGCTGCCACCGGTCCCAGGATACTTGTTTCCGGTCCAGGGAAGACATGGCTTGGCAGTTCGGACTGGACTGTTCCCATGAGGCAAAGGGTTTGACTGATTTGCATATTGCCATGTCTGAACTGGGGTGGCTGAGTGAGCTAAAGAATGGTGATGGATTAAACCCAGATCATTTGACTGGGGGTGAGTGTTTGATTTGGCCAAACGCTCCGTCCATCATCCCCTTTTGTTTCGCTTTGTTCGCCCTAAGTTGGCAGGGTATGCTCAGACGTGAGTCCCTTGCTCACTTGGCCACTGGATTCAAGATAGCCTGGCTGATGAGGATTATGAATCCGAAACCGGTCCCAGGATACTTATTTCCGGTACAGGGAAGACATGGCTTGGCAGTTCGGGCTGGACTGTTCCCATGAGGCACATGGTCAGACTGATTTGCATATGGCCATGTCTGAACTGGGGTGGCTGAGTGAGCTAAAGAATGGTGATGGATTAAACCAAGATCATTTGACTGGGGGTGAGTGTTTGATTTGCTCAAACGCTCCGTCCATCATCCCCTTTTGTTTCGCTTTGTTCGTCCTAAGTTGGCAGGGTATGCTCAGATGCGAGTCCCTTGCTCACTTGGCCACTGGATTCAAGATAACCTGGCTGATGAGGATTATGAATCCGAAACCGGTCCCAGGATACTTGTTTCCGGTCCAGGGAAGACATGGCTTGGCAGTTCGGGCTGGACTGTTCCCATGAGGCACAGGGTCAGACTGATTTGCAAATGGCCATGTCTGAACTGGGGTGGCTGAGTGAGCTAAAGAATGGTGATGGATTAAACCCAGATCATTTGACTGGGGGTGAGTGTTTGATTTGCTCAAACGCTCTGTCCATCATCCCCTTTTGTTTTGCGTTGCTGCCACCAAGCAGATTTTTATCACATGGTATGGCTCTGTCCCGCTATTATGCACTACTGGGAGCTAGTGACAGCTGAACTTACTGAGGTCCTGGGCTGGGAGGTCCCGCTGAACACGATAACCATACTTTTAGGTGTTACTGATGGTTTGGACGGGAACAAGGCAGAGAAGCTTTGTCTCACCACGGCACTGATGGTAGCTAAACGGGATATTGCAGCCCTTTAGTTGGACCTGTCGGCCCCTTCCATGACACGGTAGTGCAGAGGGGTAGATTGGCATGCAGCGCAGGAGCAACTAATGTATGCAGCCCGCGGCTGTCCCAAAAAGATTTGAAGGGTGTTGGGTAAATGGGTCGGGGTGGTAGAAGACTGAACTTTCCTGAGGCTTACCTATGGACATGGATGAGGACATTGTTGCTTGCTATTTCTAGCTGGATTCATGTGTGTGGGGGTATTATTCCCCTCATTTTTGTCACTGTTCTGTACTGATCACTGTGCGAAAAGCTGGCTTTGTTCTTCTTGCTGCAAATGTGTTAATTCAAAATCGTTAATTCAAAATCAATAAAATTGATTATCAAAAAAAAGAATGTTCTCCAGGTATATAATTAGACGAATGCCCCTTGCTCTTAGGAACGAGGCGACAAATCTCATTACCTTGGTGAAACACCAAGGGGTAGAAGAGAGACCGAAGGTGAGAGCCTGAAATTGGTATAGATGATTTCTCCACACGAACTAAAGGAAGGATTGGTGAATTATGGCCATGGGAATGGTGAAGTAAGCGTCCTTTAGGTCTAGCTTAACTAACCAGCCTCCCTTTAATAATAGATCCCTGAGGAGATAGATGCCCTCCATCTTGAAGTGCCGGTAGACCAAACATTTATTTCATTCCCTTAAGTTTATGACACGTCTCCAACCCTTGCCCTTTTTTTCCACAAGAAAAAATGTGCTTATAAGGTGGCGCAGAGGGGTAGATTGGTATGCAGCGCAAGAGCACCTAATGTATGCAGCCTGCGGCTGTCCCAAAAGGTTTTGAAGGGTGTGGGGTAAATGGGTCGGGTGGTAGAAGACTGAACTTTCCTGAGGCTCACCTATGGACATGGATGAGGACATTGTTGCTTGCTATTCCTAGCTGGATTCATGTATGTGGGGGTATTATTCCCCTAATTTTTGTCACTGTCTGTACTGATAACTGTGCGAAAAGCTGGCTTTGTTCTTCTTGCCGCAAATGTGTTAATTCGAAATCGTTAATTCAAAATCAATAAATTGATTATCAAGAAAAGAATGTTGTCCAGGTATATAATTAGACGAATGCCCATTGCTCTTAGGAACGAGGTGACTGATCTCATTACGTTGGTGAAACACCAAGGGGCAGAAGAGAGACCGAAGGGGAGAGCCTGAAGTTGGCATAGATGATTTTACCACACAAACTAAAGGAAGGATTGGTGGATTTAGGCCATGGGAATGGTGAAGTAAGAATCCTTTAGGTCTAGCTTGACTAACCAGTCTCCCTTTAATAATAGGTCCCTGAGGAGATAGATGCCCTCCATCTTGAAGTGCCGCTAGACCAAAAATGTGTTTCACTCTCTTAAGTTTATGACAAGTCTCCAACCCTTGCCCTTTTTTTCCACAAGAAATAATGTGCTTATAAATCTTAACACTTCTAAGGGGACCTTTATTATTGCTCCTTTCAGAAGCATGGAGGAGATCTCTTCCTCTATAATTATTTGTTGATCTAAATAAAGAGGAAAGGCTCTCAGGAAAGAGATTTGAGTGCGAGTATGAATAACATCTATCATAAATCCCTTGACGGTGTTTAGGACCTAAGGGTCTTGAGTGATCAATCTCCAATTGTGAGAAAAGTGTTTGAGTCTGCCACCCACTTTTAGAGGGAAAGGAGGGGAAGGGAGAGTACTCACTTGTAGAGATGTTGGAATTGGGATTTCCGCGGGATCTGAATCCTCTGCTGCGTTGTCCTATACCTCTCTGGGGTAGAATTGAGGTACATTGTACTGTACATTGTACCCTCTTCCGTAACCACTGGGTCTAGAATAGGGCCTTTCATTAAAGTGGCCGGAAGAGAGGCCCCGTCTTCCGGCCCGTCCAAAAAGGTTGTGGTTAAATACCCTACGCATATTTTGTTGTGCCTTATCTAGGGCAGTGAATGTGGAGATGTATTTCCCCAGAGATTTGCTGAGGTCTTCACCAAAGAGTAACACTTTGGGGCTTTGTGAAGGCTCTTTATCTGCCATGTCACTTAATTTTGGGTTTATTTTGGTTAGAAGGATTCTACGTCTCTCAGCGTTCATGCTTGAGTTGGCATTTCCCAGCAGTATTATTGAACTCTGACTCCATCCCCTGATTAGGTCGGTATTGAGGGGAGTGTCGTTGATGTGGCTATCTCAGCGGAATCTAGAATTCTGGCTAGAGGACCCAGTACGTCGAGGAGACGGTCTTGGCATCCTTTAAGAGATCTTTCCATCCCTTTTCTAGGATCCCAACCCAATTTAAAAAGAAATTTAATTAGTTATTGCGACCCAATTTAAAAGGAAATTTAATTAGTTCAGGGTCCAAGTTGGGGGTATAGCAAGTCTTATCTTCAATACAGGGTCTAGAGCATTCAGCCCTAAGACTATTATGGGTATCCCTCTCTAATAGGTTTCTTAACTACTTTTTTATGAATTTAGCAATGTGGTCTTGAGGGGACCACTCTGAGCTTCTTGGATGTTTGAGTTTTAATGGGGAGAACATTTCTTCTCCAAAGGGGTTAAGGATAATATATTTAGAAGATGATGGGAGTTCCTCTTCCAGGTTGAATTCTTGGTCATCCTCATCGAGGTCGAGGACATACTCATCGGGTATGTCTAATGACTCAATATCGTTAAAATCATTATCTCCCATGTCGTAAAGAGCATTATGATATGTTGTGCTGCTAAGGACACCCGTGTGTTTTGTGCCGCCAGGGACACCCATGGAGTTCGAGGCGCAGGCCCTCCATTAGAAGTTGAGGTGCTAAGACCTCCCTGATGTAATGAGGTGCTAGGACCTCCCATGCTCTTATCAGTATTTTTACTTTTCTTAAGAGATGTCATCAGAGCAGTGAGGATTCAAGATCTCTGTGACTTTCTCCTCTTCAGGGAGTGACCTTTTGGACGACATGATCTGACTTAGGGTTGCTGCAACTCTCCTCGTAGAGTCTGGGGCCCCAGGCACTCACTATAGATATAACAACATATGGAGAACCTGGGTACGTGGGTACGTTGGTGCCTGGAAAGGAACTTGGATTCCTTGGAGGCACCTATTATTGACATAGTTAACTTCCTAGTCGAACAATTCGAAAGAGGTCTTAGCTATAGATCTATCAATTGTTATAGATCTGCGATTTCTGCTGGCAATGTCCTTGCCAATTGTTAGGAATTAGAAGGGTACTTATCTCCTTTTCCCCCTCTGTTTGGGCATGCATGAGCAGGACTGCTGGCACGTGCGCAACATTGGTACATTGCGGGGTATAAAACAGGCCGTCAACTGGTCCTCATTGCTTGGTTTCGCTTCCCGGTCTTCTTACCCGGATGGACTTCGCCTTGGCTTCCTGTTTCCTGCTTCCCGGATCATCTGTCTTCGTCTCCCCTCCAGAACTTGCCGCTTGCAGGCGCTTCATGCTTTAGGAAATTGTTCTTGTCGCTCTTCCCTCCCCTTTCCTAATGGATGCAATAGTGCTGGGTTTTCTGGTCTTATTTCTCTACTCACGTTATGGGAGTAACATTACCGGACTTACAGGTACACGGCAGCGAGCCCGTTTCTTTAGTTTAAGTTACACTATTACTTCCTGGATATCTGCATACTATCACCATTGTTTTCTGGATTTGGAGCACAATAGGGTTCTTTTTTACATCCTTATGGGGATATAGTTTACGGACATGGGTTTTACCGTTTTTGAGTTGCTTTTCATAGTTTCAAGGATGGGGTTTTTTAATGTCTAATTGAGACTTTTTCCCCCTTGCACATGATTCATGAGGATAATCGTTTCTGGATATAGGAGGAATCTCCTTTCCTTTCCCTTTTTTTTGCCTCATGACAATGAGTGTGGATTTAATATATCCTTGATGGATGGGCGACTGGTGCTCATACTACTGGTAAGGGTGTATTTCTCTTTGCACTAAGCAGTGCCTGATCATGCATGTTCTTGGGTAATGTCCATGATTGTAAAGCTAAACATATTTTCTTTGTTTCCCTACAGGGTACAGGAGTTCCTACTTACCTGTAGCAGTCCGCATGGAGTGTGTTGTGCAGGTGTTGATCCTTTGTTATGTTATGTTATGTTATGTTATGTTACGAGCATTTATTACGCGCACAGCTGCTCCAGCAAAGGAGCTTCCCGGCGCCTGACAAGGGGGCCGCATAACACAACTAGATAAAAGGGAAGAAACTAAGGGAACAGAAAGGTCTTAACAGCCTTGCGAAATGAGAACAGATCAGCAAGGGTCCGAATTTCAAATGGTAGAGCATTCCACAGGGCAGCAACATGAACACGAAAGGAGCGTCCCCCAGCCCGACTACGTTTAAAACGTGGAACTACTGCCAATTCGCGGTCTGATGAACGTAGAGAGCGACCTGGAATGTAAGGAGACAGAAGGTTCTGAAGAATCTGGGCAGGGGATCCTTTAAGGATCTTGTAGGACATACAAAGCACTTTGAAATGGATCCTCTGCCTAATTGGTAACCAATGAAGGGAGCGCAAGGTGTTAGTGACAGAACAAGACCTGGGTAAACCTACAACCTGCTCTGGCAGCTGCATTTTGCACACGTTGGAGACGGATGAGTTCCGCCTGATTCATCCCTATAAAGAGGGAGCTAGCATAGTCGAGCCGAGACAACACCGTCGCCTGTACCACGAGCTGTCTGGTCGAGGCATCGAAGAATTTAAGTGCAGGTCTCAAGTTGCGCAGGAGGTGTGGCATACAAAGCTAAGGGTGGGGTCCAGCCACACCCCAAAGTTTTTTATCTCCGAAACCGGAGTAGGGGTGGGACCCAGCTCTGAGGGCCACCATGCATCGCCCCAAAGTTCCGCTCGTTGGCCAAAGACCATAATTTCTGTCTTTTTAGCGTTGAGTTGGAGACAGTTGGACGTCATCCAACTGGCCACCGCCCGTAGTCCATCCCGGAATCTTGGGGCCTCCACTCCAGAATCCCCGCTGATCGTGACCGCTAGCTGAGTGTCGTCAGCGTATGACACCATGGTCATACCCTACTGCTTTACGACCTCAGCCAGCGGCCTCACGTATAGATTGAACAACGTGGGACTCAGCGAGGATCCCTGCGGGACCCCAAGGGTCAGGGGATGAGATTTGGACTGATGGGGCGGAACAGCCACGCAGAAAGAACGGTCAGCCAGGAACGAGCGGAACCACTGAAGAGCGACGCCAACCACGCCCGCTTCCTCAAGGCGCTGCAGAAGGATCCCGTGCGAGACTGTGTCAAAGGCGGCGCTCAGATCTTGTGTTGTCCCTTTTTACCCCCACCATATCCCTGTGTTACTATTTTACTGTGTCTACCTTAGTGGTAGCTGCCAGAACAGGGGTAGTGGACTGGGCATATCTTCGCTCCTGCAGTGTTGGGTGGAATCTGGTGGTATCAGGACATCAATGGTAAAACGGTAGGTAAAAACGTCATTGTTTGCAGATCCATGAAAAGCATTTGTTTAAGAAGACCTCCTAGATGTAAATACGAAACACTCTGGGATGTCAAGCTAATCCGTGATCTCTTTAATAACTGGCCGGTGAATTCTCACCTAAATAGGAAAAACCTTTCCATTAAGCTAGCTACTCTTCTATGCCTAATTTCATGCAGAAGGGTCTCTGATGTGAAAGCCATGGATATTACAAATAGATCTTATAACATATTCGGTGTCAATTTTGAGGTTTATAGAAAAACGAAGACTATGTCTGACTAAATCTTTTATCCACGTTTTCACTTATGTCCAAAACTTTGTGTTGTAGACTGCATGAGAGAGTACGATCGCTGAATGCTTACCCTTCGCCCCCAGGGTGTAAACCAATTACTCATTTCGTTTGTGAAACCACACAATGCTATAAGCTCGACCTCTATTGCTAGATGGGTTAAGACTGCTATGAGTTTAGCAGGTATTGACCTGAAGAAATGACAAGCTCACTCCCTTCGAGATGCTATGGCCAGTAAATCCCTCTGGTCTGGAGGTAAGTTGGATGACATTCTCAAAGCGGCTGACTGGTCAAATGCCAGCACTTGTGCACGTCACTATTGCAAGCCTATCGAACATAGGTCTGATGTAGTCTTACCAACATGTATAATGTAGGCTCCGTTCTTGTAATGAAATTGCGATTCTCCTACTAACATGACTAGAGAATCTGGATTTCATTAAAGACACGGAGGCTGGCATTATCCTTCCCATCCCACCCCTTGGTGATCTTATAATGAATTGGTGGTTTATTATTTCAAGTTAATTAACGTTAATGTATGTTTCTTTTATTAACAACAAAATACGTTTTACATCTGTGTTGTGTTCAGGAGGTATTCACGTCTCTCTCTTTTCAGGTAACCCTCCTTAACTGCGAGTCGCCTGGCCCTTGGATTTACATATGTCCTTCCTTCTCCTTCATCCTGTTCATCAGAATATCGTTTTGAAGGTTCAAGTTTTCTGACCTTATTCTGCTCCACATTTAAAAGAGGCAGATGGTTGATGGCTCATGCCTTTTATGCATTACTATTGTTCTATTCTGGAACCTTTCAATATTGTGATGTATGCGGCTGCTTGGACTGTATTAAAGGAATAATGCATAATGTCAGCATCTGTGTCTTTAATGAAATACAGATTCTCTAGTCATGTTAATAGGAAAATCGCAATTCTGTATAGTTCTCCTCCCTACACGTGTGCTTTTTTCCTCTTGTGCATGTGTGCTATGAATGAGTGTTTTTATGTCACTGTGTCATGTTTGTTAATGTTTTAGAAGGTCGTCTTTAATGTGCAGGATTGTCTTTGTGTAATTTCCTAGGACATTACCATTATGGGAATTTGACCACTGTGGTTATCAGTCTTCGTTCTCCCACTTCCACTGCTTCACATGTGCTTGTTTTCTCTCACCCTCAACTAGTTGGTAGTTCCTGGCGACTGTTTGAAGAGAGGTAGGTCCTTTCTACATGTTTTTATGGTACTCTTCACTATTATTAAATAAGTGTAGGGATTCATATATCGGCCCTGAGGAATGCCTGAGACCTGTTGAATCTAAGGGAAGGGCAGAAACATTTTGACAAGACAACTCAGCGGTACATAAGGGTCCTAGCAATTATGTAGGTCCCCTGGTACTTTTTATTCAAGCCTGGGACACCACCTGAATAAAGGATCATTTGTGGTATATCCTGAGGCTTTTTTAATTACTGAACTGGATTCAAGTAGTTTATCCAGAGAAAATAAGCAATTTCTAAGAATTCCCTCTGTTCAGCCCCCACTGAGGTCGAGCCCGCCTTGGTAGTATCATCTCACCAGGGTGGGACGAGGTGACAAATGATGAAGCATGTCACATTACATAAGTGAGAGTACCTCGTCCAATTTTTGGAACTGTCCATTTCCCTGGAGAGAGAGTAGCAGTATTTAGGTAGATTTAAGCAAATCAAGGCATGGGAGAGATTTCCTTAAGCATGCTAAGAGGATGTCACAATTCAAGACCCATTGATCTTCAAAAAGAATCTCAAGACTTTGTTGTTTTAATCAGACAATCGGACATTTCTTTCTTCAGGAGCTAGCGCTGGGACACATTAAGTAGCTGTGCAGTTTATAAATTCAACATAACATAACATGTCATTTATGTGTTTGGAGTGTTTGTGAGAGGCAGTTGTGAGCCTGTTATTGCCTCTTTCTCTTTCTTTCGTATTGTATGGCACTAGGATAACATGCCATTCTGTGTAAGAAAAAAGTTACTAACCTGTGAATACAGTTCTACAGCATTTATAGACTTGCATGCTTGAATTAATCTCCTCCTGATCTGTTCTACAGTAGAATTAAAATAACAGCATAATGTTAATCCTATTCTGACAAGGCTTTATACATTTACTCTTTATTAGCCTACTCGCATAATTCAAAAAGACTCAAACTTTAACCAATAAAGTGAGAGCTGAGCTAACACCTCTATGATCAGGTGTCACAAGTGTGAAGAATTAGAATAAGTTGGTGATCCTTTAATGGGGAGAAGAGGAGGCAGCAAGTGAATATGTGAATATATGAAAGATACTAATGCTAGAGAATTGTAGTTACCAGTAAGCAATTTTTCCTTCTTCAGCACAGGTCTTTTTTAGATTCACATGCTTGAATCATAGTAACAAACAAATATATTTATATCCATACTTGGTCACAAGCAAACAGTGGCTGATAGGTTAACATAAAGAGGCTTGCCATATGTCAAAAGATGTCGAAGAAAAGTCAGCGACACCTCTGAATCCCTCTCCATTGCCACTTCCAGGAAGTAGTGTTACGTAAATGTTTGTCTGTTTTCCAGGTTACCGCTCTGCATACATCTGTTGTACGTTCTCCTCAAGGACATGATTTCCCAATCAGCATTCAGTCCAGATTGAACCATATTTCCGAATGTATTCTGCAATGCACTCTCATTGGACCTAAAGGATACTTACACCCCAGGCTGATTGTTTTGCCAGAATCTATTTTCTTCCACACGACAAACATAATTATTAAGAGGAAAACCTCTGAAATTAGCCTGCCACTGTGTGAACATGGGGGGCTGGATATGTTGAAATTAAGTCAAAAAGTAAACTATATGTTTCTGTATCTGTAAAATTGGAATCCAATTTTTTCCATAAAATAATAATGTTTACATCCTTACAAATTGTTATTTAAGAAACTTCTTGCGGAATCAAAGCTACTGATATCTGTGTTTTACATTTCTGAATACTTGGTGTTGGTACTTCCCACTAAATTTACCGGATTGTTCTCTGCTATATGTTTGATGGTTATGCCAAGCAAAACAGTACCAGAATACACTACAAAATTATTAACTACTCCAGCTAATGCTGATTCACCTTGCCATCTATGGTTATCCTCTCTATGAAAGGCCTGCTGAGTGTGTCTGCCCAATGTCTAGTATGTGCTCTGCCATCAAAGCACCTAGCAGTGACTAGCCCAGTCCCACAGCTCCTGTGCTTATGCTGAGACAAGGTGTGAATAAAGAGGAGTTAAAATAGATCCTCAAAACGCACAGTCTAAATTCTGGACTGAATCTCCAGGAAGATTGGACTAATTTGGTATAACAGATGACTATCTGTTTATCCGCAGAACCTGTGGTCTTTCTAGTCAGTTTTGTACAGATCCGCCATGCTACTCATTGCTTTTATTAATATTTTTTTCCTTTAACATGTACCTTGTTCTATTGTTTTATACTCCCGTTTATTATTCACAATATACACTCTTCAAACACTTTTTTAACAATTCTCACTTCACATCCCCTCCCCAATATGGCCGCCGTAATACCGGTACCTTCCTCTATTTCCATGCCCCCCCTACGACCAATCAGGAGCCTTCTCTCACCTCATAGGACTTAGCAGATCCCGACAAGCCATCGTATTGCCATGTGGGATTGAAAATCGACTGAACCGGTAAGCCTTACTCCCTTCTCCCTACGGAGTGTATCCAGACAAATTTTCTGCCAACCCTCTTGTAAATATCCGTCCCTTCTCCTTCCTACTCACCCTCTGCATTCGACGCAATCAAAATCACTAACGCGTTTTTCTGGCTCCCGATCCTGGTAAGCCCATGTGCAAATTGCCGCTGTACGTCCTCATAGCATTTTTCACCCAATCGTTCCAACTACATTCCCTTTCTCCCCTATTCCCCACAGGGAGAGCCAGGCCATAAACCATATTCATATCGCAAGTTCTAGGTCATCCTAGGTAAGCCCTGCAGCCTTAAAACTCTGACCATCACTGCGCCGTTTCACTGTGTCAGCCGTATCACTCTCTTGCCACTCTCGATCTTATGTCACCCACCATTTTTATTCCGTTCACTTCCCACCTCGCTACGCCAATTTTATTCTCTCTATAATTACACTCCACCGTGACTGCTCCCTACTCAGCTTGTTTAACTTAACTGCACCGTCTTCACTACAACTTTCGATTAAAACGGGGTACTGCACTATTTCAACTTTCACTTTGTCCGCCCGCACTTCAATTATTCATCCCTTCTCCTCTTGCCAGCGACCATGCCTTCTTGTCACCTACGCCGTAATTTCTTCACAAACACGACGCGGTCCTTCTCCCTTCTGGTTTCGGAGGCCATCGCCAAAGCCTTGCCTTGTGAGGCCATAAATATAATACCTAATCCAATGTGAACGGAGGGCGTCTCTGCTCTTGTTCCTTTTTGTCCCGCCAAATTATTGTCCATGTCGAACCATAGGGATTACCCACGTGACCATTCTTAGAGGAACTAATATTATATTAAACAAACGAAGGGTGTTCCTGCCCCAGTTTCTTTTCATGTTCCACCACCAAGGGATAATTTCGCGCCGCATCATATAATTTTTTAGATCTTCATCACTTTCTCACCAATCACCACATTGTAAGATAAATTACTCCAATTCACTTTATTTTTCTATGCATTTCTTTCTCCCCACTTTTATTTCCAGGCAATAGAGGCTTGACCGAATTAGGCATTAATCAATGTCCTGATGATGATCCCCATGATTAAATAGTGGGATCGAAACGCCGTCGACCTTTTATGTACCTAATACACTATTTATACCATGTATCATGTAGATGTAAAGGTGCATCTTGAATTATCTGTTCTAATTGTTATTTCAGAACCTTTAAGCTTTTGCCTAAAAGCCCTGTTTTTGTTCACTGTTTCTTCAAATGTACTACTTGTATGTGCTTAAGTAGGGTATAGGCGTGTGCCCCACTACGTGGAATTGTCGAAGGAAATTCCTTGTTTATTCCTCCTGAAGTAAAACATTGAGACCTCTGTCCGGCAGGACAAGTCATATCAATATAGAATCGATTGTGTCTATATTTATTGTTCTCATAAATTCATTTGCATGGGACCACTGTTGTTTCCTAAAGTGTGGTTTGTCTCCAGCACAGTACTTCATTTGTCTACCCACCGCTTTTCAGGAACTGCTGCGACCTTGACACAGGCCTTCGCATCACAAGTCCCTCGTAGGCGGCACTATTGACGACGACGCAGTACTCCGCATCAAAAGCCCTGCAGCTTTTGGGGAACCAGCCGGTGCTCGACGAATCTGGATGCAGGCCTTCCCATTGCAAGACCTTCGTCAGCAGCATCCTCAACGATGGTGCAGAACCTCACATCGCAGATCCTAGGAAACGCTGCATGATGAATCTTCTTTGCAGGACTCCTCAACACTTCGCAACCAGGATTTAAGGTACTCTTGTTCAGTGCGACTAACTGGGTTCTTGTAGCCAGCCCACATTCCATCACGGTCGGCCTAAACTAGTGACCTATCCCGGTCTTTTTACAGTTATTTTAACTTAAATATTTAAACCTACATACCTCCTGTTCTAATGATTGGAATTTTGTCATTTTGGCCTTAAATAGTTATAAGATTTTACTTTAAAAAAAAATTGGTGTGAGAGTTTTGTTTTTGTTTTTACTTTATTACTGCTTGAAGTGCTGCATAAATACTTTATACATTACCTCTAAGTTAAGCCTGAGTGCACTGTACCAAGCTACCAGTATAAAGCCCAGGATAACTTAGGGTTTGCGTGCGTCTTTACCCTAACAGAGAATTGCAATGGCTGCTTGAGAAGATTTTCATCCTCCTCAACCAGTAAACCAAAACGCATAAAAATGGTACTCATTTGCAAAAGACAAAGGAGGATCTTTCTTTGTCGGGGAAAGATACAATTTGCTGAAGAGTTTTAGACAGGCTTTTGGAGATGCTTGATTCTTTGGTGGTTTGAAAGGAATGCCCCTCCTTAACAGCCAATAATCCAAGAAGGAAACATTCTAGGACATTGTTACCAGAGATAGGCTGCTACTAGGGCCACACATTTCATAAATATTCTTGTGCGCATTTGAAGCTGAATGGGAGTACCTTGAATTGTTAAAGACAAACAGCTACCTTGAAGCACAAATATTTTGAATGGTGTGGATAGATAGGAATATGGGAATCAGTGTCCTCCAAGGATGTTATAAATTTCCCTTCCATTAGGAGCTGAGCAATCACTTGCAAAGGCATCGTGCACAATGATTGCTTTTGAAGTATTTGTTTAATTGCCAGAGATTTAAAGTTGTCCTCCCCTAGCCTGACTTCTTTAGTCATATTGCATCCTGCACTCTAGCCAATGATTTTGCCAATTAAGCCCAGCATTAATCCACTCTTGAGACCAGCAAAGAGTATTATGTGATCTAATCCCTCCAATCAACTTGTTCCGCAGATGAATCTCCAAACTACAACACCATCCACAAAAGACAATAAAGCAGTTACCCTAAAACACCTCAAAGTAGAACAAAACACATTAACTGCACAAATAATACCTTCCACAGAGGTTCGTATTGCAGCGGCCTAAAAAGCCATGAGGGCAAGACAGTGCTGTAATATTACCTGACCTCTATTGAAAACTCTGTTTCAAGAGTAGCTACAAGTGGTACTGAAGCTCCTCTATATCAGCATAGCAGATCCCTAGGACAACAGCGCCTTAACTAATGTACTATAATGTTATTACTCAATAGGGGAGTTCTTTTCTGGTTCTTAATGATACAAATATTTTCTATTTTTACACTGCCAATGCTAATATCTAACCTTAACCTGGGTGGAGAACATGCCCCGGCCCTCAGTCCCCGTCTGAGCGCAAACCACGGTGCTCAGACCCATCACAAGGCTGCATTGTAGGTGTGTGATTGGCTTAGAGGAGCCTGGGTGTGTGTTCTGTTCCAGCCAGAGTGGGGGGCAATTTAGAGGGGCGGCAGGAGGTAAGTTTAATTTTCTTTTTCGTACCCCTCAACCCCTAACTGTGCCAGCCGCTACTGTCTTTTCCTTCACCTACCCTAGCCTTAATTGTCTGTCCATTGACACACTCACTAACATAAGTCTCCCTTGGATTCTTAGATGTCCAATTATTACCTCTCCTGATGAGACCTCTCTAATTCCAACAAGGTTGAAATGCCGTCAACAATATACTGCACACAAACATATTGATTGGTTGTATTTAACCAAGTATATATGAGTCTCTAAAAAACAACTCAAGTTGTGTGCTCTATATAAACACATACCAAGACTTCGCTACTGTTTGACCTGACAGCCTTAGGGTGGTCTTCCCCCAAACGTTTTGCCTGCTTGCCTCCCATTTTGCTGATTTTATTTTGTAGGCTTTGGATCTCTGGTCAATATACCACTGCTAACCAGTGCTAAAGTGATAATGCTCTCTCCCTAAACATGGTTTGATTGACTTATCCACAATTGGCATTTTTAATTTACTTATAAGTCCCTAGTAATGTACATTACAAGTGCCCAGAGCCTTTAAATGTAATGCTACTAGTGGGCCTGAAGCACTACTTGTGCCACCCACTTAAGTAGCCCTTTACAATATGCCTCACACCTGACACTAAGAGAACCTCTGTGTGTAGTTTACAAAGCCATGTTGAATTGGCATTTAAAACCCGTCAGGCCTTAAACTCCTCTTTTATTACATGTAAGTCACAACTAAGGTAGACCATAGGTAGCCCATAGAGCAGGGTGCTTTGCAATTAAGAAGAAGGACATGCACTTTTAAGTTCTACACATTCTGGTAGTAAAAACTCCCAAATGTATTTTCCGCTACTGTGAGGCCTACCCCTCCCATGAGTTAACATTGGGGATTCATTAGTCACATCTACAAAGCTGGAATTCCAATTGGAAGGAGGTAGAGCTGCCATGTTTAGTACCTGTGGAATTGTAATTATGCATCCCCTTTAATGGTTAAGTAACATTTATAATAAAAATTTAAAAAATGTAATTTTTAGAAAGATGGCATTTTATGTGCCTCAACTCCCTATGTGCCTGCAGCTTGTCTTCAATATACATCTGCGGTGGGTGACAACTGGGCTTTGTGAATTCCCTCTAAACCTGCACACACAAAGGTAGCTTAGGTGCGACCTGATGGGCCATCATGGCAGGATGGGAGGGAGAATCTGGACACAGCCTCACACTTTCACCTGAACAGGCTTTGTCATGTCCCTATAAAAAGCATTGCTTAACCCCCTGTAGTGATTCTGGAGTCAGGGTAGGAAGGGAGGACCTCTGCACACTTCAAAGCCCTTCTTTGAAGTCTCCTCCACTTCAAAGGCATCACTGGGTATAAAAACTGGACTTCTAATTCTACCACCACAGTACAGTTGTGGATGTGTGTATCCTCTGCCAGGAAGGACTGCTGTGCTTCTGAGAAACTGCCACTCTGCTGGACTGCCGCACTGGAAGAACTACTTTTTTCTGTGCTGACCAGCTGCCCTGCTTGCCAGGGTGAGAAGGACTAGACCCACATCACTTGAACCCAAAACCAGATTGACTTCAAGGGCTTGCTGGCTTGCCTGCTGCTCTGAAGTCTCCATGACATCAAAGACATCCAACTCATGTGCCTCAGCACTGGAAGTCTGCCATCTGTGTGTCTGCCCTGACATTGTTGCCAGTCTAGTCCTGGGACCTTTCAAGTGGATTAAAGTTCAGCTCCAGTGTAGGGAGGCCTTCTTGGGCCCACTTTGGCTCTCAACTTTAGTTTTACATTTTACATGGTTGCGCAAACTATGTTTTAGCGATGGCATTTTTACACATTTTACGTAGACAATATTTTTCTAAGACAACGCTGTACATTCTCCTTGTATTTTGAAAGCCTTTCCTGCTACTTAAACTGAACTCTTCCTTATATATTCTAGTTTTTGTGTCACCAATTTGGAGACAGTTTCTAACATCTAGACACATCACTGTATCAGAGCGGAACCTGTAACACAGTGACGTTATTAAATAAACAGTGCATTGTCCCTTTACAGGTCAGAGGGGCATTCCAGCAGTGACTGTCCTGGAACGAAAGCTTTGTTCGACGTGCAGCCCTGCTAACACTGATCTTCCATCCTGCAGAAAGGGATTGCCAATCCTACTTCAGACAAAGTCATCCAGGTATGGGGTATCAAGCTAACCTAAAAGATCGAGCAGAGGGTACACCCACTATGCTCTCAGAGTAGGGATAGTGATAGGTAGGGATTAACCCTGTGCGGAGTTAGCGGAGTTGCACTAAGGCGGAACTCCGCTAAGTGCAAAAAAAAACTCTGCCGCACCACGCGGAGCTCCACAAGCGGCGGAGTACGATAGCAAAATGTAATTCACAGTGATTGCACAGTGCCAGATGCTTGTCCGCACTGTGCAATCATTGCAAACGGCACCATGCACAGTGCAAGCTGTCCCTGCTTTCCTTTTCTGCAGCTCGAGCAGATTTTTACTCGAGTGGCAGCTTTCTCAATGCTAGCAGTCACAAGCATACGCGACCACTCGCAATGAGAAACCTGAACCCCCCGCCTTGTGAAATCTCACCGGGATGTTGATTTTCCAAGCTCGTGCTCGTCAACTTGATGTTGACGATCGTGAACAAGAAAAAATCTCGCCGGGAGGTTGATTTTCCTCGCTCGCGGTCGCCACGCAATGGTTTTTTTTTCGGAACTCCGCGATCTCCGTGTTAACCAGAGGGCAGAAAACTCTGCAAACTCTGCGAGTGGAGTTCACCAGCCAGGATTAGTAGGGATATATTGAAATCAGACTGACGTGGTTGGACTGTTTATTCTTTTCACCATGTTGATAATGCTGGTTACATTGCTTTATTATATCTGCCAAATAATCGCAGCTTTTTCTTTCTATGCAAGATTATGATTGTTTCAATAAATGTATTGAAAATATCCATTGTGTCCTTCTCATGTTTGAGATTGCCAAAGTCACCTGCCACCCCTTGAAGGTTAGGGGTTCGGTGTGGTACTGTGATCTAGCTAGGAGTTGGCCCCAACAGTCTCTGATGGTGCACATGCATTCAGTCCCTGAATTCTTATGTCCTGTTGTTCTAAAACACAGTCCTACCTTTTCTAGTGGGAACTGTATAACACCAGCAGAATCCATGCATTGCCATCAACACAGCAGCTCGGAACCAGCACATCTCTAGAACTCTCGATGCATCACCGCTGTTGTGAGGATCGACTCCAATGCATTGCTGACTGCACGTGCAGCAAGAACATTCCCGACGCATCTTTAGCCTTGCGTGGCTCGCAGCCGACTCATCTTCCTCACTCTACAGATCAACGACAATGCATTGCTTCCTCTCTACCTCACATCTCATCTTCGATGAAAAACCATCGCCTTCTCAGCATCCTGCATCTCTTCTTCGACGACGACGCAACCAGGGTACTGTTCAGCAGGCCAGGGCTGTTTCCTTTATCCAGCCCATGCTCCACCGCGGTTAGCCTGACCTTTTGGATTTGACCTGGTCTAGAGCAACCAAATAGCCCCGGTTGGAGCTTTATGATTTTAAGCACTACATTTCAGTTTATTCTTTAAAAATTCATAACTCTGGTTCTACTTATTGAGTTTTTGTTGTTTTGGTCTTATTTTGTTCATTAAATTAAACTCTAATCTTCTAACCAGGTGTGGTATCTTTTTGTGTGGTGTTTTCATAGTTTTACTATTTGAAGTGTTGCACAGATAGTTTACAAATTGGCACTTAAGTTAAGCCTGACTTCTCTGTACAAGCTACCAGGCAGTAAGCACAGGTTAATTTAGGGTGTTTTTGTGATTTACCTGACTAGGATTGCGCCGCCTGATTGCACAAGGTACATACGTCTGTCAATCAGAAACGAATTTCTAACAACTACAAATTCACTATTTTATTCTTTATGTGTTATTACTGGGGACACAACACACTTGTCAATTGTTTTTGTCCTGGTTTGTATTTGCACCTAAAATGTTGTCAGCAATATGTGAATAGTCCTAATTTTTTCTTGTTTATTAAACTTTTTGCTCCAAAGGATAGACAGAATCTTTATTCTCATACATAATGTATGCACAGTTATTACTGACATTTGTTATTTATTTTGAAATGAGTTCCAGGTGAACCACTGTTTTCATACATAATTATATAACCAGGTACCGAAGGCGTATGGGTTGCTTTTATTTATTACATTACTATTGTTTATGCCATAGCAGCTTTTTTTCTGCTTAATACCACCAACAACATTGCCTTCCTTCCGATTCTCGGAACGATGTTTTATGCTTACTGTTAAAATATCCACAGTTCTATCCTGTACTGGGACTGTATATGATTGAGTGTCACTGTAGACAACATCTAATCTACTTGGGCGCTTGTAAATTGTTTCTGCTGCTGACCCGCTTGCCTAACAAGGCAAGCCGAGACCCACTTTTTGCTAGCACTGCAAAAGTGAATTACTTGCACTGTATTCCAAAAAATGTCAATAAAGATGGTCTAAAAAAGACTGACAAATACATAAAGCAAAACTGGAATGACAATCCGTGCTATTTCGACAAAAACGTACTTACTGCATTAATGAAGGATATGAAATACAATGAGATTCTAAAGCAACATCGTGATAGTACAGATAATGCATGTTGTATGGAGGTTTGTACAGGGACTAGTGGGAGGTGAATGCACTCCACTTGCATCAATCAAAAAGTCACGAGGCAGTTGATAAATCGGAGCTGGAAAAATACTCCATTAGTCCACATCTCTATTTATACAGCTATTTGTTAATTATAATAATAACCACTGAACGTGAGTTTTCCATTCTCAAATGTTTACCAATGAATCTCACCTTGACAGGCAATATATCCAGTATCAAAGAACCTGTTTAAACCAAGTACGTGGGATCTAAACTTGCCAGCCGAGGGAGTTGCTAAAAGGATGAGCACCATTTTGCCTCTCAAAAGCAGGAAACGTTGGATCCATTCTAGATGGGGAGAGGGTAAAAAAAACGTCGCCACTTCACCTACTGTGGCAAAAATGTTATTCATCAGACCTAAATCTAAGGTAGCTCAAGGAGTTTTTGTCCCCAGAGCTCAAAACTGAAAAAGGTGAAGGTAAGTATGTATTTCCTTGTAATGCAAAACGAAGAGATATAACATTTTGTCACATGTATTTAAAAGTCCATAGAGTGATTGGGGGGTACCCAACAATTTGTGTGACCCTGTATGAACACGGAACCTTTTACACACTGCAAGCGTGATTAAATTTATTACCAAGAGTTTTCTATGTTGTACTTTTCTTAATTTTTCTCTTCCTAAACAGCCAAAGTAAGAAAATTAACTCGGAGTAATTCTTGAAATCTAAAATTTCAGCTGAGACGATATTTCGAAAGAAAACCCGAACATAAAATTAAACAAACATAATTTTTTAGTTTACTATCGTTTAATAGACAATTGACGGCAAGGCAAGCTTGACAACACAACAGTAAAATGTCAGTAACATGTTTTAGAAAAGCAAATCTTCATTCAAAAGACTCTTACCTAGACAATTATGACCATCGTGAGCCAACATAAAGCCATCATAGCAAGTGCACCTGTAGTTTCCTGGAATGTTAATACACTCATGAACACAGCCCCCACTGTAGTCATTAGCACACTCATCGATGTCTGCAACACACAAAGAAGCACTTTTTACTAAAACATGTCAACGAATATTGAATCAACACGCATATGTTAGCTATAAAATCAAGTAATTCCCCGATTACTCATCTGGTATCTTCATCATTATTTCTAAAATCTTTTTCCAGTTTTTTTTTTTTATATAGGTTAGTCACTAGCAGTTGTGTGTCCAAATATAGAGGTAAGTAATACCGATGTGCAGTAATAAGGCGGCTCCTCTGCTTTCTCGCCGTGCGAGAAGGCAGAAACAAATGGTAGTTATTACCGTAATAACTACCATTTGTTTCTGCCTTCTCGCACGGCGAGAAAGCAGAAGTTCCTGGTTGAGAGAGTGGGCGTTGTTACTCGAGGGCAGGGGGGAGTGGCTTGCCCACTGTTGTTAATACTGTCTGTTTGGGCAGCCTGAGGCCGCCCAAACAGACAGTATTAACAACAGTGGGCAAGCCACTCCGCCCTGCCCTCGAGAAACACCACCCACTCTCCCTGTTCTCTCTGTATGCTGCAGCATACAGAGAGAAAATGACGCGGGTGGGGCAGCAGCAGCACCAATCACAGCGCTGCGCTGTGGTGGAGGGGAGGGAGGCTTCCTGCAGCCTTCCTGTTGACGAGCAGCACCCTTGGAATTCCAAACGCAGGACGGCGGGAGTCGGGAGTCTGGAGTCTCGGAACTTAAAGGCAGGAAGCAGGTAAGTTTAACTTTTATTATTTATCCCGCCTCCCCCCATCCCCTCCGGAGCGCGACAACACCATTTGCACCCCCCCCCCTCCACCCCACCCGCCCTTAATGCCGGCCGCGACTGCTTATAGCCTTTTCATGCCCAATGCTGCCAGGTGCATTATGCTCGCACAGGACGAGAGAAGCCACTGCCACCAACCCGCATTAATGTCTGCCTCGCCTCTTCCATTTATTGTGTTGTGTTTGGCCTGAAAAACACATGTTGGTATCATGGGGTCACGCTGAACAATCCTTGTCTTAGCTCATGCTTTCTTTAGTATTTTCACATTGAGGTGTATTACTAAAACTAACAGAATACACGTTATCGACCTCGAAAAGATGAAATCACAATTACAGGATTCAAACTTTTGGCCAGATGTGAGCTGGGCCACCTAACGATTTTACTATGTCAACCGAGTCCCTTTTCCGGATTTTAATGTAGTAAAGCAATCTGTGGTCATGCATTACTCAGTAGGAAATCATTATGGCAGCTATAAGCAGGTTTTAAAGTACTCTCTTCTTTTGATAATTGAAGTATGTACTGGGGAAAATACCAGCTTTCAGAGATGTTCCTAATGGTTCTACCGGCCTGCACTTCCAAGGGGGTCATCATCAGTGCGGACTCCTGAAATGACTGAAGCCTTGTAGTTCCACTGCTGGGCCTCCACAGCCCCTCCCACCCCCAACACACTGCAGGACTCTGCTTGAGAGTGTGGGTGCAGGGAGCGTTTAGTTCTGCTGCAGCCTGGGGTCTGTGTGCGTATATGGTGTGTGGTGATGATGGTGAATATTGTGACTGTGTGCAATTGCAGAGTGTGTTGCGTGCGTTTGAGTGCAGGGCAAGCAGTACGCAGGGTGAGTAATGAGAGCCCACTGGTTGAGTAGTAAGATTGTACGAGTGAATGGTGTGCTTATGTGAGCACAGAGTGAGTTGTGTGAAGGTGTGAATGCACTGGATGAATGGTATGCCCTTGTGAGTGCAGGGTGAGCAGGATTCTAATGTGAGTTTAGGATGAGTGAAGCAGTGTGTGCCTGTGATTAAACATGAGTAAAACAATGTGTCTGTGTGGGTGCAGGCTGAGTGATGTGTCACTCTGCATGAGTTAGATTTTGCGAGTTTATTTTTTCAACCACTCCCCACTGTTTGATGAAAGGTTGCTCACATGCACTTTATACTCAACTCAAACCTTTCTGCCTCACCACTTTCAAAAAGCACCAGCCGCCACTGGACATGCATAAATACGAACTCTACCACATTGATTAGCAACATATCCTAAAGATAACCTTACATATGGAAGTATACATTTACTATTTTTAACTGCACATCTACTTACGTTGACGAGATGTTAGCAGGGGTGCTGGAACAATTTTCAGAGTAGGGATGCTGGGTATCATAATGAACTCAATAACACTAATGAATAATCCTAGAGCTATTTAAAAAACGAGTGTAGCAAATAAGTAGAAGCTTAGCCACTAGAGAGTCTGCAAGAATGGTGGTGTCCTCTAGTGCATTTTGGACAGCATTTTCACATTATATTGCTAAGAAATGGTGAGGCGCTGTACTATGATTTATAGGGCACATTATTCGGCAAAATGACCCAAATGTGACTCTACATGGCTGATTGTCCAGCTTAGCTCCTCAAAGGTGATCTGGGAATGCTAAAGCATCTGAATAACAAGAAGGGTGTGTGGAGGGTCGGGGGGATTGTTTTAAGACCTGTCTGCTCGCTCCCCTGTCTACAACTATAAAACACAAAAAAGAGCAGATCAAGTCTGAAAGAAATGTGTGCCTACAAAGGTAACAGTGTGCCGCTACTGGTGAAAGTGAAACACGGGGTACCAGACATATAAACTATAGGTGACAGGGGGCTGAGCAAATTCCCATCAGACCACCCATGTGGTGGAGATTGCATCATGTGGGAATTTGAAAATCATACCATCCCAAAACCGACCAAATAGTGCCGGTACAGAAATAGATATCAAAGTAATTTCTGGGATCTTTAAATGCATCCTAAAGTGATGTAAACTAAAAGTGCAGTGCTCAATCATTAAAATTGGCTACCCAAACTCTAAAGATTGTTCAAAAGCTAGGTGTCAAAAGTTAAAAACACGCTGGGTAGTTAAGCTACCTTTTGGCGCTAGGCAGTGTGGTCGACATGTTTCAGCCATAAAGGGCATCTAGCCCGGCTTTCTTCAGGACCTATAATAGCAAGTATGACTACTGCAACTACAAATAGAACATCATGGTGAAAAGATGTTTCACAACAACATGTACTTAGAAAATCATATGTATGTCAAAGAATTTGAATACTTAAATGTCCACTGAAGGGGAAGTAATAGATCTTCTTCCTATCAGAAAAACATCTCCAGCACCCCTAGTTCCAGTGCCTCTAAAGGTTGGCTGCCAATTCTATGGAGCCCATATAAATGCAGCTGGAAATTAAAAAGTAAATATTTTGCCAGAACACCTTCCTAGTAAGCATACAATTCATTCTGCATTGAAATATATGTAAAGCCTTATATTATGAAAGTATACACAGCTTTGGGGTGGAGGGAAGCTAAGGACTGTGAAGAAAAATCTTGGACGCAGATTAAGCACAGACGTTAGTTACCAGTGAAAGTATCTTAATCACCCCTGAAATAGGACTATGAAAGGAGCTACAATCCCGTTGCACATATTGTGTATCCAACTAAAAACTGCACAGCGTACCAGGGACAACACTGTAGATAAAGGACAGTATTAGAAGACCTAAGATGAAATCAGAATTTAGGAGCAACGGAAAAACTCATTGAGAGCCCGCAGTGTTTGAGAAGAAAGTACCGACAAGGCCTAAAACACCAGTTCGATTACTGCGCAACAGAGAGACACCTGTCCATGTTTAGTCATTGGGTTAACAAGTGAGTCTAACATACGACTGGCCATTTGATAACTACTGCTTTCTCAGAAACCATCTTAATATCAAAACAGGTCAAACCTCATCTGTGTGGAACTGTGCACCACTGCATGAGGATGGGCCCTAAATCCCCTCTCTGAGGGCTTTGTACTATTCTGTACCTCTTTGTTCGTCACACTCATCAAAGTCCCTTACTCCAGGAAAAGAGTAATCACTCAAGAGACAGGGTGAGCACCGCCCCAAAACAATACTCACAAAAATGTGTTTTGGGCAGCTTTTTAAAAACCTAAATTCAATCTCCTACTGCCAGAGATTTAAAAAAAAAACGATCATGATTTACCCGGTCGTCTTGATTTGTTTGTTTCCACTGGTGTTCTCTCACTCTTACCAAATCTACAGATAGTTAATGTAAGTTATTTCTATACCCTCAGTACCCATTCCTGCATTTTATGTACTTTCATCCCATAAACAGTAAATTGACCATCATGTCTGTTGCGTGTCATCTTTTGTTAAATCGTTTTTTAAAAGGAAGATGAATATTCTTCTGCAAGGAACAGCAGATTCCCTATGCCTGTTGAAGATTTCAACGTGGGTGAGAATCTGCCCCTGGGTTGGAGCAAAAAGTTGGGTGTCTTGTTAAGCATTCCCCAGTTATCTACAGAATGCACTATTTAATATCAATCTCAAATCTTTGAGTAGTACACCAGCTTTCAACAGATTGATACAAGGATTATGCTATTTACCTAAAAAGAAGCTGTTCTTGGCATGTAGTGCTGTAGATTCACATGCTTTGCATAAGTTAGCCATCTAGTTTTGGGCACGAATGATTGCAGCTGTTTTTCTTCAAAAAAGTCTTTTGGAGTCATAAGACTGTGACTCCTCCCTTTGTTAATGCTGTACATGGGCATCAACTCCATAGTTAGATTGTTTTCCCACAAGAAGGTGAGAATGGAGTTAGAATCAGTGTAAGTTATGTGATGTCCATGAAAGTAATGTAGATTAACTTAACCCCTTGCATGCTGTTGACGGCCCCCATCCGTCATGCACTACGGCGCTCGTGTGCTGATGACGGCTGGGGGCCGTCATGAACCCGCCCACTTGCGATTTTGCCGCACAGGCACAGAATCGCAGCCGCATGCAAGGGTTAAACTGCCAACCACACAGGTATCTGGGGTGGAGGAAGGGCACATCTGAATCTACAGCCTTACATGCCAAGAACAAAGGCTTACTGGGTAAGTAACATATTCCGTTCAAGGCATGTTTTTTTTTTTTTTTAATCTATCTGGTACGGGAAGACGATACTATGTTTCAACGAGCGTTATTCCCAAACCCTAACTATAAAGAAGGACTTGTAGAGGACGATAGATTTGATCAACTCGTCCGCAAGTAGCAGTGAACCAGCTCCCATAGAAAGGAGGTTGTTTTTGGGTCCTATTAAAATACAAATGAATTATTTGGTGCCGAGGACCTTAAAGAGATTTCATGTGTAAATGAGAAGGCTACAGACCATTTAGCCACAGTATAGGGCGACTATATAGTTTGTCACAGTTTATCACTCAGATATATTCTTAAGGAATGCAACAGTGGACATAAAGTTGAAATACCATATTCAAAATTATTTGCACAGTATCGTGGCAACGAGTAGTACCGCCCATAGGAGGTGCTTGTAAAATCGACATTGCTCAGAAAAAATCGACATTGCTCAGAAAATAGTTTTTAATTTTAGAGTATAAATCGTTTTTGAAAAAGATGGTGAAACAATACATCCATCGAAACGCGTCAACGCTCATTACAGTACACAATCTGTGAGAAAGGTGGAGGTCAACGAGTATTTGGCACCAAGATCCTCGCCTAAATCATTGTTGAAATACAGATGTGTAACAAGCAAAGGACATATTGAGTTTGTCTGTGTTATGTACTCTTTTGTACTATTTTATTGTGTCTTTTAATGAATTGCGCATTAATATGTGATTGTTTTTGAGCCCATTTGAACATTGTTGATTTAGCTTTATGATATTTTGTGTCTATTAAGTATAGGGTTTTTCCCTCATTTTAACTATAATCTTAGCATTACTTGTTTTTTATCAATAAATCAATTTATATACTTTTGCAAACCTGATGATTTATGATTCTTTGTGGGGGATATATGGCATAATTCTCTTAAGAGTGTATGTGACTCAAGGGTGAGTATATACCAGGTTGAATGTGGAATATTAGAGATTGTTCAAGAGTCCAAAGGATACTGCCACAGATTTTTTTATTTTTTATTCATTTATTAAGGAGCTTTATATAGCGCTAGCCTGACCCGAGGGTATCGGAGCGATTCACACCAGTTTTTGAGCAAGATTCATACAATAAGCAGTATTCAACATATAAGTTTGGCAGTCCAAGTGTGCTAAGCAGCATTGAGGTAGTACGTGAGACCTGAGATAACCTCATATAGTGCACGTTGTCTTGGGGGTGATACAATAAAGCAGGATTCTATATAATAGGTCTGAAGTCCAAGTGTGCTGAGCAGCATTGAGGTAGTCCGTGAGTCCTGAGATAACCTCATAGAGTGCAAGTTGTCTTGGGGTTGGACCAATTAAGGGGGGGAGGAGCAGCTGGGGTCAAATAGCAGGCATTAGGTACGTTTTAGAGCTACAATGTCAGGAAGAGACGACGAGAAGGGGATAGGGTTTTGATGGCGGCTATCCATTCAGGTGGGAGCGGTTGAGGAAATGGACTTTAAGTTGTTTTTGGGATTTTGTGAAGGAGGTGATAGTCCTCATACCGACTGGGATGGCGTTCCAGATTTTGGGTGCGTTTCCGGCGAAGGACCGCGCAGCAATTTTTGTTTCCGTATTTTCATGGGGATGAGTAGTGGGGTGCTGGAGCTCCTGAGGTTCCTTGTCTGACCAGCCCTCTTGAGTTTGGCAGCCAAATACTCATGTTTTCCTGTGTGCAGGGCTTTATGTGTGAGGCAGCCAGTTCTGTATCTGGCACACAGTTCGATTGGGAGCCATTTTAGTTCTCTTAGTGTAGTGTAGTTCCTATATTCCCAATAAACCTAAGTCTAGTACGGGGGAAGAAGTAAGTGTGTTGTAGCATTAGTTTAGTATTTTTTGCCAAGAATCTATCCAAGATTTCTCCTAGGGTCTAATCAGCTCCGTACCTTGGTTTAGAATTAAGGAGGTCGGGTATCTCTCTGTCTCAGGTCTCGATTTCCCAACACCCCGCAAGGGAAGCTTGGAAACACGGGAGCTGGATTTCTCGGCAAGAGAAAAGACAGCGTCTCTCTCAGTGCGTCTGCTGGAGGGTCGGCTTCCTTCGGCACTTGCTGCAGCAGGATGCGTGGAGCAAGTAGATAGTCGAACAGCTCCAAACCACTGTGTGTTTGTTTGGGCAAGTGTGGGCATATATATACCTTGAAGGTGCCGAGTTTGACGTAAGGTTGGACATAATAACGTCACCAAAGAGTCTTAGTTCTTTGAAAACTCCATGAGTTCTTGGAAAAATCAATATTCAAGCAAGGGGAAGTCCCTAACTGCTGAAGCAGAGTTTTCCAAGAAATTATTGTGGATTTTCGGAACTAGTGGCAGTAGCCATGCAGTATTTGGACTGCATGAGCTATGTATGAATATGGTTATGATTTCTCTGCCTATATAAGGATATGGTGATTTATACCTATATAAGGGCATGAATCGGGAAAATTACACTAGGGTCCTAAAATGCTATACAACACCCACTCCACTTTATTATGCTGGATATTACTAAATTGTAAGCACTAAAATATATTTAAAGCATACGTTTACAATCCCACCCAAAAATACATAAAATGCATTTATAAAATGGGTGTACACATAAAATAAGCATTTGTACAGTACGAATTTAAAAAGCAATGAATTCATTGTACGCATATAATATGATAATGGCAATGCTAATCGAATGAATCATGAAATTACATTTATGAAATTTTATTTATTTATTTATTTTATTTTTGACATTTATAGAGCGCAACAAATACCCGCAGGCGTCTCGGCGCTGAGAATGCACTTACTTGTAAAGCGGAAATGGCTCTTAGTTACAGAAGAAAAAGTCGAGACCATCCCATAGCAGAATATATAAACTGAATTTGTTTGCTGATAAGGTCAATATTGTTTCTAGGATGTATTCAAAGAATTCTTTTTCTCTAAGAATAGTTCTACTTTAAGCAGATTACTTCAAAGAATTCTTTTTCTCTAAGAATAGTTCTACTTTAAGCAGATTACTTTGTGCCAAAAAAGTAAAATTTAGGAAAAATGTCAAATCAAATCGTAGAAAAATAGAGTTCCAAAGTTAGAAGTTTTGTTTTGAAAAAGCGAAGGTTGAAATTTGAGTTCATAGAACGCTGTGTGCTATTTTCAAAAGTTATTCTTGGTATCAGGAGAAAACATTAAATTTTCTAGGCTGGCAAAGAAGTCGTCTACCACAGTAGGTGAAAGTTGAACCACTTCATTAAGTAGATCAATTGTGCACAGATGAGAAGCATTGCCGTCAGCGTCAGTCGCATTAGCAATGTTTGCAGTACATGGTACCTGTGTGTCTATCGGTCCTCGTATCTCACCTTCAGCTGGAATTGCTGGTGAGACTTCAATGAATGCCGTCATCAAGATTGGTAGCCGTTGGGGGCAACACAATGCCTGAGTCGTTACCGAACCAAGCAAAGCGTCAACATCCGTTGGCAGTGCTGATGGAAGTGTCAGACAGATATCCAACACGCATTCCTCTCCACAAAGCAGGCATCGTAGAACAGGTAAGATGCAATCTTGCCAGATTGGTCTGATCGATAGGAACCACGTGGTATTCAGATCTCTCAAACGAGCCAAGCCAAGAATCTGTGTTATGCGTTCACAATACTGCATTGCAAGCAGAGTGTTCTCCATGGTAATCTGGGTATCGCTGGTGACTGGACTTGCCATATCGGAGCAGAAGGAACAAGAATAGTATCCCTGCTACAAGTCCCAAAATGAGAGGTAGGCCGCCGAACACAGAGTGCACAAAGTTTGGAAAAAATGCCTAGGACTGCTTCAAACGGTGCTAACAGTCCCGAAAAAATTGTCTTAAATACATTTACAATACCACTGGGATCAGACATGTTTAAGATACGACCTAACATTTCTGCTAAATGTATGGGGCAGTTCATTGATAATAGGTCATGTATCTCTGCAGAAGTCCTTGCAACTTGCAGATCATACGTCTCTTTGGACGAGGTCAGTGGCACAGTTTTTTGTAAAAGAATGTCTTTCATTCTGCTTAAAGTGTCAATTCGTAAAGAAGAGATGTTCAGTGAAGGCCATAGCAGCGACTCCCCGTCTGTCTTAGTGTTAGGAAACAATACTTGCATACAAGTGACCCTGGCTGACACACTAACGAGATAGGCTATTCCTGGCATCATTCCACAATAGCTGTGATCATTCAACATTATGTAGCTCCCATTGGAAAGCTGCCTAAAAATTGGACCTATCACCGCTGCCGGGGAACCCTGCAGGTGGCATGATAAGTTGTTTGAAGAACCATCGCAGGCTCCATGCAAATTAATGCCCTGACATAGAAGTGTAACACTCAATTTGGTTTTGCAATAATTTTTATCACTAAGAAATACCTCCTTTTCCCCACTCCAACATTTGTGTGTGTATGGTAAATCCCAGGTCGACTTTATGTATTCTTTACCCAACCTTTCATACAGGCCTGCTGGTATGTGTTTTAAGCAATACTGAAACTGGAAAATCGTCACTGGTATCGTGATGGTGCCATGTATTATCCATTCAACGGCTGGTTTCTCAGAAACAGTTAATGGTAATCTCTTCAGTTTTTCTATGTTCAGCACCGTGTGGTCTGCTCCTTTCTGTGCCAAAGAGATTTGTTTATCTGTAAGGTTAAATCCAGTAAACAATGACGTGGTGTTGATTATACGCCAAGGCACAAAGCCTGAACGAAGGTTTTGTAACGTCCAGCCAAGCAGCATTATAGAACGCAATTGTGACTGTCCATGTTGTAACATGAGCACGTCCTGTTCCATTATGTCTATGGCAGAGGATACAATGCTGTCCAAAGATTACATTTTGGATGACAGAGTTGTTAACCCATTGTCAAATACAGAGAGTGCTTTCGCAAAATTAATACGAACAATTTCTCGTATTCGTTCTGCAGTTTCCATTTGCGTGACTTTCCATGCTTCATTATAAGCAGCGTATATACCGGCGTATATGAAACGTTTATGACGTGGTTTGCGAGGTCCTTGTAAGAAGTCTCTTAAATCAATGCCATCTTTAAGTAAAGTTAAGTGTTGTTTTATATCTGGGAGTGTGGACTTTTGAAGTCATTCATGGCAGTTTTCCTACACTGTAAGTTGTTATCCCTGGATGTTGTCTCTGGGCATATCTTGGATCTGTGCTAGTTACTGTAAACCCTTGTGCCTTATTCATGAATCTATCTTTTCAGTTATTCGTGTATGAGGGCCAGATTAACCATTTTTTCCAATCAGGATTAGTTCTGTTTTGTTGTAAAATGTAGTTTTGCGTCTACCTCCTCATCTGCAGTTTCATTACTATCAGGTGTGGGCTTAGGTATGGACGGTTTGTTTAAATCTTTTATCTTAGCCAGGCCAAGACAAGATGTCTGTTGAATAGTTTCCTTTAAAAACATTATTTGTTCTGGGATGATGCAGGCTCTGAATAAGGCTTTTAAACCTTGTACCTGCCAGTCTTTTGTGCCCCATACCGTTTTTGTCTCAATGTTGTCTTTCCAAAAGTCAAATGTGGACAATTGAGCATAAAAGGCTGCAGAATAAAGTTGTTTAGTATTAGTCAACATACTTTTCATTCCTGTCTTATTAACATTTTTAAAGTAAAATGTTTCTGGACTTGTGACATTAAAGCCTGAGAAGCATGGACATTTTTCATAAAATGTTTTAGAGCTACCCTTTGGTGGCGTTGGGAAATGTTCCCATTGATTATAAGTTAAAACATTTCTAGGATTTGCAGATTTGTGCGAGTAATGATGACCAAAATGATAAAAACAATACATGTCTTCATAACTGGATGAACCTTCTAAGTATTCATGTTTTGCTAATTTTGCTGACATTTCTAAGTCTACCATCATGTTATTAACAGTCTCAAAATCCCAATCATCAGAAAATGTGCTGGGTAAAACAAAATCACTCAAGGAAACCTTAAATTGGTGTGGAATCTTCAACAGCTCAACAGGATCATAAATGTCATAATCAGTTCTGTAAAGAAGGGTTAGGGTTACGCACTCCGCAGTTGTAAATGTGTTATAAGTTGTGGAGTGCTCCTGAGATATCACTCCCCGACGAGGTGTGGTAATCAAGAAAATTGCTGGTTTAACATCCTCATTCACGCGCTCATTCGCTTGTAACCATTTAGCTTTTTACCACATACCATTACAAGATGGCCGCAACTAACGTTGTCCTCTTTCTATGTTGACATTTTGTCAACTTGCTTTGAACCTTCTCTATTTCTTTGACACTGACAAACACATTGGTGCAACAATGGCTGAACGGCGTTGATATGCTGTTTATCTTGGTTCTAAAAGTAAGTTCTTCTCGTTACTCGTCAGCACTTTCATTTAACTAATCGCATTTTGCTGCATGGTATATCCCGCTCGTGTTTCACGATACTTTTCTCTTTAACTTAACTCTGTTATTTTGTGCACCACGTTGTATTAAACATATTTGTCAGTTTGTTTCACTATTCGTTTAGAAACTTTCTCTCAACGGCTGCAACATTTGTTTCAATCTACTTTCACTTCTTGTATCATCATTCCGTTTCCCACTTGTTAACACTTGTTTTTAAATATCTCGGGCCAACATGGTATACTTATGGTACACTCTGCCTCGCGGTTTATGTAAACTGTTTTTCAACTACCTTCTTACCACTTTTTGGCGTTTTCTTCATTCTGTTTTATATTACCAACCTTGGGGCTTTAGGTATTCTTCATTCCATTCGACACGTTACATTGGCTGAGTTTGTTATCACTATACAGCATGCTAGTCATCATCAGATATTTGACTTTAATGTGTTTGTGCAATTTGACACTTGCAATGATCCTACATATATTTTTTGTTTACATTACTTTCAGACTACCCCTGACGAAGGACTTAAATTAGTCCGAAATGCATTGGGTGAATCCTCAATGATTCCTGTGTATATTTTGGGAAGTTTAAGGATGTTAAACCAGCAATTTGCTAAATATTTGAACTATTTCCTGTGGATATAACATGGAATAAACTATGACGGAAATTACCATTTCTTGAAGTTTGATTACAATTCTTCAGAACGTTTTCACGTCCAATTGGTTGTGCCCAGAGAGTCAGCACTTATCTCAAGTGTCGCAGACTGTTTCATAATCAGTTCTGTCCCATGCTATACCACCAGGTAGAGGACTGGCTGTGATGTTCACTGATGACAGGTCTCTTTGTTCACGATGAGATTATTTGTGTGGCTTCAAAAGCAAGTTGATGTTCTTACTTGCTGTGTCCATTTTACTATATTTTCCATCTATTAACTTTCCCAAACTTAAAACGAGAATGAGCCATATTAGGAGAAAAAGTACACCTAACACAATCCAAAACTCAACCCATGATAAAATGAGATATGTATTTGCAAGCTGGTGAAAAAGTTACTTGTTCCTTGAAAGTTTTATCTGCTGGCTTTGTTTCGGGCTCACTGGGATCCTCCGAAAACGTATCAAAGTTGATGAAATAGACAGAGGCAGCTCTGTCAATTGTTGGTATTGCATCCGGATTACTTGAAATTGCTGGAGCTGCTTGTTCCCTTGACATATTGGTATAGTCAGATGCTACCTCATTGTTCACAGGAGTGTATTGACGAACTGTTATTTGGTTTTCAAGAGGCACAAGTTCCATGGCTTTGTTGTTTGTCCTTCTTTTCTCACTGCAGATTCTTCAAACTTGATGAGTCTTTCAGTTTGAATCTCTTGGATAGTAGCAAGATTGGGTCTTCTGCTACATCTTTAGAGTCCACTGGGCCTAATACTTTTTATCGGCCACATGATCTGGTTTTACCAGGTCAATTGATACGGACCGGTTCTCCTTTCTTCCAGCAAGGTGCGGCAGTAACACTGTTCTTGATCCGTGGATTGCTAGCACAGGTACTGGTTTTCTGTAAGAAGGCCCAAATTCCTTCTTATTCGCTATTTTTTCTCTGACCAGATCCCCAATTTTTTGGAATCCAGACAGGTCTTGCTGGGACAGCCGGTTTTTCTTCAGTGGTCGTTTGTTTCTGTAATGTGTTGCTTAGACTTCTTCTTGTTTCATTTAAGTCCTGCAAAACAGCCATACGGTCTTCGATATTAAAGGATTTTTGTTCTACCACTGAAGTATGACGATCGAGGTCTTCGACTATCATTCTAGTACCAAAAAGGAATTCATATGGAGTGATTCCACCCAGAGAATTTCTTGGCAGATTATTAAGACTACGTTGGACACTTATTAGATGTTTGACCCACCCGTCACCCGAGCCGAATACCCTTGCTGTTATAGATTGCTTTATGTCCCGGTTTTTTCTTTCCACTACAGAATTTTCCTAAGGATGGAACGGACTTGAGTACCGCAATGCAACGCCCAGATTGGCCATGGCCTCCTTGTAAGCTCGAGAGTTAAACGCAGAACCCTGGTCAGAATGTAGCGTGCCGATTGTGTATGTGCCGATAAAGACTCGCAAATCTTTTATAACAGTTCGGGCATCAGCCGAGCGCTGAGGCCACAGCGAAATGAATCTTGAGCATGAATCCACTGCGATCATGATATATTTATAGTTGCCATCCCTTTGTAAGGGACCACAATGGTCCAGGTAAACGCACGCTAGTGGTTTATCTGAAATAAGAAGGGGCGTCTTCGCAGGACGTTTCACTGTTGAAACTTTCATTTTCTGGCAGATTTCACATTCCAAAACATAGTTTCGAGTCTGTTTCCTCATGCGCAGCCACCAGTATCTTTACTTTAATAATGACACTGTGGCGGGAACACCTGGGTTTGCAGAGGCGAGCCCTTCATGTGCTGTGAAGATTACTCCTCATATGTGTTCCTTGTTTGGAATTACTCTATCCCCCCACTCTAGGGATTCGAGCAAAAGGAACATTATTTGCATCAGTTATATATGAGTACTTGAGTGGAAAGCCTTTTGGTAATGTTTTACCTCTATCTTTGTTGGAAGCGGCGACAGCCTGCATTATTTCGCTGTCTATTTTTGTTTTTGAACGAGTGATTGCAGCTACGGAAGCCGTTTGCACAGCTGCCTTCGCGGCTTCATCAGCCAATGAATTCCCTGCAACGTGCAACAGAACTCCAATGAAGGGTAACTCGTGGAGTCTTTATTGCAGTATACAGCCAGCCAACATGTGTTTCATCGCACTCGCGATTCCTCAGGGGTGAAACAAACAAATGGTTGACAATAGAACATTTGATGATTTGATATTGATGATTGCATCCTAATCTGGTCCGGCTCGGAAGAGCTTCTGAACGACTTTTTCAGACATTTAAATGAGAATACTTGGGAGATCCAATTCACTATGAATTGGAGCAGGACAAATATTGAATTTCTGGACATTGAGTTTTATGTAGCATCTAACTGTCTACACAGTAGACTTTTCAGGAAATCCACAGCATGCATTGCTGTCTTGCATGCCTCGAGCTCGCATCCTCCACATCAAATAAACGCCATACCTTATGGCGAATTCCTAAGGGCGAGAAGGAACTGTAGTGAGGACTGTGAGTTCGGGAAATGTTTGAAAAGCATGAAGGAGAGATTCTAAACAAGGGGCTATTCAGCGAAAACAATCAAGAGAGCCGAGAAAAGAGTCAGAAAGGTTAAGAGATCCCACACTCTCACTACCGCACACAAACCCACCGTTTCTGGTAAAGAACTAATCAGAATGGTGACTGACTTTAATTCATATCATGAGGCTTTACGGAAGAGTCTCACCAAGCATTGGGGTCTATTGAAATCAGAGAGGGCTCTAACTAATCATATTGGAGATAGACCTCAAATTTCTTTCAGACGAGGCAATACGCTTAGGAACAAATTGAGTCCTACCGTGCCTCGTGACACAACATGCACCACATGGATGACACAACATAGCCTGGGCTTTTACAAATGCGGGTTCTGCAGCATGTGTAAATGGACCAAACATGGTACAACTCAACTTAAGGGTCCAGATGGTGTTTCCTACATCATTAAAGACAATATCAACTGCACTACTAAATTTGTGATTTACATCATAGAATGTGAATGTGGAAAGTTCTATGTGGGAAGCACCATCAGACAACTCAAAGAGAGAATGATGGAACACATAAGGGCTATCCTAAATGGCGATCCTAAATACCCAGTCGCCTTACACGTAGCCTCTTGCCAGAAGGACAAGACCAACAAAATAGTCAAATTCTATGGCATTGAAACAGTCCATCAGGACGTTAGAGGTGGCAACCGTGAACTGAAACTGAGACGCACAGAGGCAACTTGGATCATGCGTCTGAAGTCTGTAGAACAGGGACTCAATTACGACCAGGAGATGCAATATTTCCTGGGAGACTGAGAAGCCAAACATGATAATTTAAATTGAAATGCTGTAAGACATCCACACTGTATGCAGATCTGTGTCTGTTAAAGAGTTATATTGCACATGTCAAATTGATATCCTTCATGCTATGATAACTCTCCTGCACTCTACTGTAATAATTTTGTTGTTTGACACCTGAACATATACTTCTGAGAATTAAGTGATGTTATATGAGTGAATTTCAACTATGACTGTATTTTAAATTTGCAAGTTGGATATCATTATGTTCACGTATGACTGGGATATGCACCGGGAAACAATCACTTTGATTCACGGTGTTCACAGCCCAGTCATTCTGGAGGCTGACCGAGATCGCTTTTTCTGTTTAAGACGTCGTAACAAGATCCACTTAAACTTCCTTAGAACTCGTAAACCGGGTTACAGATCTCTTAGATAACTTCCCCTTACTATCGCTTTAGAATATCTGGGCTCAACTGAGAACCCAATATGGACACGACCAAAACGTACCCAAACGGTCTAGTCGATCGGGCGCGCAGCATAGTGACGTATATAAGGTCTTGAGAGACCCGGTCACGTGTCCAAACAGGAACACAACTCGGAGGTCAGGAAGCGCTACACGTCACTCCAGAACTGCACACAGGTAAGAAATTAAGATAGGACCGATACCGTGCTTGACTTTCCTCACTAAGGAACTGGTCTTGTGGAACCACACGAGGAAATTGACCCCATGTAATTTTGGTGTCATTTCAGCCTGGGGTATCCCGTCGTCTTAGAGCCATACCCGGAATCTTTACGAAGATCGAACCTATCAACAGGTAAGCTAGAGAGACTCTCATATCTCAGCTACGATCTTGTCATATACATTTTTATTGGACAATACTCTTACCGGGCCCCTAATCTTTCCAGAACAGTACCCTGTTCGATGTTTTTAACAAGATTGGAACTATCAAATACGGAGACCTCCGAGCCTTAAAGAAACGGCTACAGTACTACATGTAAGTCCCTTATCACATTCTTAAAAACTTAGTATGAATGGTATACCGGATCCCATTGTGACAAATTGGACAAACCTGTTACGATGTCCGCTTGTTTGATTCTCGCATTTCTGATACAGGACATGAAATGCAATCCTAAATTAGATAACGTTGTTCTTAGTTTTAATCGTTGTAATATGAATATTCGTTTAGTAACTCAGCAAAATTGGTCTGGTTACAGAATTGCGAACCCTACTTGTCAGCATACATACTGATACCGAGTATCGTCGGTCAAGGGCCCGGCTGGGTCGGAATTATCACCAGCTGAGCGGTGAGCTTCCTTTTATTTTATTTGACAGTCTCACTATTTTTGCTTTTTGCCTGATGACTTGTAATCACGATCCTTCAAGTGACGAGGTTTTTCCCATTTTGTTCCCTCTATTTCTTATGTTGATTATACAGACCTTCTGACTTTGACACAGCCATCTAGGTATGTGCCCTTTCTGTGCATTGAGTCACAGTATCACACACAAGTCACAAAGCATGTGGTATGAATGAGTCGTACACGGACAAACCACTTTTTCCGTTGCGACTACCATGATGATATATATCTTTTATCCCAAAGAACGTGTCAGTATAAACTCACTAGTCACCTACACGTCGACTATTAATATCGGCATTCAGCACACTCCAGACACGGATATGTTGTGGTGGCACTGATACATCACAAAGGTGAATTAGGGTACATGTCCTGCAGTAGAAGCTAAGATCAAGTATGTACAGGCCACAAACTAAGGTCTTGTTGTAACTATATCCATGCAAGACAAATGTTCTATTGTCAACCATTTGTTTGTTTCAGCCCTGAGGAATCGCGAGTGCGATGAAACACGTGTCGGCTGGCTGTATACTGCAATAAAGACTCCACGAGTTACCCTTCATTGGAGTTCTGTTGGATTACTTCTGCCATTTATGTTGTTTAAACAAATTTTGTTGTATTGTTACCTAACAATCTAATCACTGTGTTTGAGTGCATCGGCAACCCCCCTTTTCAGTTAGTCAAGTGGCAATTGTCTACTTAGTCCGAGTGGTTTTAGGTTTGTCCACTCGCCGATTTGCACCTGTAATTTATTTAATTTTGAAACCGCTGTGCGTATGAACAGGCAGTGCACCCGAGTCCTAACTGAACAAAAACCTTTAGACTACATAGCTTATTTCAGTTGTGGGTAGCCGCCACGCACCATTGAACTTGTTTATATTTTCCGTGTCACCTAGAATACCCCTAGGTCGGAAACTGTTAGATCATCCTGAAATGGATCGTACTAAAGTGGCAGAAGAGTTATTTGAAAATCTAGCGAAAGTTATGTCCAACCAATCGGCTTCTACCAGCACCAATCCCCCTCGCATAGAGGGTCTTAAAGACAAATTCCTCAAATTGGAAAGATTAAAGAAATTAGAGAATTCCAAATGGTGGGATGGGGTTACGCTAAAACAATATCTGAGATTGAAACGTATTCCGAGAGGTTTAAGAGGCCAGATATTCCCCACCTACGATGACCTAGATGCTGACCTCATGGTAAAATGGGAAGAATCTCTAACTAACAACTCCATTACCCTTATGGAGATACTGATAGTTAGTGCCGAACGGAAGGTGACCAAATTGCAAGCTGAAATTGCAACCCTAGAACAAGAAATTAAAGACCTTAATCTGCCCGAACCCACAATCAAGAATTCCACCATTCTGGACGAAATCCAATTGAAACATCAATCGGATATTAAAAATAGGAAAGCCAGGCAACTAAGAAGGGATGAGTTGGACTACACTCGTGGCAGGATTTTCACTTTTGATAAAAAGTATGACTCCTTGATCCCTAGCAGCTCTAAAACTGACAACAGAAATAGAACAAGCTCAGAACCTGCTTCTTTGTCTTCCAGCAATACTTCTCTAAACTCTGTTAATACAACGGGGGGGGGACTCAGACAATCAAGACAGACAGAACATGCCAGCTTTTTTTCAAGAGGTTTTACGGATACGCAAGGGCAACAGATACGTTCCCCCAAGAAACCAATCAGAGCAAAAACCAGGAGGGGCAGGGGCAGCAAGTTCAGAGGATTACAGAAGGAAGCGGAGATCAGGAGCCAACAAGAATTAAACAATGCAGACACTAGGGAAGTACAGGTAATCAATCTCTCTAAGCTACACCTCACTCCGGACATGGTTTCCCTTTTAAGCAAGGGTCTGAACTTCAACCCATATGCCACAGGGGACATCTGCAAACTAAAGATTGACCTCTTTAAATTTGTAAGAAACTTGAAACTCAAAAAACATTTCTTTGGGCTGGAGAAAAGGGAAAGAGGGATGAGAATTACACCTGTACAAAATACTACTGATTCCCTATCAATAAAAGATGTGCATACAACCCACCTTCTTTTGTCTTTGACTGATATGGAAGACTCTCCTCTAGATATGGAAAGATTACTAGAGGAACTGGACATAGAATCTGATTACAGCATTGCCAGTGGGTTAAAATCAAAATCCAAATGGATTCCCACACTACCTGGTGGCAATGCAATTGATAACTTTCACAAACGTGTGGTAGAGGACTTGGATAACCTGAATCGTCTACGAAAGGACAGAATGTGTAAATACAAGGATAATCTTACCAATGGGGAAAGATTTGCACTCACTACACTCATGAATGACAACACTATCTCTATTAGAGAGGCGGAGGCGGACAAGGGAGGCAACGTAGTGATAATGGACCGTGTAGACTACAACCAAGAAATTTCACAACAATTACTGGATGACTCCTGCTATGAACGCCTCACATATAACCCCATTGGTCCTTTAACACTTGAAATCAACTCACAGTTGTTAACTTGGAAACAATCAGGGTTATTAAATGAGGAAGAGTACTTGTACCTTAAAGTGTTCCGACCGACATATCCATGGCTTTACACGCTTCCAAAAGTACACAAAAATCTCCCTTTCCCACCAGGGAGACCAATAGTTTCAGGCATAGGGGGCCCAACTGAAAGAATAGCTGAATACGAGGATCTCTTCTTGGGTCCCCTAGTCAGAAATCTACCCTCCTACATACAGGATACGAAACACATTCTGAGTACACTAGCAGACATCCAATGGCAAGAGGGACCCCAACTTGTCACGTTAGATGTGGTTTCGTTATACACCAGCATCAACATAGATCTAGGCATGCAGGCAATCAACAAATTCCTCTACAACAGATCAGCTACACTTTGGCAACATACTCTGATGTTGTCCACAATGACCGAACTGGTGCTAAACAACAACTTCTTTATGTTTGATAAAAACTGGTACCGTCAGAAAAAGGGAGTGGCCATGGGCTCAAAGATATCACCCTCATTTGCTAACCTATTCATGGGCGCCTTGGAATCTGATTTAATCTGGGGTAAGAGGGGTGCTCAATATATCGACTCCATTATATTCTGGGGTCGATATATTGATGATTGCATCCTAATCTGGTCCGGCTCGGAAGAGCTTCTGAACGACTTTTTCAGACATTTAAATGAGAATACTTGGGAGATCCAATTCACTATGAATTGGAGCAGGACAAATATTGAATTTCTGGACATTGAGTTTTATGTAGCATCTAACTGTCTACACAGTAGACTTTTCAGGAAATCCACAGCATGCATTGCTGTCTTGCATGCCTCGAGCTCGCATCCTCCACATCAAATAAACGCCATACCTTATGGCGAATTCCTAAGGGCGAGAAGGAACTGTAGTGAGGACTGTGAGTTCGGGAAATGTTTGAAAAGCATGAAGGAGAGATTCTAAACAAGGGGCTATTCAGCGAAAACAATCAAGAGAGCCGAGAAAAGAGTCAGAAAGGTTAAGAGATCCCACACTCTCACTACCGCACACAAACCCACCGTTTCTGGTAAAGAACTAATCAGAATGGTGACTGACTTTAATTCATATCATGAGGCTTTACGGAAGAGTCTCACCAAGCATTGGGGTCTATTGAAATCAGAGAGGGCTCTAACTAATCACATTGGAGATAGACCTCAAATTTCTTTCAGACGAGGCAATACGCTTAGGAACAAATTGAGTCCTACCGTGCCTCGTGACACAACATGCACCACATGGATGACACAACATAGCCTGGGCTTTTACAAATGCGGGTTCTGCAGCATGTGTAAATGGACCAAACATGGTACAACTCAACTTAAGGGTCCAGATGGTGTTTCCTACATCATTAAAGACAATATCAACTGCACTACTAAATTTGTGATTTACATCATAGAATGTGAATGTGGAAAGTTCTATGTTGGAAGCACCATCAGACAACTCAAAGAGAGAATGATGGAACACATAAGGGCTATCCTAAATGGCGATCCTAAATACCCAGTCGCCTTACACGTAGCCTCTTGCCAGAAGGACAAGACCAACAAAATAGTCAAATTCTATGGCATTGAAACAGTCCATCAGGACGTTAGAGGTGGCAACCGTGAACTGAAACTGAGACGCACAGAGACAACTTGGATCATGCGTCTGAAGTCTGTAGAACAGGGACTCAATTACGACCAGGAGATGCAATATTTCCTGGGAGACTGAGAAGCCAAACATGATAATTTAAATTGAAATGCTGTAAGACATCCACACTGTATGCAGATCTGTGTCTGTTAAAGAGTTATATTGCACATGTCAAATTGATATCCTTCATGCTATGATAACTCTCCTGCACTCTACTGTAATAATTTTGTTGTTTGACACCTGAACATATACTTCTGAGAATTAAGTGATGTTATATGAGTGAATTTCAACTATGACTGTATTTTAAATTTGCAAGTTGGATATCATTATGTTCACGTATGACTGGGATATGCACCGGGAAACAATCACTTTGATTCCCGGTGTTCACAGACCAGTCATTCTGGAGGCTGACCGAGATCGCTTTTTCTGTTTAAGACGTCGAAACAAGATCCACTTAAACTTCCTTAGAACTCGTAAACCGGGTTACAGATCTCTTAGATAACTTCCCCTTATTATCGCTTTAGAATATCTGGGCTCAACTGAGAACCCAATATGGACACGACCAAAACGTACCCAAACGGTCTAGTCGATCGAGCGCGCAGCATAGTGACGTATATAAGGTCTTGAGAGACCCGGTCACGTGTCCAAACAGGAACACAACTCGTAGGTCAGGAAGCGCTACACGTCGCTCCAGAACTGCACACAGGTAAGAAATTAAGATAGGACCGATACCGTGCTTGACTTTCCTCACTAAGGAACTGGTCTTGTGGAACCACACGAGGAAATTGACCCCATGTAATTTTGGTGTCATTTCAGCCTGGGGTATCCCGTCGTCTTAGAGCCATACCCGGCATCTTTACGAAGATCGAACCTATCAACAGGTAAGCTAGAGAGACTCTCATATCTCAGCTACGATCTTGTCATATACATTTTTATTGGACAATACTCTTACCGGGGCCCCTAATCTTTCCAGAACAGTACCCTGTTCGATGTTTTTAACAAGATTGGAACTATCAAATACGGAGACCTCCGAGCCTTAAAGAAACGGCTACAGTACTACATGTAAGTCCCTTATCACATTCTTAAAAACTTAGAATGAATGGTATACCGGATCCCATTGTGACAAATTGGACAAACCTGTTACGATGTCCGCTTGTTTGATTCTCGCATTTCTGATACAGGACATGAAATGCAATCCTAAATTAGGATAACGTTGTTCTTAGTTTTAATCGTTGTAATATGAATATTCGTTTAGTAACTCCGCAAAATTGGTCTGGTTACAGAATTGCGAACCCTACTTGTCAGCATACATACTGATACCGAGTATCGTCGGTCAAGGGCCCGGCTGGGTCGGAATTATCACCAGCTGAGCGGTGAGCTTCCTTTTATTTTATTTGACAGTCTCACTATTTTTGCTTTTTGCCTGATGACTTGTAATCACGATCCTTCAAGTGACGAGGTTTTTCCCATTTTGTTCCCTCTATTTCTTATGTTGATTATACAGACCTTCTGACTTTGACACAGCCATCTAGGTATGTGCCCTTTCTGTGCATTGAGTCACAGTATCACATACAAGTCACAAAGCATGTGGTATGAATGAGTCGTACACGGACAGAACACTTTTTCCGTTGCGACTACCATGATGATATATATCTTTTATCCCAAAGAACGTGTCAGTATAAACTCACTAGTCACCTACACGTCGACTATTAATATCGGCATTCAGCACACTCCCGACACGGATATGTTGTGGTGGCACTGATACGTCACAAAGGTGAATTAGGGTACATGTCCTGCAGTAGAAGCTAAGATCAAGTATGTACAGGCCACAAACTAAGGTCTTGTTGTAACTATATCCATGCAAGACAAATGTTCTATTGTCAACCATTTGTTTGTTACAGCCCTGAGGAATCGCGAGTGCGATGAAACACGTGTCGGCTGGCTGTATACTGCAATAAAGACTCCACGAGTTACCCTTCATTGGAGTTCTGTTGGATTACTTCTGCCATTTATGTTGTTTAAACAAATTTTGTTGTATTGTTACCTAACAATCTAATCACTGTGTTTGAGTGCATCGGCAACCCCCCTTTTCAGTTAGTCAAGTGGCAATTGTCTACTTAGTCCGAGTGGTTTTAGGTTTGTCCACTCGCCGATTTGCACCTGTAATTTATTTAATTTTGAAACCGCTGTGCGTATGAACAGGCAGTGCACCCGAGTCCTAACTGAACAAAAACCTTTAGACTGTGTTCCCTGCAACGTGAACACCATCACGCTGATGACTCAATGTATGGATCACGTGAGTCTTTTGTAGTTCTTTCTGTAATAGAACTACTTGTTCCGAAAGCAATTTATGCTTGATTGTGCCACCTTTTGTATCTTAGAAACCGTTTTGAACCCAGTTCTGCAAGTATTCATTGTAAGACTGGACGCAGTAATACGAATCGCACACTATGAGTGTGGGGAATTCACGATCGGTATTTTCCAGCGCCATCTTGAAAGCCTGTAGTTCAGCTCGCTGAGCTGTACAGTCTCCGAGAGATTGAGTTTTTGTGACCATAGGTCTGAATTTACCATCGTGCCAGCGACCTTTAACAATCGCGCACGCAGCACTATAAGCTTGCTTACCCCCAATTGCGGGCTGTGCTGATCCGTCTGTATAGATTATACATCCGTAATGTTCTAGAGTCCGAATCTCAGTAGGCAGAGGACATTCTTGTTCGTATTGGACAAATTCTTGAATTTTCAAGTATGGGTCAAAAAGGTATTCAAAGTCTGTTGCAGCAAGAGAGTTAACCCATTGTATCCATCTCGGATGTAAAGCCTTTGCATTCGGAATGCTCGCTTTTGTCACTGCCTCTAAGGCAGGTACGGGAGTAACGACCTTTATGCGTTTTCCCTGTGCGACAGCTCTCTCTTTTGCTACTGCAGTTTGAACCACTGTCAGAATTTTTTCTGTTGGAGTGAATTTCATTTCAGCTTATGTGTACAAGTGTGATTTATAAGCTATTGGTTCCTTTTCACCTTCATTAAAGGTTAGGTATGTGAATCCGCATCTTCCTGAGATGATTTGGATTACAAGGTTGCGTTCATTTACGCGTGTCTGTAAATGTGTTGTTGCTAACATGTCTGTTTGCACTGAACACAAAATTTCTGTGTGTTGTTGAATCCAATTAGTTGATTTGAAATCAGGTTTGATTAATTCGTAGAGAGGTTTAACCCTTTCTGCGTAATTTAGAATGCAAGTTCTTCTGAAATTCAGGAATCCTAGAACTGACTGTAGGTTTATTTCAGCGTTTTTGGAGGTTGGAGCAGCGCACATTTCTCTAGAAAGTTTGCTGCCAGGCTTTTGCCTTCACTTGAAAGTTTGTATCCTAAGAATAGGACGTTGAGGTGGGCAATTCTTGATTTCTTAAAATTGAATTTGTACCCTTCAGATGCGAAACCAAGTATTATGGTGTTCACTCTGTTCAAGTGCCTATCCAAGTCATCGTCTGTAAGATAAAGGTCATCAACATAAGATAATGCCTCATCATCATACGTTTGTAGTAAGTCTGTTACTCTGGCTGAAAATAACCCTGGACTATTCTTGAATCCCTGGGGGAGACGACAGAAGTGTCGTTCTGTCCCCATTATTGAGAAAGAGGTCAAGTACCTGCTTTCAGGTGCAATGTTTTGACAGAAGAAACCATTTGAAATATCTAATGTAGTTTTACATTTTTTGCGCACAATGTTATTCATCAGTGCTGTACTATGTGCATTTTGTATTGCAAAAGTTTTGCAACAAGAGTTTAAATGTCTGTAATCCAAAACTAGACGATATGTATTGTCTGGTTTGGAGACAGGAAACAAAGGATTGTTCATGGACGAGGTGCATGTTTCAATCACCCCTTGGTATTCAAGTTGATCTAGGATCTCCCTGAACTGTTTTTTAGCTTCTTGCTTAACTGGATACTGCCTCCGAGCAGTAGGTTGATTTTTTAGCTAGATCTTATGGTGAGGAGAATCCTCATCCCATCCCACATGATTTTTATATAATGCTGGAGCCTGGGCCACTGCCCATTTTCTGGCATATGTGTATTTTTTATGAATAGGAATATGATTTGAGAAGGCTGGCATAATGATCTCTTCGCCATCTGGGCACTCCCTGACAAATTCCGGTGGCCAGTCTTTTTCAGCCAGAAGAATGTCATAACCCTTACAGAGTTTTTCCCAAAAGAGTGCTCTTATTTTTCTAGTTATGTCTCCCTCTATCCGGAGTGTTACTTCATATAACTTATGGGGTACACTAACTCTGGTATCGGCAGTTTCAACTTGAATGTATTCATTCAGGTCCACTGTCTCCAGATGATCCTTCAGGATCCTGCGAGCTATGGTAACTTCTGCTGCGCTGTCCAGCATTGTCTGGGCCCACTCCCCGTTCTTGAATTGTGTCCTCAAGATCCTCGGCATGTCTGATTTTTAAACTTGCTACCTTCTTTTTGGTGAATTGAGTTTTATTTTCCTTGTGTTCTGATCGTCCTCTTCTTTCGGATTTCTGCGAGGAAGTCTGAAAGGTACGAGAGGAAAGTGTATCAGTATTTTGATATCTATCAGGTTTTCTCAAATTATCCCCATTTCTGAGAGTATATCTTTTTTCAGAGGGCTCCTTTTGAGGAGACCTACCTCTGGATTGGGAACGCTTCTCTTTAGGAAGTGCCTGTCTAGTATTTTCCCATTTCTTTTTAGGAGTAGTGAGTGTTTTTTTGATAAAAACTTTCTCAGGATTTTCTGTTAGTTTGGGTTTTACTGGTTTCCCTCCCAATTTATCTCTACCTAGTTCTTCATAGGATTTTTCTATTATTCTGGCCAGTTCATATGGTTGTTCAGTTATATCAAGTTCTTTCACCTTTAATATTAGCTAATATTATAGTTGAGACCTGCTTGAAATCCTTCAGTAATTTCATACCATGATTTAAAGCAGGCTCTGCCCAGTATTCATTTTGAATCTGTTTCAGGACGTCTGGTATCACCGCCATGGATGGTACACCATGTGTTTTTGTATAGATTGCAGCAAAGACTGTAGCTAAAGTGTCACAGTCCTCCAGGTGTGGTGCGATGCCCATTGGTAAACAGATTGTTAGAATCCTGAGTTTCTCATGAGGTGTACTATTGGCAAATACTGCCTCGATCTGAGTAATTTTTTGAGCTCCCCAGAATGGAATTTGTTCCCTTTTTGTGGGTAATATACCTAAGACTGATTTTATAGTCTGCGGTGTAATTTTGTTTGTGTTCCCCTGATGCGGGGTTTGCTGTGGAATTCTTATAGCAGGTTGGACTGTTAGAGTCTGCATGACATATTGTACCAATTGTCTATGTATTTTAATTAATTATTTTAGCTGAGCTAACAATTCTGGGCCTGTCATTTGTTCAATGGCAGGATGTGGTGTATAGCTGGCTAGTACCGGCCATATTGCTCCTGGTCTCCCTAATGGACCGAGCCTGGTAATGTGATTTTGATGTTGTAGGGCGCATTTAAACCAGAGCAGATGCTCTTGGTAAGTTAGTGGAATTTCAACGTCCTCAAAAGGAGAGTTTTCCGCTGGAGGTTCCTCTATCTTATAGAAGTGGAACATATGTGCTGAGGGATTTGCTTCTGGGAAGATAATCCATGAATAGAATACTTCTGTCTGCCGATATTCATGTGCCTCTATGACAAATATAACTCTACCACCTCTTGGTGATAGGCCATTTTCTATACGCTTTAAAGCTATTGTTTTCCTTAAGTTTCCCGGGATGATTATAGCATCCGGGTCATTTTGTTGTAGACCTGTAACGTCTAAACCCGGTCGCGTATTATTGCCTGTGGGTCCACCGTTCTCGTCGTCGGTATCCGACATTTTGTTGAAAAGTCTTGCAGAGCAAGTTTCAAAGATAAGGTGCACAATATTTTGAAACACTGTAGCCTTCAACGTTGAACAAAACCAAAAACTAATACATAGGATTTTTCGTCCTACTTAGTTATGGCGGATATTTTATCCTTTAACCCGCTCCAGACGTTTATTGGAGTATTTTATGGGAAAAAGGAGTCTCTGTGAAAAGCACAACTGAGTTACTCTAGTATCTAGCATTAAATTAGTGCCTTACCAAATGTTGGGAGCCATGTAGTGTAGTTCCTATATTCCCAATAGACTCTGCGCATTGGAATAATATATCCTATAGATGTGACGTAGGACTTGTTTCTACTAGGTCTCTATCGAATATATTATACTTAATTTTGAGTGCCAGCTAGCTCAGAGGTCACTAGCAACTTTCTCGAATGTACAAAAAGGGATTCGTTTCTGACAACTGCATAAACATGACAACTTTGTTTCCCCAAGATAAAACTGATCTTCAGAGTAGTGGAAACAATAGATAGATATTTTACTCAGTTAGATAGACGGGCGTTTTCAATAAAAGTATTTATTGAACAGTCTTCTTTCTCATGCAGAAGAAATGAACTGCTACAATCGTAATACTGGCTGTAAAGTATAAGGCGTACAGCAAGAAGAGTATTATAAAATAATACTGTAAAAGCATGGCACGGTTTCTTAGCCATAAAATATATACATGAATAAATAAAGATTAAAAGTACTCAACTGGTGCTTCTAAAATACGCCTACCCCGATGTACCTAACCTAAGTCTAGTATGAGGGAAGAAGTAAGTGTGGTGTAGCATTAGTTTAGTATTTTTTTGGCAAGAATCTATCCAAGATTTCTCCTAGGGTCTAATCAGCTCCATACCTTGGTTTAGAATGAAGGAGTTTGGGTATCTCTCTGTCTCAGGACTCAATTTCCCAACACCCCACAAGGGGAGCTTGGAAACACTGGAGCTGGATTTCTCGGCAGTAGAAAAGACAGCGTCTCTCTCAGTGCGTCTGCTGGAGGGTCGGCTTCCTTCGGCACTTGCTACATCAGGATGCGTCGGGCAAGTAGATAGTCGAACTGCTCCAAACCACTGTGTGTTTCCTTGGGCACGTGTGGGCATATTTATACCTTGAAGATGCCGAGTTTGACGTAAGGTTGGACATAATAACGTCATCAAAGGATCTTAGTTCTTTGAAAACTCCATGAGTTCTTGGACAAATCAATATTCAAGCAAGGGGAAGTCCCTAACTGCTGAAGCCGAGTTTTCCAAGAAATCGTTGTGGATTTTCAGAACTAGTGGAAGTAGTCATGCCGTATTTGGACTGCATGAGCTATGTCTAAATATGGTTAGGATTTCTATGCCTATTTAAGGATATGGTGATTTATACCTTTAAAAGGGAAAATTACACTAGTGCCCTAAAATGCTATACAACATGAGTGCTGGTGGCTGTAGATACACATGCTGGGTATAGACTGTAAAGCAGTCACTCTCCCAAAGCAGTGGCTATCCTGTGAGAGTTGGAATTCTTTGAAATAAAGTACATAACACTGCCTGTCCCGCACTAGAGTGTTGGAGTGCTGCCACATACACTTAATAAGGTTTTGTAAATGCGTGTGTGGTGGACCATGTAGCTGACCTACAGATGTCAGCAATGGGCATGTTCCCTAAAAATGGCACAGAAGCCCCAATTTTCCTGAGTTGAGTGGGCTTTAGGAGGAACTAGTAACTGTCTTTCAGCTTTTGTATAACATGTCTGGATTCATTTAACTATCCATCTAGCAATGCAGTTTTTTAAATTGGTTTACCAGAGTGTGGCAGGGAAAAAGCAACAAATAGTTGCTTTGTTTTTTCTGAATGCTTTGGTCCTGTCAATATAATACATTAGAGCTCTTTTGACATCGAGAGTAGGAAGTGTTTCTTCTGCCACTGATTCTTGGTGTGGGAAGAATACAGGTAGTTCGATGGATTGCCTCATATGAAAAGATGAGAGAATCTTTGCAAGGAGTTTTGGGATTGTCCTTAGGATCACAGTGTCCTTGTGCACTTGGAAGAATGGTTCTTCCAAAGTTAATGCCTGGTGCTCACCAACTCGTCGAAGTGAAGTGATTGCTATTAAGAAAGCAACTTTCCAAGATAAATACTGTAGCTGACAGGAATATAATGGCTCAAATGGTGGCCCCATGAGCAGTGTTACTACAATATTTAGATTTCAAGCAGGTGCTGGAGATAGTCTGGGAGGAATGATTCTTTTAATTCCTTCCATGTATGTTGTCTATTTTGTAGATGAGCTGCTATTGCAGCTATGAATAAGTGTATTGAAGTGTATGCATGACCTGATGTTTGTAAATGCAAAAGATAACAAATAATTATTTGTATCTGTACGTCAAAAGGGGTGATAATTTTGGAGGCCTATGTGCCATTTAAGAAGACCTATGCATGTTTGTGGAAGGTTTAAATACCCAATTTCTATGACTTCAGGTGCCATATTGCAAGTTTCATTTCCTTGCGATTGGGATGTCTTATTTTCCATGGTTCTGTGTGATAAGGTCCGGTGTAGAGGTAGTTTCTGGTGGGGTACTTGTGAAAGTTCTAGTAGAGTGGTGAACCTGGTTGACGAGCCCATGTGGGCGCCACTAGTATTAGTGTAAGTGAGCTTTGCCTGAGCTTTACATATGGAAGTAGTGGAAGAGGGGGAAAGTGTGTGCAAATATCCCTGACCAATTCATCCATAAAGCATTGCCCTTGGATAATGGGTTTGGGAATCTAGCTGCAAAGTTTGGCGATTTCGCGTTTTCTGGCTTTGCAAACAGGTCTCTTTGTGGAAAACCTCATTTGCGAAAGCATGTGATTAAAACTTTGGGTTGAAGTTCCTATTCATGGACTTGTTCCCTCGTACTGCAGAGGAGGTCTGAAGCCTGATTGCTGGTCCCTGGGACATGTTCTGCTAGGAGATGAATGCTGTGATGTAAAGCTAAACAGCACATTTTCTGTGCTAGGCGTGATAGCTTAAAAGTGTCTACCCCCTGTTTTTGTAAATAATAAATTGTTGTCATATTGTCAGTCTGGATTAAGACAGCTTTGTTCTGTGGGCGAGTTAGGAAAGCTTTCAATGCTAGGTGAATAGCTTGAAGCTCTAGGTAGTTGATATGGAGACTCTGGTGTTGTATGTCCCATATCCCCTGGACAGTTACATGTTAAAGTTGAGCTCCCCAACCTGTAGGAGGGGCATCCGCTGTGAGAATGGCTTGGGTAACTGGGTCCAGAAGCGGCTGCCCTTTGGATAGGGTTTGTAAGTTTTACTTGTGCAGAGAGTGATGTGTTTGGCTGTCTATCAACACTAGATTTTGTAAGTGACCCTGAGACAGAGTCCATTGACATGAGAGGCATTCTTGCAGTGGTCTCATATGTCGGCGGCATATGGAACTATGGCAATGCAGGATTTCATCATGCCTAGCAGTTTAAGTACAAATTTGAATGCAATTTGTATTCAAAGTGAATTTTGAAATGCTAACACTAGGTGTGCATTGTGTAAGGCCCCTAAGTACTGTTATATTTGGGCTGGTTGTAAATGAGACTTTTGTAGGTTGACTATAAACCCTAACTGATATAACAGATTTAGAGTTCTGTGAGTATGTTGTCTGCAGAGGCGTGAGCTGCTTGCTTTTAGAAGCCAATCATCTAGGAATGAGAATACATGATGTTTCCTCTTTGTGCATGTGCTGCTACAACTGATATGCATTTTGTGAAGACTGTGGTGATTCCAAAGGGAAGCACTTTGAACTGATAAAGTTTTCCCTGGAAGATAAACTGGAGGTATTGTCAATGTGCTGAGTGAATGGGTATATGAAAATAGGCATCTTTGAGGTCTAGAGCCAACATGAAGTCTCCCTGCTGAAGTAATAATATGACCTCCTGAATTCTGACCATGTGAAAGTGTTCTGATCGAATGTAATGATTTATTGATCTGAGGTCCAAAATGGGTCGGAGTGACCCGTTCTTTTTGGGAATGAGGAAGTATACTGAATATACACCTGTACCTTGTTGGTATGAAACTGGCTCTACTGCTCCTTTTATTAAAAGGTCTACTATCTCATGTTTGATTAGAGCTTGGGGCTGAGCAGAGAGGTTTTGCTTGTGAGGTAGGATGTTTGGAGGAGTGGTTAGTATCTCCAGACGATAACCATGTTGGATAATGTTCATTAACCCATTGATTGGTGGTAATGGTTCTCCACTGCGGTAGGAAAAACTGAAGACATCCCTCTACAGGTGTTAAATGTTTGGGGGGAACATCAATGAAGTCAATTTTTGGTGGCATTAGTGGGTGTGTGGAATTAGTACGACAACGTCCTCTGAAATTGTTCTCTGTGTATGAGCCTCTGTAGAAGCCTCTAGAGTTTGGGGATTGAGTCTGATTTTTGTAGGTGGCTGCTGAAATGAGGCAGACCTAGCACCTTGTATAAATGAGGGGCAAAAGGAACCACGAAACATAGTGGTTTGAAGTGCCCCACTGATTTTGCCACCTCTGTGTCCTTTTTAATTATTTCAACGGCTGTGTCAACTTGAGGCCCAAAGCGGTGTTACATATCAAAATGTAAATTAAGGACAGCTTGCTGGACTTCTGGTTTAAAATCAGACACCCAAAGCCATGTGTGTCTGTGAATAAAAATGCTGGTATTTATACTCCTAACTGCAGTGTCAGCTGCATAATGAGCACATTTAATGGAATTGTTGATATTTAGTTTTCCCTCATTAACCAACTCCTGTCCCACCTTTTTATATTCTTCTGGGGGAAGTTGGAGGAGCCACTCCATTTCATTCCAGTGTGCTCTATCGTATTGAACAAATAGGGCCTAGCTGTTAGCAATTCTACATTTGTTGGCTGTTTGGGCAGCTACCCTTTTCCCTGAGGCGCAATTCATTTTGACTCTTTGTCTGGTGGAGGAGCATCCCCAGTGGTTTGGGAATTTGCTTGTTTTCTAGCATTTGTTACAACTAGAGAGTCGGGTGTTATTTGACCTTTAATGTGTATAGGATTTGAAGGTGCAGGCTTGTACTTTTTATCTATTCATGGTGTGCTATTGCGAGCTTTAACTGGGCCTATAAAAATGTCCATCAGAACGATGAAAAGAAACCTTAAACACTGGTAAATAGTGTGATCCTCTTTGAGCAATAGTGAGGGCCTCAAAGAGGAAGTCCTCTTCAATGGGATCTTTATGTAAAGGGACTTGATGAAAGGCTGCAGCTCTAGCAATTAAACTTTGAAAATAGAGGCACTCTCTGGTGGTGAAGGACATGTGGGACAGAGGTCCGGGTCGGTATTGTCCTGAGGCTGTTTGTCATAATCATTCCAAGTGTCTTGATGATGTGAATGCTCTATAAATTTATTATCAGAGTCCTTTATGTGTGAAGGGGATTGAGCTGGTGAAATGTATACCTCCTGTTGAGGAGGTGGAGTTGTAAGTTGTGATGGATACATAACTCGCACTTCTGGGGCTATTTAGGCGGAGCATCTACCTCATAGAAGCTGCGGTAAGGTGATGGTGGCAGTGTCCCCGACCCGCTCGCTTGAAGAAGGTTGCCTAAAATCTGCGCTCCATGCTGTGTATGATAGAATTTTAAAATCGTGATTCTGATACTTTGCCTATCCTTTATCCATTTGAGCCTGCTGAATACAATCACGCCAAATCGGCATTTTAACATTGTTATTTCAGCTCTCCCTACCTGATAATAGGAGGGGAAGCAGCTCTTTTTTTTATTTGTCTTGTGACAGCAACAAGCCGAGGCTCTACTTCCTTCCTGCCCACCCCGGTCCGACAGGGTAACTATTACCGTTGTGCAGAGGGCGGTCAGGTGAGAGCAAGGCACTTCCGGTAGCATTGGAGCGGTTAGCGCTCTAGTGCTCACACTTCTGGGGCTATTTAGCCCTCGCCCTCCCTCGAGCGCGCAGCAGTCGCGCGCAGCGGTCGCGCGCAGCCGAAGACACGCCATAGAGCAGCCAAAGAGCTGCCCGTCTGCGCCCGTCCGCGACTGGACGGGACTAGGGGCCATGGACCCGACATCTTTGGCTAATTCATCTGCAGGGACTCCCCATATCAGATATACTGCGCATACTCTATTACACTTAAGGACAACACCACGTAACGGATGTAGTAGAGACCTCTGGCCATGCCTCGAGGGCCTTTTCTCATGCATTAACTGCCATTTTAAAGCATCTTACACTAAATCCAATGATGAGGAGTATAAAGCGAAAGCTGCAACACAAAAAGGGACAAAGTGCATTCTCTTAAATGTCCGCTCCCTACCTAAACACCAACTAGAGGTATGGGACCTGGTACATACAATGCAACCAGACCTATGTTTTCTAACGGAAACCTGGTTAAAGCCCCATACTGTCCCTGCTATAGCTGTGGGGGTTCCCTTGGGCTATAAGTTTGTCCATTTTGATCGCCCTGAGAAAACAGGTGGTGGCCTAGCCATTATGTATAAAGAACACCTGAAGATTACTATACTAGAACAAAAGTACTGCCCACATTTTGAAATAATGATTTTTAAAATGAACTATGCCACTGGAAAGGAGCCTTAGTTTATCGCCCCCCGGGATCCAGTGCGGGCTTCTCTCTTGCCCTTCTGGAACTCCTAGCTCCACATTTTAAAGCAAAGGAAGATTTCATTCTTCTTGGTGATTTTAATATTCACGCTGACATTTCTGTACACCCAGAAACTATCTCTCTGTTTTCTGATCTATCCTCCCTTGGTCTAGATCTGCAGAATAGCGGACCCACTCACAAAGAAGGCCATCTCCTAGATTTGCTCTTTTCTAATTGCCCCAAAGTACGATGTCTACCCAATGTTCAAATAAATTGGTCTGACCACTTTATCGTGGAATTTTCTCTATCCGGGGTGGATAAGCCATCTCAAAAGAACACCCTCCCACCTGTCTGGCGTCGACAGTGGCACAAAGTCACGGTAGAGGAACTGCAAAGGGTGTGGAAGCAGCCTACCCCTTCAGAGATGGACAGTGTGGAGTCCGCACTGGCCAAATTTAACAATTCTCTTACAGAAGCAATTGATAAAATAGCCCCTCTAAAACTACATAAACAATACCCTGCTTCCAAACAGGAAACATGGTATACTGAGGCACTCAGAATAGAGAAGCAGAGATGTAGGAAGATAGAAAAGAAATGGAGGAAAACGCGAACAGAGGAAAACAAAAAAGCACATCATGAGGCCCAGACTAACTATTATAAAAATATTAAACTTGTGCGGAGGAACAGCCTCTCACCAACTTGCAGAAGCGGGTAATTGTTCTAAGGAATTATTTAAAATTCTCCAGGAGTTTGTAAAACCAACTGCTTGCGAAAGCCCAGATGATTTTTCTCAAACATTATGTGATGATATCTCTCTGTTCTTCGAGAATAAAATCAATCTGATTTATGAAAAAATCATGAAGACCTCTAGTCAAAAGAGTAACACTCCTTCTCCTTCTACTCTGCCCACATGGAGAGATACTTCACTTATGGCATTTCCAGCAGTCAGTGATTCAGATCTCTCCTCCCTCATGAGCCATATAAAATCAGGGTCTCCAGATGATTTTCTGTCGGGTAAAATGGTTGCCTCCCTGCGAACTCTGCTTGGACCACATATCCAAGCAGTGATTAATCATTCCCTCAGGGAAGGATATGTACCCACAGAGTGGAAAAAAGCGGTGGTGAACCCTATCCGAAAGAATTCGGCACTTCCATGGACAGACCTTTCAAACCTCCGACCCATCTCCCTCCTGCCTTACCTTAGCAAAATGACCGAGAGACATGTAAACACTCATTTGTCTAAGTACATTGAGGCAGCGGAGGGCCTAGATTTTTCTCAATCTGGATTTAGGCCCAATCACAACATGGAATCTGCCCTCCTCTCAGTGACCGATAACATCAGGATGTCACTGGATGGAGGGGGCTCCATGATTCTGGTGCTGTTAGATTCATCCGCTGCCTTCGACACAGTGTCTCATGAGATACTTCTCGTCGGTTGAGGGAGATGGGCATAGGAGGCATGGCTCTGTCCTGGTTGGAAAGCTTCCTCTCGGACCGACTACAAGGGGTCAGACTGGGCTCCCATCATTCCATCCTAAGGGAGCTCACCAAGGGAGTGCCACAGGGCTCATGCCTAAGCCCCACACTTTTCAACATGTATGTGGCCCCCTTGGCAGACATTGTAAGAGCTCATGGGTTCACCCCTGTGTCGTATGCTGACGACACTCAGCTTTTGTTTCCCTTTCAAACCCTAACGCCCGCAATACAAAAATGTTTTGCAGACGGAATGAGGGCAATATCGGACTGGATGGCCATAAATTGCCTCCAGTGCAATATAGGCAAGACAGAGGTCATGCTGTTCAGGGAGGCCACACTTCTGTGGTCTCCTGAATGGTGGCCCCTGGATTTGGGACCAGGACCAAGTCCCAAACAGACCGTAAAAAATCTTGGTGTGCGGCTAGACAAGACACTCTTGCTTAAAAAGCATACAAATCAAGTAGCAGGATCCTGCTCCCGGGTCAATGGACTGCTACGACACGTCTTCCCGTTCCTCTCTGACACCTACAGGAAAACTCTCGTCCAGACGTTGGTAATCAGTAGACTGGACTACTGTAACGGCTTGTTTATCTCGGCCAATTTAGGAACAACTACAGAGACCACAGGTGGTCCAGAACACCGCAGCGAGACTAGTTCTGAATGCTCAGCCAAGGACTGCCTCACGTCCCCTCCTGGACAAACTCGATTGGTTGCCAATTAGGCAGCGTATAAAATTTTAAATCTGCTGCACGATACACAAATGCCTGTTCGGCAACGGACCTAAATACCTAAAAGAATAATTCACTCCCTATATTCCTGTTCGCACCCTGCGCTCTAGCAGTCAGCAACAGCTCCAGGTTCCTAGGATTAAAAAAGCTAGGCAGGGAGGTCGAGCCCTCTCCTACAAAGGCCCCATTCTATGGAATTCACTACCCTCAACCCTTAAAAATACCACCAACTTTCAGCCTTTCAGGAAGACCTTAAAAACTTTTTTATTTGCTGCCCGCTAAGATACCATCACTTGAGTTCCCTCACAGTCCATGACTAGGTTTAAGCTCCTTTGGTAAAGCGTAAGCGCGGAGATACCCCTTCGGGGGTCGAATCCTGCGCTATACAAGAATATAAAAATAAATAAATAAATAAAACTAAATAAGATGGGCTAGTGTTTTTGTCCCTTTGAGGGAAGAGAGGGTGGTAAACTGTCCAGGCTTCTTGGGAAGTTGGCAGTTTGCTGGGTGAACAATAATCCTCTTTGTACAAGGCTATATCTGTAAAGTTTTCTGTTTCAGATGGAGCCTTTCCGACATTGTTTCGAGAAAAGGCTGAGGTGGTTATTTCGATCTGACAGTAAACGTCTTGGGCCCGGAAGTAAAACATTTCAGTCCGATAACTTGTTTCGATTTTGGTGCCTGCCCGCTCGGTACAGAATCAGTAGCTGATTTTTGTTTTGGTTCAAAGGCTCCAGTTTTGGGGCTGCAGTCTGATTTGGTGGAGGCGGAGGCTCCTGCTGAAAGCCGATGTTTTGGTGCCAATCCGGAGGGCAGGGCATCTAAAGGTATTTTGCGGCATGGCTTTTTTTAAGTGGCAGCCCTTGAGCAGTTTTATTAGTGAGAATAGATTTTTTGGTCTTTGGATCAGGGGCAGGAGTACTCATGACTTGACAATCCTGGAAGGGTTTAACTATGTCCAGCTGTTGTTCTTGTTCTGAGTTGGAACCATAACCTTGTACGGAGACTGATTCCTCTAAGGCTGCGGAGGCTTCTTAATCTTGTTTTTCACGCAGACCAAAGATGTGTGGTGTGTCGTCTGTGCTGCTGCGCTTCATTTCTAGATGCCCGCAAGCCAGTCACGAAAAGTTTTTTTCTACCTGAAAGATCAGCACCTCACAGTTACCTTCCTGATGGTCGGGTAAAGAGGCACAAGTTACAGACCAAATGGAGGTTTGTGTGAGGGTACTTTATGTGGCACTGCGGACAGAAACAAAACGAGTTGCGGTTCATCAGCAGCTCATTTTTATAGAGAGCTGTTGCAGTGAAAAATTGGTCAAGCCGGGTGTGAAGGCGAGTCGATAATCCCGACCCGTCAAATTTTCTTGACAAAGACGAAAACTACTCAATATAAAGCACGAGAGATTACATCTGAACCTGTTGTGGAAATTAACAATCCAACTATGGAATCGATGCCCATGCGCTGTATCACCAAAGAGGGGGGGAGTTTACATAGTATTGTTACTCCAAATGACTTCTTAGAAGACAAACAACCTGCAATCATCTGAGACCAACAGTAGATGGTGGACTTACAGAAATCCCGTACAGCCACACATGCCTCGAACATATTGATTACAAAATTGCAGGTTTGCTTTTAGCAAAGGTGAACCCACATCTTCAAGGTCATGCGAGTGGCTTCCGAGGACAACCTCAACTCAGAGCAACTCGGCACATAGCACAGTGTCCATTCATTTGTAATGGTAGGTTTATTTATTCAATTATATGCCATAGAATCTGTGCGATATAGTCTGTTACATGTTTGTAGGAGGATATGGAGCTCACGAGTGGGTATCTAGAAGTCAAATCTTGGAGAGCATTTCCCTATTAGTCAGATATGTCATGAACAAGCATTGATAATTTCAATAGGTCTGGCTGTAATGTGCTGCTATGTTCACTCTCACAGGTGCACCACTCACTCTGCCTTCAAATGGGCCAAGTCTTTACCCTCTGGTGTACTGGGACTAGGGGTGAGAACCATGAAGGAGCATCTGCCTTCTCCGGTATGATGGAACAGGGATACAACCAAGAGCCTGGAGTATAGAAACGAATCATGTGATAGGGCATGTAGAGATGAAGTTAAGAGCTAAGATACATGGAGCAAGTTTTAGTAAGTGCAGTAGGCACCATGCACAGTGTCTTAAAAAAGGTCTGTCTGCTATCTCGTAACCTGTGGAGGAATTCCAACTTGGATTCAACACAAATGTGCAGATATAAATTAAGTAACAGATTGGCAGGTGCTTTTTGCAAAATCTTAAGGTGGAAGATAAGATATTATGGTAAGCCATGGTAGATGGCATTCCTCATAACCCAAAACGGTTATGATAGCTGCCTGGGCCTTCTCCAAACAACTCAGAAGCAAGGAAGAATTTTGCTAAAGGTCTTCAAAATGAAGTAAAATGTACCAGAGCTCTTGTTGACATGCAGACAGAAGGTAAGATTAGCACTGATAGTAACATCTACATTTTTGGCAATAGCAGCAGGGGCTGGGATGAGCCAAGAGCCAGTGACTACTGAACGGAGATCCAGGTCTTACGATGATTCCCTAGAAACAACACTTCCGCTTTATCAGGATACATTTTGAGTTTGAGTTTAAAAATATTTCTAGAGCGCGCGTACACCGAGCGGTTTCATGGCGCTATGTAGAAAAGGTTATTGGTTATTGTTAGAAACTGGGTTAGTGATTGACTGGGGTATGGACCCTAGGCAAGCAGCAAATTACAATTCTAGTTAGGGAAGAAGCAGGCAAACCAAAAATGAACATGGGTTCACCTTTTGGTGGCCTGGCACAGAGAAGTCGGGCTATACTTTAGAATTTAATTTAATTCATAAAAACACATGAGAAATGAGAAAAATCAAATAAGTAGAAGTTGAGATATTAAATGATAAAGTTCCTTGTGAAAAATAGCACCAAGAAGCAAAAAGCGTTATTGGGTCTATCTGTACGGGCTGGACCGGGACTAAGTCTAAAGTTCATGCCGATCGTGATGGAGTGCAGGCCTGCAACAGGGACCCAGTAGGCCCACTGAACTAAAGTACCTTAATCCTAGTTGTGAAGCGATGCGTGGATGCGCGTTGAAGATGCGTTGTGCAGCAGAAGCAATGCTGCCACACAACTAGAGCCTCTTACTTTTCGGATAAAATCAGCATGGCCCAAAACTTGGGCCATTTCAAGCTATAAAAACACTCTCTGACCCTACAAACACAACTCCGGTTGTTCCTCTCGCACAAGTGTGATAAGCTACCCACATTTTTCTCTAAAAAAGTTGCAGACATTCAAGCGACTTTCTCCCCTACATTAGACCATAACTGTGCTGATATTCATACTACTCCCTCCCCCAAAGCAGTTCACAATTCACTACAGGTTCATCCTGTCAGGACCTGCTCACTGAGCTCATTTTAGCCCCTGGGCCCCTGGGCCCCATACTTTCAATGCCCTCTTCACTTCCATTAAGTCAGGCTCACATCTTGATCCGTGCCGTCCTTTTGTGTATGGCAAACTTGAATCATCTTTGATGGACCTACTTACGCAGCTTCTAAATGCCTCACTTTCAGAAGGTATTGTCCCATGCAATGGTCATGCCCCTACTTAAAAAACTGATTTAGACCCTTTTACCTGATCTAAATATAGACCGGTATCCCTCTTGCCTTCCCTGTTTAAAGCCCTAGAAAAGCTTATGAATAAAGAACTCAAGTTGTATATAGAACACAATGACCTGCTCCACCCCTCACAATCGGGTTTTAGAGCCAGCCAACGTACTGAAGCATCCTTGTTAGCTTAACAGAATCTCTTAGGCAACAACTAGACAATGGTGGTACTGCTGCACTGATCCTGTTCGATCTCAGTGCAGCATTTGAAAAGGTGAATCACAACATTGCAATTCAAAGGCTAGAGGCCGTAGCCGTGCAGGACACAGCTTTGTCCGGGCTGAGTTCCTTGCTTCAGGACTGTGACTTCCAAGTCCACACACATCAGCATCGCTCAAAACTACACCCTCTATCGTGTGGGGTCCCTCAGGGCTCCACTTTTCACCCTACACTTTTTAACTTATACGCTGGCATTTTAGAAAAGTACTGTCTCAGCCTCCTTCTTCTGCTGTTGATACTCAGATCGTGTTCTCCTTGTCCTCACAGGAGAACCGTAGCACAGAGGCACTGAATAGTTCCCTCATACAAGTCTGCTCCTGAATGAGCACTAACTCTTTGAAGTTAAACTGAGAAAATGTTGAGGTTTTACTGTTGGGTAACTTTTCCCACTTGTGGGCCCCATATTTGTGGATGAGGTAATGGGCACCATATCAACACCTGCTCCAGTAGTCAAGAATCTAGTACTCTGGTTGTGTGAGTCATGAAATCACCACAGTGGCTGCTACCCGTTTCAGTAGCTTGAAATGGCAAAAAGAATTCTAAGATGTCTCCCGACCTCAGTCCAGCAAACAGTCATCCAGGCCTTGGTTATTTTTAGACTCATCTAAGGGAATATTCTTTACCTAGGGGTCATGAAGTACCTTCTCAGATGATTCCAGATAGCTCCAGATAGTGTAGAATGCAGCAGCAAGACTCCTTCTTCATCCCCCCCAAGTCTCATCCCTGTGCCAGCCTGCTCCACAAACTGCACTGGCTACGAGTTGAGTGGCGCATTCGATTCAAGGCACTGTGCTATGTGCCAAATGTCTTTCTTTCTCTGGCTCCTCGTATCGAAGATCTTTGGTGTTGCCATATACACCTATACAAAAGTAACTGTGGGTCTATATTCTCCTACTGGTGTTTTCTGTGTCTGACAAAAGACCTCCTAGTAAATTGTGACTATGTATTACCCATGCACCACAGGAAACTTTCAAAATGTGAAAATACCCATCAGTTATCGTTCGGTACCACCCTTGTCATCATCTGGGCCCCTTCACACAGAGAAGAGTATATCATGCAGCCACTTCTAGAGTTTTCAAAGAAAGTGGATGCCCCAGTGTAGTACAAGTATGTGACAATAAATGAACGTGTACTGATAACTGGGAAGCAGTGCGTGAAAAGAGTGAGTGTGCAAAACGTGAAAATGTCTAAAATTGGAGAGTCAAGAGGAAAACAAATTTATTGGGTAACCCTTAGACTTCCAAAAGTTAAAAACCAGTGCGAAAATCTAGTAGTTTAAACAAATAGCTACTAGTTATATCAGCAGCGCTACAAACTTTACCGCTACCACCAGCAGCAGGAGCTGACTATAAGACCCAGGTTGCAGCGGGCATAGGACCAAGGAAGTCATGGCCCCAGCCCCTCCTTCGCCAGCCAGCCTCAAGAGACCTCTTCGCCTTCCGCTTAGCGGAACGTGCGCGTGCGCCGGGTGAAGCGCGGGCCAAGGGCGGGCCCGTCCAAGCCCATCACAACCAGGAAGAGCCAGGCCAGGGCTATACCCCTGCCATTTCCTGTTGTATATTCTCTGTGGCAATTCGGACGGTCCTGCAGCCATCCTTTAAGGTACTTTTTTCCCATTGAGGGAATTCGGGACTTGGGACTTGAGTTATTGTTTTGTCGGACTTCCTAACATGTGTAAAAGAAAAGCTATGGAGGGAGGTGGGGCGGGTTCTGGCTCGAATACTGCACAGGGCGTTAGAAAAGCCAAAAAAGTGAAGAAAAACAATAAGAAGGCACCCAAATTGATGTTATGGACCGCATAGAATCACTGGTTGACGATTGTGGTGACATATTGCTCGGTGATCCTTCCGCAAATGTAGATACTAGTAAATTGCGGGAGGTTCCATCTGGCATATGCCCCTCACGACACAATGTCCATATACCCCAGATGTTCGGTAAACCATCTTGCACAAACGCTATCATTGGCAGCTAGGAGCAACCGAGGAACAACCGTAGCTCCACTTTAGGCACCTCTCTACCTCCTCACATGCCACTTCAGCTCTCAGAACAGACTAGATCGGTCCCTCTGGTTATAATTTGCTCTAACTGCTTTGCCCCATTGTCCACCGACTCGGATCCTGTCGACACCCTATCTTTTCAGGGCATAGGCGAATCCCAGCCTGAGGTACATAGGCGGGACTTAGAAGGGCCATGTGCCAGGACTGCGGCTTTATTAGCAACTATAAACACTCTAACCCTAGAGGTAAAAGATCTAAAAGCCATAGTCACTGATCTAAGAGCTACAGTGGAAGTTCTAGCAACGCATTATATCCCAGGAGGCAGAGCTCCCGTTCATCAGCCTCCAAACCTCCTGTTGAGGAACCAGGACCATGAAGTCAGTGCTTATTTAGCTACAAAGCAGGTAAATCCAAATATACCGGCAAATAAATGGGCACTACCGAGAGAGAGCATGATACTGGCTCAGCCCCGGAAGCAAACATGTGGCCCAGTAGGGACTAATTACACCAAAATACCCCCTTTACCACCCAGTTACCTCCATATATTCTAGTAATGCCAGAATCTATGGTTCCTGGAAAGCTTAATGCTGCTTGGTTCATTTCTGTACAACAGGCTCTAGTTTCTTTTTTCAGTCTGATAATGTCAATACCCTTGCTTGCAGGTGTAGCCTTGATCTATGATTTCTGGTTCTGATTTTGTCTTTTGGTTCCAGCAGCGGATGCCGGAAAACAAGACTGCTAGAGGCAATCTAATGGCGTAACTGGCGCAAAGAAATAGGATGAGCAAGGGGACGAAGAGGGATTATACTAAGGACCCAGCATCGTGATTGGCTACTTGGACTGAGGAATATGTTGTTCCTGCTTTCTTTTGTTAACCGCTTTCCCAAGGGTGTTTGGGAAATGTGGTTTGAGTTTTAAGTTTTAAAATGGCTGCTTTTGAACAAATAAAGTAAAGCATAATCCTTGCCTCAGAGTCCTTAATAGTATTGAAACTTTCCGTTACTATAGCTAAGACATTTTTCATTCTTGCTTATGGGTCATTGGTTCTCCCTTACACCATGACAGAAAGGGACATATTTTGTTAAGGGGTGGTTTTCATGAGCCTGTGGATGGTGTGGGGCATATCTATTGACCTACAAGTGCGCGGGGTGATGTGTAAAAAGGGGGCGAGCCGCAATTGGGCGTTGTTGGAGATTGCATCATGCTCTGGTGTCACATGTATATCCCTCTAGTCCCAGCCTGATTTGTGCAGTGGGACCCTCCCTAAGGGCTCCAGGTATCTTGGCTATGCCCTTTGTATAGAGGGTACGTTTTGGGCTAGTTTTGGGCTTCTTTTTACTAGTATCTTGGGGGTTTCCCTAGTTTCTCGTGTGATTTGGTTATTTCTACTGTCGTGTACCAGAGGGGGTTGGGGAACTATCTCGTGGTACCCATGTGTTTCTGATGTGGCAGTGTCAGTGATTCAGCTAATTTGTTCAGCTAGTAGATGTATATAAGGCTTTGTGCATGTCAGCTTGATCTCTAGCGGGATACAGTGGTGTGCCTATTTCTGAATACCTTACATGGAGCTGTGATGGATTTCTGCAGACTCTTTCCTTCCCAGTACCCATTATTCCTTTGGCTATGTATTATCCAGAATTTTTGGGCCTGCTGTCCCCGGCTGTGGCCACAGACTTCCAACCGGTGACACACTACCTTAGTTGTTTTAGAGGGATGTGAGAAGCTGGCTTAGTATATGGTGCTCACTTATGTAAGTGTAGCACCTTGCACTAATCCAGACAACCCTTATGGTGACTTTATTGGTCTTTGACAACAATAGTAAGCTCTCTAAGTGGTAGCTGTGTACAGCAGCCTTCAGGCTTAATCTAAAAGGAGTGTAAAACAGTTTATTTTATGAGATCTTAATCTTATTGGTATAGGTAAGTAAAAAAGAAGCACACAGAGTATTTATAAAAATAGGTATTTCTTATTATTTATTTGATATAGTATGTATTATACACTTACTAACACAACAGAATCTCCTACCTGGAGATATAACTCAATCCACATGTTCCGACGACGGATACTAGCCCCAAACTTGCAGGACTCGAAGGAGTTGTAGAACCACCACCTGTGTTGCTGAACCTTCCGGATTCCGTGGGGCCCAGGATCAGCAGACTGGTCAGCTGTGTTGCAGTGCATGCAGAAGCAGGGAAGCGACTCTTTCACTTCAAGGGAGATTCCTTTAGGTCTTGAATGTCCACAGGCCTGGGAAGGTTCCTGTATGGAGCACAGGCACGTACGTTGCAGCAGGCTTGCAGGACGATGAGACCAGGAACAGCAGGAGTCTTTCCAGTTGCAGTTACCGTGCCCAAGGTGAAGTCCAGCGAAGTCCAGAGTGCCCAGATGGTCGAAGATGAAGTGGTTTTGGATCTGAATCTTGTCCCACAACGAATCTAGGGACCCACCCACAAGTAAGCTCTTCAGTATTCTTAGGAAAGGGTTGGGACGATTCAGGGGTTCATTCCAAAGGAAGGCTGGACAGTGGGGAGGATACTCCCATGTCCTTTGCCCAGTTTCATGCCAGAGCGGGAGCCAGCGGTTCCCTGAACTGGAGTATGCAAAGAAGGCACCAAATGTGTCCTTCAAGCAATTCAAATAAGTCTTTATTTCGACTATTTAGTCATAAAAGACAAACATTAACATATTAAAAAACACAATTCATTTACAATACCTGGTAATTGATTTTGACAGGGAAATACAGTTTAAGTTAAGATTACCACTTACATTCATGTTATACCAACTCGACCGGTTAAGAAAATAAATAAGTATTATATTTTAAAAAACAATTAAAATTATTAAAATTGGAATGCCACGACATGCCACTGTAAAGTTAATAGGGGCTACAATGCTTTCAATTTACCACTACGGATTGTCCACATCAATTTTAAGAATTTAGCAATCGCAATCACCATAGTATCTGAACAGTCAGTTTGAAATATCCTTAATGCCACTGTCCCAGTCTGGATCCTCTTTTGGATGCAGATCGACCTAATCCATTTGCGGCGAGGAGCATTATACTCAGGACATACAAAGAGGACATGAGCTATGCTTTCCTGGTGTATTATACAGAAGGGGCACATATAATCATTATTGCCTGATGACCATTTACAAGTGACCGAGTTAAGTGGAAGGGTTCCTATCCTAAATTGATGGAACAATTTCCTATCTTGTGGCAATATAATGAGGTCCCAATACCTTTCATACGAAGGAGTGTGTTTTAGCTCCAAGAAAGCCTTAGTAAACGAAGGAGCAGTGTGTGACTGAAACTCCTTTTCGGATACCAGTGCCCAGTATGCTTCTTTTAACTTTTGTTTTGAGGGAAAGATGCTCTCCTGGGGGTTCTACCAATGTTCCTCCATACATAGGGCCTTGAGTAGGGATCTAACCTTCCTGAACCATAGTATTTTTCCTCCAGTATCCATGTTTCGCACCTTCAAGAGTGCTAGCGCATAGTGGTTGAGTTCAGGCGTTGTCCACAATCTCCTCCAGTAAGCGATTGGTCTGAACCTGCAGATGTCCTGTATACTATGACTCCCCAAATCCATGCGTAGAGGTACTACCGGTGTTGAGAGTGGGAGCCCTGTTATGCTACGGAGAAATTTATTGTGTGCATTTTTTAGCCCCTTAGTATCGGACACCCCCCACAGTTCTGCACCATACAGCATGGATGATTTCACCTTGGTGTCATAAATTTTAAGTACTGGGGCCATTGGTTTTGTAGCTGAAGACTTAAACTCTCTTAGGAGGACGCCAGCCAACTGTGCATGCTTGGAAATTAGATAGGACATATGTGGCTTCCACTGAAGCCTGGAACCTAATGTAAGGCCCAGGTAACTGAAGCTGTCCGTCTGCTCTAGGCGTTCCCCATTCATGTTAACTCTACCCCTGATGTTCCTATGCTTATGCATTACCATAAATTTAGTCTTTGAAACGTTAACGGATAAGCCATAGTCACTACAGAATTTTTCAAAGCAGCCAATTGCCTTTTGAAGCACTTCCTGAGTTTTGGATATTAAGAGGGTATCGTCGGCAAACATTAACAGGGGGACCGAGATACCATTCTGTTTGGGTGCATCTGTTTGCGAATCCCTGTAGTAGTCTATGACCCGATTAATATACAGGGTAAATAGTGTAGGTGCCAACACGCATCCTTGACGGACACCTCTTTCTGTTGGGAATCTGTCTGTCACCTGGCTCTGGTTGCCCCACTCACCTGTGCGTAATTATTATCGTGGAGTTAGATCAAAACTGCGAGCAGTTCAGGTGGCATACCTTGTTCGTAGAGCGCTTGCCACAGCCTGTCTCGAGGGACAAGGTCAAACGCTGCCTTCAGGTCGACAAAGGCTGCGTAGAGTGTTCCACCCCCTAGGATCACCCATTTCCAGTATAAGGTGGAAAACCTGAATACGTGATCTACTGTACTAGTAGAGGGTCGAAAGCTAGCCTGTAATGTAGACATGACCCCCGATTCCTCTATCCAGTTCTGGATCCTAAGGAGTATCATCCTGGCCGCAACCTTTTGGATACAAGAAATTAGGCTAATCGGCCTGTAATTTGCTGGATCTGTGCGGTCCCCCTTTTTGAAAATAGGTATAATTTCAGCTCCTCGCCATGTGTCCAGTAGAGCAGTGCCTCTAGCTATGGCATTAACCAACAATTCTATGTACGGGACCCAGACTTCTTTGTTGTGTAAGAAAAGATCTGCTGGAATTTTGTCTAGGCCCGGGGCATTAAGGGCATGTTCCACATCCTTTCTTGTAAAAACTAGTGGGTTTATAATTTTGAAACAACTAGTAATGTCCAGAGCTGTTTTTGGTAGAATATTTACATTAGCAAACTGTGATTTAAAGTACATGATCCAACGTTCAGGAGGGACATGGATTTCCGGTTGAGGTTTTTGGTTCCGCCTGCCCCACCTCACCAGGTGCCAAAAACCCGTCATGTCTCTATGCTTGCTCGCTTCGTACAGCTCATCCCAATATTTATTGTCCCAAGCTTGTTTTGCAGCATGTTGTGTCCATTTGTAGTGATTCCTAGCACCCTGTATGGCCTCCCTGTCATTGGACCGCACAGCCACCGCTAGAGATTTGTATGCTGCCTGACACGTTTTGTCATACCATGTCTCGGGTTTCCGTCTACCTTTACCGGAAGAGTTCTTCTTTGGAATATTAAAAAATTAACCAAGTTTAAAAAAAAGGGTCGAGTGAACATGAACTACCCTGGTGTCGCAATCTTCATACGATAGCTGACCCTGCATTTCCACGGTAGCTTCTTTAACCAAGGCTTCCATTTCGTTGATAAAATGGGAGTTGCCCAAACACTCTGCCCATCTTACCCACCTTGTGTCGTTTGTCATGACTATGTCGACCACCAAGTCGTCTTTCGGTGGTGCTTGTCCCTCAAAGAGCAATAACTCAAGACTAAGCGGGTTGTGGTCACTCTCGTCCGTTGAATTATGGACATATCGCAAACAGAGGGCCAGAATTCAAGGTTCACTAGTATGTAGTCAATTCGGCTTGTACTCAGGCCGTTGTTGAATGTTGGATTACCCTTCTTGTCACCTCGCGTTCTCCCATTTACTGCTCTTAGCCCACATTCGAGACTAAGAGCCTTTAACTGAAGGGCTGCTTGTGACCACCTTTTTATTGGGGGTATACTTAATGGAGGTATTTGCCAGCAAGTATCTTCTTCTACAGTGAGCTCAAGGTCACTATGATCCAGGGGCTCAAAGGAGCAGTTAAAATCTCTGCAAATTAGTAAATTTGCACCTCCCCTCCAGGTTCTAACATAGTGACCTAGTGCCTCAACCACCTCTGACGTTTTGCCCCCTGGTTTACCTCTGGCGTATACGTTAAAGATGATTAATTCACCAAAGAAGGGGGATTTAATCTTGACCACCAATATGTCCTCAGAGTTTGTTGTACGTTGTGATGTAGTGTATCTATCATCCTGCTTGACCCAGGTGGTCAGGCCCCCCATTGGTCTTCCCTTACTGGTATGGGTTGCCACTATCGCAAAATGAAGATACCCTGGTCTATATTGTGGTTCAACAGCCCAGGTTTCCTGCACAGTGACTATCAGGTAATTATCAATAAAGGTGGCCCAGTCCGTAGAAGCCATCTTGTTCTTAAGGCCTGCCACATTCCAGGATACTAGAAACTGACCCCCCGTATATATCTCTAGTGCATTATTGACCTTAGTGCCCCTTAGGCAAGCTTCCCTGGAGAGAGCATTATGCCCCTGCTGGTACTGACCGATATCCATCGTTCCCTCTGTCCCTGTTTCTCTTTCCTTGAACATGGTAATATTGGGGGTAGCGTTTCCTAAACCTGGTACCTTGCCAATGTCAGTACTATTGGTTGGATCACACCATGTTCCTTTTACTGAAGTACTAAGATGGATATCATTAAAAATGGAATCATTAGGTATGATTTTCACTGTCTCTCCAACTCCATTAGACTCATTGTATGAGTCGGGGTTTCCAGGTTCATGCCAGATGTGATGAGTTGAATTTTCTGTTAAACTGGTTGCAGTAGTAGTAATTTCTACCCTTGGGGATCTGTTGCCTTCTTCCTCCTCAGCTCCATCTACACTAGAGATGTTTGCACCACCACTGTCTTCCTCGCTGTTCATTAATCTTCAATCACATTCGTCCAGACCACTGAATATGTCAAACCTATTCGTTAACTCCAGTGGCGTGAATGGCATAAGATGGTCCATTCTTCTGTGTTCAAATGTATTGTGTCTGGGGGGTATGGTGTTCCACCAGGATGTAACAGGGGCTGGTGCTGGTTAGTACATATAAGCAGAATTCCTAGCAGACTCCATATTTGAAAAATAGTTATTAGAGAAAGCATTACTGGGTAACGATTGAGGTGGAAATACTACAGATCTAGGATAGAAGTAGGTTAGTGGGCGCGGCGTGATGCAGTTGTTTGCATTGCCCTGTGGCCAATTTAGTATGTATTGTACTGCGTTTTTATCCCTAAAATTTACTACGACCACATCTCCCCCAATGTCCTTTGGTCTTCCACCTAGCCACGGGAGGCGTCGGACGTGGACTATTTCGCCATTGATATTACTAGCTATTGGTCTATGTAAGGTCAACCAATGCATTATCTTATTCTTTAGTTGAAAAAAGCCTTCTCGCTTATTTCCAGACAACTCTGGTACCCCGGTGAGAACCACCACGTATGGTACAGCTTCCGGCGGGAGTTCAATAGGTGGTCTCCTGCCTTGAACCCCTCTGGTATATCTTGCTTCTTCCTCCTCCAATCTTGGTAACCCATTTGATGAATTGCCCATTTCCCTTGCTAAATTATTAGCTGGAATATCAGGAATGCGGTTTAATTGTGTAATCGGTCTTGTTGTTGGTATTTTTGACTGGTTTATATTTGGATTATGAGGATGTTTGGGTACAGATATTGTTCTTGTAGATAAAGGATTGGTAGCAGCCGGTACAGCTGGTTTCATGTTATTATGTGAGATGGTGGGAGAAGGTACTGCTACAGTTACAGCTGGTGGGGGAATATGTGCCGATGTAGAGGCTTGAGAAGGGATTGATACTGTTGTTAACCCTTTATTTTCTGATGTCCTAATAGGATTTCCATGTCTTGCCAGGTCTGCCTCTATTTTCCCTAGTCTTAGCTCCATTCCTTTTGGTCTTTCAACTATAGCTAGTGTATAGCTTCTCACGATAAGTTCTATGCTATCCAATAGATTGCTAGTGGGGGCTGGTTGAGACCCTTCAGCCATTAGGTCATGTTCGGTATTAAGCTCATTAGCTGAGTGTAAAGATGGTGGTAGCAATGTTGAAGGATCTGACGCTGTTCCTGCAGCTTCCATAACGGCTATAGTACCCGTGGCTCCGGTACTAGTAGGCTTAGACTTCTTCCCGAAATCGGAATGGCTCAGCTTTGGCTTAGTTAAATCCACCCTCTTACGTCTCTTTTTGGTTGGCGGAGGGCCATAGATTTTATGTGGCAAAGACCTCATGGTCTTTCCTCTTACTACCTTCCCTGGCCTGGGTGTTGGTGAAATCATGACCTTTGATACATTAGGTGTACTAGAGGAATCATGAGGTATACTATCAGCTTCAGTTTGGGTAAGGCCGATAAGGGGTGCTAAGCATTCCCTAAGCAATAGGGGCACGCTGGCCTCAGGTGAGGTAACATCCGTGATATCAGGACAGAGCTCATTATCCAGGGTTACAACAGGAATTGGCTCAGACAGAGTCCTGTTCTAAATACGTTCAATGGAACGGGGGCGGTCAGCCCGCCGTTCTGCTAGAGATAATTCCTTTGAACCGTCTGAGACAGCTTTGGTGAAATAGTTGTCCAGGGTTCCGTTCATCAGCCCCCCAGCTTTTTCAGAAGCAACAATGCCCGGACTTAGCACGATGGTAGACATTGGGGTACAGTAGCAGTATTTCCTCAAGCTGTGGAAAATTTGAATAACTTACTCAGACGGAGTCCCACGACCAGGGGGACTGGCCCAGTCCAGTCACTTCAGGCCTCTGAGGGCCTAAGAGGGCCCGCCCTTTGCCCGGCGTCCCGCGAAGCGGTGGTGACGACGAATTTAAGCGCCTCCTGGCGCTTCCAGGTAACGCGGACCCCAGTAGGGCTTATGGGTGATGTGGTCCTGCCCCTCGCCGGTCTCCACTCGGCGGCTCCCGCTTCAGTTGATCAAAAAGCGGCGGAGCGGCGGGAGACTGGCGGGCGGGTCCGCGAAGTGCTGCGAGGCTCAGTAATGGGTGTTGAAAATAACGTCAACAGCACGGGCAGTCAACAGCACGGGCAGTCTAGGATTCCCCAATTCACTAAACCCTGTCTGGGAGGGGGGGTCCCACCTGCATGTGACAGGATATCTATTGTTCTGCCTTCCCCAGCTCGATCATGGCTCAACAGCAGGAGACTAGAAACATGTCTCTGATCGTCAGCAGCCCTAGCTTGCTGTCTGGTTCGGGAAGACTGGTACTGGGAGCACAGAGGTCCTCCTGGAAGAGCTTTACAGTGCATGGAATCATACCTCCCACACCTTTTATGGTGTGGAGGTATGATTCTAACATGTTTGATACTAAACATATATAAAGAAAGGAGAGGAACCCTTGGAAACCCAAAGGACTAGTGTTCAGACAAGAACTATTATCAACTATTGTCCTCTGGGAGACATAAATCATTGAAAATCATTCACTTTCATTCACCATAAACAGTTGGGCCTTTAATTCAATCCAACTCCCGAGACCCACTTTCACTATCAATATTAACACCCATCAAAAAAAACACAAGCATTTTAAATGCAATAGATCTCGCATTTGTTGGAGTTAGAGCTATTGGCATTGCTAACGGCAGTGTATTTTCCCTGTGTGCTTGGCAGTGTATGTCTGTAGTGTGTAGTGGAATTATGTGGTTGGATTTGATTAGTGTCGGAGGGAAGGTCGGAAACAGAAGCGAGGAGGCCATATGGGGTGAATATTGTAAGGTATTTATTTAGGATGGTCTATAACTCTTTAAGACAGGAGAAACTGAATATTTGTAAGTTATCAACACGAGAGTCAAATGTAACCAAACAGCCGCTTTTGAGTGGTGTCTTCAGGGGTGGTCAGATGGTCCGGTGAGTTCGGCTCCGGTGCAATGGATGAATCCTGGACTTCCACTTGGGTAGAGTCTTCCCGGAGTACTCGAAAAGGAAAGAAGAAAAATACTGGTCACTGACCCTATCTCGGCTGTTTTAAACTCTAGCCCTTCACCACACCACGTGTTATGCTCAAGATGGAAAAGGATTCAATTAAGTGGAAGGTAGGGAGGGGTAGGGCGTGAGAGGCAGGGCAATACGCGAGGAGTTCTGAGCGGGAGTGCAAAGGGCGGCGCAAACAGTGTTTTCCAGCTCCGCACACAGTGAATTCAAGGTGGTAGACAGGCGAGATAAACAATCAATTCTATATCCCCCAGAGGCCCAACCCATGTCCTGTTATTGCTTCAGCCCGCAGTACTGTCACGTACCTGGGTCGGCCACAACTCTCCTGAGTTGTGGCAGCTCGTGCGTGTCCTCCGGGCTCCAACACTCCTGGGACCAGGTCTCGGGGTCTTCAGGGTCTTCGTTAGAGTTTCCCTCTGTGTCTTCAAGTCGCAACAGGAAATCCTCGGCTCTGTCGGCATCTGCTTCTCTCTGTTACGGCTTCTTGTCTGCATGCGCGCCGGAGTGCTCCTCTTCCGGCTTTTTCTGTTGGTCACGACCTTTGTTCCCGGGATCCAGTAGGCTAAGCCGCTGAGTTCTGCCTCCTCCTGGAACGGCTTCCGGGTCACCTACGTCACACTGGGGGTCGGGGAAAAGATTCCCGGTTACTGGGCTGTCTGTATTGCTGCTGTCATTGTCAGTAAGGTGGTAAGGAGACCAGCGGGATGGAAAAGTAGTGGAGGGTGTTTCAGAGGGTGGACTCTCCTGTCCCTGAGCCTGGCTTTTCTCACATCCCCCCACCCTATCTTTCTTGTTTACAAGAAAAGGATCCTGAGGGTATCTAGACAAGAAATTTGCATTAGCTTGATCCTTTCTTTTTCTGTGGTGAACAATATATTGGAAGGGTTGAAGGTCAGGGAACCACCTCAATATCCGGGGGTTATGTCCTTTGTTTTGAGACAGCCATTCTAGAGGGGTATGATCTGTATAGAGAAGGAACTGTCTCCCGTCAAGATAGTATCGAAGGGCTTCTACTGCCCACTTGATGGCCAATGCTTCTTTTTCAATGACCGCATATTGGATTTCACAGGGGTATAAATTGCGGCTAATAAAAAGAATGGGCCTCTCTTGTTGTTGGTCATCTATCTGAGAGACTACGGCCCCGGTAGGCTAAGCCGGTGAGTTCCGCCTCCTCGTGGAACGGCTTCCGGGTCACCTAGGTCACACAGTCCTCAGGGGCGCCAGATGATAGTACTTCAGGGTATACTGCTTGGTAGGTTACCACTAGGAGAGAGATGTAGCAGTTAGCAGTGCAAACAGGCAGTTGTAGCTATATCTGGCCCTGAATGATGAAGTAAGCGGCGCTCTGCAATGATGGAAGTCCTGACTTCTGGTTTTGAGTTGTGCTGCGGTGAAAATAGTACTATACAGTATGGTTCGCAATTGTACGTGCGAGGCGGCCAAGCTACCAAAACACATGGCAGATTCCACTCCTGGCAGTCCCAAAGGTCTGATGAGCAGTGGTCCGAGGCTGTTAACAAGCACCGTGTGTGAGTTTCCACATGTAGTGCAGAGACTCAGAAAGCTATGCAGCGGGCGCTGAAATGCGTGCTGAAGGTGCAGCCAATACCTTAAAACAGCACTCACCGATTCTAACGTGCAGTCAGGGCACGCCGTTCATGTTGGAGTTTTGCATGACTCTGCAGCCCATCCAGTCAAAGGCTGCATGCAGGTAGAACTTCCGTCACCAGCCCCAAGGGGGCCGCGCTATTAGGTGCGGCTGCGGCCGATGCCGAGGCCCGCGAGCAGTGACTGCCAGACAGGGACTCCCGGGAGGCACATGCCGCGCTGAGCGGCCCTCCGAGTCCCCCACGAGGCTGCAGGTCTGTTGCGCCGGAGTGCGCCGATCACCGGCCAGCCGTCCATGAACCACTGGAGTTGGACACGGCCCCACAGCTGCCAACACAGGTATTTATTTATTTAGGAGCTGCCGCTTGACGGAACGAAACGCGTTGGCTGGCTTTTCAATTGGAATATTAAAGGAACCCTGAACACTTGCTTGCAATTTCGGACTCAGCGTTCTCTTATTTGGACTATTTCTTTTGAACATAGACTCCTTCACCGACACATGGTGTAAATCTGACTGTCGAAGTGGTGCATTTCGGAACTTGTTGTAAACATTGTGTTTCCCAAAGCTGTTGGGATATACTCTCCGGACAGGGAGTATTCTGAATACTGCACACGATCTGAAAGACAACTTAAATGTATATATTGGTAATAGATGGATTGGTGCTTATAGGGTGCTAAAAGTGGTCCACTGTCCATATTGTGTTTTTGAAAAATTCGTTTCTTGGACCCATTGTGTGCACAATCCATACCAAGTGTAACATTGTACTGATTTGTTTCTCTCTTTTACCTTGTATTTTAAAAATACTTTGACTGCTAACATATTGTTTTACAACACTTGTTTCAGTTAGAACTTGTTTCCCAGCACTATGTCCAAATTTAAAGATACTAGGGAGGAAATGGCATCAAGCCTATTTGGCAATAGCCAATCTGCGGGTGCCTCAACACCAATAGCGCCCAGTACGGAAGGCCTTCGAGCCAAATTCCTAAAATTGGAAAGACTCAAAAAACTAGAGATGTCTAGATGGTGGGATGGTATCACTTTACAAAAGTACTTGGACAACCAAAAAATCCCTAGAGGCCTGCGAATCTTAATCTTCCCGACCTTTGAGGATTTAGACGACGACGCTCTCAGAGATTGGGAAGATAATTTGAAACAGGCCTCACACACAATGATGAAAATACTAATTCGGCATTCTGAAAAAAAGGTGGCAGCCTTGAAACAAGAAATCCTTGACTTAGAACGTGATATAGATACATCGAGCCTGAAAGATAGTATTAAAAAGAACTACGAGATCTTTGACGATGTAATTAGTCGATACCAGGTTCATCTACGCGACAAAAAACTACGCAAAATAAAGCGCGACGACAATGACTATAAGACAGGGCGCATCTACACGTTTGCCCATAAATTTGACAATCTAAAACAGGGAGGAGAAGGTAAACGCCGTAGGGTGGAATCAATGAGCGCCAGCAGTAGCTCTATCTCCTCAATGGGAAGCTCGTCCTCCAAGGATGGCGGGGCATGCCAGGCCGTCTCTCCAAGACGTAATTTTTTATTGGAGATGGAACGCATCCGCCAAGGGGCAAAGAAACCCAATACCAACCCAGACCCAAAACCAGAAGGGGAGGGAAAAAGTGGAAAAACAACACAGCCAAAGGGGGTAACTGCACATCCAATGGACACCAGGTCAAAGAGAACCTAGACAATCTAATTCCCTTTTCAGATCTTGAATCAGAGATGGAACCTCCATCGCACACCGAAAACGCCCTGTCTATAGTCAATTTGTCAGACCGCCAACTTACGGATGTGGAGAATAACATCCTTAAGAGAGGTCTAAGTTTTTGCCCATCTCAGGTGGGGGACCCAACCCTGTTGATGGTAGATTTATTCAAATTCATACGGCTGCTGAAATTAAAAGATCATTTTCACAACTATCCCAGAGCTGTTGTCTGTGATTTAAGCACTAAATCTGTTTGCACTACTACTATCACTGACCTCCAAAATGCACAACTTTTGCTATCTATTGAAACTGGAGATAATCCATCTTTACAGGAAATCCGTTCTGATTTAGATATTGAGGAGGACACAACAATCAATAGTGGCTTAAAGCCTCGCTCCAAATACACACCCACCAACACACATAGGAACATCGATGTGTTTAAGGAGAGAGTCTCACAGGACTTTTACAAAATGATTGATTCACCCAATAAATATGCAATCAAACAGAATAATCTCACAAAGGCAGAAAGATTGGCTCTTGAAGATCTAGCTAAGGACAACAGCATCACAATAAAGGAGGCTGACAAGGGTGGCAATGTGGTCGTAATGAAAACTGTCGACTATGAAAGCGAGATCAACAGACAGCTAAGTGACACCACTTGTTACAAGACAGTTCAGGACGATCCAATGCCTTCCCTTGCCACCCACATCAACAATCGCATACACGATTGGGGTGAGATTGGTCTCCTGTCAGAAGAAGAATGTCGTTACCTAAAAGTAACCTATCCAATGGCACCCTGTATTTATGTATTGCCTAAAATCCACAAAGCAGACCACTTTCCACCAGGGCGCCCGATTATATCGGGTATTAATTCCCCAACGGAACGCCTTTCACAATACGTTGATGGGTTCTTGCAACCCTTAGTGGTAAACTTGCCTTCCTACATACAGGACTCAGGTGACATCTTGAAAAAACTGGATGGTTTGGAATGGTCAGCTGACCTTATGTTCGTCACGCTAGACGTAACGGGACTGTACACGTGCATACCACAACACTTTGGCATCAGAGCGCTGTCGTCATTTCTATCATTGAGGACTGCAGACCACGTGGATCACAATGATATGCTCATTGAAATGACTGAGCTTATTCTGTCAAGAGATTTCTTCCTGTACAAAGACCATTGGTACCACCAAATAAGGGGTACCGCGATGGGTAGCAAATTTGCTCCTTCGTACGCGGGGCTGTTTATGGGGTGGTGGGAGCGTGAACATGCTTTTGGCAAATATGCCTCCCCCTGGATAGACATGATCATATTCTGGGGGAGGTATATCGACGATATCATCATGCTTTGAAAGGGGAGTAAAGCGCAATTGCATGAATACTTTAATTTCTTGAATGATAACCCCTATAACATACAACTAACGATCAAATCTGACCCCAAACAAATAGAGTTTCTGGACATATTGTTCTTTATTGAAAACAACACAATTCAAAGTAATCTATATCGAAAAAGCACATCGTGCAATAGCTTATTGCACGCCTCGAGTGCACACCCTAGTTCCACCATTCGCAATATACCATACGGCGAAATGGTGCGCATTCGACGCAACTGCAGCAAGGAAGAAAACTTCAGACATGCCATACAGGACTGTAAGAATAGATTTACTAACAGGGGGTACAATAAGAAAATCCTAGATAAGGCGGAAAAAAGAATACTGACTGTGTCACGCAGTAACACCCTCATTAAAAAAGCAAAGAACAACAAAAAGAATAACAAACCCAAGATGGCGTTCACCACCCAATATACACAAAACAGCACAGAGGTTTTCAAGGTGTTGAGAAAGCATTGGAAACTACTGTGTGAGGTTCCAAACCTAAAGGATGACATCACGGAAAAACCTAGTGTCACCTTTAGGAGAGGGAAAACCTTACGAAACATTTTGTGCCCCAGCTATCCCACCAAGAAGAAAAAGACAGGCACCTGGTTACAGACAAAACCCAAGGGGTTTTATACATGTGGGGGGTGCAATGTCTGTCCACTAGGAAGGAATAAAACAAAGAAATTTAGATATAACATCGACAGAGAATATGAGATAAGACACTATATCAATTGCAACACCAGCCATGTGATTTATGTTATTGGCTGTGGTTGTAATATGATATATGTTGGAAGTACCATACGACCATTGAAATTGAGGATACAGGAACATACTCGTGACATAAGAAATTATGACCTCAAGTATCCCTTGACTTATCACATGCAAGAACATCACAAAGAAAGCAAGGTACTATGGTTCCAGGGTATTGACTATATACCACCTCACCCAAGAGGGGGAAATCGTGAACTTTTGCTCAGGAAAAGGGAAGCGGCTTGGATATGTCGCTTACGATGTGTAGAGATGGGACATAATACAGAGGACGAGATGCATTACTATTTGATTTAGGATACCATCGCATTGATGACTAGAACACATTGGCTCACTTCGCAGGGAGGAAGATTAACCAGAAACAGAGCATGAATGTTTGTCATCCACTGTATCTGTCCATAGGCCCTTCCCCTCTTCCCGTGGACCCCTCTGGAATTTCCGATTACCAATTTCCCTATGGTTTCATTCACTGTATTATTATACTTATCCCTAGCCAAAGTTTAAACTATTTTGCATATGAATGATGTGGAATTTATGTAGTCCCAATTTGATGTAAATATTGAATATATAGACTGCGCCCCCAGGGCTCTTCCCAACACGCAAATCGAGCAGTTATTTCCCTTGCTGTCGAAGTACCGGTCCTGACCTACGTCGAGCATCACTAGCTATTTTACCTTTTCTACTTTTTCATATCTCCAAGTCCTTTGACCCAATATATTTTCCATACAATGGACCCTTTTATCCCATCCCTTTATACCCTTTGTTCTATTTGTTAATAATTCCCGTTATATTTTCCAGCATTTTGACCCATCCACACTATCGTTGTTCTTTGATGATTGTCTACCAGCCTACTTTGACTAGTCCAAAATGGCGGCCATATTCGAGCCTCCAGTAGTGGTTCGGGTCGTGAGCTCTATTCGCCGCCAACACGTGGAGAGGAAGTGACCCTTTAAAACTCTCCCGGCGTTAGAGTACGGTAATATTGGCCGGAGCAGATTTGGCGCGAGTACCGTGGAAACGCCGACTGGGGGCATCGAATGGGACCCCAACAGGTAGGATCCTTACCGTTTCATTTTGTTTTCATTTACGCTCGCACATGACTGTCATGTCATTAAATATAGAACGCAATATTTTCTTTCCCGTGTAAGATAGCCTCCCGATATTCAAAGTTCCCCTTTGCACTTTGCAACAGTCACTAAATAATCATTATTTTACGGTTTTGGCTGTTCGTGGTATGCACGTTAATGACCCCGCTTCTGTCATATTTGTCCACAACTTGGGCTAACATATGCCGACACTCTTTTTGTCATAGATCGTAAGACAAAAAACGCCTGAGGGTTTGACACAATGTTTCAAGAACCAGGGCAATAGGGGATTATTTCGTCTCGTTTAATTTGAACACAATAAAACAATAAGGGTGGTCTTTCTTTTGATTTGTGATTGTCTCAGAGAGCGCATCACGTCCGCTTTCGTGTTTTCCATTTAGAGAGTGCAAGAATGGTTATACATATCAAAATATTTCTTTTTAGGTAACTACCTGAATGTGACTACTTCGCCAGAGTCGATTAGGGATCTACGAATCTGAACAAGTGACAGTGAATAATACGTACTTTCCATATACTCTAAGGCAGGGGTCTTCAAAGTGTGGGGCGCGACCCCCAGGGGGGCCGTGGAGTGATTTAATGGGGGTCGCGCATTGCCAGTCACACTTCTGCCCATCTGACTACAAGGATTCAGCCCCCCTCCTCCCCCGTAGTGTGTCTCAGTTCGAGCTGCTGTGACCTCCGCTGGGCTGTGTCTGCAGTCTTATCTCCAGCACAGCCTGGCACGCCAGAGTTTTTCACAGGTCGTTAAAGACCATTTATATATTTACATATGTGCTGTGAAAGTGTAGGCACTGCCCGCTGAGCTATCTTTTGACTAGTGGCCATTCTGAAATGCTGCTTTAGAGCCTGACCTTCCCAAAGTTCCTTAATGGAAAACCTGAACTGCAAATCGGCAAAAAAAAAACCCACAACCAAGTTGAAGATGTTTTTTCCTCTCGAAGATGCACGATTAGAATGCAAGACATTACACCACTTAATATATAATGTTTACATTATAATTATCAGGCAGAGACTAAGGGTTTATGCCACAATGGATGAGTTTTCGCCATATGTTAAGCTAATAGCCCTTTATCTACTGTGGGCATTCAGAATATCAGAAAGCAGTGTCCCGAAATGAAATACGTGCTGCTATGAAACATGTTGCAGCGTTAAGAATATTAGTGGGCTTTCAAAACAGCTTTGTACAAAACAGAAATTGTTCACGACATTAGCAAATTGTAACCTATCACCGACTGCATAACTTGGCCTTTAATCCTAAATACAAACACTAATTGTGTTAATTTATTCATTTTGTGAGAAAATATTGCATAATTATTTAAAACTGCTTTGAGTTATCCTTCTGACTCTTTAGTAAAAAAGATCACCCTGGTCTCAATATTAAAGACCTGTTCCCCACCATTACTTTATTTCCTGCATGGAGGATCAACAAGCATTGGCATAGCCAATAGGTCTCGCTTTTGGGACCTTACAAGTATTTAGTTATGCAGCACAATATCCTTGGTGCAATAACATCAACTGTTGCATGGCTAAAAACTTATAAGGTCCCAAAGGCGAGACCTATTGGCTATGCCAATGCTCGTTTTTCTAGTTTCAGTACCCCCTGGGCCCCAACTCTGCCTATTCCTTACATTTGAATTTGACATTTACTTCACGGTGGAGGCCTAATTAAAAGGTCTTTTAAAGACCTGTCAAGTACTCGGGTGTGGCTGTGTGTGTGTCCCTGAAGCCGTTTCGAGCTGGGGGAGGAGGGGAAGTGGGGGGGGGGCTTGGGGGAGCAGGCTATAGTGTAGCCCTTTGTGGTCAATGGATATTGCGCGCCTGGAGCTGTGGGTCCCGTGACACGTCCCCCGCCCCCAGCAGGGAGGCACAGAGATGCCCTCCCATGATCGGGAAAGAAGGAAGAAGACGCAGAGAGATACTGCCCCACCCCCCCATGAGAGAGGCACAGAAAAGGTGGGTGAATGAATGAATGATGGGTGGATGGATGGATGGATGTAAGGATGAAGAATCGATGGATGTGTGAAAAGGTGGATGGATGAATGATGAATGGATGGATGAAAGGGTGGACGGATGGATGAAAGGGTGGATGGATGGATGAAAGGATGGATGGATGGAAGGATGAAAGGGATGAAGGATGTATGGATGGATAAAAGGTTGCATGCATGAATGATGGATGGATGGATGGATGTGTGAAAAGATGGGTGGATGAATGATGGGTGAATGGATGGATGAAAGGGTGGATGGATGAAGGATGGATGTATGGATGGAAGGATGAAAGGGTGGATGGGTGAAGGATAGATGGATGAAGGATAGATGTATGGATGTAAGGATGAAAGGGTGGACGGATGAAGGATGAATGGATGGATAAAAGGGTGGATGAATGGATGGATGGATAAATGGTTGCATGGATGAATGATGGATGGATGTGTGAAAAGGTGGGTGGATGAAAGATGGGTGGATGGATGGAAGGGTGGATGGGTAAAGGATGGATGTATGGATGGAAAGATGAAAGGGTGGATGGATGGATGGATGGATGGAAGGATGAAAGGATGGATGGATGTGTGAAAGTGTGGGTGGATGAATGATGGATGGATGTGATGAGGTCTAACAGGCGCATTTATGGTTGTCAAAAGATGATGATGAGGAGTACCAGTTTCTAGAAACTTTTGTCGGAAGGGGGTCCTTACCCCTAAAAAGGTTTTACAAGGGGGTCTCGGCATCAAAAAGTTTGAAGACCTCTGCTCTAAGGTATGTCACTTTGTTTTAGTATACCCCATGCGAAGTCTAGACGTTTCTTTTCGATAAAGTATGAGTCATGCAGCCGATACAGTTCTGTGCAACTCAACTAGCTATGACTTAAACATCTTTGCAGGTTATTATCCAGCAATAAACTGCACAGCCTATTGTCACTAAAGATGAAGAAATGAAAAAATAGAAATAATAGAAAAAATAGAAAAAACAGCAGGAAGGCTTTCGCAAGGAGCATTTCTTTTGGAAGATACAAGGTACCTATTGATTGCATGCACCCACTGTAGTAAAGGCCCAGACATGCCTTTGGAAACTTTATGGCTATCCAATCTTAAGAGTTTCACGAATCTATGTGGTTTGGGCATACATGTCTATATATATATTCTCTTTCTTACACACTATTTTTAGGCAACTACCTTTTTGAATTTGACATCTGGTGACCTCATTTACTCACCAACATCCAGACATAGGATACAGATATTTACGGCAGTTTGTGATCCCGGCTCAGCAAATCTCTACATTCGTCAACTACCATCACGGTAGGAGACTTACTTACATTTTTGTTTTACTTGCATTCTTGCCTCGCTGTATGTTTTACACGTAATGGGTCATTTTTAGATATATATGAGCCTGCTTCTTCTTACTAATGGACTTGGAGATATGTGTAGGGATGTTATGGTGTTGCTATACGCACTTGTCACAGACCGGTATAGTCGACTTTAGACTTGAAGGAATCGTCCCCGATAGAGACACTTTTAAATAAATGTACTCGCTCATTTGAAACCATTCTTGGCAATAGTGCTGGTTACTTTGATATACAAACAGATATTTCTGATGTGGTAAAATGAACTATTCTTAACTGATCAATCAAGTGTATAATTTAGAAATGTTTAGCAGTCACGAATCTTGTTACATAAATGAGAACGCTGTCGTTGTCAATTGCAACCTTGGTAACATTGTGATATACAAATCGAATGTGTTGAAAACTGCTATGTGTCTCAATTCAGAACTTCATTGTTAGACACCATTGGCCGAAATAGGAGCGTCCACGCGCTACGGACACGCCGAAGGTGCGCCAAAGGTAAGCCCGTCTACGCCCGTCCGCGCCTGGACCGCGCCCAGCGCCAGACCCCCTGCCCCTCGCGCTCCCCAGCCCCCCCGCGTTACCTACGATGCCGCCACCCTCCTAGCCCTTAACCCCGGTCGCGCCTCCAACTGTGTCCAAGCCGCTCCTGGACGCACCCATGGACCTTTCTCATGCTACTCCTGCAAATTCTGCGGCACCGACAACATCTCCGCTACGACCACAACACAGACTCCCGACCCCAACCACCTAGAATGCATCCTTCTCAACACCCGCTCGGTCCACAGGCACGCCATTGACCTTTGGAACCTACTAGACACCATCTCTCCTGACGTCGCCTTCCTAACGGAAACATGGATGAACGCTTCCTCCGCCCCTGACATCGCCATCGCCATCCCTGATGACTATAAGATCACACGCAAAGACCGCACCGACCATACAGGAGGAGGAATCGCTATCGTCCATAAGAAATCAATCCGCATCTCAACCAGCTCTGATACCAACCTCGCTAACTCCGAACACCTTCACTTCCAGATCCACATCGACCCCAAAACCACACTCAGAGGCACCCTCCTCTACAGACCACCAGGACCCCGCGCAAAATTCAGTGAAGACATCACAGACTTCATCACCCCACACGCGCTCCCATCCAAAGACTACATCCTTCTGGGAGACCTCAACTTCCACCTTGAAAAGATCAACGACCGCAACACCGCCACCCTCTTGGACAACCTCGCCAACCTCGGACTTAAACAACTGGTCACTTCCCCCACCCACATCGCAGGTCACACACTCGACCCCATCTTCACCTCCAGCAACCATGTCTCCTTCAGCCACACTACGGATCTCCTCTGGACTGACCACAGCTGCGTTCACTTCACCTACAACAAGCCGAAACCCATCATCCACCTCCAACCAACTCTACAAAGAAACTGGAACAAAATCACCACGGAGCAGATCTCCACATCGCTCCTTCTAACCTCCCCAGCCCTCTCTTCTAACGCCAACGAAGCCGCCTCCAACCTCACCCTTTGGTTATCCAACACCGCCGACACCTTAGCACCACTGAAAAAACGTCAACACAAACTTGGCATTAAGAAGGCCTCATGGTTCAACGATGACCTCAAGAAGTCCAAGAAACTCTGCCGCTCCCTTGAAAAGGCCTGGAAAAAAGACCCATCCACCAGCACCAAGGACGCCTTCAAAAGCGCCATCCGTACTCACCACCAACTGATCCGAAAAGCCAAGAAAACAGCATTCAAGGATCGACTTGACAACAACGCCCACAACAGCAAGGAACTTTTCAACATCGTCAAGGAATTTTCCAACCCCTCGGCCAACTCCAACGACATCACCCCCTCTCAAACGCTCTGCGATTCCCTAGCCTCCTTTTTCCACAACAAGATTGCTGACATCCACAACAGCTTTGACAACCAACCCGGAAGCCAACCCACCCTACCATCAGCTGACCATCTTCCCCCCGTTAACACCCTTACAGCCTGGAACCCAATCTCCACTGAGGACACCATCCGCCTGATGAATTCCATCCACTCTGGATCCCCCACAGACCCATGCCCTCACCACATCTTCAACAAAGCAGACTATGTCATAGCTCCGCACCTCCGAGACGTCATCAACTGCTCCTTCAATTCCGCTACCTTCCCAGAAGACTGGAAACACGCTGAACTCACCGCCCTTCTGAAAAAACCAACAGCAGACCCCACCGAACTCAAAAACTACCGCCCCATCTCGCTTCTTCCATTCCCGGCCAAAGTCATCGAGAAAGCTGTCAACAACCAGCTCGCCGTCTTCCTCGAAGCCAACAAATCACTCGACCCCTCACAATCTGGCTTCCGAGCCAAACACAGCACTGAGACCGCCCTCATCGCAGCAACAGACGACATTCGAACTCTACTGGACAATGGAGACACAGTCGCCCTCATCCTCCTCGACCTCTCTGCAGCCTTCGACACAGTCTGCCACAGCACCCTTTTACAACGCCTCAGAAACATCGGAATCCAAGGAAAGGCACTGGAATGGATCACCTCGTTCCTCACCGGAAGAACCCAGAGAGTCCGCCTCCCACCATTCAAGTCCGAGGCCTCTGAAATCATCTGCGGCGTACCACAAGGATCCTCACTCAGTCCCACCCTATTCAACGTATACATGAGCCCCATCGCGACCATCGCCCGCCAACACAACCTCAACATCATCTCTTACGCGGATGACACTCAACTGATCCTATCCCTCACCAAGGACCCCAGCACCGCCAAAACTAACCTACACGAAGGAATGAAAGAAGTCGCCGAATGGATGAAACAAAGCCGTCTGAAACTGAACTCAGACAAAACAGAAGTCCTCATCCTAGGTAAATCCCCCTCTGCATGGGACGACTCCTGGTGGCCGGAAGCCCTCGGAAATGCACCCATCCCGACAGACCACGCACGGAACCTTGGCGTCATCCTGGATTCTTCACTCTCAATGAACAGACAAGTCAGCGCCGTATCCTCTTCCTGCTTTAACATTCTTCGCATGCTCAGAAAAACATTTCGCTGGATCCCCTCCGAAACAAGGAAAACAGTCACCCACGCTCTAGTCACGAGCCGACTGGACTATGGAAACACCCTCTACGCAGGTACCACCGCTAAACTCCAGAAGAAACTACAACGAATCCAAAACGCCTCAGCCAGGCTCATATTAGACATCCCACGCAACGAACACATCTCTGGTCACCTCAAAGACCTCCACTGGCTACCCGTCAATAAGAGGATTACTTTCCGTCTGCTTACCCACGCACACAAATCACTCTACGACATCGGACCAGAATGCCTCAACTCGACTGTCCTTCTACACCCCCTCCCGCCAACTTCGCTCTTCCAGCCAAGCCTTCGCCACTGTACCTCGCATCAACAAGACCACCATGGGAGGCAGATCCTTCTCATACCTGGCTGCCAAGACATGGAACTCACTCCCCGCTCACCTTCGCCTCACCCAGAATCACCTAACGTTCAGAAAACAGCTTAAAACGTGGATATTTGACAAATAATCCTCCTCCCCTTCCTAAGCGCCTTGAAACCCTCTGGGTATGTAGTGCGCTATACAAATTTTATGACTTGACTTGACTTGACTTGTTGCTGGAGAATATACCCTCAAAATTGTTTTCCTTTTTTAAATGTCTTATGCAGCTAAAGAATCGAGTAAATAGGACCGGATAACTCCTCTTCTTCCCCTTGCTTATTATTACAATATATTTGCTGCATTTTTTAAATGGTAGTATGTTTTTAATCCTAGCTTGCCTCAGGTAATGCTAATATTGGTTGTTTTTTTATGTATTAAGCACAGTATCTGTTTTTGTAGGTACTTACACGTGGTTTTTGTATGTTTATTCACGATTTGCAGCCCTGAAGAAGTTCCGCTTGACGGAACGAAACGCGTTGGCTGGCTTTTCAATTGGAATATTAAAGGAACCCTGAACACTTGCTTGCAATTTCGGACTCAGCGTTCTCTTATTTGGACTATCAACTCCTATAGTCGACATGTTTCGTGCATACCCCAAGCACTTCTTCGGGACTACACAGGGACCAGCCCTGTGTTCGCCACTCCTTAACTCTTCAATGAGATTTTATAAACAATTTTTATTAACTCTTAACTGCAGCAAACTCTATTAAGTGCATGCAATGATACCTACGTATTTTGTTCCAAAAAACACGTGGTTCCTGAAAGATAAAAAACAACTTAAAAAGTCACGGGGTGAATACCCCCATATCTTATCACACATAGTTTTCAAGCAGAAAATGTGATGATTTCCTGTGATCCAAAAACGGACATGTTGACCGTGGTTGTATTCATGCACAAAACGTGATTTATTTTGTGCATTGTAACGTGATTAAAAACGCACCTCTCCTAGTGACACACCCAAGCATTCATCTGTCATTCACACTCATACATACATTTCAAGAGACCTAACTGGGCCCCATGGAGTCGGAGGGGTTCGATATCCTAGCAACTCTGGTGAGAGAAAAGTGGAGTTTGTAAATAACCGAAAAAACGGGTCGATTAGCAATGTTAAATTGACCCATTGGTGGTCTTCGCGGGCCCGTTTTGACTTACTTGTGCACCGGATACCTCCTACATTTAGGAACCTACTTGTGTCCCTCCCGTCCAGATGTTATCGGACTGAGGGTTTCAGGATTGTTTTTAAAGGAAGTGCCGTTCGCGGTCTGCTTACGCTAGCGTGGGTAACGCCCATACGCAAACTAGAGCGTGCAGTCCTTCGTCATGATACATGACGTGTGGATGGCGGCCATCTTTGGTATACCGTTTCCGTGTTTGTAATTTGGAAACGTTCTTAAATAGGATTGTACGGGCATAATCATACCTTAGGTATAATTTCGGGTGTTATATAGGGTGTTTGCCGTATTATCAAGCTATTTGCTAGCATGTTAATGTTTTAAGCATATAAGCTACTTTCTAGCTTGAACTCCTTGAGAAAACGGGGGGATTTTTTGGTAGACCAAGATAACCAGTTCTGCCCTATTGGTTATTCAAATAAATTCTAAGGATTACCAGAGATCACTCTAGGAGTCAAGTTAGACCATCATAGTTCCTGGACAGTTGGGGTCGATGGTATTATTTACATATAGGACAGTCAATGAGTCTTTGTCATTATGATTCAGTTCTCCTGTTACAGACATCTCACATTTAAGTAAACTGCCCCCAAGGAATATCGTCATTTAGTCCCACTATGTGGGAGCAGAGTCTGAACACCCAACGTTGTTCCTTTTCAAGTAGTTTCTTTTCCATGTCAGCATGGGGCTGTTGTGTTTCCAAAACTACCCAACGCATGTCATTAGGTGTGTGTGCCTTTTCCATAAAGTGTGTGGTCATTTTTGTATTTGAGTGTTTGCACCTAAAGTTACTGCGGTGTTCCACCATTCTTGTGTTGACCTTCCTGGTTGTCATTCCTATGTAGTGCAAATTGCACACACATGTGATCATGTATACGACCCCTGACGTATTACAATTTGAAAAGTTTTTCAGATTCCAGACGAGGCCTGTATTACATGTCACCTGTTTAGTCGCTTCGGTTAGGTGGCATACGCTGCAATTAGAACACGGGTGGTGACCCAGTGGCAACGGATGTAAACGTCGGATAGGGCCTTCCATATTCCTTGGACGTGTGTGTACCACTAGATCTTTTAGATTTTTCCCTTTCCGGTGACTGAACATTGGTTGGGTTATGTTCAAACCTCCACTATTCAGTGTTTTCCAATGTTTTTTCACAATTTTTGTTACCTGCTGTGAAGCTACCGTATAGGTAGTGATACAGATGGGTCTTCTTTCAGAGGTATCTGTAGGTGGTTCCTTAGGTTTTGATTCCAGCAGTGCATCCCTGTTATTATTCGATGCTCTTTTCTTCGCTTTTTGGACAATTTTTTGTGGATATTGTCTTTGGTGTAGTTTTGTACAAAGCTCTTTGGCCTGCACTTCATAATCGCATTTCTCAGAACAATTTCTCCTTAACCGTAGAAACTGTCCAAAGGGCAGAATTTCCCGAAGTTGCCGTGGGTGAAAGCTCTCAAAGCTTAGTAGGCAGTTCCTTGATGTCGGTTTAAAATGTGTTGTGGTTGTCAGTATCCCTCTTTCAGCCTTGATGTTTAGATCCAGAAATACTAGTTGTTCTCGGCTCATTGTTGAGGTGAACTTTAGAAAGGGGTCCTGTAAGTTCAGCCATTCAAGGAAGGCATTTCCACACCAACTCCGTTAGATTCTTAACAGCTCGTTCCTTACAGTAGGTTGCCAACCTACTCTTTACTCTGTGTCATGCTCCTGACAAGTCAGAGCGAGACCCCGGCCAGTCTCCACAGTTGCTCAGGATTTCAACTGTCCCTTGAAGGATTATGGAGAGCCATCAAGCCATCCCAGGCCCCGCTGGTCGCCAAAGAGTCCCTGCCCTGGTAGGTGACCCCTTATGAGCCCTCCTGGTTCACTCCTCCCCTCCTGACACCCGAGGCCATAAACTATGGGGGATAACCCACCTTCCCCTCCTACGGTGGCCCAATGGGATCTCTACCCTTTCAGCAGGGGAGCAATACTAGGATGCTGTCCCCTCTAATGTCGCCCTGCGTGGGACGTGGCCAGCTGCATTTGTTTCTGCTGATTTTGATGACCTGTTGACAGTCTTGGAGATGCCACTGACATATATTTAAAATATGTGTGTGCACTCAACTTGTGCACAATAGGCCTAGGCGCTCCCTTTCCAAAAATACAGCATAACTTAAATAAATACTTACGAAAGAAATCAGCGCTAACTTTCCTATGCCTTAAAAACACATTTTTGTACTAGACTCCGGCACACTGTTTGCAGAACTGAAATAAAAAGCTTTAATGTTTTAGGAGTTTGTCCACAGTGGCCCAGGACAAAAGACACACAGAGTAAAGATACAAAAATCTTATTATTGTAAAAATAGAAATAAAAGTTTTTATGTTTGCGCTTTTCTCAATATTGGGGAAATAATAAACAGACAAAGCGAGAAGATGAGCATTGTAATACAAGATAGTGTAAAACGCTAAGGGTTGCACCAAAATAAAGTGTAATTCCGTAAAAGAATATTAAGGATCGAATGGCAACCATGCGATGTAAATCAATGTGCCTAGGGGCTCCTTTCCTAACTTAAAAAAACATTTCTATCTGAAATATTTAATTGCCAAATGTAGCTGCACTTCGTTTGAGATACCTCGGCACACTGTTTTACGAAACAAAACTAAATGTTTTCATCTTGTGATCTTTTCTCCACAGTGGCAGATAAAAATCAAAGAGATAGTGTCATATGGTTACTGCGTTTCTATATATTGTGTTAAGTTAGCATGAGTTTATTAAATGTTTAAACATATTTTCCTTCGGCTTCAGTTTGCACACAACACCTAATTGTTATTGTAGCTTTCAACCTAGACGAAAGATGTGATTTATTTGAGAATAATAGGTTATTGCTCTGATATCAGTTGTGCTTTGTACACTTGGTACAACTGTCTGCACACTGAGAACTGCACCCTCTAAGAATAACCTAACACAAGGTTGCTGGAGGCCTGATCCTCGCACCACATTAGACATAACACAAATAATGTTGCTGCCAACATTGGGCTCTACGCGGGTTTAAGATAGAGTTACAGGGAATGAATCAACACACTTGATGCTTCGCATGCAGAGAGCTGGTAGCTGTTGATGTGATCTTCTACTACTGACATTTAGAGGTATGGGCCCGCCCTGCTAAAAACCCAAATGAGACCTTCTTAGATATCATATAGTATGCTAAATAGGGTGCGCGAAATATAGGTGATACAGATTTCTATAGATTTTTGCATTATAATATGCTATCACCGTTTGCTTACTATGGATTAGTGACTATGCTGATAACTCTGATTTTTATCATATGTATGTTGGTATTATATAAGATACTGCGTTTGAGAACCTTGCATTGAAAAATAAATCTTTCAAACTTGCACGTGTGTTCTTTGACTCCCAGTTTTGGTTTGAAATGATTATATAACGAAAGAGTGTTCATGTGTTCCACGATACCTGAGGTACCCTAAGTTCATGTTCTGGATTGTCTAAGTCATTGGGAGTTTGTTATGACCAATGAGACACTGTAGCTAGCTAGGTAAGGGGATTTCTGATACTAAGGTGAGTTTTGGGTCATCCTAATTCACCCAGGTTCTAGATCTCTGTGCACAGTTCTGTGGGAGAACGGAAACCCTGCTACATGGCGCCCATACGTTGTTGGCCTTATATCATGACACTCGAGTAGTATATCATTCAATCCTTAACCCCCTTCATTCCTGTTTACGGTAAACGGCAGTGTCGGAAAAACCTACCTATTTTTGAAATAGGTCTTTTCAAGCTTGAATCTATCTAAAAACGGTTTCCTTGAATTACTACCCAGTTGTGCTACAAAGTAATCTTTGTTTTTTCATTTTCCTGTGCTGACATGGCACAAGCCGTGGACATCCTGCAGCATAGTCGCACTGCGGTGCGTGACAACTTGTGGGCTTTTAATGTTCCTGTGGAAGGCTTGTCAGTCGTTCTGGTAGTGAGTGCGGAACACGCTTACCCGTACGAACTCTTTTATTCGTGGGTGACTTTTCCGGCGGTGGACGCTAATTCTGGGGTGTTCCACTCGTACACTGCCTCAGCTGTACCGGCGGCGTATGCTCCGTACAGGGCACTGGAGGTTCCTATTGATGTTTGGCAGCATGGAGTTCGGTTTGGTGGCGCCCTACCACACGCTTTAACCGCTCCGAGGTTGGGTCCTTTGTCCATTCCGGGCACTAATTGGCCCGCTTTGGCTGGATTCACTCCTCACCCTAATTGCGCCACTTGTAACGTGGCTGATCTGCGGCGACTTCATGAAGTCGCAGTGTCAGTGATTAGAGTGCTTGTTCATTACACAAGCCGTAATGTTCAGGATGCGGCCCCTAGGGGTGCGCAGCTTCGAGCAGAACAGGCTGGTTTGAAAATCAGTCCTGTCATGGTGAATTCCGTAATGGGCAAGAAGCCCCAGGATAAGGATGATTTTCCTTTCTGGCTTGCCGAAAAATTCAACCAGCTGGAGGCTGTGTTTCCTAATACGAATCCTGGTGAAAAACACCGGATTCTTACACTCAGTTTACCGAAAGATTTGGCCCCTGAACTTGTTGACTGTGAGACCTGGGGTAAGACTTTTGCAGCGGTCTATTCAAGGTGCTATGGCACCCAGTCTGTGACCAACCTGTCTGTGGTCCTTAAACGTGTTCAAGATGATCACGGACCGGAGTCGGCGGTTGAGTTGGGTATGCGCCTGTGTGGCACCTTTGATATAGTTTGCGATCTGATCCTTGCGAATGTCAAGGGGGATGCAGTGAACTTTCAGGTGGCTAACGCTTTAGCGTTAATTCCCGAGGCCGAGAAACCCCGTCAGTTAGCAAGGATAATTGTGGCGGCTTATAAAACGGTTGGCCGCAATGCAAAGGGTCTTAAGACTTTTTCTGATAAAGAGAAAAAGCAGCCCCAGGGTCAGTCTTCGGATACTAGTGGTCAACCTAAGTCCAAGAAACAAAATTGGCCTAAAAAGCAGAATCAGGGTGAGCAACTACAACAACAAACACAGGTTTCTACTCCTGCGACTCCGTTGCCTGCGCAGTCGGATTGAGTTTATGATTTGCGCGATCGCGCGATGATTAAATCACCTGAAAGGTTTCAGGCTTCTGACCAACGCTCTCCTCGTTCCTTTCAGGACTCATCGGCTCCGTCAACCGGTGGTGGAGGGGGCGGCAGGGGCCGGGTTGGCCAGCAAGGACGTGGTCAGCCCCGCCCGCGTAACGGTGATCAGCAGGAAGGCACTCCGCCCAAGAGACCACAGTTTGCCACGAAGAAAGTCGCCGCCTTGACAGCGCATCGATATGCCCCAGATAATGAGAACGCGGTTCGGAATCTGACGTGGGCTCTGACCTTGCTGGACAGCGCGGCGGAGATTACCATAGTGAGAGAGGCCCTCGGTCCACTGTTGAAGGTGACAGCGACTGACACTTATGTTGTAATTGAAACGGCTGATACGCATGTTGCTCCCCCTGAACGTCTTTTTGAAATTGTCCTGTTAATCGAAGGTGACATGCAGCGAACTGTAAAAGGGGTATTGTGGGAAAATCTTTCATCTACGTATGACATTTTGCTTTGGAGGCTGACTGGCCCCCACCTTTTGTTCTCGCAGCTCCGCGAGGGGAGGAGGTGATACTCCCCAGTTTCGCGCACACTGTATCGAGAGTGGAAGCGCTGCATTTTGCAGAAGAGTGGGCTCTGGCGCTTGCGCCGGCTGTGTACCGCAATCAGTGTGGCTGGGATAAATTGTCTCCAAATCACGAGATTCCTTTACGGTCTCAGCCTCAGCCTCAACCTCAATATCGCATACGGCGTGAAGCCAAAGCTTCAGTCGCGGCTATCCTTGAACAATTGGAATATCAAGGTGTAATTGAAACGTGTGTGTCACCAATGAATAACCCCCTTTTTACTGTGAACAAGCCGGACGGCTCATATCGTTTGGTTTTGGATTATAGGCATTTAAACTCGCATTGCCGTAACTGCGCAGTACAGAATACTCATGGCTCTGCTTTAGTGAATAGTCTTGAGCGTAAACGGTTCAAAACCACGCTTGACATTTCCAATGGTTTTTATGCCCATAGATTAGATAGTCTAAGTTCCCAATGGACCAGCTTTACTTGCGGCGGTGTGCAAAAAATGTTTCGACGTCTCCCGATGGGCTATAAGAATAGTCCTGGAGTATTCTCCGCCCGCATAGTCTCTCTTTTGGAGGGATTCGACCCAGTTGCTTGTTCGTATGTGGATGACATTTATCTCACAGACGACGATCTTTGGGAGCATCTGTGTCGAGTTAATAGGATAATTTGTAACTTTGCAGACATAGGTTACAAGTTTAACTTTGCAAAATCGCACATTGCAGAGTACACAGTGTTGTTTCTCGGCTACGAGCTAAACAACGAGGGAAAGGGGTTGGCACCTCACTTCCTGGAGGAATGCGCACAGTTGCGTTCTCCGACAACACTGAAAAAATTACAATCTTTACTGGGCTTTTTGAATTTCGGGAGGACTTACATGCCCAGCGTATCAAGCCTTTGTATGCTTTGATACAACCATCTTTTTCCAAATCATGCTGGCTGCCTGAGCATTCAGCCATTCTGCAGTCTTTGCAGGCTGATTTGCTCGCTTCTGAATACTTACAGACTCGTGATAGCCAGACCAACCTGGTGATAAGAATTATCCCTCGGGCGGTGGGTTTCACGTACCTGACTTTTAATGAAGGGGGTACAGTACCTATTGCTTACAAGTCACACTTGTACACTTCGGCTGAACTGCGTTTTTCCACTGTGGAGAAAGTTTTAACGGCTGTACAGATGGTAATTCTTAAGGAACGTGCCCGGTCACAAGGAAAACGCATGTTGGTTGTTACCCCGTGTCCTGCCTTGGAGGCAGTTACGAAAGCCAGTGTACCAAATTCCAAAGCTTTGCACCCTAGGTGGATTCAGTGGGCTGCATTGTTGACATCCCAGGATGTCACGTTTATTTTTGACGCCACTTTACGGTCGCACGAGTATTTACAGTATGAATTTGTTCATCCTGCTCCTTTAGCAATGCGGCCGTTGGAGGATTTCCATTGCATCATTTACACTGATGGTTCGGCGCAGGTTGCGCATGGCTCTAAACATGCCTACGTTTCCTCATGCGCCATTGTGGTCGGTGCCATGGTGAACGATGAGTTCAAGTCCAGTGTCGTGCACACGCAGACGCTTGGGGACTGCACCACACAATTAGCAGAGCTTCGTGCTCTGATGCTTGCATTGGAGTACGCAGATCCTAGTGTGACGACTTTGATCGTAAGTGACTCTTACTACTGTGTCCAGTCTTACAATGAAAACTTGTTCTTTTGGATTCAGAATGAATTTCGTGATTCCAAAGGTAGCACAATAAAACATAAAATGATCTGGGTCCGAGTGGCGGAACTTAAGGAGAAGTTGCCACTCGTGTTTGTGATTTATACTCTTGGCCATCAGTGCGTGGGGGTCCACGCTGTTGGTAATTCGCTTGCTGATGAAGCAGTGAAGTCAGTGGTATCAAAATACTTAGTTGCAGCAGTCACGAGGTCCAAAAGCAAGATAGATGATGACATCCTGGCAGCTGTTGCTGCCATCGAGAAGGGAGGTAAATATCCTGCGGGGTTCCCTTCTAAAAACACATACCACTTAAGTCCCGATAAGGTTCCTTATGTGAAAATTCCTGATGTTGGCGAACGTCTAGTTCCCAACTCGGATCACAGAGCTGCTTTGATTGCAGCGGCTCATGAAGGTGTGGCGTCTGCGCATGCGGGCGTCTCAGCCACTGTAACTCAGCTACAACAAAGGTTCTGGTGGCGGGGACTGTACAAACAGATGCGCGATTATGTCCTTCAATGTGACATTTGCCAGCAGATTAAACCTTCAACTGCTGCGCGTCCGCCTCAGACACAGTTGTACATCTCTAATAAACTGCTTGGTTGCGTTTATTTGGATCACTGCGGTCCATTTTCTTCTGATACTGCATACAAGTACATCTTAGTAGCAGTTGATTCATGCACACGCTTTGTGTGGGTATGGCCACATCGGAGCGCTGATTCACGGACTGTCATCAAGGATTTGCGAGTCTTTATAGGGATTTTTGCCTGTGGTACCTTCCATTCGGATCAGGGTCCGGCTTTCGCCTCTAAGGCGTATAAGGATGCTATGGTTTCGTTGGGGGTCCAAGTCAAGTTTTCGAGTCCGTACAGACCCGATGGTAATAGTGTAGTGGAACGAATGAACCGTGACTTAAAGCAATCTTTGACAGCTCGAGTTATAGGCACTGGCAGAAACTGGTTGGCCCACCTCAATGGCGTGCAGCGTGCGCTTAATAATCTCCCTAGAAGGTCTCTGGGTGGGCGGACCCCGTACGAAATGCTCTTTGGTATCAAGATGTATGTACCTGACCTCGACGGTCTAGACTGCAAGGCCCAGGCCACGGCCTTTGACGTAGATGAACATTGCAATGTTTTACAGGATCTACAAAAGACCAGAGACAGTCTAGCTAAGGAACATTTGCCCTCCACATCGGATGATGCGTTGCAGATCCCGGTAGTTGGCTGGCTACCCCAAGTTGGAGAACTGGTTCGAGAGAAGATCGATAACAAGAAAGAGTTTGGTCCCTCATATCGTGCACCGGTTCGAGTTCTTGGAGTGAAGGGCACAAAAACAGTAATTTTACCACCACTTCCAGGTCGTAAGGAAAACAGATTTATCTCAATTGACAATGTCAAGACACACAGGGTGGCCGATTCTTCATAGCATGACACCGGCTGTATCCTGTCCTTCCATGGTGAGGCACTCTGTGCTGGCTATTACTTCTGGTGCAGAACCGGAGGTGTCCCTCGAGATGCCTGCTATTTCCAGTCCTTTATTAAATACTATTCCTGTTACTAACATTGATGAGCTGAACTACACCTATCCTGCTGATTTATCAATGCCTGATTTGCAGACTCGTTTGGCAGAACAGTCCAGATTCTCTTTTGACTCTGTTTCGGAACTTTCAAAGAAACCCTCAACTATTGCGAGATATGCCACATTGTTTAAAAAACATTTTTTAATTCCCCCTTGGACATACATTTGGTTGATTCTATTTTCATTTTATCTTTTTATGTCAATTGGTTTTGTGTTTTATTTTTTCCGCCTGATCGATGGTCATTATGTCAAAGAAAGAACAGGAATTCGGTACCTTAATGGAACATTGGCCCCTCTTTCCTCCTCACATTCAGCACACAGACTGAAACGAGAATTGAATACAGTCAACATTACTGCTTGGCCTGTCCTTGATGGGATTGTGTGGGATGCGGTTAGATTTCAAATACATGGCCCCACTGAAGTGATTAATGTTCCGAATGTGCTTAGAGTAAACATGGGGGATGTGATTAAACAAAATATACGTTCTGATGATTGGGATATTCAGGCCGTAGAAGCATTATTCTCGGATTTAAAATATTAGGCAGCTTTTGATGCTGAAGACTTATATTTAGATTCTGTTAATTATGGTGATTTGTTTTGCTTCCAACATTATGGTAATCATTTTCTCCATAAGACGAATTCCAGGAGGGTTGCTGTGAATTACACGCAGTGGGAACACTGCCCAGCTCCATTAATAGGAAGCTCTAGTAAATTTCTGAAAAAGTACAGTTATTTTACAGATTTTAATCAATCGAATCCTGAGTCATTTTACTTCAGAATGACACAAAAGTCCATGTCCAAAGTTAGACTTATCGATACAAAGTTGCTGTATTCGAAGTCCTTTCTAGACAAGTTGGCTGTAGATGGCTACAAGTTCTGGAAGGGAATAGTTGACCTTAAATCGGTTTGGGGTACCAAAGATTGGCAGGTACAAGGCACTGAGGCTTTGCACCGTGCATGTCTCATCCCGAATCACATGTTGTTTCTAAATTCTACTATTTCCCAAACAACATGCTTTGGATTGACTACTTCTAAAAAATTAAATACACCAATTATCCCCGAATTAGAAGAATATTCAGGTTGGGGTAATTTTTCTGATTTGTCTATTCGTGAGATACAATCTCTATTACACAATTCGTCCTTTAATGTATCCAGTTTGGATCCAAAGGGTTGGCTGTTGTGGCAAAGAAGTGCTGATTCTTGCCAACGTCGCTTTCTGGGGTTGGCTGAAGGGTTCACACAAGTCAGACCAGATCCCCGTTTTGAAACTGATTATACGGTCACCACTTACTCTGTGGGGAAACTATGTCAGAATTGGTTACAACATTCCACGTTAGCTGCAGTTAAACTACATCTGTCTCAGTTAACTGAAAATGTGGATTTAAATGATTTTATAAAAGGCCCGGCTAAGGGTAGATCTAAACGTGGATTTATGCAGTTTACAATGAAATTTGGAAAGTTTCTCAAATTGAGGCTGCTAAGCGCCTAAGGGCAATTGACCAAGCAAATTTGGAAAAAGTACTTGCAGTTGTCGATAACAGTATTAACATGCTTTCTTCTGGAATTTACACGTTGAACAATATTGTCTCTTCTGTTGTTGACATTGTGCATGATGAAGTGTCCGTATTATATCATGGTCAAAATCAATTGCGTTCTGGTATGCAGTTTGCTTGGACACTACAGACTCTGAAAGCTGGTCGAGTGCCTTGGAGTTACATGAACGTCTCATCACTATTTGCCCCATTTAATTTGACTGACAAGCAGCGCATGCTTTCCATGCGAGATGCATCATTTTCTATGTTACACATTGAAAAATTAGAATCTTTGCCCTTTTCTGTAGCTGAGGCAGCTGCTGCTACATGGCTTATCCATGGTATTATTACTTTACCATTTGCTCTGTATAAATTTACAAATCGTATGCGATATATTGCTATAGGGCGATATGAACCACTAGGCAGTGCTTTTTTACATGAGACATGGTCTTTACCATACACATACAGATGTCTGAAGGAAGGGCAGGAAGTGAATCTGAATGGTGAAGAATGCACACAGTCGCCTGACCGTTCACTGATATGCAGACACATCCAGTTGCATGGTTCTTGTAATCAGGACCGGCCTAATTTAGCCTGTGTTTTAAAAGGCACACCGGTTCCTGCAATAGTTCCCAGATTCACTTTATTGACTAACGGTAGTTATTTACTTTTGAATAACGAGGAGTGTTGTGGGTTAATGGTCGGTATCGCGTATGTGGTTACTGTATCAGAACGTGTGGTGTGTTGCAAGAACGTGTTATATCCACCCACGCATGGGAATTCAGATGTTTCCATCTGGCCGCGCATCCCAACCTTGAGAGCGGAGTTCAACGGTTTGAGCCGAATAAGAGCCCTTTTGTCTCAAAAAGAAGTGGCCCTGAGCTAGGCCCGTGAAACTTATGTCCTTCACATAGCTAACACACGCACAGAGATGCAGGCACTTTTAAATACTGACTTGCCGTTTCATTTCTGCGAGCTGGTTCATCAAATCTTTAATGCCTCCTCCACGTCTGGACTCGCACATTTTTTTAAATTGGTTAGCAGTGGTCTCGTGACTACGTTTGAAAAAGTATTTGGTATTATCCCTGCATTCTTTAATTCTATATTCGCAAGTTTGTTTGGCGGATTCCCTGTTTTGCTGGCTTTGGCTGCAGGCGTTTTGGTGATATTTTGCTTTATAAAACATGGATGCCCATCCTGCGCAAGAGGCCGCTCAGCCCCTTCGGACACTGTTTCGCAACCGGATGCTTGATTACTATAGCACCTTGCCGCTTGCGACTTTAAGCACAGCTTTTGGATTATCATTTTGATTTTCCTATTTCACATGTGTCCAGACTGTGTTTCATTGCCTGAGCTGTGATTTCAACTGGGCCATTGATTTGTGTCTCTGCTTACCGACTTCTCCTGACGTCGATTTTGATCAGCTGATGAGCCCCGTAGTTGCTCACGAGTTGGTTTGTTCTGGCGAAAGGGTTATGGCCGTGGCAGCGATGCATGGACTAATGGGTCAGTGGGACATACCCGCAGCGGCGCATGACTTTCTGGCACATAGCGTTCTCGAGAACCCACTGAGTTGTCCTCTGATGTTGCTAGAGGATTCGGTGTTGGAGGAGCACGTATGTTCTTTCCCATTGCTAAATTGGATGGCTGAACTGTTTTCGGATGAAGACAGTGATTTCATGTTGGAAGCTGTGGCTGCCTATTTAGCATATTCTATCCACCCATGAGTGGCTTTGGAGACTTTCACTATTATGACACGTGACTTTTTAGTAATTCTGAATGATGCCTTTTCTTTTACGAACATTCAACTTTCATGTGTTCTGGGCCTATGATTTTATAATTGGCCTCAAGTTCAAGATTTTTATATTTTTGTGTGGCCACTATAGGCATTCATGCATATTTTGTATTATTGATTTTTATATACATCTACATACATTTAGCGTGGCTCAATATTGTTGAACTCTGCTTTCATGTTTTGCCTTTCTTATAGTATTGGCTTGTTTTTTTTTTTCCTTTTTGACCGTCCTCGGATCATTGGGGGGGTGTCATATGGTTATTGCGTTTCTATATATTGTGTTAAGTTAGCATGAGTTTATTAAATGTTTAAACAACATATTTTCCTTCGGCTTCAGTTTGCACACAACACCTAATTGTTATTGTAGCTTTCAACCTAGACGAAAGATGTGATTTATTTGAGAATAATATGTTGTTGCTCTGATATCAGTTGTGCTTTGTACACTTGGTACAACTGTCTGCACACTGAGAACTGCACCCTCTAAGAATAACCTAACACAAGGTTGCTAGAAGCCTGATCCTCGCACCACATTAGACATAACACAAATAATGTTGCTGCCAACATTGGGCTCTACGCGGGTTTAAGATAGAGTTACAGGGAATGAATCAACAGACTTGATGCTTCGCATGCAGAGAGCTGGTAGCTGTTGATGTGATCTTCTACTACTGACTTTTAGAGGTATGGGCCCGCCCTGCTAAAAACCCAAATGAGACCTTCTTAGATATAATATAGTATGCTAAATAGGGTGCGCGAAATATAGGTGATACAGATTTCTATAGATTTTTGCATTATAATATGCTATCACCGTTTGCTTACTATGGATTAGTGACTATGCTGATAACTCTGATTTTTATCATATGTATGTTGGTATTATATAAGATACTGCGTTTGAGAACCTTGCATTGAAAAATAAATCTTTCAAACTTGCACGTGTGTTCTTTGACTCCCAGTTTTGGTTTGAAATGATTATATAATGAAAGAGTGTTCATGTGTTCCACGATACCTGAGGTACCCTAAGTTCATGTTCTGGATTGTCTAAGTCATTGGGAGTTTGTTATGACCAATGAGACACTGTAGCTAGCTAGGTAAGGGGATTTCTGATACTAAGGTGAGTTTTGGGTCATCCTAATTCACCCAGGTTCTAGATCTCTGTGCACAGTTCTGTGGGAGAACGGAAACCCTGCTACAATAGACTGAGGGAATGGACATTTTATTAAAACATTGTGTTAAACGGTAAGGGACGAACCCAAAGGAAATGTGGCATAAACAAGCAAACAGGTTATGACATGAGTCTATGGGCAAGATCCAATATACATGGACAGGAACCATATTCTCTGTATATATTGATCTGTAAAAACTGTGACCCTTAATCAAATGGCAGCACGCTTGCAAAGAATAGGTAATATCCCCAATGATTAAGCAAAAGAAGTCTCAATTAGGAAGGAAGGGTAAGCATTAACCTTGGGTAAACAAAATACAACACGTGGACTGGTGTATGGGAAATGCCGCTCTGCTGCCTTAGCGGTTCCGCCAAACAATCCCTTAAACCCATGTGTGTGTACACGTTCTCCATCCGCTATGTCCCACACTAAATACGATGAAGGTCTGCCAGGGAACTGAATGATGTGGTAGAGTTGCAGTGTTATCTACATACTGTACACAAACCCTGTAGTGTTTTCGCATATGAATAGTGAAGCCGCCTTAGACCCTTCCAAGGCCCTTGTGTCTAAGTGTAGTTTCACAGCACTCACTTTTTAAGATGGTGCTGCCAAAGGTAGAATATTCGCCACTGAAAACAACGTAGTTCTTCCCTGATGTAGCACTGACATGTGGCCAAGTGTGCCACGGCTCAGCTGATTGGTTGAATAAGTACTAGAAGCAGGGAAAATACGATCGGAGTCACACAAGTATTGCGCAGGGAACAGAGGATTGCAAAAGCAGAAAATTAAACAAGCATTTGCCATTCTCTGTAGAAACCTGAGCCAGTCTACGGCCACGACAGCTGAGAGGAGCAGGGCAGGCACAGACAGCAGTGCCCCTTGCTCTGAGGCCTGGCTCTGCTGTGAGGCGGCTGGTGCCCCCGTGACTAATTGGGAGGGGGGTGGAGAGCAGAGAAAGTGGAGCCAGGATATTCACAATAAAAACGAACCCAGCACAGTGCTGGTGAAATGCTAGCAGTTCTGATAGATAATTCTAATAGATAATGTCGACAATTATTAACAAGCAACCAAGTGGGAGGCAGGGCAGGGGAGCCAGCAGTAAAATAACTGTGGTGTTAGGTGGTAGGAAGAATGCTATATTTAAATGTAAGAAGCTAGGGCGCTGAAGCTGAACACAGACCAGCACTAACAGAGCAGGAAACCAAGAAAGAAAAGAGTCCCCCAGAGAATGGATAAAGAACCAGAGCGGAATGAGACACCACTTAGTCCCTGCTGCATGGCAGGAACGGAAGAGAGAAAGGAGGGACAAAGAGGCAAGACTGACCACTGGCAAGCAAGGATTTTTGAAGGACCCCGACACAAACAAATCAAGAGCTGGGGAATGGCTTTAACCTAACATAAGAAATTACAATAGGTCTTGAATGCTCGACCTAAAAATTGTTGCAATCTGCAAAGGTGTTAATGTCCAGGTAGGGCATTCACCATCAGCCAAACACCAAAAAGCATTGACAAAGCAAATAGAACTCCCATAGGTAAGCTTCTTAATAATGACATCACAATACTATGCAGGATAGACGTTTCTGCCCAGTGTTCCTATGCACCACCAGGAGGAAATGGTCTGAAAGCTAGGAAAACAGACTGTTAAATCCATATGCTGAAGCAAATGGTGATTTCTTTTTGTAGGCCCTTCCAACACTGGCATTAATGCCAGAAGATTTTAAAATATCATCCAGGTAGGCAGACAGTATTTTATGTACTAAGTTGAATAGGGTGCAAAAAGGCAAACGAGGTAAAGGCGAATTAATGATCTGATGGCAACATTTTGAAATAAAACGCTCGGAGTGCTAAAACAGTCTGGTAATAGATGGGTTACGTGGTTCTGGATTGAAGCCCTTAGTTACCATGGGTGCAAAACAAGACATAACAGTAAACATGTTGGAACAGCCTGATGGAAACATTATGGATATACTTTGAGATCATTTCGGACACCATTTCTAGTCTGTGCTATTGTGTAATAGTCTAATGCAGGCTTTTTCAACCAGTAGCTTATGAGATACCTGTAAGTATCTCTCCTGTGTGCAGCCCAACTTAATAGTAGGAAGCTTTTGCTTGACTGAATTACTACAATAAAATTGAAAGTGTGTATTCGACACACAAATGTGTGCATTTTCAATACTCATAAACTAACATTTGGAGAAAAATAGCTCAATTTCCAAAATATATTTAAAGCTGATATTTGAGAGATAAATAATGTGGCAATTGGGTAGAAGTTATTAATATTATAACCTTGGTACATTGGGTTTTGAATTACCCATTACTGCAGGAATCCCTCCCTGCCTGATGCACTGAGTTGATCACTGCCAGTAATCTTATGCTTTGGTCTCCTATGACTCTAGGGCTCGCGCCGGGACACTCTATTGAATAGCTGTGCGCGTTACAATCCCTTATCATAACATACCATAACATATGGTAGACACTAATGTAATCTTGTCTAGTATGGTCACTATAACAACTCTAATAATATTAGTAGCTTGGGATGATTTTCATTAAACATAAATATATTTTGATATAGAGAAGGTAGGAGACCCCTGGGCTGGTGCATTCTGAGTGTTGTAGTCTTGTTTTACTTTGATAAATAGGAAGAAAGGTCAGGTCTAGAGACATTAGACATATTGACCGGGAGTGAGGTGGTCACCCAACTGACAAACAATATCTGGCAGATGTATGCACACTTTCCAGAACTGAAAGCCTTAAATGTGGCATTCCAACTTAAAAAAAGCATGATTGTTTTGGATTAGGCTGGCTTTAAATGTTTTCGGCCGTCAGAAATCTATAAAATGAAAGATTATCATTGTTTAGGTGACAAAAAATGCAAATGATTTATAAAGATAGCGCAATGCAAAGCAAGTGCTTTGAATATTCTTTAAAAAAATCAAGTTATATTACGTTTACAGCTACTGAAGCTCGCAACTCCAGTTTGCATACTTTCTTTTCTGTGAAGGCCTTTTGTCAGTCAGGTACCAAACATTCAAGAAAATACAACATGGGAATAGGATAGATGTTTCCCGGGCCCATTAACTTTGAAAAAGCTAGAATAAAGAAAAAGGCCTACTTATGCCGCCAACCCTTCCAGAATCGTTAGGTACAACAATTACGGGGTTTAAGAGACTAGTTTGATTGGTTCTGTAATTAGCAGAAACAGCTGGGAGAACTTGCCAATAACACCAAGATTTGAAGTGAAGCAACTGTAAATGTGCGTAATTTGGCTCAAAATTTGTTTATTTATAGAAGATTCAAAGAAACACATCTTAAACGGAGGGAGTTCTACCTACCTTCGCAATATTGCCCTTCTCCTTTATAACCCGCTTTACAAATACATTTGTACGATATAGGTGTATTCTGACAAATGGCGTCAATGTGGCAGTCATCGAAGTCCTCTGCACATTCGTCGATATCTGTGGCGAGGCAGGAAAAAAGAACAAAATACACATGAATAACCCAAATCCCTCCACCCAGGAGCAATTACTGCTATGCAACCACTTTTTCTGGTTAGGCACTGTAAGAAATGAGTTACTTACCTGTAACTGCAGTTATCCAGTATTGGTACCCTTCATAGATTCACATGCCTGAATCATTCCCCGGATGGGAGTCCCCGGTACATAAATAAAATAATGTCCCATTAGACATAAAGAGTAATAGGCCCAAGGGCCCCACATTAGTAACATCCATATCCTTTTGTAAAAAGGACCTAACTCTAGAGAAGAGCCAATCAGCTATCACCTCCCTCTAGAACCCTCCTGGAAGGAGCTCCTAATCCTCAGATTTTCGTAAGCACCGTGCTTAGTAGGCGTACTACTAAGAGAATTAGATGAGCCCTTCCAGGGGAGGTGGGAGGGTTGCATGTGAATCTATGAAAGATACCAATACTGTATAACTGCAGTTACAGTTAAGTAATGCATTTCTTATCCAGTATTAGGGTAGCTTTCATAGATTCACATGCCTGAATCAGAGTAGCAAGCAATGATAAGCACATTTCGGATGGTACAGTAGATACAAATTCACCAGATAATAACATATCAAAGTGACAAATAGAAAACATCAGAATGTAAGCAAACATACCATCAAGAAATACAATAGAGAAATGTGCGTATACGAAAAAAGGATGGTGGGATGAAAAGAAGGCTCACCTCTATCGAAATAGATGACGAAGTTTAACGACTCCTCCGCACCCAAGATCGCCATAGCCATCCCAGACGGCTACAAGATCACCCACAGAGACCGCACCAACGGAGTCGGAGGAGGAATCGACATCATCCACAAGAACAGCATCAGGGTCTCGACTAGCACCGACGACGAGCTCAGCACCGCTGAACACATGCATTTCCAGATCCACACAGACCCTAATTCCACCCTCAGAGGTACCCTCGTCTACCGACTCCCGGACCCCGTCCCATTTCAGCGACTCCATCGCCGACTTGATCAGCACGTAAGCCCTGACCTCCACCGACTACATCCTCCTCGGAGACCTGAACTTCACCTTGAGAACAACAACGACAACAACTCCACAACACTGATCGATAACCTCGCCAACCTCGGACTGAAGCAACTCGTCACAACGCCCACCCACTCCGCCGGCCACGCGCTCGACCCAGTCTTCTCCTCAAGCCTGTATGTCTCCATCAGCCACACCACCGAACTCCTCTGGACGGACCACCGCTGCATCCACTTCACCTTCCAGAAACCCACCACACACCTCTGCATCCAACAGATCCCCGCCGCTGCTGGAGCAAAATCACAGAAGACCAACTACACGCAAACCTCGCTCTCAGCCCACCCACCGACACTGACGGCGTTGCCCATAGCCTCAGACGCTGGATCGAGGACTGCGCCAACACGCTCGCCCCGCTGAAGAAACCCCCCCACAGAGACACCAGCAAGAGGGCCAGCTCTGGACAGCCACGCAGCACACAAGGACGCCATCCGCAACCACCACCACCACCTCATCAGGGCGGCCAAGAAGACTTCCTTCAAAGTCTGCCTCGACAACAACGCACACAATAGCAAGGAGCTCTTCAACATCATGAAGGAACTCTCCAACCCCAGCTCCAACACCAACGACATCCCGTCATCGCAAGTCCTTTGCGACTCCCTCACCACCTTCTTCCACCGCAAGATAGCAGACACACCACCTTCTTCCACCGCAAGATAGCAGACATCCACGACAGCTTTAACACCCAGACAGCCCTAACAGACAGCAACACAACAGACCTACCGTACACCATCGACCACGACCCCCTGCTAGGCTGGGCCAGCGTGAGCATTGATGACACCATCAAGACCATGCACTCAATCCACACCGGCTCTCCGTCGGACCCATTCCCGCACCTCGTCTTCAACAGAGCAAACAGCATCATAGCACCCCACCTGCGCAACGTCATCAATCTCTCCCTCGAGACCGCAACCTTTCCAGAGATCTGGAAACACACCGAGATCAACGCCCTACTCAAAAAACCTAAGGCAGACCCAAGAGACCTCAAGAACTTCCGGCCCATCTCTCTGCTCCCCTTCCCGGCCAAGGACATCGAGAAAACTGTCAGACAGCTAACCCGATACCTTGAAGAAAACAGAATCCTGGACCCTTCTAAGTCAGGGTCCCGCCGCAACCACAGCACCGAGACTGCCCACATCGCCGCCACTGATGACATCAATACACTGCTGGACAACGTTGAGACAGCAGCACTCATCCTCCTAGACCTCTCTGCCGCCTTCAACACTGTCTGCCACCGCACACTACGCGCACGCCTCCATGCCGCAGGGATCCGAGACAAGGCTCTGGATTGGACCACCTCCTTCCTCTCCGCCTCCCCATTCTGTTCCAAAGTCTCCGAGATCATCTGCTGCGTACCCCAGGGATTCTCCCTCAGCCCGACGCTGTTCAACATTTACATGGCCCTGTTCGCACACGTAGCCCGACAGCACGACCTCAACATAATCTCCTACGCCGACAACACTCAGCTGATCCTCTCCCTCACCAAGGACCCTATCACAGCCAAAGCCAACCTCCACCAAGTAATGAAGGCTGTCGCTGACTGGATGAACACCAGCCGTCTGAAGCTGAACTCGGACAAGACGGAGGTCCTCATCCTCGGCTCCAACCCTTCAGCATGGGACGACTCCTGGTGGCCGATGGCACTGGGGGCAGCCCCGACATCCACCGACCACGCACGCAACCTGGAAATCATCCTCGACTCAAAGCTCTCAATGACCAAGCAAGGCAACGCCGTCTCCTCCTCCTGCTTCAACACCCTATGCATGCTCCGCAAGATCTACAGATGGATCCCGACAGATACAATAAAGACAGTCACCCAGGCCCTCGACTACAGAAACGCCCTCTACGCGGGAGCCCCGACCAAGCTCATCAAATGACTACAACGCATCCAAAACGCCTCGGCACGACTGATCCTCGACGTACCACTCTACGGCCACATCACCCCCCTCATGAGAAACCTGCACTGTCTCCCCGTCAACAAGAGGATATCCTTCAAGCTCCTCACCCACGCACATAAGGCACTCCACAAGAGTGGCCCAACCTACCTCAATAGAAGTCTCTCCTTCTACATCCCCAACCGCCAGCTATGCTCCGCCGACCTCTCACTCGCCACCGTACCGCGCATCCGAAGAACAACCACTGGTGGGAGATCCTTCTCCCACCTCGCCGCCAAGACATGGAACACCTTCCCACTGAGCCTACGTCAGACCCAAGACCTGCTGACCTTCAGGAGGATACTCAATACCTGGCTGTTCGATCAGTAGCACCCCCCCCCCAGCGCCTTGAGACCCTCACAGGTATGCTGTGCGCTTTACAAATGATTGATTGACTGATTGATTGAACTACTGCTTGTCACACTGCAGCATCCTTCATAAGTTTTGTATCCAGGAAGTAATGCTTGGTGAATGTATGCGGCGTCTTCCACGTTGCCGCTCTGCAAATGTCTATTATAGGCACTCCTGCGAAGAGCACCATGGATGTAGACATCGCCCTAGCGGAATGTGCCCTTACTTTAGATTGCAGGGGTTGCCCCACCCGCTTGTGACAGAATGAAGTAGATGCAGAGATCCAGCGAGAAATACTTAGGCCACAAAGAGCTGGTTGGATTTACGGAAGGTTTTCGTCTTCTCAATATAAAACTTTAGGCAGCGTTTAAGATCCAGAGAATGCAGAGTCCTCTCTGCCGTAGTGTAGGGGTTTGGAAAGAAAGAGCGTAAGACTACCGGTTCGTTGAGATGGAAGTCCGATGGGACCTTTGGTACAAATTTTGGGTTTGTTCGTAAAATTACTCTGTCCTGTTTGAACTGTAGAAATGGCTCCTGAATTGAGAAAGCCTAAAGCTCACTTACTCGTCTTGTTGAAGTAAGTGCGAGAAGAAGTGCCGATTTCCAAGAGAGGTACTTAAGATCAGCCCTGTGTATCGACTCAAAAGGATGCTTCATGAGTTGATTAAGGACTGTGTTGAGCTGCCAAGTAGGAGGTAAAGTCTTCACAGAAGGAAAAGTCCTGAAGAGGCCTTTAAGAAATTGTTTGATCAATCTGTGAGACCAGAGAGAAGGGCCAGAAGAAGATCTTTTGTAACGGGATATTGCCGCCAAGTGAACCCTGATGGAGGCATGAGCATGAGCAAGGCCTGAGTTTGCCAAATGCAGAAGGTAAGGCAATATTTGTACTTGAGAAGAAGAAAAGTGATGTTTTTTCTGAGTTTTACACCAAATGCAAAACTTCTTCCATTTTAAAGAGTATGTCTTGTTGGTACTGTCTGCTCGAGCCTGAGCCAGAATAGCCCTACAATCCGGCGGAATATTTAGATTCTGAAATTCTTTGAACTCAGGAGCCAGGCGGATCACCTGAGAGATGCCAGATTCGGATGCTGGACTTGCTGGTTGTTCATTGTGGGGAGAGAAGGAAACTGCCTCAACCGCATTGACGGTTCCAGAGAAAGAAGCTGAAGCTCTTGAACAAATGTTGGTGTGGCCAAGCTGGGGCTATGAGAATCAGCGTGCAAGCTTCCGCTTTCAATTTCCTGAGGACTCTGGGAAACATCGGAAACGGTGGAAAAGCATATGCAAAGACATTGCACCATGCAATCGAAAATGCATTCCCTAGAGATCCCTTCTGGGGATGCCAGCTTGTGAAGTGTTTGCATTTGGCATTGTGCTTGGTAGCGAACAGATCGATTAGAGGAGTGCCCCATTGTGAGAATATCTGCTCGAGGATCCCCTGATCCAATTCCCACTCGTGAGACGTTGTTGGTTGTCTGCTTAGTGAATCGGCTAGAATGTTGTCCGTGCCTGGGACATACTCCGCCCGAAGGGAGATAATGTGCAGGACCAACTAGTTCCAGATTTCGTGCGACTCGCGAGAGAGTGTCAGAGAGCGAGTTCCTCCCTGCTTGTTGAGATAGTGCATTGTCGTGGTATTGTCTGTACGTACAAGCACCAGAGAATTTTTGATTCTTGGGAGAAAAGCTTGAAGGGCGAGCAAAACCGCCCGTAGTTCGAGGAGATTTATATGAAGACCTTTTTCGAAGGGGGACCACTTTCCGCTTATCTGCAGTTCTTGAAGGAAAGCTCCCGAGCCTCCCAGTGAGGCGTCTGTTGATGATATGCGGTGAAGCTGGGAGCAAGAAAGGCAAGCCTTGAGAAAGGTTCTGAGGAGAAATCCACCATTGCAGTGAAGCTGGGAGCAAGAAAGGCAAGCCTTGAGAAAGGTTCTGAGGAGAAATCCACCATTGCAGAGCTTTGACCATCTTAGGTGTCATTCTTTTGAGATCGTCGAATGAACCTGTGCATTGGACCCATTGTGCTGAGAGCACCTCCTGGAGAGGGCGCATTCGAAGGCGGCAGTGTGGAACCAGTAAGATACATGATGAAATCATTCCGAGAAGGGATTTGAAGAGGCAAACCGTCAAGGTTCTCTTGGAGGCTACGAGAATGGCCAGTGTCAAGAGCTTGTCCTTTTTTTCCTGTGATGGAAAAGATTTCTCTAGTTTTGTGTCGAGGGCAGCGCCTAAGAAATGTATACGTTGAGATGGTAGAAGGACTGACTTGTCCCGATTGAGTGTGAGTCCTAAACGTTTGAAAAGTTGTAGACAAGCGTTGGAAGACCTGGATGCGTCTTCTAAGGATGGTGCCTTTATCAGCCAGTCGTCCAGATATGGAAAAACTTCATGGTGATGTTGTCGGAGATATGCAGCCACTGGAGAGAGGTACTTCGTAAAGATGCAAGGTGCAGACTTGAGCCCGAAAGGCAGGACACGAAATTGAAAGTGTCTGCCCGCTACTGCAAACCTTAAGAACTTCTAGTGATTCCTGTGAATAGGGATATGAAAGTAAGCATCTTGAAGATCCAGAGACAGCATGTAATCTTCCACATCTAGAAGTTGTAAAACTTTCTGGATTGTCACTATACAAAACAACTGCCTTTTTAGGAATTTGCTGAGGGCTCTGAGGTGTAAAATTGGTCTCCATTTCTTTTCCATTTTCTGTATAAGGAAGAAGCGGGAGTAAAATCCTTTCCCCCGTTGAGACAGATGAACTCTTTCTATCGCCCCCTTCTGAAGTATAAGAGAAATATCTCGGAGAAGTATACGTAGTTTTTTATGAAGCGTAGGTCGGGGAAGGGTTTGGGGAGGGATGTGAATAAATTCTAGTGAATGGCCGAGTTGAACTAATTGTAGAACCCAAAGGTCTGTCGTAATTTGCTTCCAATTTGTTAGAAAATAGGAAATTCTTCCTCCAATTCTTGAGGGTGGAAATGAACTAGAGACTGGCTGAAGTGAAGGGTCATTGCCGACGAGTGTTGCCTTTTTTTTTTTTACTTTTACCACGAAAGGATGATTTTCCATAAAACGATTGCTGCTGTTGCTGCTGGCGCTGTTGATAATGTGGTTGATGTTGCTGACCAGAAGAGTATGACGACCGATATTGGTAATCTCCTCTAAAGGTGGACTGCCCCCTCCCCCTTGATCCACGAAAGGACGGACTTTTGAATTCGAGAGTTCCCAATGCTCTGGCTGTGTCCGAATCTTTCTTTATACTTTGGAGAGCCTCATCAATTTGTGGTCCAAAAAGAAACTGGCCATCATAGGGCATATCCAAGATCTTGGTCTGAATTTCAGGACGAAAAGAAGTTGCCTTTAACCAACCTTGCCGTCTTAACACTTCTGCGCCAGCCAGTTGACAAAATCCAGTTGACGCGATATCCATCGCGCAGTCTATTATTTCCAACGCTGAGCGTTCACCTCAAGTAATATTTTCTTTGCCTCTTCTTTTGAGTCTTCAGGCAAGGCCGCCAGATATGGAGCTATGTCTGCCCATAACTGTCTATTATATCGCCCCTATAGCACTAAGGCATTGGGTGCTTTTACTGTCAACGCAGACATTGAGGAAAAAAGCTTTCTGATGTTATCCATTCGTCGGCCTTCTTTATACGGCGGAGCAGTTAACAAAGGATTCTTGGACTTTTTCTGAGCCGACTGTGTTATAACAGAGTCCGGCTTGGGATGTCCAATTAAACAAGCTGGAGCAGTATCAGGCACCCTATATTTCCTATCCAAGCGAGGTAACACTGGAGGCACTGAGGAAGGATTTTGCATAATTTTTACACCTTGACCCCACAAGTATTCTATTATGGGTGTAGATCTTACTGCTTTCTTGAAAGGCTCCTTAAAATCATACAAGAAGCAGTCTTGCTCGTGCAAAGTCATGGGAATTTAAAAACGTTGAGCTGCTCTCTCAACAACATTATGGAACCCCTCGATGTTCTCAGGTGGTGAGTCAGCCTGTGCAGGCACTGGAGAAGCAGGACAGGGAATGACGTAGTCGTCCCATTCATCATGGTTAGACTGTAAGTAAGTAAATTCTTTATTGTTTAGTTAATTAAAACCATTACAATATATAAAATACCACAGTGTTTAAAAAGCAGGGTATTGACACTACTATATAGGAAATAAAATCTATAAAATCAGATGTTAATCTTGCTTAAGGATATGCTTGTTGAGGGCCGTGGCTCTGCCACAATGAAAGGAGTTCTTGTTTCAAGATCAAGTCTTTGCCAAGAGGCCTCGTTTTTTCTCGAAATGGGTGATGAATTTAACTGTTCTGCATATCAATTGTGGATCCATTGAGCATAGGATTTGTACAATCACTGACCGACAGGTGCGTACTCCATGTTCATTGAACTTAGATTTTAGCCAGCACCGACGAGCTTGGTTCATGGCTGAACAGATACAAACAAGTGAATGAAGCACCACAAAGTTTGCATTCTTTACTTTCTTGGGGCCTCCATTTCGGTTGATCTGCACTTGTTGGAAGGTTGTCCAACCTTAAATTGAGGTATTTGTGCTTAATACATGGCGAGAAAGCAAGGTCTAAATAAGCTGCTGGTACAGGCTTTTTATATGAGTTAATGGTCATCCAGGCGTGGGTTCGATGACTAAAGGTTAGCTTATTGTTTAGGAGCGAGTGCCTTTTGGCAGTCTTCTTAACCACTTGTTTGAATGATATTACTGGAAGCTTAGTTTCCCAGAGAGTTACCAACTCAGTTGTTTCTAGCGATTGTCTTAAGTACTTTGCGTACTCGGAGTTTGGGCTCTTTTGGATTGCTTCCCACATGGCGCAGCAGACTTCATTTTCCTGATTCCTCCAGACATCATACCAAAATTTGATGGTCTCATACTTTTTCAAGAGCACTTGCGATTGCAAACCAAATTCAAGTCTTACTTGTGCCGGTGATGTGTTGCTTGGTAAGACAAATACACACTTATAGACTTTAGTTTGTATTTTGTCAATGAGTGTCGCACTTTTGCCATGGTGCAACACACTCCCGTATGCTATTGTTGGCAGTAACTTTGCTTTCATTGTGGTTAGCAAGGGGGAGATCAATGGGCCCTTGAGCTCGATCGCTAAGTTGGTGAAGGCATATAATAGAGTAGAACCCTTTTTTTCAATGTCTTTAAAGTGAGCAGAGAAGTTGAGGCGCTTGTCTAGTTGTATACCCAGATACCTGTAGCTATCCACCACTTCCAGCTTAACGTTGTCTATTAGGAAAGTTGGTGGGGCTTTGTGACGTTGTGTTATAACCATTATCCTGGTTTTTTTGCTGTTTATTTCTAGCAGATTCTGATTAGTGTATCTGGTCCGTTCTTGCAGTAGACGTTGTAAGCCTATTCTCGTTTGACTTAATAGCACCACATCGTCGGCCTAGGATAGATGTGTTACACGTAGATTACCTAGTCGGGGAGGATGAGCATTAATCTGGTCTAGGCTTACTGTCAGATCTGCCATAAACAGATTAAAGAGGTAAGGGGCCAGCACACAGCCTTGTTTTAGGCCGTTTGAGGTGCCGATCTTCCGGGTTAACCGCTGCCCGTTGTCAATTTTTACCTGCATCCAAGTATTGGTATACAGGTCAATGATTGGCGTGAGGATTGAGTCCGGTAGGCCCTGGTGCTTCAGTTTAGCCCAAAGTGTTTGCCTGCTGACACGGTCGAATGCCGCCTTAAAGTCCACGAAACAGGTTTAGAGTTCCAAGTGGTTTTGTAGACTTTTTTCAGCAATCAGGCACAGTGCCATTGCATTTGCCATGAATCCCGTACCGCGACGATATCCCGTCCGGTTCAGCGCTATTTTGTTGTTCATTTCAGACCATTGAGATAGATCAGCTATTACAAGGGATGCATATTATTTTGCTTCGGCATGAATGAGGGCTATCAGGCGATAATTATTTGGATCTTTGCGATCTCTACCTTTGAAGATTGGATTTATGATAGCTCCCCTCCAGCTATCTGGGACGCGACCGGTGTTGTTTATTGATCGAAACAGGAGATTGAATTCGCTGGCCCAGAACTGGGGGTCCTCTTTAAATATGGCCTGCGGGATGCCGTTCGGACCTGGTGCACTGTCTTGCCTGCTTTTCTTGATTATTTGTAGTATGAGAAACTCCTCATCTTGCCGCGACGATTGAGCCATACTTTCATGATGGATATCTCGATTTTATTTTTGCTTAGTGAATCCTTCATCAGAGAGTTTTTTGAGTACAAATCCTTTGTTGTTATATCCTGTTCCTCCTTTATAATGATTGTTGGTTTATCAAGGATGTTTGTTGGCTCAGTGTTACTTTCAGTTGTATTGATGTCCGAGTGGTCCTTGTATGTTAAGGATTTTTCGTGGTTATTTGTGGGTTTTTGAGGTGCCCCCCGGGGTTGCACTCCTTTGCTTTTTCTGTATCACATATTTGTGCTTGGCTTGAATATGGGGCCGATTTTGGGGTTGAGTGGTTGTTTGGATAAACCTTGTGTGATGAGTCATACGTGCTGATATTGTGTTGTTTATCACTTTTACTTGTGGGTTGTTTGCTTCCAATTGTAAATAAGTTTGTGTCGCTCTTGTTTGATATACATTTAGTTGTATGTCCTTCGATGGAACGGTCCAAGGACCTATTTGATAATAGTGTTGGTGTTAGTGATTTCTCTAGTCCCTCGCCTTGTACTGGGTTACGTCTTTAATTTTCCTTATGCACTTGAACCTGAGTTTGAATCATATGTCTACTTTTACAGTGGGTGGCTTCCATACAGTTAAGGGTCCCTTCTTTTCCGTTGGCCCTTTCTGCAGTGGTGCTTGGAGCGGGCAAAGGGGTCTTTGTATCCTGTCGACTTTATACTTATTATATCGGGCGAAATTGGTTTTTGTAGTCCTTTTGGTGTTGCCGGCATTGAGTATATGGCTGACACAGGATCTTTCAGGAATGAAAATTTGCCAGTGGAGTTCATTGTTCCAAAAATTGAATAGATGGGGGGAATTAATGTGGAAGTTGCGCTACCCTCTGGGGGATGAGCAGAAATTTGGTCTTGACTTTCTTCTTTGCATTTTTTGGTGGATTTGTTCGTACTCTCCCTGACCTCATCTCCCTTTTTTCCGACCCTCTAGCTCTGTGGGTTATTAGCTCAGATGGAAACGCCTTATGATGGTTAGTGCAGCAAGGGTGCTTTGTCTCCTCTGCTGCCGGCTTAGGTGTGGGCTATTTGCTGGGATGGCCTCGGGCTTTCTGAGGCTTCAAGTCCCCCGCTTCTCTCTGTGGTCTCCCCCACTGTTATCTATCTGCTCTTTTGCGGTGCGTGTACCGGCACGTGATCGACCCCCAAGGCGCTTCGCAGAGACAGGGTAACCACTCCAAGGGTTATGCAGGGTCTATGCAGGGGAAACAAGGGGTCAGCCACACGCCTCACACTGCCCCTACCGCCAGTAACTATTGGGAGAAAAAGGCGCCGAGTCTGGCAGCGCTTCCAGCTCCCTGCCGTCTCTTCCCCTGTGGCAGCATGCAGCTCCCAGCAACCCCCCCTCCAGTTCCTCACCTCCTCAATCAGGTGCGTGCAGTTCGCGTGGTCACAGTACCTTCGGGCAGGGCAGGGTCTTCGGCTCTCTGGGCCTCCGCGATACCGGGTCTCCGGATCTCAAGAGCGGGCTCGAGTTCAGCCCCAGTATGCTCTCGCTCCCGCCTAACCTGGCAGGAACAGCAGGAACTGCAGCTCGGCTTGTCTCAATGCCAACTTGACCGCAGGCTCCCGGCCTCTCTCTTCCACTTTTCCGCGGCTTCACCGCAGCTCCTCTCTCGGCTTCTCTCTCCTCTCGCCACCTCTTGCCTTTCGCCCCCGTGTGCCCCCCTGCACCACCACCGCCGGAGTCTGCTCAGCAGCAGTTTTAAAATCGTGCAGGAAACCACAGCGGCCCGGTTATCGCTTTTCCAGGGAGGGCCAGGGTGGGCTGGGTCCGGGGACGGGTTCAGGCAGCTGGAGCAGTGCACGAGCCCGCGGCTCACTAACCGCCTGACCGCCTCTGACAGCCCCAGCGGAGCTGGTTCTCACACAGAGAAACGCAGGCAGGCAGGCGGGCAGGCAGGCAGGCGGGCGGGCGGGCGTGCGTACTGGACTTCGGACTTCGGGTAACAGGTGAAAGTTTTCTCGGCTCAGGCTCCACGGTCCGGGTCTTAGTCCCGGCTCGGTAACTGCAGCAACGAACTCTCTCCTGCTGGCGTGTGACATCACAACAGGAAACAGCTAACTCCGCATGGTTAGACTGGGTGTCTTTAAGTTCTCCCTCCTCATGCTGATGTTCCTCCTCATCATCATCAGTAGATGGAGTATGCGGTAAAATGACAGTTTCAGGCTGTAAATTTAAAGGTGGAGGCAGCGGCCTTGGTGATGGTCTTGGAGACACCGCCAGGGGTTGAGATTTAGGAGATGTTGGAAACCTCTGTTTGTAGACCGTAATGAGGTACTGCAAATCCGAGACCAAAGAGGCTGGAAGACAAACCATTGGTGGAGGAGGTGGTTGATATTCTTCCTCCTGTTCATGGTCTTCCTCATCTGAACTGTCCTGATATTTTACATTAAGTCCAGAGGGGCTTGTCGCTGTTTGAAACATGTCCCCCTCATCTGAATCCTCCTCTTCCAGAAGACATGCTGGAGGCAGTGGTTGGACCCTACTTGGCGATGCTAGGGCCGGTGTCAATGTCTTCTTTGTAATCTTTAGATGCATATATGTGCTTTTCAGATTTGGATCTGTCATCGTCGACGAGCTCGTCGACGGTGAAACATCGATGGGTGTCGCAGTCGATGAAGTTATCGTCGACGGGGCCGTCGTCGACACTGCTGTCATCACCGGTCGAGATCTCGTCGACGGTATAGTCTTCGTCGATTGAGTTTTCGTCGAAGATGGCGTAGACAACGACGGGCTTGTCTTCGTCGACGAGCTCGCAGCGTCGACGGTTGCTTCGACGTCGATGATGTCTTCTTGATCTTTATCGTCGACAATCAGTCCTAGCTTCCGTCGACGATGGAGTCGTTTTCGTCAACGAGGTGAATGACGACGTTACCATCGACATGGAGACTGTTGTCGTCGATGAAGTCAGTAAGAAAGGAGGGAGATCCCTTGGTGGGCAATTTTTGCAACAACTCCTCTGTGTGCTGATCACACCAACAATAGCCCATGTATTAGAATTGACCTCTAATACTAACACCATGAATTACAGGATAGATAAATGCAAAAATATTGTATTTTTATTTTTTGATTAAAAACAACATCCTAAGTATTACAACAATCAAGTCTAAAAAGTTTTTTGTTCAGTTCATTTAAAAACATATACAACAATATTACATTTATATCCTGGCTGTATTTCATTATTACAAACATTTGATTACCAAAATAAACATGTTTTTTTTTTTTACACTAACAATAAAATTGCCCAACCTATTTCCTCATAAACACTACACTACAACAGAGAGACAAAAAACAGACACTATTATTTTTTGATGAAGTCACACATAAGGCTGTAGATACAGCTTTCCTCATCGCTAGAGTCGTCATTGTCGACGGAGTAGAAGTAGGCTTTTTGAAGGTGGGAACTTCCTGAGAGGGCACCTTCGATGGTAGAGCCTTGGAGTGGACCTCTGAAGACTTCTTAAGTGTCTTCTTTTGAGGAGGCTGTGACGAAGGGCCCGGAGAAGCCACCCTTGGTCTTTTTTGAGAGGACTTAGAGGATACTGAAGATCCCTCACTCTCCTCAGAAGTCTCCAGTTGGTCCCTGTCTTTCAGTCTTTGAAGCCAAATTAAAAGGCGTCCCTCCAGATCTTTGAGGGTTTTTGTGGAGAAGGTACAACTTACCTTGCAATCCTTTGAAGAATGGTCTTGATAAAGGTAATATAGACAATCTTGATGTTGTCAATAATATATAGTCTCTTCTTTCCACAGGAACCACAGGGTCTAAAAAGACCCTTTGTAGGTGTCTCAGTCATGAAGATATCAGGAAACTCAGACCAGAATATGAAGAAAATCACCAGAAAACACAGAAAGACTCCCTTAGCACGACTCCCTTAGCACGATGTGTGGCAGAAAATCTGAGGAAAGGGGAGCTCCTTCCAGGAGGGTTCTAGAGGGAGGTGATAGCTGATTGGCTCTTCTCTAGAGTTTGGTCGTTTTTACAAAAGGACATTGATATGTTACTAATGTGGGGCCCTTGGGCCTATTACTCTTCATGTCTAATGGGACATTACTTTATTTATGTACCGGGGACTCCCATCCCGACAACAGGGAATGATTCAGGCATGTGAATCTATGAAAAATACCCTAATACTGGATAAATATATGTTATGACATAACCATTGAGTTCATAATGTAAGAAACAGTGGCTGCTTACAGTGGTGAACATTAAACTATTAATCCTAGAATAAAACTGGCAGTTGGCTGAAAAGTCAGGTCAGGTTTGCAAGTGCCAACCCTGAGAACATGTGCAAGACATATTTATAATCGTAGTTGCATCACTGGAGCTAACAGTCCTTTCCTCTCCTGCTACTCTCTTAGCAGCAAGGTGCTAATAGAAAACATTGCACTCAGTTCAGTTCAGAAAACTTTATTCGGTTATATTTCATAACCATAAAAGTACATAAAATTACATTAAAATTTTAGCATCATCAAACATCAATTAGCAGTCAATTTTGGAAAAATGGTAACAAACTATACAAAGTATTTTATGCACAAGCAAAAAATCATTATCATCGTCTTACGCAGATAAAATAAATTTTTAAGAAACGCCGCCACGGAAGAGACAGAAAAAATGTCTTCAAAGCTCTGTATAGCCAGAAATGCAGGGCGACACGGTCTCAAATTCATATATTTTAAAATTGGCATAATCCATCTCTTTCTAGGTGTCACATAAAATCTACAAAAAAATAAAATATGAATATCCGATTGATCAGCGACGTTGTCACAGGGGCATGTACACATAACCGTGGACCAGTTATTTGTAATTGGGAAGCTCAGTAATCTAAACAATATACCAAATCTGAATCTTATCAATAAAAACCTTTCATATTCACTCATTTGTAGGTTTAGATGAGGCTGAAAAGTACCTCCTTTAGTAATCATTTGATGGGAAGTCACAGTCTTTTTTACCATTTCAACTGATTCTCTTTGGTTCCCCATAAAATCTAGGCACAATTGTTTGAGAGTCTTCCTGGTAATATTGAGCATAGTTTCTGGCTCGTCAAAATACTCCGGGTGTCTGATGTTATTAAAAACAGTTTTTATATAGTGTAACCATGTTATCCTTTTGGCGCCGTCCAACTTTAGCACATCTCCCAAGATGAGGCGGTTTAAATGACATCTCTCAGTAGTCCATACCCGATGCCAAAGCAGCAACGGTTGAATTTTAATTAGGTCTTCCAGGAAGTAGATACCCAGTTCTGTGTGACAGTTATAGTTTGACATACTCGATGGAAGTGACAATAGAAATCGTAAGAAATTATTTTCACTTATTTGCAAACTATTAACATTTAAAATTTCCCCAGATGCCAGCCCCATATAACGCTACTGAGACGCAGCTGCTTTTATAAATATTAGCAGCTCTTTGACTGGCTTTTTGCCCATCTTTTTGCTAAAAGACTTGAGGGCCATTATGGATTTGGAAAAAAGTAAATTCCTGGCCTGTGTTGCCCTGTTCCAGTTCCCAGTATGGTCAAAAAGAATCCCCAGATACGAAAAAGTTGGGGTATGCTGTAATGGAGTTGACCCAATAAACATTGTTTTCTTCTTTTGTCGGACATTTCCCCCACAGTTCATCACATATGTCTTGGTAAAATTGATTTGAAGTTCGAGTTTATCCATAAAACCACTAAAAGACGAAATCATGGCCTGCCTAGATAATGGGGTTCTGGCCATAAGCACGTATCATCTGCATAAATAAGTGCAGGTAACCGGCGAGTCGTGGCACTTGGGATATCGTTACATTCATTTAGGAGTGAGTCCTCTAAGTTGTTAAAGTAGACAGAGAATAGGAATGGGGCAAGGACGCACCCCTGCCTCACGCCCCTCCCCACTCTAAATTCCCTTGTACACTCACCCTTCAAGCCAAATCTGACCATTGCACTAGCTCCATTATATAATTCTCTTAAAAAGCTGATGATATTAGCTTCTACACCCATGCTAGTTAGGATTGTCCATGATTTGCCATGATTTACGAAATCAAATGCTGAAGTGAGGTCTAAGAATGTTAAATAGAGTCTACCTCCCTTCGCCGTGGTATATTTCTCAATCAAAATTGATAGATTAAGTACTTGCTCCGTTGTGCCAACTCCTTCTCGGAACCCATATTGGAGATCACTTATGATATGGTGTTCCTTTGCCCATTTCTGAAGTCTATCTAAAATGACTCTCCCAATAATTTTTATGGTAGAGTCAAGTAGTGATATGGGCCGATAGCAGTCACAGCTGGATCGATCACCTTTTTTAAATATCGGGATAATAATCGATTTGTACCATGTATTGAGTAATCCTTTAGAGCAAGTGGCATTGAAGATCCTGGTAAGTATCGGAGCCCAGAGATCGATATTCTTTTTAAAGATATCTACTGGAACACCGTCGGGCCCTGGTGCCTTGCCCCCAAGACTGGACTTGATACCCTTTATTACCTCTTCAAGTTGGAAGTTTAGTTGGTGGCCTTCTACATATTTCTCCTTAGCCATAGGTTCCTTTATAAGGTCAGTGGTGGATACTGATGTTTTATATAAAGTTTCAAAATGCTTCACCCAATCTTCCTCACTTACGGCAATCTCCATACGGGCCTTTGAACTGTCCTTAAAAAAAGGTGCATTGACTGCTTTCCAAAAAGCAGTCATGTCCTTTAGTTCTGAGGCCTCCAAAATGGCAGACCATGCTTTATTTTTTAAAAACTCCTTTTGGGTTTTGAGTGCTGTTTTATACTCCTTACGTAAAACCCTTATCAGGGATTGATCTCTCACTTGCTGCTGCAAAGTCATTTTTAGCAATTTGTGAGCTTTGCTACATTCCGGAGTAAACCACCCATTGCTTCTAGCTTTACACTTATTAGTCTTAACATCAACCCATAGACCTTTTTTATATTGGCAATAATCTCTCTGAAATTGATTATAATTTCAGAGTCCTTTGTTTCCGGGTCTAGGCATGCGTCGAAGTTTATACTACATGCTTTCACAAGTTTACTAAGAAATATCTCAGAGACCACCCTAGTCCATTTAAGGACATATCCCATTTTGTCTCTTTATATCCACATCAACAGAAAAAACCTCTACTTTCTTATGCACATTTAAACATGTATGCATCAGTTCTAACCTTATCGGAAAATGATCGCTAAGAGGGACATTCAGGACATTATAATTAGCAATACAATCATGGTAACTAGTAGAAATGAGGATATAGTCTATAGTCGACATTATTCCTCTGCCATTAAAAGTTGCAGTAAATGGCACTCTGTTATAGCACAATTCATTTGCAAACCCTAAATTGTAGGTAAACAGAATTTCATTCAATGCATTCCCCAATGTTGAGTGCTCAAAATGGGATATATTAATATCCATTTCTATTGATAGTCCACGATTTCCAGTTCCACCTCTGGAACATAAGGAACAGTTAAAATCCCCGCCCCATATTACAATAAATAGCCTTTTAGAACCATTGATGATACTGTTTAACTTGCTATTCAGGGTTTTAAGTACCGACAATATAGTTACAGAAGGAATGTTATTATAAAAATTAACTATTAAGGAAGATACAGAACTACTAAAATGAACCCCAACAATGTGAAAGTAAGATGTGTGAAAATAGAGCTCTAATTTTTTTAAATTTAGGTGATTTGAGATATACATACATAAACCCCCTTTCGCTCTTCCATGTGCCGAGGCTACAGCGGGGATAGAAACTGTTATGAAGCCACTCAAATGATGTTCCCCCTCTGCCCATGTTTCTTGGAGGCATATGATGTCACAATTTTCAGTAAAGAGCCTCCAAGCAGGATTCTCTAACTTAGCCGGAAGGCCGGCTATGTTCCAAAATGTTATGGACCATTTTTTCCGGGAGTTTTCATCTAATCCACCACTAGCACATCGCTCACTGTCTTTAATTATTTCCGGGAGGCCCATCCCCACGATTTCATTACCTTTATCAGTTTCATGGTAGTTTTCATTTGCCCTTTGCTCCTCAAGAATGCTGACAGGATCAGCTTGGCCTATATCATCACTATTACCGTTACCGCACATCATGTGCCCGTCAGACAATTTTTCCCTCAAACATGCTACATTGAGTCATTCATTCTCATCCAATCCAGAGAAAGGGTGGAATAAATTTGACAATGGTATGTCCCAATTATCCCTGGGATTATAGGTATGGAAAATGTCCCTGGGATTACTGTCCCAATTATCCCTGGGATTGTAGGTATGGAAATTGTCCCTGGAATTACTGGTGTAAAGGTTGTTATTGTTAAACAATGGTTGATTTGGGTACATTGGTGAAAAACAAGGGGTATTATTCCTGTTATGAAAGCTACGTACAACCGGATTCATAATTGAATTCGATCTGTATGGTGCATGGGGTCTATACATCTTAGGAGGATAGGAAGTAGGCATGGGTTGTAAAAAAGGGGAGTCATTACCGTTGTAATGTCTGTGAACTGGGTTCAAGATTGAATTTGATCTATATAACCATCGAATCTCCGTTTAGTTAAAGGAAAATGATTTGTGTTCGTCGTTGGTGGATTATTATTATTTGGGGCATCATTAGAGCTTCCGGATAGAAGTAGCTCAAGTTACGCGTAGAGATACCTCCCTCACATCTCCCTGGGAACCAGTCACTGATATATGTGACCAGTCTATGAGCTTTAAAATTGACGATGATAAGATCCCCTTCGATGTCCTTAGGTCTAAATCCCACCCAATTACATCGCCTAACTGAAACTATATCTCCATTTAGGTGCATGGGGAGTGGTCTATTTTTTCGCAGCCAATAAATGACTTTATTTTTGAGACTGGAATTATGTTCTGTATTTCCAGCTGGCATGACCGGGACTCCTGTAAGAACGATGGCATAATTTGAGGATTCCGGGGGCAGATCAGCAACATTTCTAGTTTTTGTTCTATTTGTTTGAATAAGCTTCCTTGGGGGTTCATTTGTGGTATGGCCTCTTTTTAGTGTGCCTATATGTGGTTTTTCCTTGTTTGTATTCTCAATAGCTGTGAGAGGTTTAGTACCCGTCAGTACATTAGATTTTACGACGGCAGGCTTTTTGTTTGATATAGGGGTAGCAGTTTGTTGCTTGGGTAGATTGCTAAGAGGCTGTTTTATTACCGGGTGCATTTTACTTTGGTCGCTAGATTTATGACAAGCTACTATCTTTTGCTCTTGCAAGATCTGATCCATTTTCTCTCCTAACATTTTGACCCTTTCGGTAAGTGGGAGAATCAAAGCCTTGATAAGGCAATCAATATCCTTTATTAGCCCTTCATAACTTGGGGCAAGTATCGAGTTGGCAGTCAAATGCCCTATGGATTCCACATTCCCTGCTTCCTTAGCTATCTTGTGCGGGGAGTACATATTGCTAGTGGATAGTCTATTCCCCTTTTTGATTCCACCCTTCCTTCTTCTTTTTCTCGGTGGTGAACGAGAAGCACTATTAAATTCCTTAGTGGGAGGTTTTTTAAACTTTTTGTCAGGTACAATAGTCGGGTGATCATCAGATCCTAAGGGTGTAAATACAGGGGAAGGTACATTTATATCGTGAAGAGGTGCTACATCATTAGGTAAAGGAGTACTTAAGTCGATTGGCTGACTTTGATTTGGCTCAGAAGAATTATGGTCAGGAATGACTATAATATCGTCTTGGGCAAGGTGATTATTCTGAAATATGAGCGGAATATCGCCTGTACTAAATAGCTCGGCATCAGATTCTTTATGAATAATTGAATCTGATGCAGTACATGTATCCACCCTCTGGGCAGGAAGTGGTCTTTGTTTTAGGAGCTCAATAGATAGACGACGCCCAGCTTGCTTCTCTGCGAGCGAAATCTCTCTATCGACTTCGCTCTTCACTTTAGAAAAGAATTTGTCCAATGGACCTAGAATAGGAACCCCTGCCGTGCCAGATAAGGGATTCGCTACTAGTGAGGACATTTTAGGCGTAAAAGTAAAGTTCAGAGGAACTATGTATGAGAAACCTAAGGGTGCAGTTAATAAAAAACCCGGTTAAACATAATGGGTCATGTAGGACGTAACAATCAATAATACAAGTAAAGTACAAGAAGTATGGGGCTAAAATCTAAGTCGGAGTGTAGTAACTATACCGCAGGTCCACTTTCCAAATATCAGGGGGGTGGCCCAGCCAGCCTCCTTCAGCCCCTGACGGCCACAGACAGTCCCGCCCTTGTCCCGGGCTTCTCCCGCGCGCTCCCGCGCTGCGGGACCAGGCTGTTGCTTTTATCTGTTCTGGATGAGGGGAGGAGCCTGCAGGGAGAGCGTCCAGGTGCTGTCAATGGAGGCGGGCGGGCGCTCCTGGGACTTGTAGTCCTGCGCCCACCCTCCCTCGCAGCCCTGCAGCCCTAACTTCAGCAGCAACCCTACAAAGTCACAAAGAAACGTGGTCTTCCAACAGGGTTCAGAAGGTATATCAGCCGCCGCCCCACACGAAGCGGGACCCGCGCAGCGGGTTCCGCGAGGAGTTGTCAGGAAGAGTAGAGTAACTCGCAGTCCCAGACGTGGCAAGCAAGGACGAAGAATTCCACTGATAAAGCAGTTTGAAGCACTTTTTAAATAACACGAAAAGGGGGAGGAGCCTGCAGGGAGAGCGTCCAGGTGCTGTCAATGGAGGCGGACGGGCGCTCCTGGGACTTGTAGTCCTGCGCCCACCCTCGCTCGCAGCCCTGACTTCAGCCGCAACCCTACAAAGTCACAAACAAACGTGGTCTTCCAACAGGGTTCAGATGGTATATCAGCCGCCACCCCACACAAAGCGGGACCCGCGCAGCGGGTTCCGCGAGGAGTTGTCAGGAAGAGTAGAGTAACTCGCAGTCCCAGACGTGGCAAGCAAGGACGAAGAATTCCACTGATAAAGCAGTTTGAAGCACTTTTCAAATAACACGAAAAGGGGGAGGAGCCTGCAGGGAGAGCGTCCAGGTGCTGTCAATGGAGGCGGGCGGGCGCTCCTGGGACTTGTAGTCCTGCGCCCACCCTCGCTCGCAGCCCTAACTTCAGCAGCAACCCTACAAAGTCACAAACAAACGTGGTCTTCCAACAGGGTTCAGATGGTATATCAGCCGCCGCCCCACACGAAGCAGGACCCGCGCAGCGGGTTCCGCGAGGAGTTGTCAGGAAGAGTAGAGTAACTCGCAGTCCCAGACGTGGCAAGCAAGGACGAAGAATTCACTCTATGATGCATTAACTCAGTTGAAGTACCACAGATGACAAGCTTTGCAGCTTGCCAACCGTACCCTTGTTGAACAGCTCAGGTTGTGCATGTGTGATAGGTCTATATTTGCAATGGGTTTGGTATAATATTTCAATTCCTCATGTGTGACACTTTGAGTTACACTTTATCATGAGTGGAACAAAACAATGATGGGCGTAAACAGTGGCGTAACAATACCCTTTGCTGTGCGAGGGGGCTACCTGAGCACCAGCACTGTCCACGAGCGGCGGGCCCCTGGCTTGAGAGCACCTGACTGGGTCTGGACTGAGGGGGGAACCTCTCTGTAGTTTTCAGGGGGCCCCCTAAAGTTTTGTTTCACCACTGGGCATAGAATGAGATTCCTTTAGATATGATTTCAGTATGTGTATGGTAATGGCCGGAAAAGTACGTAAAAACAGCAGCAACACTCCTTCCCTGTTCATGCAAGGTATGCAATTAACAAGGCTCAGAAGCATCTAAGCATCACTCCAGTCCGCACAATTAGTTTGTATATGTGATGAGTCTAAGGATATATCAGAAGTTGAGGGCTCGGTGACCTGGCTTCTGTAGCCTACAGGCATGGAATGCATCAACAGACACAAGGAGCCCACTGTCAGTTCCCGCGCTGTTATGGTGCTCTTAAGTGGTCATTGCTTTTCTAAAGTGATCGCTACCATAAGTGTGGGCCCCCAAACACTCTTACTTTCTCTTGTACAGCTGTTGAAGTTATAAACAGAAGAAGAGCACAGTGGTGGTTCATAGTTTGATAGCCTGGAACATGCCTTGAATTGATTATTCATGATACGAATGATTCTGCTCTGTATTAACAGATTTTTTTTATTTATTTTTTTAATTTATTTTTGTTGTTGCATCAGTTTAACACATGCAGTACTGTCGAGCATTAAAAGGTGCGGCGTCAACATTCAGCCACATCCCATCAGGATCGCAACGTTTTCTTAATTACATAACAGTTAACATTTAGGTTTATAGATTGGTATTTCAGAAGCATGTAGAATAAGCATCATCTTTCGTATTTGTGTCAGTACAGCGAACAAGACTTCACAACCCGCAAGTAGTCTATCTATCGTCCATGCCAGGAGGGCACGGGAGATCCCCAATCAGCCTGTACCCATGCATCCCCACCACTCCTGCTCTTCCCATCTTACTCTATATCATCGTCCTCTTCTGAACTATCTATATCTTCTTCCTCCGGTAGCGGGTCACAAGGCTCCCCCCTGTACACGTTCCATGGCAACCATATCTTATTCCATTTACGTGGATTAACCCTCTGTTGATATACCGCCCGCTCCCTCACCATGAGCATGTCCATATTTCTGCACCATTGTGCCAAAGTCGGTGCCTCTGACGCCCCCCACTTTTGTGCTATATCCCGCTTTGCTAGCATCATCCCAATAACTACCCACTGCCGCCCATGTGGTGTCAGGTTGGTCGGGCCCCATACATTTAACAGGCAAATTCTAGGGTCAGGAGTGACCGGGAGTTGCAGAGTCTGGGCGACCGTGCGTGTCACTCGCCTCCAGTAGTCTACCATGTTTGGACAAGACCACAGGGTATGAAACAGTGTACCCTGCTCCCCACAGTTTCTTAAACAATACGGGTGATCTGCCCTTTGGAGTTTGTGCAGGGTGGTGCGTGTGTAGTACACTCGGTGTAATATCTTGAATTGTACCAATCGGAATCTCTCCGAGATTCCCGCTTCTCTAGGCGACGCCATTGCGGCATTCCAGCTTGCCTCATCTAGTTCACCAATATCATCTTCCCATTTTTCTTTCAATTTCTGCAATGGGTCAGGCAGGTTGTTTACTAATTTGCGATATGTGAGGGAAGTAGCGCTAGTCTCCATGTAGTCGGTGAGTAGTCGGTCCTCTAAAGGAGCCGATTCCGGGACCTTAGCGCCCGGTGTCAGTACAGCCAGCAATGCATGTCTAATCTGTATGTATCGGTATGTCTCAGTGATACTCAACTCATACTGCTCCCTCAGAGTGTCGAACGGAATCACCCCATCCCTGGTCCACATGTCACCCACTGTGGAAATCCCGATATTGTCCCAGTGGTCGAAGCCTTTACTGCGTCTTAGGTTTCCCAATGACCTAGAGTCCCACAAGGGTGTAAGCTGTGTGATCACTCCCCTCCACTTCAGACGAGATTGAGCTTTATGCCATAATGTTACAGTGTGCGTTGTCGGGCCGATCAATTTCGCCGCCAGGCTTTTGTGATAAAGCGGGGCCAAAAGTGTATTAGTGCCAAGCTGCCGTCTGTCTGCTAAATACGCCGGGTCCTCCTGCGGTGCATGCACCCATTGGTTAATCACCTTGAGGTGCGCCGCCCAATAATATAGTTCCAGGTTTGGGAGCGCAATACCCCCGCTGTACCAGTCTCTAACCATTTTCACCTGCGCGACCCTCGCCGGCCGATCTTCCCACAACAGGCCCGACAGCTGCCCTGCTATCTGTCTAAAAAAGGAAGGTGGGACCAGTGCCGGCGTATTTTCCAAAACATAAAGGAACCGGGGCAGCGCCATCATCTTGAAGAGCGCCGCTCTGCCCAACAATGTCAGCGGGAGTGTCTTCCAGTGGCGCACGTCCGCTTTCAGTCTGTCGAGCAGCGGCCTTAGGTTCAAATCCTGAAAGGTCACGTGGTCTCGTGTGATCTGAATCCCTAAGTACCGAAAGGAAACGGCCTCTACCAGCAAAGGGCAGTCCACCTCCAGGCGTGGCGGGGTCCCATGCAGCATATAAAATATTGATTTCATCCAATTGATCTTGTAACCTGAGGCAATCCCCTGCCGCTCACACAATGCCAATAATACTGGAATCCCCTCTGCCGGGTCCGCTAGGTATATTAACATATCATCAGCATATAATGACACTCTGTCCTCCCAGCCGTCCCCCCATGTTATGCCCCGCAGTAGCTGAGTGGTCCTAATGATAGTTGCCAAGGGTTCCAAAACTAGGGCGAACAGTAGCGGTGAGAGCGGGCAACCTTGTCTCGTGCCCCTTGCTAACGAAATGACTCTCGAGATGTGGCCATTTGCTGTCACTCGCGCCACAGGATTCTTATACAGTAGCCTCACCCATGCTATGAACTTTGGGCCGAAGCCCATATGTTGTAAGACTGCAAAGAGGTACCGCCACTCCACCAAGTCAAACGCCATTTTGGCGTCCAGCGAGAGGATTGCTGCATCGTCTGTCAATAACGGAGCCCTCGCCATAACACCATGCAGGCGCCTGAGATTCATTGCCGTGCTCCTGTGCTGCATAAATCCCGATTGGTCTGGATGAATTAAGTGTCCGAGGTGAGGCAGCAGCCTGTTGGCCAATAATTTCGCCAAGATTTTGCTTTCGGCATTGAGGAGGGAAATCGGTCGGTAGGAGCCGCACTCCTCAGGGGGCTTGCCAGGCTTCGGGATCGCCACAATGGTAGCCATGCACTGATCAGGTGGCAGATGTCCCCGTTCTAAACTGTCAGCGTACATGTTGAGTAGCGGTGTAGTAAGCGTCTCCAACATAGTTTTGTACCACTCAATCGGAATTCCATTGGGGCCCAACGCTTTTCCTGAATGCAGCGCTGCGATAGCTGATTGTAACTCCTCGGCCGTCAGGTCTGATTCTAGGTCGTCTACATTGTCCAGCGACAGGGTGCGGGTGAGCACTCCCGCGAGTGCTGTCTCCGCCATTTCCTGTGTAACCTCTATTTCAGAGGTATACACCGCCTGGAAGTGATCAGCCAGGAGTTCGACTATCAGGGCGGGGCGGGTGTGCATTGCTCCCGTAGAGTCTTTCAGTTGTAGAATAGTCCTCTGCCCCTCATGTTTCTTCTCTAGTCAGGCGAGGAGTTTGCTCGCCTTATCCCCTACATCGTACACCCTATTCGTTGTGGCCGCTATATTTTCAACCACTGACTTCTAAGTTTAGCAGTTCCTGTTTCTGGGTGCGCCTATAGCTCGTTATAGTGGAAATGGCTTGTCCTCGGAGAACCGTTTTGTAGGCTTCCCATAGGATCGATGGGGGTGAGACCGAGCCATTGTTCTCTGCGAGGTAACACCTCGTCGCTGTGTTAAGAGCTTTGGTCACCTGTGGGATCCTAAGGTAACCCGGGAATATCGGGTATACGCGCTTTTGGGAGCGTTCCAGGTTGGAAAGAATCAGCGTCAATGGGGAATGGTCCGAGACACCCCTCGGCTTAATCTGCACATCGTCGACAGTGAGCAGCCCGTGGCCCGGTGTCAGGAAATAGTCGATCCGCGACAGACTGTCATGGACCGCTGAGTGGTAAGTGTACTGTTGGTCAGTTGGGTGTAGGCGTCTCCAGAGGTCTATCAGGCCTTGCGCTTCTAGGAAGTCATTCAGCCGGGAGGACCCTGGAGCCTGTGATCGCGTCGGGAACCTATCTAGTGCATGGTGCGCCACTGCATTAAAATCCCCCCTACTATGAGGTCTCCTTCTGGGAGCTCCAACAGGAATTTCCCCAATTCCGGGAGAGGTATTAACAGATTTTTAATTGCTCGGCTAATTGTTATGGTTTTATATACCTAGAAACAATCAAATGTATATATCTATCTATCTGGCATCATTGACAGATCATGTCCTGACAATAACAGAATGTCTTCAGTGCAATAGCATTTGTGCCTGAGAAGGGATGGCTAGCACTGTCACTATGTTAGCAAATGAGATCCAAAGTGAATTGTTGAGAAGACAGCAGATTGACAACTAAAGAAACCGATACTGGCAGAACTAATGGAAGACAGAGCAGACTGTGCAGGTGAGTTGAGCGATAGGCTGGAGAACAATGTACAAACCAAGATAGAGTACAATGGGGATGCTGGCAGCTGTGCTGGCTGAAGGCAGTTTAAATTAGATGATGCCCTCACTTCCCGTTAGTACCTTTGTACCCAGTTAAAGCCTGATTACCAAGGATTTCCTTTTACAAACCATTGTAATGTAATAGCTTAGTCCTACGGATTTTGTGATAGGCATTGGGACTACTATTAGTTTAGGAATGTATCCGATTGCTACATTAAACCGATGGCAGGAGATTGCCTCCATAGTGACATGGGATAATATGGTATGCACAGTGCATGGTGAAACCGGGATAACAGCACAGGAGGTAACAATTTGGCCTTTAACTTTAGAAACTCAAACAGTGCTCACCATGCGTCCCAGAGAAGAGCTCTTTACTGAGGCAATTGTTAGTGGAGGTACACTGGCAGAGCGTCTGGTTGCGACCTGAGCTCAGTCGTAGACCGGCAGAACACTGAGGTTGGCTGCAGTCTGATGATGACATGGAAGCTGTGTACACTGCACTCTGAATAGGGGTGTTCTCCACTCTCAACATTCACTGCTGCTCACCTCTAGTGTGCTCTTCCAAAGCAGTGACACAGCAGCACCCGAGACATCACGTTGCATATTAGGGACTGGAAACAAGCATTCTACTACTTGAGCTAGTCAGTTCAAATGTCTGGCATCTAGGAGGTGGGGCAGTCATCCAGACAGAGTTTGAGATCCTTGCTTTGTCCTCTTATTAGGTTTATATTTATGACGTAGCCCATAAAATACTCACCCTTCCTGCTTACTACTTCTGTTGTCCATGCTCTATTTCACTGGTCGAGCGTACTTGGAGGTGCACCGCCTGCTGCGTGCACCCCACTCAGGTGCTGGGCTGGGGTGTGGGGATTGGGTGGGGGGGTGGGGGGAGATTGCCCAGTCAGCATTCTAAGCCCCGGTTCATTTGCATAGAGATGTGCGTACGCTGGAGAAAGCAGCACTGGTTGTCTTGAAACCAGATCTCTGGAGAAGAGATTTGATCTCTAGGCAACTACTGTTTTGATCAATCTCTTTGGTCTCTGGGCAACTACTGTTTAGATCAATCTTTTTCTATGAAAGAACATATCGTTACCATCAGAGGGTCCTGCTTCCATAGCTATGTCTGCTGAGAAGGGTTTTCCCTCTTTTCTCAAGGAAAACTTAGGTTCAAGCCTTGGTAATCAGTCACCTTGATTACAGCACCTCACTTCTGTCTTCCATCAATGAGAATCTACTGTCCGAACTTCAGGTGGTCAAAAACACTGCTGGGCGCCTTGTCCGCAACCTCCCTCCGCGTTCGGCCACAGCCCCACTTCTGTAGTCTCTACATTGGCTTCCGGTGAAAAAGAGAATAATTTTTAAATTATGTTGCCTAAACCACCGTGCTCTTCACAGCCAAGGGCCTTCTTTTCTAGCTGCTAAGATTCTGCTGCAGTGAGACTCCTCAGATCCGGTGGCAAAGCTCTGCTTAAAGTCCCCAGGTTTTTAGAAGGCCAGGGCAGGCTGCAGGTCTTTCTCGTTCCTCCCCCCTCATCTTTGGAATAATCTGCCCACACAACTTCTTCTCTGTGAAAACCATTTTGCTTTTAGGAAGGAACTGAAGACCTACCTATTCTAGTCCAATTCTAGCCTGTCCTCTGCCCTTGTCTCGCGCCAAGATGCCTTTCGGGGCTGATTTGAACGCGTAATTACTTAAAATAACATAACATATTGTATAAAGAGGAACTTCCCTAGGCTGACCAGAAGTCCCAGATTTCCCTGGACAGTCCAGGTTTTCAGCGGACTGTCCCGGTGTCCCAACACTTTTCTTAATTTTAGTTAAATGTCCCGGTTTTTGGGGAAAAGGTCAGGTCACTCAGTCAGTCAAAACCTTTTATTGTATGATTAATAAAAATCTTTACAATGTCAGTACAAATTCTCTAAACAGAAGCAATACATGAGGCATGTCATTTTGCAAAGCAGAATTGAAAGTTATGCACTTCGTCTCTGAAGACTGACAGTAGTTTATGTTTCTGACAGGCAGCACAGGAGTGGGGACATCTACAGACTCCCAGCAGAGGGGAGACAGGGTGGTTAGGAGGGCAGGGGGAGCTCAGGGTGGAGGACATCATGCTATATATATATATCTTATAAATATATACACACACACGCCTAGTGTGAGTGTGTATGTGTATATATAGCTATATACATATCTATATATACATACACACACTCACATTATATTTATAGGATATATATATACATATATATACATGTATATATATATATACACACACACACATATATGTATATACATATATATATATGTATATACACATATATATATATATATATATACATATATATATATATATATATATATATATATATATATATATATTTTTTTTTTTTTTCATTCCATTTGAACATCATGCCAAACTCGCAGCATAATAAAAGACCTCCATTCGAAAAAGCAGGTAAAAGGCAGGCAGTTGAGATAGTGCAGCATTACGCGTTTTGGCCGATAGATTGTCTTAATCATATGCAGCCACGAGTACAAGCTGTTTCCAACTTAAATATACTTGGACAGTAAACTGCAAGAGAGGACACCAGGTGTAAATACAGGATTTAAAGTAACCTCTTTACAATGATTTCTTCCTTGATTAATGCACTTTGCAGTCAGAGCTCACTTTTCAGTAGTGCTTTCAATACGTAAATTGTATAGTGCAATCATGTTAAAGCAGTGTTCAAATTCATGAAGGTCTCACATTAATTATGTCCGTAATCGGACTTCAACATCCATACTGCTTTGCAATAGTGTTTATGAGTATGACATGGTGTCAACCAATGTAACAATAACTTGAAAATCAATGTTTTAAGAAATGAGAAGAAAATTGCCCATCCTTATTTGTATCGAAGGAAAAGTTCCATGTCATGTTGTTTCCAGGAACAGTTCCATGTTGTGTCAGTGGCAATTGTTTCTCATTTCAAAGATGCTCATATAGTGACAAGCTGGCCTTGTATATGCTTTCCACTTATGTAAGTAAGCACCTTGCACCAGTCCAGACAACCCTTATGGTGATTTAAGAGGTCTTAGACAACCTTAGAAAGCTAACTAAGTGGTAGCTGTGGAGAACAGCCCTCAGACTTAGTCAAGGAGTGAAAAGCAGCTTGTTTTACCAGATCGCAAGAGGTGTGGTGTGGCGCTGCGGCCAGAGCAACTGACGCTGGAATCTGGGGATCACGGTTCAATTCCCAGCGCCGGCGGCAGATTAGCCCAGCACCATGTGACTCTGGGCAATAGCTTGTTTAATCTTCCCGACGGGCCCCAGCGCCTGGAAACCCTTATGGGTGACTGTTCGCGCTTTACAAATGTGGATTATTATTATTAATCTTATAGTATAGATTAAGTGAAAAAGAACCACACAAGGTATACATAAAAATATGTATTATTATATAATACTCTCTAACACATACCAATATCTCCTACCCGGAGATATTCACAATGCACACAATACTTTGCAAAGAAACACAGTAAATCACACAGAATACACAGTGGACCCCAGGGGGGACCAAACCATATACTAAGAAATTAGTATAAGAACCACAACTCGGGTCAAGACAATGTTGAGAGGACATAGAAGTGCTGGGGACCCAAGGAACCACCCAAGGTGAGTGACTAGGAACCCCACTGAGAAAGTGTGCACTGTGGAAACACGACTGTTTGCTTTGTACAAGTCTGCATGTACGTCACAGTTGGATTTTTAAAGATTAAGGACGCTTACCAGTGGACCTTGAAGAAACCCAGTGGAAGACAAAAAGTTGGAGAGCCACCCCAACCGTGGATATCCTAGTACCGAAGCTACCTACGCCAGGGAAGTCGGGTGCATACGTGTGAAGTGATGTCGGAAACCGCCGAACCCAATGGAGGACTTCAGGAAAGTACTGCTGCTGAAGGAGAAAGTGTCCGGTGGAATCCGAAGGTGAATTCTAGTTGAGAGGTACCTGCAAGCAGAAGGGACAGAGTCTATGTCACACAGGAGTGACCAGGAGACTTTGAAGATGAATGCCCACCGATGTCAAGCGTTGGCGATGACTTTGACTCTTGACGTTGGTGGACAGCAGAGAGCAGCAGAGAGCAGAGATCCGAGCACTCAGCACACAGCAGCCCGGCAGTAAGGTGTGTGATGCGTGTGCTCCAGCGGACACCACAAAGAGGAAAAAAGAACGCCGGGCGCCAGGAAGTTAAGTTTAATGGCGGCGGCTGCGGCATTTGGCAGCGGAGCGAAGCGGGAAGTCATCACGGACGGTGTACCCGCTGGTCCCCAAACCCCGTGACCCCGTGAACAGTAGAAAGCTGGACCTGTGACCCCCCCCAGCGGCGGTAGCGGTGGGTGTGGCGCATCTGCTGCAAAGCTGCAGCAAAAGCCGCCGTCGACAGTAGGTCATAGAAAGAAACGTGTGCAAAAAACAAAGATTTTGCATTTTGGGATTTTAGAACAGCTGGGAGTCCCTCTTCAGCGAGCCCCCTCCCACCACCACCCGCCACCACCAAACACCCCACTGTACCGCCGGCCCAGTTCTTTTTCCCAAAGTGGTGGTGGCAGTGGCGGCGGACCATTGACAAACCTTGAGGTCCTGCTTCCAATTCTTGCGACGCAACGCAAGTGGAGAGAGAGCAGTAGAGCCTCGGACCAAGCGGGGCTCGAAAAAGCTAAAGGAGAGTGAGCGGACCCTGAGAGCAAAAACAGAGTCATGGTGCCGCAAGCAAAAACGCGAGCAGCCCTTCCAAAAAAAAAACGCAGTTGGAGAGCTAACGCTGGAGAGCCGGTAACACAGGAGCTGCGTCCCCTCTCCACCCGATGGGAGCCAAGAGCAATCACAGTGCGATTACAGAGCGATTACAGAGCCTGTGGCTCCCAGCACAACACCAGCACCGCCCCCTTTGTGCACATTTCAGCGGTGGCGGCGGCAGGAGTGGGGACCGTCACACCAGCAACACCACGGAGAAAGGTTGGCAGGTGAGCATTTAGTGAGCGCTGTCCCAGCAGGAGGTACTATGGGAAGGAGGAGACAGACTGAGTAGATACCCACAGCCGCTGTAAAGCACTAAGCCCCAGGCCGCCGCCTTGTCTAAATTCTGCCCCATTGAACTATAGGTATCACAAAAACTGAAACCCTTAGCCCTAGCTCCAACCAAAATCTCAACCACAGAACAACCCAACAAATTTTTGAAGCAGTGCCATAACTTCTAAGATTTCGTCGAGAGGTTTAGGCAAGAGCTGTTACGCCTGACCAGGCCTGGAATTCTTCCCCTGTATAGAAGGAGGAGGCGGAGGTTGAGGTAGAGGTGACAGGCAGAAATAGCACTCTACTGCCAAGGAGCAATAAGGAGTAGTGATTACGATTCCCGTTAGTAAGCAAGCGGGAAATCATGAGATCTGGGAAAGTGCGGCAGGAGATAAGTGAAGAGACAAAAAGAAACGAAGAAGATACAGACCGGGGGACTCTTAAGACCGGGAAAAAAAAAATAAAGCCCACACTACAAAGAGCAAGACTAGTGTCTGCACCTAAACTGTGGACAACTAGTCCGAAAAAAATCATTGGGATTCAAAAAATGTTCTTTTTAAAGGACCCAATGGCAGTTATTTATGGCCAAATGCAGGAACAAGCCCACCTGCCAAGTCCAATCACACCTGCACTAAAGGTAAATAACAGTGAACAGCTGCAAGCAAACGAAAAGAAGGAGGAAAAGGACGCACAAAAATTACTACTGAGAATAATTCTCCAATTAAACCAACAGAACAGTTACAAATTTCCCAAAGGTTTACAAAGCTAAAACGCAATAATGAAGATTGCAAGCCAGGTGTGGCATTAGCCCAAATACACAATCACAGCTCCCCAGTGCTGGAAAAAGTCACGGAAATAGAGAACAGGAAAAAGGTCAAGGATAAAAGCCCTACAGTTAAGGAAAATAAAACTGGGGTTGAACATAGTACCGCACAAGATGACATATGGTCAACCTCCTTTTCCTTACCCAATGAGACAAGTCTGGACAGATTAATGGAATCCAACATTCAAACAGAAAAACACACCCAATCTCAAATACAAGAAGCACTCAAGAATAAGGCAGACACAAACCAGTACAAAAGCAGGAAAAGGGACTGGGTGGAGAAGAAAGGTTGGAATCAACTCCATTATGTCCAGACAAAAATCCCGATAATTTTGATGAGAAATACGAAAACAATAGAGGATGGCCAAAAAAACTAAACCGGACGTCCCCAATGACGATTTCTTCCGCGAGCGGGCTAGAAGAAATGCCGGAGGTCCTGGAAACACAGGCAGGAGAGACTCACAAGGCTCCATGGAGTGAAGCTTTACTAAAACACCTTGGATCAGGCAATTAGGGCCCTGAATTTCCAGTCGGATAAAATGGACGTACACATTGATCTAATAAACCTCATTGCTGGTTACACTTCAGGCATAAATACCAAGCTGGACCACATGGCAGCCCTCATACCAAGGAGGATAGATATGGCACAACATATAGACACCTTCCAGCCAAGCTGTGTATGTGGTAAATGGATGGATAAATTGTCAAACCTACCCGACATCCTAAAAGATATTCTGGGGGCAGTACAGTCATCAATAGGGAATACTAAAAACACGAGCCCCAGAGGGGCAAAGGAGGCCAAAGAGGAAAATGTGAGTCTTAATGAAGTCAATAAACAAAATATAAATTATGACCCGGAACAAGAGGAAAAAAAGAAAAACGAGGAATACTCAGCCCAGAGAGTCCACCAAATTGATGACACACAAAGCGCAACTGAACACTTAAATATAAAGTTAACAAAAAGACAAAGAAAAAGCGCAAGAAAGGGTAGGGCTCAGCTCAAGGAGTTACTTGCGACAAATGATCATACTTATCTTATCTTCAACCCAATTACTTCAAAGAAAAAGATACGATCAATGGAAAAAAATTCATCAAACCTAACAGATAAGGCCTTGGACCATTCAAACCAGTCAGAAGCAGAGAATGGACGCAACTCGCTTAACGAAACATTGATCTCCCCCTTGTTCATAAAGTCAAACCACATACAAGGAACAAAAAATCCAAACACACAAAAACACAAAATTATGCAGTTACAAGGCAAAGATCGGACTCAAGTTGAAGGAGATAAAAAGCCACATGACCAAGAGGATTTTAGAGATCGGGTAGTAGTGATACATCAGGCAGACGAAAATCCAATACCCGAAGTCAAAAGAGCAAAACAAGATATGTTGACCCAAAACTCTCCGAGCAATGAGGAAAAAGAACCAACTGAAGTCGATAAAATCACCCTAAGGCAAACCATAAAAAAAGACAGCGAAGATCGAAGTGCAATAACGCCGATAAAAATAAAGACAAATGCATATGGAAGATCATGCATGCTGCAACAAAAAGAACAGCACTTAAATTATACACAAGCACCCAAATATACAAAGAGTGACAACTTGAAGTTGAAAAAAACGAAGGGAATAATTTGAATACAGGAAGGCCTATTGCACCCATTTCCCAGCCAAATAGAACAACTAATTTAACTGGAGAAATAACAAAAACCAACCAAGGGCAATGCAGAACGATAAATGCAAAGGGAAAAATATCAAAAAATAATCAACGGCAAGAAGAAAAAGAAGAAAAATCAGCAGCACAAATACAAGGAGAAACGCCTGAAACACTGCTAATTGTATCGGAATACCAGTCAACTGGTGGACAAGACTTTTTGAACAGAGGGAACATAATGCAGCTTTATAAAGAAATTCCAGAATTGGAGGAAATATCATCGCAAGATCTCCTATCTGTAGAATTTAAAACTAACGCATATAATTCAGACGTAGAGGAGTCCTTGACCACCTGGTCTTCAAAGGCCGTAGTAGACAGGATATATGCTACGAGCCAGACCTTTGAAGCATGGGGTATTGGGCTGAGGCGACAGCAACAGAAAAAATATCCATTCCCCCTTTTAAAAACCATCAAAACGGAAAATCCTGGAAGGGAAGTCGAAATAATAAAAAATCATGCCTAAAGAGTGCATGTTCAGTAACGCCACAAAAAATATCACAAGGTGTAAAGAGACAGGCAACCTCAGAGGAACAAGAAAGTGGTGCACTATCCATGCAGTCCCCAAAACACCTACACAGTACCGATTAACTCCTCCAATTACCAAGGTAGTACCCATGTAGTGCAGGAATCACACTGTCAGTCTGTGTGCACTCCTCCTATCATCCAGCCAGTACCATGTCCTTATCTAATCACTGCGCTTAAACCAAAGCACTTATAAATTCAGTATGCTGTGAACTTGCAGCACTTTAAGTAAATAGTCACTATCGATATACTTGTACAATGACTCAGGCATTAAGTCATGCAGTGTTACAATCAAATGTGCACTATCCATGCAGTCCCCTAACCACCTACACAGTACTGATTCACTCTTCCAATTACCCAAGTAGTACCCATGAAGTCCAGGAATCACATTGTCACTCTCTGTGCACTCCTCCAATCATCCAGCCAGTACCATGTCCTTATCTAATCACTGCGCCAAAATCCAAGCACTTATAAATTCCCCATGCACTTACATTGCAGTACTCTAATCATCCAGTCAGTACTCGTGTACTCATGCAATACACAGGCAATTATTCCTGTACTTCTACATTCTTTTGAATTCTACCTATACAGTTTACTAATCTCCCTGTTACTACCAATGCACTCCTTCAGTTACTCAGTCAGTCCCATATACTCATCCAATCACTCTGCCAAAACTGAACCATTTATAAAATCCCCATGCACTCACATTGCAATACTCCAATCATCCAGTTAGTACTTATGTACTCATGCAATTACCCAGGAACTAAATCTGGCACTTTTACAATCATGTGAGTGCTACCTATACACTTAAGTGATCTGCATGTTACTACCTATGTTCTCCTTTATTTACCCAGGCTGTACCATGTCCTAATCCAATCACTCCGCCAAAACGTAATCACTTATAAAATCACACTACACTCTCCTTGCAGTAGTGTAATCATCCAGTCAATACCCATGTACTCCTACAATAACACAGGCAGTAACAGACAGAGACTTACAATTACCTGTGTTCAAAGTTCAAAGTTCAAAAGACCTTTATTCGAATTTCATAAAATTCATAAAAAGTACCGCAATTAAAAACAACAAATCATTACAATATACATTCATACAGAAAATGTTATAATTTAAAAATATCATAGTTTAAAATTCCATACAATTCAGCTCCAGTAAAACTAATTTCTAATTCAAGGATTTTCCATCATTTTGCGCACTCGTGTAATCAGTCTCAGAAAAGTGCTGGTGCGGAAAATTAGTTCATCAGAATCCAGGGAAACTAACATTCTGTAGGACTCATTAAGTGAGAGAGTGGTCTATGTTTCTTAAAATAAGGAGTTAAAAACCATTTAATATATCTAAGATAAAATTTACAAAAGAATAGGAAGTGCAAATCATCCTGTGAACTGACACTATCACAGGGGCACGGATTAAAGTCAGTACTATGTCGATGTCCCAATGGAAAAGACAACAAAAATTTCACTGTGCCCACTCTTAGGCGAAACAAAAGTGATCTCTCCCAGCTAGTCATAGGTAGGGCGAGATAGGGCGGGAGAGGTTGTCTACACAGTTCATTCCCTAGATATTTTGCAACAGTTGATTTCTGGGATTCTCTTCCTATCTGTTCAATATTGTAAAGTGCATACAGTGCATTTTTAACCTCGGCATTATCCTTAGGTTCAATTGTAGTAGGATCAGTAAATAAATTGCCTCTATCCACTGCACTCAATGTTTTAAGAACTTCTGAGAGCCATGGAATCGCCATCCCATAATCACAGTTTAAACAGTCTTTTATAATGTTTTGTGTAAGGACGGCAGCGTTATTCCTCCAGACTCTGATCCAGAAAAGTGCTGGTCTGGCTCTAATAAAGTCACTTATGTATGGAAGATTTAATTCGCTATGGCAAATGTAATCAGAGGATGAGATCGGAGCGCCCAATATTTTCCTACAGAAACGGCTTTCCTCCCGTTGAATACAATGGCTGCTTCCCGACCCCCAAACCTCCGCTCCATATGAGGCAACAGGTGAGCACTGTAATCTAAAAAAAATTAAAATAGCTTTAGCGGCACCAATTTTCTTTGGGCGGGGAAGACTCAAAACAGAACTGGTGGCTTTCGAGAACTTGCTCGTGGCGTGGGCAAATGCCCACTCCACGAGCCGTTCGCAGCGAAAACCAGTCCTAAATAAGGAAATATGGGAACAGATTCAAGTTTATCTGTGCCTATCTGTATAGTGTTGAGCTTCCTTTTGCCGGGATCACAAGACATAATAAAAGATTTTTTTTAATTGACCCGCAAGTCTAGGCCCTCCATGAAATGAACAAAGCTATGAACAAGTAGACGAAGAGCATTTGATGTGCGGGCCATAAGCACTGCATCGTCTGCATATAAAAGCACTGGTAAGGGTTTCCCTAAGATTGTCAGAACATCCGTAGTGACTTTTTTCAGGCAATTGGATAGGCCATTGATATAAATAATGAACAACAGGGGTGCTAAAACACACCCCTGTCTCACCCCCCTGCCTATGTCAATGGCTCCTGAGACTTCGCCACCCATCCCGATTCTGACCCGTGCTTTCAGGTCAGTGTGGAGATAGGCAAGGAACCTGACAAGAGTATCGTCTAAACCATTGTTTGATAGGATTGTCCAGAGTTTGGATCTGTTCACTAGATCAAAGGCGGATGAAAGATCCATAAAAGCAAGGTAGGTAGGCGATGATCGAGTAATGCTGTACTTATCAATTATTAGTTTCAGATTCAAGCATTGCTCCACTGTTCCTACCCCACTCCGGAATCCCATCTGACATGGATGCAGTAAGTCTGTGTCTTCAGTCCATTCAAGTACTCTGTTATAGATTATACGTCCCAGAATTTTTAGGGTGTTATCCAAAAGGGAGATCGGGTGGTAGTTAGCTGGTTCTGTCCTATCTCCCTTTTTAAAAATTGGGACGATAATACTAGTTGCCCATGTGGCCGGCATAGCCGCTGTTGGCAGACTGTTAAAAACATTAAGGAGAATAGGCGCCCATAAATCAGAATTATATTTGATAATGTCTATGGGAAGACCATCAGGACCAGGCGCCTTGTTTCCAAGGCTCTCTTTTATAGCTGTTTCAACTTCATGGGCTTCAATCTGTAGGCCGCCCAATTGTCTTGAAGTAGGCGGCTCCTCTGGTGGGGCTGCGTACATTTTGGAGAAGTGGGTCTCCCATACACTGCTGGTTATATTGCAGCTAATTGGAGTGAGCTTCTTACCCATTTTTCTTGTTTTCCTAACAGCGGACCAAAAAGGACCGCTGCCACCCAAATTTGCACTGATCACCAGCGATTCCCACTGTTCAGAGAGCAGTGTTGCCTTTCTTTCTGCTATTTTAGTTTTATATTGTTTCCTGGCTGTCTGGATGGTCATTTTACACCTAGGTTTGGCATTAAGTGCCTTTCTTAGTTCCTTATTAGCCAATGAGCAGGCTGAGTCGAACCACCTTGGGTCTTTACCTTCCTTAGGTAATGGGACGGACAAGAGAATTTTTATAGTAGAACACAGTACTTCAAAATCTGCGATTATGTTATCATGATTACCATTCGTAGACAGGCAAGACTTAAACAAGTGCGGGTGTGAGGTTTGTACACTATCCAAAATTGCCCCACAGTCAACCCCCCTCCATTTTAGTCGTAAGCCATCAATTGAGGGTGTAATATCCCTTCCACCGTTCAGATTCATAAAAATAGGGCTAGGTGCAAGGTTCAGGGTTACTATCAATGGAATATGATCACTGAATGATGTCACCGTCACTGTGGTCTTTACTATACAATCTATTAGATGGGGTGACATGAATATATAGTAAATAGTGGAGCTGCTATCCCTACTTTTGAACGTGGGGGCATGGGGGGCACTAGGACTATAACCTATTCTCATAGCGTCATCAAGGGCAAATTCAGTTAATATATTAGCTAATTCAGTGCCCTTGCGTTCCGCTTGGTAAGTCCTATCCTCAGTCCCATGACTCTTTGTTAATTTAGTATTGAAGTCACCCCCAATTAAAATTCCTGATTCTGTATCAGATGATAAACTACATTCCAGTTTCCTTAGAACCTTTGACAGTGCCAGAAAATTCTTATTCGGTACATGGTAAAAATCATTATTATAAAAATTAATTAAATAAATCCTGATCTTTGACTTTAGCTTATATTCAAGGACTTGAATATTCGGATTATCACTGGACAAGTCTCTAATTGAACCACCGGCCAAGATCTTAATCCCAATGAACAAGCCGCCCACTGCTCGACCAAAACTGGGTTTGGATGATGTCATACTGAAACAGTGGTAGCCCTCTATATATAAATTCCCAACAGCCCATTTCTCCTGGAACATAGGAATATCCATGCCATCAATTATCTCAGCCCATGCGGGGTCTGAAAGCCTAGGTTCCAGCCCCGCCACAGTCCAGCTGAGAATTGATAACCCATGGATACTGCGATGATTGGTGGGCTTACTCCCAACACTCCTCGGTGTATCCTTAACCCCTTTACTGCTAAGGCATTATTTGAATTCTCCTTTAATTTCCATTGAAATCAATGGAAAGTCCATGACGAGTTACCCTTGTCATTAGCAGCCAAGAGGTTAATAGTATTAACAACTACTGGTGGGGCACTATTGGCATTCATATCATTCGCTGGGTTATTCTGATTTATACGTTCTTCAGCTGATGATAGGTGTCCCTCATATCGGTTATTTATAACTTGACTACTGGTATTGCTATCAACCGTTTTATCCAGTCAGTCCTGCTCATCTAAATTAGAAAAGTATTCAAACCGATTATGAGTGGGAATGTTAAATAGTGGCCTAGCTTCATTCATCGGTGCATATTGATTAGAGGTAAATCCTGGATATGACCTTTCCCTGTGGTCATAGTGGGGCATAGTTGGGAATTGTGGATAGTGCAGAGGATGTGCTGGCATTGGGGGCTGGTGACGCCAGGTATGGCCATTCAGATAGTTAAAATCTTGGTTCTGGGAAAAAAGTGGAGATTTAATCCTTGCTCCGAAATTCAAATCCTGATGCGGGATGGCGAAATTATTCGCCATGGTTTGTTTAGGGGATATCAGATGTCTGTTGAAACAGCCTAGTGGAAGGAGGGTAGTATTAAATTCCCATGGTGAGGGTAGTGGGGCGCTAGCCAATGTTTTTTCCGCCCATTGGGGTTTTTTAAAGTTTATTGTTATGCAGTCCCCCTCAAACATTTTCCTCAGTGGGCCTATCCAGCCCACTCTCTGGGTGTGGATGATCTCCCTTGCCCCTTCTATAGGAAAATTGCAATTTGCAATTAGCCGGTGTAAAGTTTTGTTTTTGAGGGATATAGGGGTTTCTTCTTGATCCTTCCTTAATTTTGAAACATTGACTAGGACCAACGCGTATGCCCCACACTCAGGTGGTAAATTAATGCGTGATGGAATCTGCCTAGTAGTTTTTTGGGGAGGCTGAACCATAAGGGAATCATTTGAAGGGTTATGGGATTGACTCATAGAGATCCCCTTCAGTTGTTCAGTATTCTGGTGCTTCCTTGGCTCTGATGCTACGTTAGTAGTGCTAGGGTTAACTGCTGACTGATTGACAGTAGTCCCTTTATCTAAGACCTGCGGGGGTTTGAGTATTGTATTTATATTTGTCGCTTGGGGGTTCTTAGGTTTGGTACATACAGATTTTGAGGAACTTAATTTAGCTCCCACACCACTGGGAGCACCCTCTCTGGAAATATTCTTGATAGGGATACTTAATTCAGCTATTTGTTTTTCTATACGAGTGAGCCTACTTTCTATAGGTGACAAATAGATGCTAAGTAGTTCACCCATTCTTTCCAGCAAGCGGTCAATTGCAGTGTTGTCATCAAGTTTGCCATCAGTGCCTATCATCCCCTCTTGATGCTCCTCACTATCTACCTCGATAGTCTCCTTTGACCTGCTCATACTTAAGTGGGGGTTAAGATTAGCGCCTTTCCTAGTCTTTCGTTTGAGCATACTATGTTTCCTAACCTTAGACGTACAGGGCTTTGATGCATGTTGTGCTTGTTTTTGGATAGCACCCTCCCGCCTACCTCTTAATTGCCTCGTGCTGTCTATGGATATTTCTTCTGGGGTAGGATTGATAGGTAAGTTGGGAGTTTTCTCCAGATCCGTACTTGTGTCTGTCTCAGAATCTATCAATGGGATTGATGCAGATAGATTTACCTCATTTGGTATAGTGTGGATATCAGCACGTACATCAATTAAGGGTCTAATATTACTAGGTCTAGCCTGGGTAGGTGTTGTTGCCGATGCAATAAGACCAAGGGATGAACGTTTGACTTGGGCTAGATCTTGCAAAACCCTGCGTTCCAGGAGTAAAATGCCCTGGTCTATGGCATCGTTAGCTCTAGTTATAAAGTTGTCTATAGGGCCAATCACTGGAGCTCCCCCAGCTGCAGTTTTACTGAGACTGCCCCTTGAAGACATAATAATGGAATACTAATATACTAATCAATTCACAATGTAGATTCCAATAACAATTCTATTCAGGCAGGGCAGGAGACAATTGATGCAAAGTAATGGAGCGTGCACCATATAGTTCAATGAAATTCAAGAAGAGCAAGTCAGTTGGGTAGAAGTCGGCGTTTTGACCCTCTCAATGCATATGTGGGAAGGGGGTAAATGTATGCAACAGTTCATCCACAAATGTCAAACAGTCAGAGGTAGTTAAAGTACCTTAGTTGATGATGGTAGAGGGGTGCGCTCGCCCCGACCTCCTCTGGCCTCTGAGGGCCACAGAGGGCCCGCCCTTTGCCCGGGCTTAGCCCGGCGTCCCGCGAGGCGGGGGCTCGGGCGTCTTTATGCGCCTCATGGCGCGCCGATGACGTCGCTGGTAGCGCGCCGCCGCAGAGGCTGCCGGGATTAGCAGTCCCGGTGCGGCAGCGCCGATGGCGATGGTGTGGCTGTGCTCCTTTTGCGCTCCGGCGCACTTATCCCGCTCAACGTGACTCTCGGCGGTGGACTCGGCAAGCAGAGTTTCCCGCAGCAGTTCAGGTGAGTTCCCCCCGCTCACCGGGGTTCGGGCGTCTTTATGCGCCTCCTGGCACTCCGATGACGTCGCTGGTAGCGCGCCGCTGCAGAGGCTGCCGGAATTAGCAGTCCCGGGGCAGCAGCGCCGATGGCGATGGTGTGGCTGTGCTCCTTTTGCGCTCCGGCGCACTTATCCCGCTCAACGTGACTCTCGGCGGTGGACTCGGCAAGCAGAGTTTCACCCAGCAGATCAGGTGAGAATTACCTGTGCATTAGTCGCTTGCACTCTTAAAATCAATCATGCTCTACACATGTACTCTAGAAATGACCCAGATTTTTGCATGCAGTTATTTCTCTTTCTTAACCAAATTAGCTAGTTTTGAAGGGAACTGTTTTGTTTCTTCTTTTTTGTACAGTGTCAAAATGTCATTCCAACTGAAACAAGCATTTGCAATGCAATAGGTCTCGCATTAGGAAAGTTTGAGCTAATGGTATTGTAAATGACAAATTTTTTATTTCGGTTTTGTTTTTGAAATTATAGCGAAATAATTTAGCTTCGTCATTTACAATGCCAAAAGTTATAACTTTTGTAAATGTGACATCTATACGTGACTTACATGTATTGATATTACAAATAACAATGGCTTTTAATTTTTTTCAATAATTAATACTTAAATAAAAGTTATTGTAATTTATAATGGCAATAGCTTAATGTTTTGTAAATAACTTTTGTGAAGATTATGTTCAGTGTATTTTATTGTGACAAAAATCCAAGAACAGAAGTGAATATTAACATCTATTTGTTACATTTGTAATAAAGCTTGAAACATTGAGAGAACATATTTGAACCAGGTGTTGTTGAATGGTTGCACAGATTGATGCTCTGGTGGCGCTGAGTGATGTTGTGTTGGCTAACAAGTGATGCTGTGGCATTCAGTGATGCTGTGGTAGCGCATAGTGATGTTGTGGTGCCCCTGAGTGATGCTGTGGTGGTGTGGAGTGATGCTGTAAGATATGTTTTGTTTTGCTATCCTATGTTTTGTTTTGTTATGCTATGCTATGCTATGTTTTGCTATCCTATGCTTTGATTTGTTATGCTATGCTATGCGGTTTTGTTATGCTATGCTATGTTTTGTTATGCTATGCTATGTGTTGCTATGCTATGCTTTGGTATGCTATGCTTTGTTATGCTATGCTTTGTTATGCTATGCTATGTTATGCTGTGTTTTATTAGGCTATGCTTGGTTTTGCTATGCTATGTTTTGTTATGCTATTTTTTGTTGTGTTTGGTATGCTATGTTTTGCTAGTCAAGTCAAGTCAAGTCAAAACATTTATATAGCGCACTACATACCCAGAGGGTTTCAAGGCGCTTAGGAAGGGGAGGAGGATTATTTGTCAAATATCCACGTTTTAAGCTGCTTTCTGAAAGCTAGGTGATTCTGGGTGAGGCGAAGGTAAGCGGGGAGGGAGTTCCATGTTTTGGCAGCCAGGTATGAGAAGGATCTGCCTCCCATGGTGGACTTGTTGATGCGAGGTACAGTGGCGAAGGCTTGGCTGGAAGAGCGAAGTTGGCGGGAGGGGGTGTAGAAGGACAGTCGAGAGTTGAGGCAATCTGGTCCGATGTCGTAGAGTGATTTGTGTGCGTGGGTAAGCAGTCGGAAAGTAATCCTCTTATTGACTGGTAGCCAGTGGAGGTCTTTAAGGTGACCAGAGATGTGTTCGTTGCGTGGGATGTCTAATATGAGCCTGGCTGAGGCGTTTTGGATTCGTTGTAGTTTCTTCTGGAGTTTAGCGGTGGTGCCTGCGTAGAGGGTGTTTCCGTAGTCCAGTCGGCTCGTGACTAGAGCGTGGGTGACTGTTTTCCTTGTTTCGGAGGGGATCTAGCGAAATGTTTTTCTGAGCATGCGAAGAATGTTAAAGCAGGAAGAGGATACGGCGCTGACTTGTCTGTTCATTGAGAGTGAAGAATCCAGGATGACTCCTAGGTTCCGTGCATGGTCTGTCGGGATGGGTGCTTTTCCAAGGGCTTCCGGCCACCAAGAGTCGTCCCATGCAGAGGGGGATGTACCTAAGATGAGGACTTCTGTTTTGTCTGAGTTCAGTTTCAGACGGCTTTGTTTCATCCATTCGGCGACTTCTTTCATTCCTTCGTGTAGGTTAGTTTTGGCGGTGCTGGGGTCCTTGGTGAGAGATAGGATCAGTTGAGTGTCATCCGCGTAAGAGATGATGTTGAGGTTGTGTTGGCGGGCGATGGCCGCGAGGGGGCTCATGTATACGTTTAAGAGGGTGGGACTGAGTGAGGATCCTTGTGGTACGCCGCAGATGATTTCAGAGGCCTCGGACTTGAATGGTGGGAGGCGGACTCTCTGGGTCCTTCCGGTGAGGAAAGAGGTGATCCATTCCAGTGCCTTTTCTTGGATTCCGATGTTTCTGAGGCGTTGTAAAAGGGTGCTGTGGCAGACTGTGTCGAAGGCTGCAGAGAGGTCGAGGAGGATGAGGGCGACTGTGTCTCCATTGTCCAGTAGAGTTCGAATGTCGTCTGTTGCTGCGATTAGGGCGGTCTCGGTGCTGTGTTTGGCTCGGAAGCCAGATTGAGAGGGGTCGAGTGATTTGTTGGCTTCGAGGAAGGCGGCGAGCTGGTTGTTGACAGCTTTCTCGATGACTTTGGCCGGGAATGGAAGAAGCGAGATGGGGCGGTAGTTTTTGAGTTCGGTGGGGTCTGCTGTTGGTTTTTTCAGAAGGGCGGTGAGTTCAGCGTGTTTCCAGTCTTCTGGGAAGGTAGCGGAATTGAAGGAGCAGTTGATGACGTCTCGGAGGTGCGGAGCTATGACGGAGTCTGCTTTGTTGAAGATGTGGTGAGGGCATGGGTCTGTGCTATGCTATTATGTTTTGTTTTGCTATGCTATGTTTTGTTGTGTTTTGTTAAGCTATGCTATGTTTTGTTGTGCTTTGCTATGTTTTGTTATGCTATGTGTTGTTGTGTTTTGTTATGCTATGTTTGTTATGTTATGCTATGTTTTGTTATGCTATGCTATGCTATGTTCTGTTTTGCTATCCTATGCTTTGTTTTGTTATGCTATGCTATGTTTAGTTTTGTTATCCTTTGCTTTGTTTTGTTATGCTATGCTATGTTTTGTCGTGTTTCGTTATGCTTTGCTATGTTTTGGTGTGTTTTGCTAGGTTTTGTTATGCTATGTGTTGTTGTGTTTTGTTCTGCTATGTTTTGCTATGCTATGTTATGCTATGCTATGTTTTGTTATGCTATGCTATGCTATGTTTTGTTGTGTTGTATTATGCTATGGTTTGTTTTGCTATGGTATGTTTTGTTATGCTATGTTTTGTTATGCTATGCTATACTTTGTTATGCTATGCTATGTTTTGCTATGCTTTGCAATGCTATGTTTTGCTGTGTTTTGTTATGCTTTGTTTTGTTGTGTTTTACTGTTTTGTTATGCTATGTTTAGTTATGCTTTGTTTTATGTTATGTTATGCTATGTTTTGTTATGTTATGCTATGTTTTGTTATGTTATGCTATGTTTTGTTCTACTATGCTATGTTTTGTTTTGCTATGCTTTGTTATGCTATGCTATGCTGTGTTTTGTTATGTTATGCTATGTTTTGTTTTGTTATGCTATGTTTTATTTTGCTATCCTATGCTTTGTTTTGTTTTGTTATGCTATGCTATGCTATGTTTTGTTATGTTATGTGTGTGAGGGTGTGTGAGGGTGAGAGGGTGTGGGGGGTGTGAGGCTGAGGGGGTGGGAGTGAGGGTGTGTGAGGGTGAGGGGGTGTGAGGGTGAAGGTGTGAGAGTGAGGGGGTGAGGGGGTGTGAGGGTGAGGGGGTGTGAGGGTGAGGGGGTGTGAGGGTGAGGGGGTGTGAGGGGGGTGAGGGGGTGTGAGGGGGGTGAGGGGGTGTGAGGGTGAGGGGGTGAGATGGGGTGAGGGGGTGTGAGTGTGAGGGTGTGTGAGTGAGGGTGTGTGAGTGAGGGGGTGTGAGGGTGAGGGGGTGTGAGGGTGAGGGGTGTGAGGATGTGTGAGGGTGAGGGGGTGTGAGGGTGAGGGGGTGTGAGGGTGAGGGTGTGAGGGTGAGGGGGTGAGGGTGAGGGGGGTGAGGGTGTGTGAGGGTGTGGGGGTGTGAGGGTGAGGGAGTGTGAGGAGGTGTGAGGGTGAGAGGGGGTGAGAGTGTGTGAGGGGGAGGGTGTGCGAGGGTGAGGGGATGTGTCAGGGGATGTGTGAGGGTGTGGGTGTGAGGGGGTGAATGGGGTGAGGGTGAGGGGTTGTGAGGGTGAAGGGGTGAGAAGGTGTGAGGGTGTGCGAGAGTGAGAGGGTGTGTGAGGGTGTGAGGGTGAGAGGGTAAGTGAGGGTGTGTGAGGCTGCGGGGGTGTGAGGCTGAGGGGTGTGAGGGTGTGTGAGGGTGAGAGGGTGTCTGAGGGGGTGTGAGGGGTGTGAGGGTGAGGGGGTGTGAGGGTGAGGGGGTGAGGGGTGTGAGGGTGAGGGGGTGAGAGGGTGTGAGGGTGAAAGAGGGTGTGAGGGTGTGTGAAGATGAGAGGGTGTGAGGGTGAGAGGGTGAGTGAGGGTGAGTGAGGGTGTGGGGGTGTGAGGGTGTGGGGGTGTGTGAGGGGTGTGTGAGGGTGTGTGATGGTGTGTGAGGGTGTGAGAGGGTGAGTGAGGGAGGGGGTGGGAGGATGTGTGAGGGGGTGTGAGAGTGAGGGTGAGGGGGTGTGAGAGTGAGGCTGTGTGAGGGTGAGTGGTTGTGAGGGTGTGAGGGTGAGGAGGTGTGTGAGGGTGAGGGGGTGTGAGGGGGTGAGGGTGAGTGAGGGTGAGAGGGTTGTGAGGATGAGGGGGGTGAGGGTGAGGGGGGTGAGGGTGAGGGTGGGTGAGGGTGGGTGAGGGTGGGTGAGGGTGGGTGAGGGTGAGTGAGGGTGTGAGGGTGAGTGAGGGTGTGTGAGGGTGAGAAGGTGTGAGGGTGCGTGAGGGTGAGGAGGTGTGAGGGCGAGGGTCTGAAGTAAATGGTGGCAGGGCAGACATCATAAGACAGAGAGAAAAGACTGCATGGTGACTGCATTCGTCAGTTTCAAAATCAGGAGGGGCAGAGTCAGCACAGTCTGCAAGGGATCAGCGTGTCTAGAGGCAAAGCATTTAGTTGTAGCATTGCAGCTAGCATGTCGAGTGTTTTCAAGCTGAGTGTCTAGAGGCAAAGCATAGCGGTTATAGCATTGCAGCTAGCAAGTCAAGTGTTTTCAAACTGAGTGTCCCTACAGAGATGGCAACACAGCAACAGCATTTGAGGAGTAAGGCTACTGTAAACAAGCACAGTAGGCTTTCACTTTCGTCCAGAAAAAAAAACTAGAAAGGTGCAGAGAACGCCAAATAAAACACGGCTTCCCCGTGAAATGGATGCAAAAAACCCAAGCTCTCGGCATTGCTGTGCCGGGGGCGGGGGTGCGGGAGCACATTCTTTTGAAGTCTGAAGCCAAGGCTCAGACAAATAAATGGTGGTGTGCGATGTGCACGCGGGTGGGTGCGGTGGAGCGTCGGCCTTTGAAGTCTGATGCCGAGGCACAGACAAATGGTGGTGTGTCTCGTGGCTGGCTCTGTGCACGTGCATAGCTCACCTGAACTGTACGCGATCCTCAGTTTGGTAGACTTTTTGAACCGCTTACTATAAATCTCGCCGATTTATCCTTGCGGGTTATAATAGGCGAGACCTAAAAATGGATGTGAGAGAAAAGAAAGCAAACCCTTTTTAGGTCTTGTCAACAAGATAGAACAAGGTCTCTGTCGGCAAAGAAAACTATTATCGGTTTACAGTGAATTTGGAGCCCTCCTGTTGCTTGCCATTGGTTGGTAATTACTGTCACTCATTTGCTTGCTTATCATTTGTTAGCTTTGCGCAGGCTTTCGTCTCTGTTGTGCTTTTTTCTCCATTGAAGCATGGATGCATTGCTTGTGTCCTCCAACTGCTTGCTTTTCAATCACTACTTTTTTTTCCTTTTGGGTTAATCACTTAATGAGAATGCACATGTTTTCCAGCTGTCTCTCTCATGCACTTTTCTTCCCCAGCCGCACTCCGTGTTGCTCTTTCGTGCCCATTTGGTTCTCCCCGTCTCCTATATGTTGTGCCTGCTCGTTGTGTACTTCTCCCGTCTTACTTTCTCGCTTGTTTGCTTCTCCCCCTCCTCTCCACGTGTTGCTCTGTCTTACCCATTGCTTCTTCTCCCAACCCCCTATTTTTTTTTGTTCTGCTGCCCTTTGTGTTGCTTCCCACCACCCGCACCCTCGGTGTTGCTGACCGCCACCTGTGCCCTCCGTGTTGTTTCCTGCGACCTACGCCTTCTGTGTTGTTCCTCCGCCCGCATACTTCGTGACATTTTCCCCGACCCACATCCTGTATGAGACTTTCTCCCCTTGACCTGCACTTCAAAAAAACAAAAAAAGCTTTTGCGCTACTCATTTAATTTTATTGATCCAAGTTGGTAAATGAAATGAAAGCGCTTGCTTCATTTTGTAGTTGTAGGTGCGTGGTGCGCATGCTTACAAAGTGACACAGCAGTTTCTCCATTCCACTTTTTAGGGCTCGCCTGCCAATGCGCTTGCGCATTGAGCTTGCAAGACATATTGGGGCTTAACCAGAGCTTATCCATCGGGCGATTGCATGCTGTGCCCGTGAAAAGCAAGCTCAATGCGCAAGCGCATTGACCTAAAAAGCGCACGCACATCACTTCTCCTCCCCCCTAAATTGCTTTTTATCACGGCCGCCAGGCCGTGAGCTACATCAAAGGGTTCGGCTCCCCGCCCCCTGCTTCACGGACGCTTCTCGGGCCACCAGCCTGCCACCCAGATCGCAGTCTGCCCACTTTTTTTCACGGCCGCAAGGCCGTGTCTCCCTTCTTTGTTTTCTTAGCAATAATTACAATTGTATATTAATTAGGTCATATATTCATCGGCTTAGTTTGGGCTCATATTTTTTTAAGCACCAACAATTTTGAGCCAGAATTTTCCTTGCAGCATAGGAAATCTGTAATGGTGTCTACTTGGTGATATTATCATTATCGGTCTCGCGCTCAACTAACCTAAATTACTCCACGAAACTTCACCGCCCTAAAAGATAATATACAGCAACTTCTTTGAGCTTTTGTTATTCGTTCTTGGACTAAATACATACATGCCTGGGTAGCAAACAATGAAGAAATGCAATACTACATCTGACATCAGGTGGCAACAGAGGCCAAGGCACTGTTCACTGTTGGTAATAGGAAGCAAAATATGATCTAAACGGCAACAAGCTCCCAACCGACTGATGTTATATTTTTGGCATAACACCATGTATTAATGTCAAACTAACACGTAACGGTCAAACAATCACCATCACTTTCGTGCGTACATTAGCAGATAACCTTGTTGGCAATCGAGATGTACGGCTGCTGGTTGTACAGGAGTGTAATTAGTAACTTCAATCATTTATATATTGTTAGATTGACATTTTCTAATTGCAGTGTCCAAACTGCATTCTACTCAGTCTTCGGGTGAAAGAAAAACCACATACATACGACTGTGACACTAAAGGTATTACGGGTGATATAGATTGCGGGTATGGAAGAGATGTTGGTGTTTTTAAAAATACGGGATAAATCTTTCAGAAGAAAAAGGGAAATAAGATGACATTTTTTTTGCGACGTTACCAAAGACAGCAAGAATGGCAATAAAGCCCTTTTACACCAAGGCCCGGGGGTGGTTATGCAGGGCGGTGGGATCAGTTTTTCCACAAGCGAACTGAACTAGCGGTAATCAAATGTTATGCGCTGTTTCCTGTTACGAAAACTTGTCATAAACAACTTTGGTTTTAACGTGAAGCTGTGTTACTTAATGCGCTCAGCCCAAAAATGCAACAAAGCAACAAGCAAATATTGTTCAAACTAACACACGCTTCATCAGTTAATGCGCTCAGCAAGAACATACAAAAGAAATGACTCCTATATTCTAGCAAACTACAGAAAAATCCAACGGCGTTCCCTTTTACTGTTTTGTACTGTATGTGCTGTTATTGTAAGTAAAATACATAGCCAACAGCAGTTCATGCGCTCTGCAAACATGCTACAAAGTTAAACAGGTATTTAAACCAGCAGTATAAAATGTAACTGCACTCCCTTGCTTGCTTGCTAGCAGTTCGTGCGCTCTGCAAACACATTATTTCAGTTGCTTATTGACAATTTCAAAGTATATTAGCACTACAATAGTATAACCCTGCTACAATAGTGCCTTTTAACCAAAAACCTAGTATTTTTGATTTTTATTAGCAGATTTTTACTTCTATCTATTATTTGCTTCCTCGGCACACACACTTATTTTAAAATTAAGACTACGTTATTGTCTGTCCTAACGTCCGTTTTGTTGTAGCCACAGCCACAACATTTACAAGCCTCTTTTTTTCATTCTGAACTTCTCTTTTAAAATACAAACACATCATTAGACCCTTGCTGCTTGACTTGGTGTTAAAGTCGCACCCACGTACTTCGCACGTCTTCTTCACAGTATGTGCTTTAGCGACGTAGGGACAACAAAAAATTCAAAGTAGCTGCGTACCGTGGCGTCCGTCGGCTTGGAGCCCAAGGTAACTACTCCACAAGTTTAGAAACGAAACTACCATGTAAACGTTAATAAGGCTGTATTGTTGCTGTTAACTACAAGGCTTGCTTTTCCTCTCAGTTTTTTTTATTGCCAATTATTTGCCCCGAAGCCACAAATTTACATTAAATGCGCTATTATTTAAAAATATACTTTCATTGTCAAATTCCCCACTAGTACTGCCCCCTCCCACTCTTTTTACTGTGCTATATGCCGTTCGGGTTTTTCAAAAGCAAACAAAGCTTTCAGCAACCTCTTTATACGGTGATCAAAAAAGCCAAACAGTTAATAAACAAATAGTCAGAACCTCTTTACAGTCCAGATTATTCCATACATTTAGCTAACAGGCAAAACATGTACACGTTTAACATTACACACATGATGTTTTTTAACTAAAAATGTTTTAGCTACTGCCAATTGTGTGCCTTTAAGTACAATATTAGTTATCAAAAATTATGAGGAGTTGGACTGTTTCACTACTAGGACTGCAAAACTTCCCCCTTTAAATGCTATACTTAGCTCAGTCTCAGTGTAAGCTAAAATAACAGTATTCATCTTTCGGTGCCCTCAGCACAGGTCCAAATTCTTGCAAAGCAAATACTTATAACACCTTTACACTCTGCATCACTCGATGCACTTAGCAAACACACCAAATAGTTAGTGAGCAGGAATTTAAAGCAGTTTTATAAACAGCCAACTGCGCCTCTTTTTACACTGTTTTACTCATTCTAATGTCAGCGTAAGCAAATAAATACAGCCCGCATCAATTGGTGCACTTAGCAAACAGCCCAAAAACATACATAAGCATGGACTTTTAACAAACTGTATCAACATCTCATAGGCATTGCTTCACCTATATAGCGCAAGAATGTACATACTTTATGCTGCAACATCCGATAATGTAAATGTTACAACATTTTCCAGTTTAAATACTAGTACTGCCTCCCGCTTCTTACCCCATTTACTATGCTATACTTAGCCCATTAGTAGTGTAAGCTATAATAAAAGGTCAAATAAAAGTTTGCATCAATGGTGCCCTCAGCACTAAGGCCACAAAGGTAACAAACACATTTTTAGGCAGCTTCACTCACCTTATCACTTGCTGCACTCTAGCTATCGCCCTCCCTCTGTCTATCTATCGCCCTCCCTCTGTCTATCTATCGTCCTCCCTCTATCTATCGCCCTCACTCTATCGCTCTCCTTCTATCTATCACCCTCCCTCTCTTCCACCCACCTCCTTCTCTAACTCCTGTTCTCTTTTCTTCTTCTGTGCTAATCTGCTGTTCTCTTACACCCACCTCTTTCTCTAACTCCATGTTGTCTTCTCCTGTGCCGTTCTGCTGTTCTCTTCCACCCCGCCTCCTTTTGAACTCCCTGTTCTCTTCTCCTGTGCTGATCTGCTGCTCTCTTCCACCCGCCTCCTTCTTTAACTCCATGTACTCTTCTGCTATGCTGTTATGCTGCTCTCTTCCACCCACCTCCTTCTCCAACTCCCCTTTCTCTTCTCTTCTCCTGTGCTGATCTGCTGCTCTCTTCTACCCGCCTCCTTCTTTAACTCCCTGTTCTCTTTTGCTGTGCTGATCTGCTGCTCTCTTCCGTGCTGCCTCCTTCAACTCCCTGTTCTCTGCTCCTGTAATAATCTGCTGCTCTCTTCCACACACCTCCTTCTTTAACATCCTGTTCTCTTCTCCTGTGATGACCTTTCTGCTATCTTCCATCAGCCTCCTTCTCTAGCTCCCTGTTCTCTTTTCCCATGCTGATCTGCTGTTCTCTTCCTCCCGCCTCATTCTCTAACTCCCTGTTCTCTTCTCCTGTGATGATCTTTCTGCTATCTTCCATCCGCCTTCTTCTCTAACTCCCTGTTCTCTTCTCCTGTGCTGATCTGCTGCTCTCTTCCACCTCACCTCCTTCTTTAACTCCCTGTTCTCTTCTGCTGACCTGTTCCTCTCTTCCACCCACCTCCTTCTCTAACTCCCTACCCTCACTCTATCTATCTGTCGCCCTCACTCTATCTGTCTGTCGCCCTCACTATCTGTCTGTCGCCCTCACTCTATCTGTCTGTCGCCCTCACTCTATCTATCGCCCTCTCTCTATTTAGCTATCTCTCTGCCTCACTCTGTCTATCTATCTATCGCCCTCACTCTATTTATCTATCTATCTATCTTTCGCCCTCACTCTATCCATCTTTCGCCCTCCCTCTAGCTATCTATTGCCCTCAGTCTATCTGTCTATTGCACCACCACAGCATCACTCAGGGGGCACCACAGTATCACTCAAGGGCACCACAACATCACTATGAGCTACCACAGCATCACTGAACGCCACAGCATCACTTGTCGCCACCACACATCACTCGGTGCCACCACAGCATCAATCTGTGCAACTATTCAACAACAACTGGTTCAAATTTGTTCTCTCAATGTTTCAAGCTTTATTACAAAGGTCACAAAAAGAGGTTAATATTTCACTTCAGTTCTTGGATTTTCGCCACAATAAAACACACTGAACATAATATTCACAAAAGTTATTTACTAAAGTTTAAGCTATTGCCATTATAAATTACAATAACTTTTATTTAAGTATTAATTACTTAAAAAAATTAAAAGCCATTGTTATTTGTAATATCAATACATCTAAGTCACGTAAATACAAAACATGTTGCATTACAAATGCTATAGGTGTCACATTTGCGAAAGCTATAACTATTGGCAATGTAAATGACAAAGCTATTAATTTGGCTACTTTAAAAAACAACACATAAATAAAAAAAATGTCATTTATAAGACCAATAGCTCAAACTTTCCTAATGCGAACCCTATTGCATTTCCAATGCTTGTTTTTTGTTTTCTTCACCTATGCTGCACAGCATCAGGGATGCTGAACAGTGTGAATAAAAAAACATTAGCAAACCCAACAGGTCCAAAGGTGAGACTTATTGGCTTGGCTAATGCTTGTTTTGGAAGCCTTCCTTTTCAAATGCTTATGCAAATGCTTATTCCTCAGTACACGCAACAAACGTATGGCGAGTACATGCCTTATCTGCACTACATTCTCTTGAATTTGCCAATAGTTTTTTTGTGATAACAGTACTAACCTCCCAAGGTTTTCTGGTCACTTCTAATACTTTGTAGTGAATCCAGGGCTTCTGGAATTATGCATAAGTGAAGGGCCAAATAATGTAGCAGGGTTGGCAAAATCATGCCAAAAAAAGGCAAAGTATGCAGCATAATGAAGCACCGTCTTCCGTATACCGTACTATTAATGCTGTGAGGGCTACGTTTCCCTTCATTAGTACCAGTTTAACACCTGAAGCCAGCGATAGGCATCTGAATGGTTGTCGGGGTTTGCAAGTGATCTGCCATTGCAAGGAATCGTGTTTTTTGAATAACGTTTGATATGTTTGAGCTAGAAAACCATTTTTGCAGAAGATTGTGGATTATGTGGCAAATTGCAGCAGATCTATAATTATGCGGAAAACACTGCAGCTGTAGAATCGCAAAATTCTAATCGCCTCGACCACACAATACCAGCCAAATATGTATGTACGGAGATCACATTAAAGGTTTTGTCTCAGGGCGTAAAACTCCCTTTAGCAGGCTGAAAATATACCAGTAACGCCACAAAAATAGTAAAGTACTGACACTATTAACAATAATAGCAATGATCATAACTTGTTTTGTTACAGCGCGCTTCATAGAGCCCTCCATACGTTTCCAGGCGCTGTAAATAACAGGTGTTTACTATTACCTAGGTACTCACCTGCAAGGATGCCAGCCAGAGTTGGCCTCGCCAAGATTAGAGCTCGCTACCTGCAGAGCGCAGTGTCAGCGGCTGGCGCTGAACTCCGAGCCATCCGGAACAGTGGGTCTCCTGCAGCTGTCAGACATGCTTTGGGTGCCCGCCTGGCCTCTTAGACTTAATAATAATAATAATAAAAAGGCACGCAATCAATCCCCCGCACTCTGGCGCCGGCCTCGCATTTACTGCACTCTGGTGCATCCTGCTGGAGGCGCTTGGAACTGTCGTGCACTGCGGTCCTTCACTTCTGTTTTTAAATCCACCCTGTCCACTATTTTGCACAGAGTCATTTGAAGAAAACTGGCTTTTCTAAACCATGAAAGAGCCCGGTGGGAGGGTCCCTCCAAGCAGATGTCACCAATGCCCTCACACCCAGACTGACCGGTCATGTCCCTGCCTGGAAGCTTCTGGTTGGCATACACTGGCATTTGTACATTGTGCCCTTTCGCTGTAAGTCTCGTTCTGTGGGATGGAGGAGGGGTTGGGTGGTCTGGACCAGCCCCGGGCGCAGTCAGCCTCTTGCGGGGTCTCCTGCAGGAATCGATGATGTCAGGAGGTGCCAGTGACAGGATCCTTTTAGTGGGCGATGGAGAGCGCAGGGTGGGGAGGGGCAGCTTTGACCTTAGCCTGATGAATGACACCTCAGTGCTGAAATGTTTCCATGTGCTTTCTGCTCCTTCTGAAATGAGAGCAGCGGACAAGACGATGGGGGTGTTCACAGCATAGGTCAGTGGGAACAGAGCCCTGCCTGGGGTTGTAAGTATGTGAGCGCATGTTCTGGCATGCCTGCTCAAGATGGGGGAGATGGAAACACAGAGCAGCTTCCAAGCAGAATTTTAATACCGGGGCCTAGGGGTGTGCGGTTGTATTTTTGATTTAGTTGCTCGCAGTGAAATGAATAAAAAAAAAACGCCGCGAATGGTGCACGCGCGCGCCACTGCCAGCATCTGTCTTTAATTATGGCGGCCGTGTCTGGCCGCCATAATTGAAGAGCTATATGGGCTTTGGTACGCGTAACAGACACCAATAGGCCATAGGCGGAGCTACGCGACCGCCTATGGCCTATTGCGTGTTCGGTTATAAAACAGCACGCATGCAAAGCCCAATCAAAATGGACCTTGAAATGCACATGCACGAGCTATGTGGAATTTCAAGGTCCATTTTTGAAACCCTAGTAAAAGGGCTTTACGCTTGCTTCGCTTGCGAGCCCTAAAAATAAATTAGCAGCGAGGATTTCTCTCTGCTGAACATACAGTGTCAACTGATTGTTCTCTACAGCATAAAATGGCATTGCATTTTATATAATGCTGTTTGAGTGTTGCAAACTCTGTACAAATATCTGGACTGCTAGATGTGGATGTTGAGCCTCCAGAAGTGCTGGGACCACCTCCCTGGTCAGTTTGTGGTGTGGCCTCTTTAGCTCGTCACAGTTATTCTCTTGCAAATTGTCTGGGATGTATAATCTGCAGATGTTTATACATACTAGAAGTGCCTCATGACTACTTTTTCTCGCTGCCTGTGGGGAAAATTTTGGTACACAGTGTGTAAATCAACTTCCTTGAATTTATTTTTCTTTCTAGCTCCGGAATTATAAACACTTTCCAATCAATAGACTTTGTTGTTGTTTTTTGGAGGTGGAACAAAATCTTTCTCATCAGATGGAAGGTCTACTGCTTTCGGCGTAGTGGAAACGATATCGATATGAATTAATGAGTTTATTTTGGATATTCTCAGTGCAAATGTTTTAGACTTTTGTGAATTAATAAAGAATTGCTTTTTAAATTGTCGTTTCCGTTCTTTGATATTGTATTTAGAAAATTCTCTTACAAAGGACCATTTTAAATATTTGATAATTGTATTATATGCAATGTTATTGAGGATGTTTATTTTAGGAAATGTGAAGTGATAGTTGACTTTGTTGAAAATACATTGGACACACATTTGCTTTTTATTGTAACAATCACATTGATTGGATTTTTTTGATCACTATTATATGATGAGTAACATTCAAATCACTGTCTACGGTGAAATTCAATAGATTCTGATAACACTAAAAAAGAGAAACTAAATATGTTACATAGTGGTAAAATTATCTTGTGTTCTTAATATTATAATATTATGTTGTAGGTGCATTTTTTCTTCTCTTTTAAAGAGCCAAATTCTAAACTTTGAAAGTTTTCAAAATTTAAATTATAAAAAATAACTGCAAAAATTCTTTAAAAAACTTTGATATCTACTGCTGCAGTTATTTGATTGCTATCTATACAGTTTAGTAATCTCTCTGTCACTATGTATGCACTCTTCCAATCACCCTGCCAGGTCCAGGCCCTTATGCAACCACTCTTCCAAAACCCAAGCACTTATAAATTCACCATGCACTCACATTGCAGTACTGTAATCATCGAGTAAGTAGTCATGTTCTCTTGCAATTACTCAAGCACGTATTCCTGCACTTGTTTGTCTGCTACCTATATAGTTTACTAATCTGGCTGTTACTACTAATGCACTCCTGCGGTTACTCAGCCACTCCCATGTCTTTATCCAATCACTCTGCCAAAACCCAAGCACTTATAAAATCACCATGCACTCTCCTTGTGGTAGTGTAATCATCCAGTCAGTACCCATGAACTCCTATAATAACACAGACACTAACACATGTAGACCTGCAATAACCTGTACATAACTCATGCACTCCAGCCATGTCCTTCTCACTACGCATGAACTTTTAGAATCAATCATTGTCTACACATGTACGCTAGCAATCACCCAGATATTAGCATGCAGTTAGATCTATTTTTTAACCAAATAAGTTCGTTCTGAAGAGAACAGTTTTTTTCTTCTTTTTTGTTTTTAATTTTCTTTTGTGTCTGAACAATTTTGAGATTTTTTTGGTGTTTTTTTCAAAAACAAAAAAAATAAACAGACAAAACTTTGAACTTTTGGAATTAAAACATCATTCCAAACTGAAATAATTTTTTTTGCAGCGTTGATTTCTGCTTGCTGCACATACACCATCAACTGACTGCTCCCCACAGCATAAAATGTCATTGCATTTTATACAATGCTGTTTCAGGTTTGCAAACTCTCTCGGATATCTGGTCCACGAGACGAAGAGGTTCAGCCTCCAGATGTGCCGGGACAGCTCCCTGGTCAGTTTGTGAGGCCTCTTGAGCACGTCGCATTTGTTCTTGTGCAAATTGTCTCGGATGTATAGTCTGAAGATGTTTATACATACTGGACGTCCCACAGGAGTACTTCTTGTCCCTGCCTCTTGGCAGAACTCTGGGACACAGCGTGCAGCTCACCTTCCTCGCATTCACTTTTCTTTCTCCCTCCGGGATTGTAAAAAGTTCCATACAATAGACTCAGGTCTTTTGGGGGAGCTGGAACCAAATCTTCATCATCAGATGGAAGGTCTATTGCTGGTGTGGCAGAAGCCATTGTACAAATTCTCAGTAAACACCAAAAAAATCACAATTTTGCACCCAAAAACACAACAAGTGTCTCTCCTCTGATGCAGATGAGAGAATGACTAAAGAGGGTGGGGTCCTCCAAGTTCTAGAATGGAAAACCTTTCAGAGTCACATGGGAGTCGCGCAACCAGCGCACACCCAGCACGATGTCGCGAAAATATACTTACCAATAATATATGTTTATTACAAGTACAAACATATTATTTTTGTAAATACTTTAGATGATCTCTTGTTCCGATATGTACATTGAAGTTATGTACACATGGTTTTAAAACATAATTTATATTTATTGGAGTCGCGCACCTTGCGCAACGCGGCATGTATATGACGTCATGCCGGGCCCGGCACCGCGCACACGTCGCATACGAGGCGCGCACATGACGCAAACCCATAAGTATATGACATTACGCGGGGCCATGCACCGCGCACCCGTCACATACCAGTCGCGCACATGGCGCGATCCCATACGTATATGACGTTACACGGGGCCACCCACCAGTCGCAAACCTAACAGCTCCTTCTCGACTTTTCCAATATGGTGGCTTGAATTTGAGCACCCACCGTGATAGGTGCATGATGGTTACCCGACTCCAATCTTTTTTGAAAAAAATAACACATATATTTTAAAAGACATAGGACATTACATAATTAAATTAAAATTTGAAAAAAGAAAATAATTATAGAACATTACAGTTAGAAAATATCTTTTTTTTAACTTGCAATTTTCAGAAAAATTAAAAGGTTGTATAAATATTACATATACAAATTAGCATTTGAAAAACCTTAGGAATTTACTGAAAATACCATAGGTTTCAGGTATGTTATAGTTAGTCGGACATTTCACTCCTACAAAACCATAGAAATGTCGCTGTTATAGTTAGTTCACCTAACTATAACTCGCATCATCCACGTAAAAATCTGATGCACCTCCTCCCACCCTAATATAACCTTTGATACACCCACTCTAAAATACAGACTACCATTTTTGAATCCATAGACACACCAATACCAGTTACTATATACGCACTCACTGATTCCTAGGTCTACACACACATCCAGTGATTCACCTATACAGTCTCTCATACATGCAGTCACTCATTAATACGAACACATCAAAACTTGCCCCACCACCTACATTTACAACCACATTTATGGAAAGTTGAACACGCTGCCTGTCGTTATCAACTGGGTATTTTTATTTATACCAAAACATTTTTTAGATTAAACTCTGTTTGTCAGAAACAAAACATTATAAACAGACAAAGACATATGTACATTGTGAATTTCAACCAAGGTCTATTAACTTTTCTACACAAGAAAGTGTCACAAACTGAATATCATCATTAATCTCGAAATCAAAAGCAATGTGGAACAGACAGTGACATTGAACATGTATGACATTAAATGATACACTCAATTCGAATAAATGAAAAAAATGATTGAAGCACAAAAAGGTAGAGAAAAGAAGGGAAAATTAGAAAAGGAGCAAAAAATGAATTTGAGATTCTTTAACAGCCAGCTAGTGCTGGTGTATGAGTATTCCTTTCTAATTGGCCGACGCGTTTCGAATCCAGGTACTTGTTTTCCGGATTCTCATCAGGGCACAATTATTCTGTTATTCTGTCTGTAAGAAGTAAAAGGAGGGAAACTACTTTTAATATTTTGGTGGAACAAGGCAGGACTCCCTACATTGTGACACTCAGCGGAGGGACCTACCATTTCACAATCGAAACGAATTCAAAGGAGATTTGTCGGTGCAGACTCGGAATGCTCCTGGAGTAGTCCAAGGGCCGGGGCCACCTAAAACACGATGAGTTTACATTAGCACAGTTCCATCATGTTACTGCGCGGTAATACCAAAATGAGTAAAAGAAAACATACCGTCAGCTGTTTCTTTACGTGAAGCTGGCGGCTGCCTTTTGTGTGGAAAAAGAGTTGTTCTGTGGGCTTTCAATGGGATTGTGGCCAGTGGCGCTGTGTGCAGAAAAATAAGTGTTGGTATGAGGAAGCTGGGGTTATGAATGGCCATTGTGAGCTAAACTGGGTGGCAGGGGAACGTACCTTCTTTTAGCCAGAGTCGGTGCGAAGGGGTCTCATATTTTCCGTTAGGTTGTGGATGTCGGGGCCTAGCTCCCCTTGTGTTTCTCGTCACTCATTAATACAACACTATCATATGCACTTATACACCTATACAGAACCTCACACGCCGCCACTCATCCAGTCACTCACACACCTAGTCAGTCATGCAAATAATCAATCACACTTCCATTTACTCACCTATGCAGTTATACACAGAGCCACCTCACTTATTCATACAGATATTAATTAACACCATCGATGCTAGTGTTATTTTCCTCCTGTGCTGACCTTTTGGTTTTTCCATTGTTCATGACGAGCTCAGCTCGTCATGAGTGTATGGAGGTGTACATCATGACGACCTGAGCTCATCATGAGCGTCGAAGGAGTTAACACATACTTACTCTCTTATATGTTAGTAGTTTTTATAAGGCGCGCAGCTGCCCCAGCCAAGGGGCGTCCCGGCGCCTGATCAGGTACCACAACACAACAAATCGATGCTGGGAAGGAGAGGAAGGAATCAGTCAGCGATTGGGAACAAAAAAGTTTTTATGGCGCGCCTAAAGGAAGTAAGGCTGTTCAAGGCTCGAATATGGACAGGGAGAGAATTCCATAATCCGGAGCGACCTCCCATCCTACTCAGTCTAAACCGTGTATTGACTGCCAGATGGAGAAATTCCGATATAAGAGACCGCGTAGGAACATAGGAGGAAACAAGCTTAGCGAGGGCTGGAGGAGAGGAAAGCTTCAAGATTTTAAATGTCAGGCAGAGAGCCTTAAATTTAATTCTATGTCTGACCGGCAGCCAGTGGAGAGAGGTCAAAACTGCAGAGACAGAGCACTGTCTAGAAAGGCCAACGATGGCTCGCGCCGCGGCATTCTGCACCCTTTGCAATCTAGTAGCCTCCGCCTGATTCACTCCGAGCAGCAGCGCACTCCCATAGTCCAGCCGAGAAAGAATGGAGGCTTGGACCACCAGTTGCCGAGTAGGGGGGTCGAAGAATTTGAGGACCGGTCTCAGCCCTCGCAGAATACCATAACAGGTAGCTGCAACCTTCTTCGTGTGGCTGGTGAAGTTGAGTGTAGGATCCAGCCAGACCCCCAAGTTCTTAACTTCGGCAGCTGGGATGGGAGTCACCCCCAATTCTGGAGGCCACCACTGGTCTCCCCAGAGCTCCGCCTGCTTTCCTAAGATAAGGACCTCGGTTTTTTTGGCATTTAACTGCAGACAGTTAGTTCGCATCCAGTTTGCCACGGCTATGAGTCCTGCACGGAATCTGGGAGCGTTCACCTCGGGATCACCGCTGAGTGTCACCGCCAGCTGCGTGTCGTCGGCATACGATGTCATGGTTAAGCCACATTGTCTGACGACTGCAGCCAGCGGTTTCACATATAGGTTGAACAAAGTGGGGCTCAACGCAGAGCCCTGCGGAACCCCCAGCCCCAGTGGATGGAAAGAGGACTGACAAGGTGGAATAGCCACTTTAAAAAACCGGTCCGAGAGGAAAGAGCGAAACCATTGGAGAGCAGTCCCCTCAATTCCCACTCCCTCCAAGCGCCGGATCAGAATGTCATGAGACACCGTGTCAAACGCGCGCTCAAATCTAACAGGAGGAGCGCCGCTGTCTGCCCAGCATCCAGCACCGTTCGCAAGTGCTCGGTCATAAAGAGCAGTGCAGTTTCGGTGCTGTGTTGTGCACGAAAACCATTCTGGCTCTGGTCTAGAATGTTATTTCGAGAAAGGTGGGCGGACAAGATGGAGTTCACGTGTGCCTCAGTGACCTTGGCGGTCCAGGGCAGGAGGGAGATGGGACGGTAGTTTTCTGGTAGTAGGGGGTCCAGGTTAGGCTTCTTTAAAATTGGGCCGACCACTGCCTGCTTCCAGGAAGAAGGGACCACACCCGATGTGAGCGATAGATTGATCAGATCCAATATAGGCTCACGACATAGGGGAGGGAGAAGTCTGAATAACTCTGGCTTCAGCGGATCTAATGGAGAACCGGATTTAATTTTGAGGCTCAGAGTATCGAAGACCTCGTCAGACATTACTGGCAGGGAGGACAGAGTTTCATGAACCGTAGCTATCACACCAGTTTGCTCAGCATCGGGCACAGATAACGTAAATCCTCGGTAGATCGCCTGCACTTTCTCCACGAAAAAGGATGCCAGACTTTCACAGTGAGAGTCCGTGCAGATCTCCACCGAGGTGGCCCTTTTTCCCCATAAGGTCTTTACTAATCACTAATACAAGTACACACTTATTAAGCATGGCCGAATTTAGCGAATTCGCGATCCGTGAATTTGCGGATTTGCAAATTCGCGATTTGCAAAATTCGCGAATTTGTGCGAATTTTTGTTTTTTTGCGTGTTCGCGGGGTTTTTTGCGTGTTCGCGGGGCTTTTTGCGTCTTTGCGAGCCGCTTGCTTAGCGAAGTTACCCATGCAATCGTTTATGGGAGAGGGAGGAAGAGAGAGATATAGATAGATAGATAGATAGAAAGAGAGAGAAAGAGAGGGAAAGACAGAGGGAGAGAGAGAACGAGAGAAAGAAAGAGAGGCCGGATCTCTGAAGGGCCAGATTCCTGATTTGCCCCTACAGAACATACAGCTTTTTATTTTTAGCAAAATGCATATAAAAATTGTGCTGTAAAGGTCTCTTTTAGTTTAACCCCTCCTGACAACTCAAAATGGGTGTATTTGCCATCCTCTCGCTTCTTCCTGTTTTTTATATCTGTAAGTGCTTTCTGATGAGGTTTAATTCCTTGGACAGGAGCCTCATTGCCTACTTGTAACTATTCTCTGACCCTGCTTCAAGGGTCAGAGCAGGGTCAGAGAATAGTTGCAAGTATGCAACGAGGCGCCAGGAAGCAATTAGCACCAGGTGTCCAAGTTGAAGTTAATTTGTTTGTAACCCTTTTGTAAAAGGTTACAAAGAAATTAGGTTCAACTTTTGCACCTGCTGCTGTAACCCTTGCTTGGCTGAAAATTCGTCCCCGCGGATTTTACCGCGATTTCGCGAGATTCGCGGATCGCGAAATCGCGGAAAATCCGCAAATTCGCCCGCGAAACGGATTTTACGCCCACCCTGAACATTTATCCATACAGCCATTCTCACAATCACTCACTCTCACATATAGTTATTATATACACCATCACTCACATATACTGCCTTTTACATATGTTCTTCCTCGCACATGTACCATGGTGACATCCATTCACTCACCAACATACCCATACACACACTCGCCCACCCATACAGCTGTTCCCACATGCGCTCTTGAACCCAAACACACAGTGAATCAACCACTCATACATCTATGCACAGAGTCGCACACCTCCGACCCACTCAGGCACCCATACAAATACTCAGGCAACCAATCAATAACCCATATAGACACTCATGTAGCTACTCATCAACCCATGCAGCAGTTTACACAAGAACAGACAGATTGATACAGACATTAACACAGTTTAGTCACTAACCCATGCAATCAGTAAGACACATTTAATCACTCACTTAAACAGTCAGTCACACACCTACTAAATCCTCCATCCAGACACTTCTATAACCACTCATTCTTCAATACACCTTGGTATATATGTATAAAACATATTTAAACTTTATAGAAACACACAGTCACTGGATGTTGTCATCAGTGATGCCATATGTGAAGTCATCAGCAGTGCATTGCGGGGGCATGAGTTATAGTTAGCTGAACTAACTTGAAAGGCGAAATTAGATAGATAGATAGATAGATAGATAGATAGATAGATATACATATATATATATATATATATATATACACACATACAATTATATATACATGTACACTTACACACCATACATAAACAAAGACACATATATTTTACAAGCCTATTGTGTGTGTGTGTGTGTGTGTGTGTATGTCTGTGTACATAATTACATGGCCATACGAAAAGTGGGACAGGCCAGATATAAGTAGTAGGACTGTGGTATTGATTGCTGGAGTCATGCAGCCAAAAGGTTCAGGATTAATGCCACAGTATTGAACCTTTGGAAGAGGGAGAGGTTCTACACATCTCTAAAATTGACATGGAGGTAATAAGGAGGTGGGGCTGGGGCTCTGAATGAGAGAAATGGACCCTGATGAGGAGCAGGAGAGCAGTCCCAGGAGGTACATATGTGTACGACTCCCACCTACAGGACCTGTTTTTGCACAAAAGAAGGGTTCTGAGATTTCAGAAAAAAAACAGGAAGAGGACGAATTTTGCATCCAATATATTAGGGCAGTGTCCAACGACTTACCACTGTGTGATGTAATTAAGAACATTACATTTAAAGAATGGAAGGACACTTACAAGGCTAACAATTATTTTCTGAATAAGAGATACTTGATAGAGAAATTTGATTAGCTGTTGCTACAAGTAACCTAAAGTTAATACCATCCTATCATTGAGGGCATCAACTTCCTCTCTTCAACCGAGGACTCCACCCTTCCAGATGTAGTAGATAGAAATGTGAAGAGATCTTTTCAGAAAAAGACATATGCATCCTCAATTTTTTCTTTGAGAGACAGTATGTGTCTAGGTCCCATCAAAGGACTTTCAGCCCCTACATGATTGTTTACAGAAGGGTACTATCATATCACTACACTGCCTAACAGAACTTCTGGCACATTTCCTGCCTGGTGTGACATTCAACTCATTATGGTCTGCAGGTCCTTGACAGGGGGCAACAATCACAGGGAGACGTCTATGATCGATGAAACCTTGTAAGCTGGATGTCAATCAAAGGTCTCGAATTAAGAAGCTCCTTTTCAGAAGGGCTAAATTGTTTTGGGAAAAGCTCAATAACATGGTTCAAAAATCTGCAGGGAAAAAACAAATGAAATCATTCCAATTATTTCCAGGCAAGAAATGATTTCTGCAGAGAACACTACCCCTTGGGTTTTCCTCTCCCAGCACGCAGCTCTGTTGTAGCTCTACCTGCCAGTGCCTCCGTCTCCCTGCACAGCAGACCCAGGTTCAAGTCCCCGAGATTCCTCTGCTCTCCTCACGGCTCCGCTTTTCACCGCTCTCTCCCCCAAGTGCTTCGTTTTCTGCCTTTTCTTTTTCTCTGGTTCTCTGCTTCTGCCCCATTTGTATTGACTTTAATTTCTCTGTTTTCTGCCCCATTGGTATTGACTTTCAATTCTCTGTTTTTCTGTGTTTGTCTTTATTGACTTAATTTCTCTGTTTTCGGCCCCTGTTTCTCCCCTTCACTTTCCCCGGGTCTTAGCGCTTCTTTTCCCTTCTCGCCGCTGCTGCCCCCACAGCCCCTCACACTCCCGCCTCCCAGCTGTCCAGTCCTCCCTCTGCTTAATGGCGGCTGCGCAGCGGACACGGCAAAGGCAAGCCCATCTGCTCCTGTCTGTGACCCGCGCCATTAACCCTGGTCCTCCGACTCACCAGCGATACGATTCAGCAACTCACCACACACTCAACCCCGGAAGAAACAACAACTGCCAGCGGTCAACACTGAACACCACCCAAGGCCACTTCTCCTGTCGACACTGTCCCTCCATCTTCACCCACCTCCAGACGCCCACCACAATTAGCGACCCACCGGATGCCAGCGCACCCAAACCCCTGAGCTGCATCCTTCTCAACGTTCGCTCCCTGCACATACACGCAGTAGAAATCTGGGACCTCCTCAGCAGCCTCTCACCCGACATCGCCTTTCTCAAAGAACCCTGGTCCACCTCCAGCTCTGCACTGGACATCGCAACCACCATCTCCGGCGGATCCAAGATCCAGAGGAAGGACTGCCCCAACAACTCTGGAGACGGACTCGCCATCGTACACAAAACCTCCCTCCAACTCACCACACCCAGCACAAATGACTCCACGTCCTCCATGGAACACCTGCATTTCCAGATCCAGATCAACCAAAGAATTACTCTACACGGCACCCTCACCTACAGACCCCCCCACCCGGACCATGTGCCTCCTTCACCAACACCATTGCAGACCTCATTGCTCCCCACTCCATTGCATCCATGGACTATGTTTTCCTCGGTGACCTGCATTTCCGCCTCGATAACCGCAGTGACCCCAACTCCGCCGCCCTCCAGGACAATCTACGCAACATTGGCCTGAGACAGCTGGTCACCAACCCCACCCACAATGCAGGACATACCATCGACCCCATCTTCGCTGGAGGACACAACATTCACTTCAGCCACACCAGGCAACCCATCTGGCAGAACACCACTGCGTCCACTTCTCCTTCTCCAAGCCTACCACACACAGGCCCACACCTCGCCCCTCTTGCAGGAACTGGAGCAAGATCATCTAGGAGCACCTCAACTCCGCCCTCAACCACTCTCCTCCCCCCACCACTACCGATGCCAACTCCGTGGGCAACGCATCCCACAAATGGATCCCTGACTGCACAGACACTCTAGCCCCCCTCGGGAACTCTGACAGACAGCACACCACAAAATTACCTGATTCACCACCGACCTCCGAGAATTTGAACACACATGCCGATGACTCGAGAAAACTTGGAGGAACAGCAAAATCCCCAAAGCACGCTCCGCCTACAAGACCGCCATGACAGAACACCACCAACTCATCAGAACCACGAAGAAGAACTTCATCCAGAACAGAATACTCACCAACACCCGCAACTCTAAGGAACTCTTCAGCATCAATAAAGAATTCAACAAACACCCCAGCGAATCCTCCGACATCCCCCTCCCAGGGCCTCTGCAACAAACTAGGCTCCTACTTCTATCTCAAGATCAGAACTCTCTACAGCAACTTCAACAAGCAGAACCCAGACACCGACCCCACTCCTCTAACCGACAACGCAACCCAGCCAACCATCACTGCCTGAATACCCATCACCACAGAAGATACCGTCAAGACCATGAGAAGCATACACTCAGGAGCACCCACCGACCCCTGCCCCTCACATCTTCCACAGAGCCACCTACACCATCACACCCGAACTAGGATGTACCATCAACTGCTCCCTCGAAACAGGCACTTTCCCCGACGACTGGAAACGCGCAGAGGTCAAGCCACTCCTCAAGAACCCCACCACAGACACAACGGATCTGAACAACTAGCAAACCATGTCTCTCCTCCCCTTCGCAGCGAAATTCACCAAGATCGTCAACAACCAGCTCACTAAATTCATAGAAGCCAACTCGATCCTCGACTCGTCCCAATCCGATTTTGCAGCAACCACTGCACTGAGACCGCCCTCCTAGTTGCAACAGACGACATCCGCACCCTCCTGAACCAGGTCCACACAGCAGCCCTCATCCTACTAGACCTCTCAGCAGCTTTCAACACCATCTCCCACCACACACTAACTGCCAGACTCCACGACGCCAGGATCCAGGGTACCGCCCTCGACTGGATTTGTTCCTTCCTCACCAGCTAATTCCAAAGAATCAGACTCCCACCCTTCCCCTCTGAACCCTCAGAAATCAGCTGCGGAGTACCCCAAGGATCCTCAATCAGCCTCATGCACTTCAACATTTACATGGGCCCTCTCACCACCATCGTCAGTAAACACGGACTCAGCATAGTATCCTATGCCGATGACACCCAGCTCATCCTCACCATCACCAACGAACCCGGAGAACCAGATGAACCCGGTGTCACCAGATGCAACTTCCAGGAAGGTATGAAAGACGTTGCCTCTTGGCTGAACCACAGCTGCCTAAAGCTCAACTCAAAGGAAATGGAAGTCCTTGCCCTTGCATCCACTTCCTCAGCATTGGACAACACCTGGTGGCCTACCGCCCTCGGCGAACCTCCCACACCGACATACATTGCTCGCAACATCTGCATCATTCTTGACTACTCTCTCACCATGCACAGACAGATCAATGCTGTATCCTCCATGTTGGACTTGGCCCTTCTGGCAGTTTCACCCCTGAACTTTTTGCCTGGTGTTAATTAATAGTTATAGTGATTTCTGGTCTTTGCGCACTTTGACACTGTGGCGCAGTGTAAAGAGCGTGCGCTCCCTGAGTGCGTGTGTGAGATTGGCCTGCCCTCCCATAGGAATGCATGGGGAATGTCTGTGTCCCTGGTAGTTCCTGATGCGTGAGGTGTGCATGGTCGAGTTTGGTATGTGCGAACTCCTGTGATTGAATGCTTTGCAACGATGTATGTGGCATGATTGTGTCTTGTGCGGAAGTGCCACTTCTAGGAGTTGGCATATTAGTGTAAAATATGCCTGGCGTGTGATTGGCTGGAGCTGGCTGGGATGCCAGGCTCCAAGAGTCTGTGTGGGTCTGCCCCGGTGGTGAATGGAGAGATTAGCATGCTGATGTGAGGGAGGGGCTGTACCTGTGTCCTGAATGTCCTGAATGAGGCTGGGTTTTCCCCACACAATGCTGGCTCCGCCCCCTGTGGTGCGACTGATGACCCTAGCCTCCCTAGAGAATGAAAGGGCTGGTTGAGCCATCAAGGGTACTCCAAAACCAGCTGCGACTGGTTCTCCCCCCACCCTGCACCTGAAGACAAAGGAAAAGGTGTAAAAAAGAGGGGCTGTGACCCCATGAAAATGTTCTTGTTTGCCAACTTGAATCCTGCCAGGGGCGCGCTGCTGCTTGGGCCCAGGGGAAGGCTTGCCTCCCTGGGCCCTGCCCAGCCCCTGGACTCCTGAAGGACTTTGCTGGATTAGTGTGGCTCACTGGTTAGAGGCGGCAGACCCGAGAGCAGAGGACGGCCCGGGACCAGGGTTCGATTCCCGGCGCGGCAGGTTTCCGGACCAGGGTCAGTGGACTCGATAATTCTCTCGCCTCGGTGCCCACTCTGATCAGCGATCACACTCGGCAACTCTGGGCATTAGCTTGCATCATCTTCACTAACGGCCCCCACCAGACCGCCGGGGATGCCTGGTCTCACCCTGGAGATACCCATCAGGGAAGCCAGGAAGGGTTTTGCAGCGGTCGAAGCGCCTTGGGACCCTCCGGGTAAGTAGTGCGCTATATAAATGCCTATACATTTACATTACATACATTACTTGTGCTCTAGCGCCTGGGAGCACTTGATTTTGGCCCCCAGCGCTTAATAGCGCTTTGCTTTGGTTCCTCTAGCGCTGGGAGCGCTGAATTCCCTCTAAGCGCTTTATTTGCTATTTTAGCGCAGGGAGCGCTTTAAATTTCCCTAGCGCTTAGGAGCGCTTTCTTTTAAATTCTGCTTGACCGTTTTTATTATATTTACATCGTGTGCCCACCCCGGATCGAGCCGAGAATCGTCCCCGCCGGCCTGCAGCAGGAAGTCAGGCAGGCCGGGGGCGGGACCACGGGGCAACAGGAAGTAGATGTACTTCCCCCGGGGCTCCCAGGAGGAGGGAGAGCCCCGGAGTGCAGGAGCAGAGGTGCGTCCGCCAGCGGAGCTCCCGTCTGGAAGGGAGAGCCCCGCCCGCCGCATCAAGCCCGAGGGGCAGCACCAGAGCAGAGTCTGCCGTCCCGGTGAGTGACCGTGAAGGGAGGGGGCGTCGGGGCACATTGCCGGTGCCCGCCCCTCCCCTCTAGTGCGATGCAGCATTTTGTCAATTTCAGAGTCCCCAGTGGGGGACTCCAACTTTGAGGCATTTCCTAGAGCCAGAGAGGCTCCAGCGGGCCGGGCGCTCTGTGAAGGTGGGGCTCCCATGTGGTGAGAGAGCCCCGCAAAGCGCTACCGCCGCACCGGGCCAAAGAGGAGACACCGCAGGAGAGGAGACGCCGCCTCCCACCCAGCAGGTGAGTGCAGGCGTCCCCGCGGGTCGTTCCTCTGTGCTCTCTCTGCCTCTTAGCCCCCGAGAGGCTCAGGGGCATTGCTTTGTTTTACGAGCCCTTAGAGGCTCTTGGCCCCATAAGTTACTTCGAGTCCCCCATGAGGGACTCCACCAGTGCGGGGGCATTATTGTATTTTTAGGAGCCAGAGAGCTCCAGATGGGCCTGTGTTCTGCCCCTGAGGGCCCCGTTGTGTGCAGAGCCTGGAGGGCTCCACCGTTAGCGTCCTATACCTTGTCAGAGCCCCGTGTGGCTCCCAGTTGTCGCAGTTTTCGTTCCTGAGGGGCTAGTGAGAGCCCCTGTCGCAAGTTGCTGCAGCTGCCCAGCAAGTAGTGGGCAGCTGCACCGTTTAGGTTTCTTTTCTTTCTAGGGACATGTTCTGGACTTAGGAGTGAGTCGCACTCCTTCATCCCTACCCTGGCCTTACCCAGCTGCGCAGCACTTAGTGCCAGCTGCAGCGTTTAGGCCCTGTCTTGTCCCTCAGCTGCCCAGCAAGTAGTGGGCAGCTGCTACGTTTAGGTTTTGGTGCAGTGGCGCAACCTGGACCCTGGACTTTTGATGTAAGTTCGGTGTTAATGTGATTTATGCAAAGTGTTCTTTGCTGCCCCTCTGAATGTGTTGTAGATGCATCATGTGCCTTGTTCCTTACACCTCTGAATGTGTGTTTATGCATCATGTGTTTCTCTTACACCTCTGAATGTTTTTAGGCATCATGTGTTCTCCTGAGTTGCACCTCTGAATGTGTTTTTATGCGTCATGTGCCTTGTCCTTACACCGCTGAATGTAGGTTCTGCATCATGTGTTTTCCTCCCCTACACCGCTGAATGTATAGTGATGCATCATGTGTAATGTGCCTATGCCCCTACTTGTATTATGATACTTAGGTGGTTGTTCTCCTAGTACAGGTGGTGCTAGTGAGGTCCTGGTTACCAGTAGTTACTGGTTGTGTACTTTATGTTCTACTTTGTGCTACAGTGATTGATATTCCATGTTCTAAGTGCTAATTCTACCTAGTGCCAAGTTCTAAAAGTGCTGATTCCTGACAGTGGTCCAGGTGGCCCTGTCTTGTACATATCCCCTGTAAATTCTGCCCGTGCCTGTTGGCACATTGTAAAATGTGTGTTTTATCTAATGTGTTTTGGTATAACACAAAGGCCATGTTTATATATAACATTGTGTGGAGTTTCCTTTGTGGTGGGCCTTGGGTGTTGTTGCTGGGGTGCGTGCGCAAATACTTAACTTACATCGCCTCCAGGTTTAGCCTTGCTGCTCGCGCCACGTTACCTAGAGGGTGAGCAGGGGTTACCTTGGCGTGTAACTCCCTTGCCCTGACTTAGGAGTGGTGGTCTCTGACTGACTTTGGCGCAAGCCCTGGCCAGCCGGGGATCCCATTTTTAACATTGGACCCAGCGGTGAGGATAAGGATTTGTGTTTGCGTTGTACCACAGTGGCAACTGGCCGCACTACAAAACTCTGCATTTTAGATAAATCACATTGTGGGGATTATTGTGTTAAGTTTGCTAAAAATGTCATTTCTGTGGAAATGTGTTTCTTGTGCACTTTGAGTTAGGTGTCCCTAGCTCGGGAGGGTAGATCATCCCCCTAAGTGCAGTGTGTTTCTGGATTCCTCAGGGAGGGTGGGACCCAGTGGTGGCAGCATAAGTGTGTCCAGTGCATGTGTCCCCTGTCCCTGTCCTGGAGTAATGGTACCTGTGTCACCTGGTGGTCAGGTTGAGAAATCAGGGGCGGTAGAAACTGTCTTACCAGTCTGGGGAGGGGTGTGTGTGGATGAATCGTGTGTTGCACTGGACAAATGGTGTGAAGTTCTCTGGATGGGGAGCTTACTGAATGCTTGTGTACTCTTGTTTTGCTCAGATACCTAAGTTCCGTGTGTTAAACTTTTCCCAAGAACGTCTGCAGACAGTGGAGCCTGCTTTTGATTTCTGTGGTCTATTTAGAGACAGATGTTTGGAGTTGGTAATGTTCTGGGAGGAGAGAGGCGTAGGGGATGGAGTGATTCCAAAAAGAGTGGCTGAGGTGTCTTCCAGCCCAGTGTGGTGGAAGAGGTTGTGTAGCCCAGCTAGGTCTTGGTGTAGAGGCTCACGGCCTGTCTCAAGAGGAGAAGGAGTAGGTGGGACTGCATGTCTCCAGGTGCCCGAAACCCAGTGTCAGGGCCTGGAATGTTTCTGAAGGGAACGTCAAGTCGGGCTCTGTTCATCACCACCCCCTTTTCTGAATCGTTTTTGGCCACTATAGGTGTGGCAGGGTATACTCAGACATGAGTCCCTTTCTCACTGCACCATCAGGATTCAAGCAAGCCGGGCCGAAGAAGGCTGAAATGCCAGAAACCGTCCCCGGTAGCTTGTCTCCTTTCTGGTGAAGAATTGGCTTGGTAGTTTAGTCTGCCCTGTTCCCATGATGCACTGGGCCAGGGACAGACTGATTTGCATATAGCCAGGTTCTGAGCTGGGATGGTGCAGTGAGATAAATAACGGTGATGGATCAAGCCCTGATCTTTGGACTGGGTAAGAGTGGTCTGCTTAATTCCGACACTCTGTTCATCACCACCCCCTTTTCTGAATCGTTTTTGGCCACTATAGGTGTGGCAGGGTATACTCAGACATGAGTCCCTTTCTCACTGCACAATCAGGATTCAAGCAAGCCGGGCCGAAGAAGGCTGAAATGCCAGAAACCGGTCCCCGGTAGCTTGTCTCCTTTCTGGTGAAGAATTGGCTTGGTAGTTTAGTCTGCCCTGTTCCCATGATGCACTGAGCCAGGGACAGACTGATTTGCATATAGCCAGGTTCTGAGCTGGGATGGTGCAGTGAGATAAATAACGGTGATGGATCAAGCCCTGATCTTTGGACTGGGTAAGAGGGGTCTGCTTAATTCCGACACTCTGTTCATCACCACCCCCTTTTCGGAATCGTTTTTGGGCACTATAGGTGTGGCAGGGTATACTCAGACATGAGTCCCTTTCTCACTGCACCATCAGGATTCAAGCAAGCCGGGCCGAAGAAGGCTGAAATGCCAGAAACCGGTCCCCAGCAGCTTGTCTCCTTTCTGGTGAAGAATTGGCTTCGTAGTTTAGTCTGCCCTGTTCCCATGATGCACTGGGCCAGGGACAAACTGATTTGCATATAGCCAGGTTCTGAGCTGGGATGGTGCAGTGAGATAAATAACGGTGATAGATCAAGCCCTGATCTTTGGACTGGGTAAGAGTGGTCTGCTTAATTCCGACACTCTGTTCATCACCACCCCCTTTTCTGAATCGTTTTTGGCCACTATAGGTGTGGCAGGGTATACTCAGACATGAGTCCCTTTCTCACTGCACCATCAGGATTCAGGCAAGCCGGGCCGAAGAAGGCTGAAATGCCAGAAACCGGTCCCCGGTAGCTTGTCTCCTTTCTGGTGAAGAATTGGCTTGGTAGTTTAGTCTGCCCTGTTCCCATGATGCACTGGGCCAGGGACAGACTGATTTGCATATAGCCAGGTTCTGAGCTGGGATGGTGCAGTGAGATAAATAACGGTGATGGATCAAGCCCTGATCTTTGGACTGGGTAAGAGTGGTCTGTTTATTTCCGACACTCTGTTCATCACCACCCCCTTTTCCGAGGTCGGGGTCCTAGGCTGTACCAATAGGTCATTTGAGGAGGATCTCCCAGAGTGTCAGGAGAACGTGGAACCTCTGTAACCAGGGTTCCAGTAGTTCTGGTGTCTGGCAGTACCGCTCCAGTTGGGAGGGTGCAGAAGTCCAGATGGAGGAGTGCGAGGGGGATAGGTTCCCCAGTGCAAGAGCCAGTGGGTCAGGGGCCAGCCAGAAGGGTTGTGTCGCCAGGGAGTGACCATGGTGATGCCACTTCTGTCCTGAGTGTCAGGCAGACATGTACACAACACATTAGTTGTGTCACCCTCAAGGAAGTCCTGGTGCGCCAGGCATCTGACCAAAGGGGTACTTCCCTCGGTTGGGGAGCCAGTAGCCGGTGTGTCCGGATCTGGACGTAAGGGCAACTGTACCTAGTGTCCTGAAGTTACAAGAAGGAACTCCTGCCTGAAGAGAAGGAACCGGGTAAGCTGTATGGGGGATTGACCTGCAGTGGTTGCCTTGCTGCTAAAGGAGGAGAGAATTTCAATCCCAGGTGGTAGACCAGTTAAGGGAGCGGTGACCTATCTGTCATGACCAGCCTGGTGTGCTGTAGACACCGCACTGAGCCGCGTCTGCCTTCTTCCGCGCAGCCTATGCAGCTCGCCGTCCCCGTCTCGACGCGGTCCGCGAGCCGCCGCCTGCGCCGCATCTGGCAACCCGCAAAGTGCAACGCCTCACTACACCGTTCTTGTACTGGTCTGACCGTGGTCACTGCTGCTGAGGGAGTAACGGTCCCGAACTGGTGGGAGAGTTGTGTTCTGGAGGGTGCTTCTCCTGGGAGCGTGCGCAACCCCAGAAGTAGAGGTAGGGTGGGGCATTCTTGCCCGTGACCTCTGGTCAACCTGAGGGTGCGGACCCTAGGTTGAAGGATCAGTGGTAGTTTGGAACTACACTGAGAAAGGGAGTGGAGAGTGGCTAGAGTTACTACCGCCCACCTTGTGGATTGGCAAGGACCAGTGGTATCTGGGTGGCCTAGGGCCTGGTCCTAGCTGTGGACAGCTAAGGAGTACCAGTGGGGTAGCCTAGTTGGGCCTGTGTTTTTTTTAAGTATGTGCTTGTCTTATGGATCAACGTGGCGTACAACCGGAGGGTGTCCCTTCAGTGCGGACCCGCGTCCGTGTTCTATCGCCCCAAGCAGGGAAGTCCATCACGGTGGTGATTGGTCTCCCCTGCGTTTTGGCTAGAAGGGGGTTATGTTGGACTTGGCCCTTCTGGCAGGTTCACCCCTGAACTTTTTGCCTGGTGTTAATAAATAGTTATAGTGATTTCTGGTCTTTGCGCACTTTGACACTGTGGCGCAGTATAAAGTGCATGCGCTACCTGAGTGCGTGTGTGAGATTGGCCTGCCCTCCCATAGGAATGCATGGGGAATGTCTGTGTCCCTGGTAGTTCCTGATGCGTGAGGTGTGCATGGTCGAGTTTGGTATGTGCGAACTCGTGTGATTGAATGCTTCGCAACGATGTACGTGCCATGATTGTGTCTTGTGCGGAAGTGCCACTTCTAGGAGTTGGCATATTAGTGTAAAATATGCCTGGCGTGTGATTGGCTTGAGCTGGCTGGGATGCCAGGCTCCAGGAGTCTGTGTGGGTCTGCCCCGGTGGTGAATGGAGAGATTAGCATGCTGATGTGAGGGAGGGGCTGCACCATTGTCCTGAATGAGGCTGGGTTTTCCCCACACAATGCTGGCTCCGCCCCCTGTGGTGCGACTGATGATCCTAGCCTCCCTAGTGAATAAAAGGGGTGGTTGAGCCATCAAGGGTACTCCAAAACCAGCTGCGACTGGTTCTCCCCCCACCCTGCACCTGAAGACAAAGGAAAAGGTGTATAAAAGAGGGGCTGTGACCCGTTGAAAATGTTCTTGTTTGCCAACTTGAATCCTGCCAGGGGCGCGCTGCTGCTTGGGCCCACGGGAAGGCTTGCCTCCCTGGGCTCTGCCCAGCCCCTGGACTCCTGAAGGACTTTGCTGGACTTATGGACCTTTACTTGTGCTCTAGTGCCTGGGAGCGCTTGATTTTGGCCCCCAGCGCTTAATAGCGCTTTGCTTTGGTTCCTCTAGCGCTGGGAGCGCTTTATTTGGTATTTTAGCGCAGGGAGCGCTTTAAATTTCCCTAGTGCTTAGGAGCGCTTTCTTTTAAATTATGCTTGACCGTTTTTATTATATTTAAATCGGGTGCCCACCCCGGATCGAGCCGAGAATCGTCCCCGCCGCCGCCGGCCTGCAGCAGGAAGTCAGGCAGGCCGGGGGCGGGACCACGGGACAACAGGAAGTAGATGTACTTCCCCCGGGGCTCCCAGGAGGAGGGAGAGCCCCGGAGTGCAGGAGCAGAGGTGCGGCCGCCAGCGGAGCTCCCGTCTGGAAGGGAGAGCCCCGCCTGCCGCACCAAGCCCGAGGGGCAGCACCAGAGCAGAGTCTGCCGTCCCGGTGAGTGACCGTGAAGGGAGGGGGGGCGTCTGGGCACATTGCCAGTGCCTGCCCCTCCCCTCTAGTGCGATGCAGCATTTTGTCAATTCCAGAGTCCCCAGTGGGGGACTCCAACTTTGAGGCATTTCCTAGAGCCAGAGAGGCTCCAGCGGGCCGGGCGCTCTGTGAAGGCGGGCCTCTCATGTGGTGAGAGAGCCTCGCAAAGCGCTACCGCCGCACCAGGCCAAAGAGGAGACGCCGCAGGAGAGGAGACGCCGCCTCCCACCCAGCAAGTGAGTGCAGGCGTCCCCGCGGGTCGTTCCTCTGTGCTCTCTCTGCCTCTTAGCCCCCGAGAGGCTCAGGGGCATTGCTTTGTTTTACGAGCCCCGAGAGGCTCTTGGACCCATAAGTTACTTCGAGTCCCCCATGAGGGACTCCACCAGTGCGGGGGCATTATTGTATTGTTAGGAGCCAGAGTGCTCCAGATGGGCCTGTGTTCTGCCCCTGAGGGCCCCGTTGTGTGCAGAGCCTGGAAGGCTCCACCGTTTGCGTCCTATACCTTGTCAGAGCCCCGTGTGGCTCCCAGTTGGCGCAGTTTTTGTTCCTGAGGGGCTAGTGAGAACCCCTGTCGCACGTTGCTACAGCTGCCCAGCAAGTAGTGGGCAGCTGCACCGTTTAGGTTTCTTTCCTTTCTAGGGACATGTTCTGGACTTAGGAGTGAGTCGCACTCCTTCATCCCTACCCTGGCCTTACCTAGCTGCGCAGCACTTAGTGCCAGCTGCAGCGTTTAGGCCCGGTCTTGTCCCTCAGCTGCCCAGCAAGTAGTGGGCAGCTGCTACGTTTAGGTTTTGGCGCACTGGCGCAACCTGGACCCTGGACATTTGATGTAAGTTCGGTGTTAATGTGATTTATGCGAAGTGTTCTTTGCTGCACCTCTGAATGCGTTGTAAATGCATCATGTGCCTTGTTCCTTACACCTCTGAATGTGTGTTTATGCATCATGTGTTTCTCTTACACCTCTGAATGTTTTTAGGCATCATGTGTTCTCCTGTGTTGCACCTCTGAATGTGTTTTTATGCGTCATGTGCCTTGTCCTTACACTGCTGAATGTAGGTTCTGCATCATGTGTTTTCCTCCCCTTCACCGCTGAATGTATAGTGATGCATCATGTGTAATGTGCCTATGCCCCTACTTGTATTATGATACTTAGGTGGTTGTTCTCCTAGTACAGGTGGTGCTAGTGAGGTCCTGGTTACCAGTAGTTACTGGTTGTGTACTTTATGTTCTACTTTGTGCTACAGTGATTGATATTCCATGTTCTAAGTGCTAATTCTACCTAGTGCTAAGTTCTAAAAGTGCTGATTCCTGACAGTGGTCCAGGTGGCCCTGCCTTGTACAAATCCCCTGTAAATTCTGCCCGTGCCTGTTGGCACATTGTAAAGTGTGTGTTTTATCTAATGTGTTTTGGTATAATACAAAGGCTATTTTTATATATAACCTTGTGTGGAGTTTCCTTCGTGGTGGGCCTTGGGTGTTGTTGCTGGGGTGCGTGCGCAAATACTTAACTCATATCGCCTCCAAGTTTAGCCTTGCTGCTCGCGCCACGTTACCTAGAGGGTGAGCAGGGGTTACCTTGGCGTGTAACTCCCTTGCCCTGACTTAGGAGTGGTGGTCTCTGACTGACTTTGGCGCAAGCCCTGGCCAGCCCGGGATCCCATTTCTAACACTCCACATGCTTCAATAGCCTCCGCATCCTCTGCAAGACCTTCAAATGGATTCCGCCCGAATCGTCACTCATGCACTCATAAATAGCAGACTGGACTACGGGAATGCCCTCTAGGCCAGAATAAACATATCTCTACTACTCAAACTCCAGAAAATCCAGAACGTCGCAGCAAGACTGGTCCTCGGCATCCCACAACACCTCATCACCCAACACCTACGAGAACTCCACTGGCTCCCTGTAAAAAAAAAAAAAAAAAAAAAAAGGAGTGCCCTTTAAGCTCCTCACTCACGCCTACAAATCCTTCCACAACATCGGACCCCATTACCTCAACAAAAGAATCTCCTACTCACCCAAGAGAAACCACCGATCAGCCGATATTGCACTAGCCAAAATGCCACAAATTCACAGAGCCAGAGTGGGGGGTGGTCCTTTTCCTACATTGCAGCCAACACCTGAGGGTAACCCCCCCTTAGCGCCTTGAGACTCTCGCGGGTAAGTAGTTCCACTACACAAATCCCTGATTGATTGATTGAGGGTAAACACATGCAGAATCAGCACAATAACAGGCAACCCTTTCATGGCCAGGGAAAATTCAAACATTCAGCTACAAAGTAGTGGTTCAGGAATTCTGCATTATCAAAAGACAATACAAAAAGATAAGCAAGGGGTGTCATCTTTGTTGCAGAAGGGTGCAATAATACCAGTGCCTGAGAAACAGAGAGGGCAAGGCTTCTATTCAATCCTTTTTCTTTTTCTTTAAAAAAAAAAGGCGGAAGATTTCACCCAGTATCACATCTAAAAGCCTTGAATAGATATGTGTTGATCAAAGGTTTCAGGATATTTCTGCAGACAGTAATTCTCTTGATGAAGCTGACTATCTGGCGACGCTAGATTTACAGGATGACTACTTTCATGAGTTGATGCATCCAGAGACCCAGCCTTTTCTTAGATTTGCTGTACAAGGGGGTCACTACCAGTACCAGGCAACAAATCAATCAATCACAGCATTTGTAAAGCGTGCTACTCACCCGGGAGGGTCTCAAGGCGCTGGGGGAGGGGGGTATATTAATGCTCGAACAGCCAGGTCTTGAGCTGCTTCCTGAAGGAGAGATGGTCTTGGGTTCGCCGAAGGTGGGTGGGGAGGGAGTTCCAAGTCTTGGCTGCCAGGTAGGAGAAGGATCTTCCTCCGGCGGTGGCTCTGCGGATGCGTGGTACGGGGGCGAGGGCGTGGCTGGTCGATCGTAGCTGGCGGGTGGGCGTGTAGAAGGTCATGCGGTCGTTGAGGTACTTGGGGCCTAGGTCGTGGAGAGCCTTGTGTGCATGGGTGAGGAGTCTGAACGTGATTCTCTTGCTGACGGGGAGCCAGTGTAGGTCTCTCAGGTGTCCGGTGATGTGGCTGTGTCGGGGGATGTTCAGGGTGCAGAGGCGTTCTGGATGCGTTGGAGTCTTTTTTGAAGTTTGGCTGTGGTTCCGGCGTAGAGGGTGTTCCCGTAGTCCAGACGGCTGGTGACGAGTGCCTGGGTGACGGTCTTCCTGGTTTCAGTGGGGATCCATCTGAAGATCTTGCGGAGCATGTGCAGGGTGTTGAAGCATGAAGATGAGACGGCGTTGACTTGTCTGGTCATCGACAGGGAGGAGTCCAGGATGAAGCCCAGGTTGCATGCGTGGTCCGTTGGTTTGGGAGCGGTGCCCAGGGCCGGGGGCCACCAGGAGTCGTCCCAGGCGGAGGGTGATGATCCCAAGATGAGGTCTTCCGTCTTGTCTGAGTTCAGTTTAAGGCTGCTGTTCTTCATCCAGTCGGCGACGTCTTTCATCCCTTCGTGTAGGTTGGCTCTGGCGGTGGTGGGGTCGTTGGTGAGGGAGAGGATCTGCTGGGTGTCGTCGGCGTAGGAGATGATGTTGAGGTTGTGTTGGCGTGCGATGGCTGCGAGGGGGCTCATGTAGACGTTGAAGAGGGTTGGACTTTATAAAAGAGTACATTTATTAAACACACAAATGTGTTGGTAGCTTGGGCTCCCTTCCACTTAAAACCTCTAATGAACCATCTGCTAGATCACAGGGATCAGAGGTCTCTGAATTACACTCAGATGGTTACGGTTACCTATCAGATACAGTGAGATACGCATAAGTGGTTGGTAGATGATAATCTTCAGAAAGGAGTTCCTTTTCAAATACTAACTCCACTCCTACTGAAAACAATGTAAATATTTGTGGTAAGGGTGCGACATTCGGTCAGTAGGAAGGAAAGTGTCAATAGCTTGAGATAGAAATATGTAGCTGTTGGAAAACGAGGCAGCATCTGTGAGGCCTGCATAAATAAAATGATTACATTTGTCCTTCACAGGGAACCAAACACCCAATTGTAGCGCCTGACTCTCAGAGGATAGCGTTGCAGAGCAGTCTGAGGCTTACTCAAGGGAGGTGGTGTGGGCTAGTAATCGCCAATTGCAGGTGCACAAAAATAACACTCAATAATTAGTTGTTCAGTCTGTACTTTGCTTTATAAAAGAGTACATTTATTAAACACACACACCACTCAATACTATGCACCATTTTACAAATATACATAAGCAGATGGAATTACTTTGTGACATTGCATAACATCTCCACCCCTCCCGCAGGGGGGTGGGGTCTAGTACCACCACTCCCATGTATGCACATCATCTTGCCCCCAACGCAGTGAATTGGTCTTAACCTAGAACGAGGGCCCTGCGCACTGTCACCATCCCAGTGGCGACCTCCCCATTACCTCAACCAGCATTAAACAGGCTACACCTGCCTTGGTGACACATGACCCTGACTGAGCATCTCCTACTGACCATACAGTATGCAACTCTACACCTCTATATCTTAAGGGCTAATAGTCTGGGGTCTTCACCTGCAGCAAGGATACATGTTTACGCACACTTTAGAATGACAGTCCTCATAACGTTTGGATATCATTAGAATGCATTGCAATTACAGCCCCTAAGGCATCACAGATAAAATCACAGGTTTAAGTACATACAGTCAGACACCCTAGCAGGAATGTCTAGCCACTTAAATCCACTTTGCTTATGACATCGCCTTGCACCAGCACTTCATATTAAACAGGTGAACCTTCAGTCCCTCTAAAAGAGATAACAATAGTAAAAGCATTTCAGTGCAATTACACCTCTTCACCTCCAGGGAATGCCCTTCTCATACATCCCCCACTCAAACCACCATGCCTTGGTAAACTTTTCACCACATCCCTAGCTGTAGAACAAAGGTTCCAGCTCATGAGATGATTATATGTTGGCTGAGCCCTTGAGGGGGTTATTCTTTCAGGTTCCTCAGACACAGAGAGTGGGGCTTTTCATCTTCATGCTGGGGGAGACTGCGTTGCTCCTGCAGCTCCCCCGGCACCTTGGCACTCCTGGGGCCACCACAAGCAGAGAAAAAGCAGTTTTTCCCCTGCAGGCCCGCAAGGTTTTATGGGGCGATTCTTCCTGAGCAGTGAATATGGTAGCAGCGGGAACTGGTGGGTGTATTTGCGCCTGTGCGCTCTGGCGGGCAGACGTGGAGGCAGCTTCTTGGCTAGCGGTTCTTCGGGGGGAGTGCGACGGCACTCCAGGGCCCGGGGATGGGGTCCTGGACCCCTCCTCTTCACGGGGGGCACCCCCCGCATCTTCTCTTCACCGGGGCCAGGGGATGGGGTCCCAAGCCCCCGGGGGACATGTTCGCAGGGGCGCAGCGGCGCTCCCCCGCCTTTACTTCTGCTGGGCCCTCTTCACGTGGGGTGCGATGGCCCCCCCCTGCTTTACTTCTGCGGGTCCCAGGGATGGGGTCCCAGGCCCCTGGACATCTTCGCAGGGGGCGCGACAGCGCTCCCCGCCTCCATCTTCGGTGGGGGCCAGTGTGGGCTCCTGGCCCCCATGCAGGGCAACTTCACGGGGAGCGCGACAGCGCTCCCCAGCTTCCCTTCTCCGTGGGGGCAGCCCCCGGGACCTGACCCACCACGGGGGCTTCTCTGGGACCGGGGGCGTAGCCCCAAGTGCTTAGTCATCGGTCGTCTTAGGGGTCAAAGGTCGACTACCTTACGGGGGCCATATCTCAGGCCCTGGGGGTACGATCTGCCCCATTTTCACGTCTTCTTGCTCCTGGTGGCGTCCCCCAGCCCCTGGGAGCACGATCTGCCCAATTTTTACGTCTTCTTGCTCCTGGTGGCGTCCCCCAGCCCCTGGGAGCACTCTCCTTCATCCTCCTGGTCTCCAAGAGGGTGCATTCTGCAGGGAACGATCTTCAATGGCTCCCTGTGCCTCTTTTCTCCCTGCGCAGAGGCCTCTTCTTCTGCGCACCGATCCTGGGCTCTCTTTCTGGCGCTGTTAGGGCCTGGGGGGCAGTCAGTGGTGTCCTCCTTCCAACTGCACATTGCACCAGGCTCCAGCACCTTTCGCCTCAGCAGACCACACCGCAGAGAGAGCTTCTATTCCTGTGCAAGTACTTTTTGAAAGTTGAGTAGGGAGCTGGCAGGAAGTCTCTGTGTGTCCTATCAAACAGCAACACAACACTTCCCTGCCCCTGCTCCCTCCTTCTTGTCCAGCCTCTGGGTTTGTTCAAAATGGTGTTGTCCAGTGTCTCTGGTCCCATGGCCTCTGAAACCCAACTCCCCCCCCCCCTCACTGCCTTCACTCCCCTGCGCAGCCCCTACACGTATGCACACGCATGTACACCCGTGTCTGCATGTAACCAGCACGGTGTCCCATACTCCAGCCGCTGCGCAGCGGCCTAGTCAAGCCAGGGGTACACCAGTACAGTCTCCATGCAATCTCCTTCATTATGAGTTCACTGTGGTTGAGTACCAGACTATGAGGCTCCCCCACAGTAAAAGCTCAACAATTAGGGGCTCAAAAAGCGAAAAATCCAGGCAGCCCATGGTGTCAGAACCACTTTCTAACAGTCGCTCTAATTGGAGAGAATTTGTGGCAAAGTGGAATGCATCTCCAATTGGAAGAGTAAGTTTTGTTCTCAGAATCACCAGGGGAACAAACAAAAAGGTCAACAAATTAGCAAAAGAAATCTGTGATTGGGCAAAGAAGCACCCCCCTAGAATTAAGAGTATTGTACATTCAGGGGGTAACAAATTTCCAAGCAGACAGCCTTAGTCAAAACCTTCTCTCCTCTGTATCTTTTCAGATTTCCTAACTGCATTTCAGTCAGATATGTACACCGTTCAGGCTCCCCTGGATCAATCTATGTGCCTCTCCACCCAATTCAATGCTCACAGTGTTTTCGCACAGAAACATGGGGTCCCCCAAGCTTGGGCAGTCTATGCCATGTTGATTCCATGGCCTTGGGGTGGGAGGGGGTGCCCTTCCCCAGATTCGCCTTCTGCCAAAGGTGCTAGAGAAGATTAAGGAGGAGAGGCTTGCAGGTCCTTTTGACCCTGGTTCCCAGACACTCTGTACCCTGGACGTAGAGTCGCTCTATACTAATATCCCCCAAGGAGCGGCTCTACTGGTCATTCAAAAAATCCTTGACTCCAGGCCCAGACCCCATAGAGTACCGACACTATTCATACTCCAACTATTGGAATTGTGTCTCACGAAAAACTTTTTTGTCTTTGATGGAGTATTTTACCAGCAGATAAAGGGTACATCTATGGGGGCTATTTTTGCCCCCCACCTGGCAATTCTTTTTATGGACGCACTCGAGACAGGCACAATCCTATCGGATTTCAATCCATTCCGCTCTGGGATCGCCATCTGGCGGCGATACATAGACGATATTTTTTTAATCTGGAATCTGGATGCGAAGGCCTTAGATTCTTTCCTACACTGGCTAAATAATAACTGTGATGACCTACAGTTCACCCTCTCCCATCATAAAACAGAGATCCCTTTCCTCGATCTGACAATTTACCATGAGGAAGGTGAATTACTAACACGATTGTACAGGAAACCAACCGAACGCAACACACTGTTGAGGTATGATAGTAATCATCCTAAAGCTCTTAAAGACTCTCTCCCCTACTCACAATTCCTCCGTATAAGACGCAACTGCTCATCAAAACTGGACTATTTCAGGGAGGCGGATGTTCTGTCATCTAAACTCAAAGCGCGGGGATACCCAAAAAGATTAGTCAGAAACGCTGCTAAAAGAGCTTGGTATTGCCCCCGAGAAGTCTTACTTGAACCAAAGAGTAGAGAGAGATCCGATAGAATTGCCTGTGTAACCACTTTCTCCCCAGTTTCGAACCAAATTCGCAAGACTATCCTTAAGCATTGGCCAATCCTGAACGCAGGCCAACTAAATTTTGAAAAGCCATTGTTTGCATTCAAGAAAAGTAAAAATATAAAAGACCATCTTGTTAGGGCGGCCCTACCTATGACACCTATAAGTAACACGATTGAATCTAACTGGGGCTTACCGCCTGTGACAGGGCATGTTAAATGCGGACAATGTATTGTGTGTGATTTGACACTGGAGGGGCGCACTTTCACTCACAATAATGTCACGAATGAAATGAAAACCTTAACAAACTGTAACAGTCACAATGTAATTTATGCGGTCCTATGCCCCTGTCCGAAAATGTATGTGGGACAGACCACACAGAAGGTGAAGACACGCATAAGCCAACACCGGAGCCGCATAAGGTGTGGAACTCTCAATGCCCCATTAGTGGAACATTTCGCATCTATGAAACACACGGCTGATGATTTGAGTTGGACAGTCTGGAAATCAGTAAAATTACCCCAAAGAGGCGGCAATCTGCAACAAATTCTGAATCGTGAGGAATTGAAATCTATTATACAGTTCAACACCATCCACACTGGACTGAACCGAAGTGAGGACTGGACCACTCTGTTGTGATTATGCAATACTGAATCAGTGAACTTCAAAGCATAAAGACTCAGTGCTCCCATCTATTGTTTTTACTAGTTTTTAATGAACATAAAAATTTATATCACAAATGCTTCACTGTTATGCATGCAATTTTTTCACGTCACCTTTCACTCCTGGAGTTGTTCATATGTTGGACTGCTCTGATAGCAGCCCTTAAACTCGCTTGACTCTAGGCTCTTTATCTAGTAACTCAACTGCCAAGCCATTTGCGCTATTTAATTCTCCAAAATTTGACTCCCCACTCCAGATCAGGGGTTAATGACCTTTTAAGTTTAATTAATAAAGGTTGTCCCAGCTCCGGGACACTTCTAAATGGCGCCCATCTTAGCGCACTAGCAATCCTTTAGTCTCCATAGCCAGATATGACGGGAACACCATTCCAAGATGGCGCCCGAAGTCACATCCACGTGACCGGACGCCCTTCTATGATTAAACAAGCCCGCGAAGAACAGCAACGGTAACTGGCATTGACACCGGGCACCCCGACCAAGCACGAGGTTCATCCGTAACCGGTAAGTGGCTCCTCTTTAGGGGATATGACCTGACTCTGACCTAAGCTGTCGATTTAGGTGCCTTGCAAACCTCGCGTTTTACTTGTATTGCAGCATTGACGACCTCGTTCGTATGTGCAGTGCACAATTATTGATCCTTCGCCTGAGGCCGTCGAGCCCATAATGGCACGTCCCAGGAACGAATAACAAGGTAAAAATGCCCCTCGCTATAGCCCGACTAGACTTCCCAAGCCAACATTGTGGCGAAGTCCAAAAACCTGTAATTTTGTTTATTTCAGCACGCATAAATCGGCATCCTCCATTGTAGAGCCATCTTGCCCTTAGAGTCGGATGGTAATCATCACGTCTCCAAACGAGCCCACAGTGGGTAGGTATCTTGACCAGCTAACCCGGTCACTTTCTCACCCTTTCCACGTATACTGAATCGAATAATTTTTCCAACAGCCCGGCGCATAACCACGAGGGGAAATAATTAAAGCCCTCGAACAGGACTAGCTATTGAACCCCTGAATGCTATTGCCCCTAGGCGCCCCTAGCAAGGTTGACGCCTCATTGAAAACCTCTTCTAAACACAGAGGTACGTGCTGAAATGCCCATTAATGCCTCTAATGCCCAATATCTTAATAAAACAAAACGTGCATGTGCCCCGGCTCAAACACCAATTCACTGAGCTACAAGGTTTCCCATATTCACTATATACACCATTGCACAATCCCCACAGTCACCTGTTATGCACAAACTGGCAGCATTTTTCGCACTCGAACCACTGCGATTCCGAGGAAAAGTATGTAAATTAAATGCCATAACGCAATTACAATTTATGAACCTGATTGTTTGCTTCACAAAGGCACATTCACTCAGCACATGTCACAATATGTGATCGCAGTTGTAAGAAGCTATTTTAAGGCATGTGTTTACTACTCTCTTAAAATTTCTCTAAAGGTTTCTCTTTGTGCTTGTTTCTCTTATCTTCTCAACAGGCTTTGTTATATTCAGGCAACCTCATTTACTAAGTCCTGATGATGATCCCAATTAATTAATTGAGCAAAGGGATCGAAACGTCGACACCTATGAGTGTACATACATGTAGAAATTCATTATTTGAGAATGTTTGTTTCACTCCAGGCGACACTGTTATTAATTCTTTTTCAATTATAAAGTGCCCTGTTTTTGCTCTTTTTCCTTGCCTGAAGACACCCCTTTCACCTTCTCTCTATTTTTCTCCTCTTCTAAGTACGGCACAGGCTTGTGTCATACTAATTGTTTGAAAATATTGTGTCAAAATTTACATTTGTTTGAAAAAATAAACTTCCGGTCCGGCTGGGCTGGAACATTAAATCGTATAGTAGTCCATTGTGCACTATACTGTATTGTTGAAAATTTGAAGAAGCTTTGAACCTTTGTTTCTATAACTTAGTCATACCCATGGTTCTTGGCTACCCGCTGGGTCTCCCTTGTTTGTCAAAAATGCAGTAATTCTAGTAGCACCATTCTGCCTAGATAGCTCTGATGTATTCAGGTGGTGGAAATGTCAGTAGAGAAGCATTATTTCTTTCCCTTTTATCCTCCTCTTCAATACCCGACCTTGTTATGGGAGAGTCACCAGCATTTGATGGCCTGGAAATAAAGAGGGTTGGTTTAGAAGTTTTGTGGAGTTCAAAACAGGTAGCAGGATGCCCAGATTTCAAGGAATCTTTCTATCCTTTCATCCTACACCAAGCACCCCGGTATTCTTTCATAGGTGATGTTCAGCAAAAGAACAAGACCCGACCTCTATAGAACCCTTTCAGATAATAGAATTCTTAATGGATGGGTTCCTAAAAGGGTTAGCACCAGCCACATTGGCCTCGCAGTAGGTGGCAATTAAAGCTTTTAGAAGTCCGATTGATGATATTTCAAAGTATTTCCCTTGGAAAGTCGCTTGCTTAATCATTTTAAACTAAAAAAGCCTGACATGCTTAACCCATGTCTTCTCTCAGTGGTCTTCACTGGTCTTCAGGAAAGGCTTTTTGAGCGGTTAGGGAAGCCTGAATTCACATGGTTATCATCTAAAATTGTTTTTCTATTTGTGATAACCTCAGCTAGGAGACTGTGGTACTTGTTATCGTTGGTTCTATCATACCCTTATCTTTTTTTCTGAAAAGGATAGCCCTAAGACCTGATCGAAGTTTGTTCTCGAGTTCAATCGGCATTTCATCTATCATAGGAAATTGTCCTTCCAGTTCTGGATCGAGAATCAGGGGTTCCCTTGACTCTAGGTGTTAAAGGGGCACTATCAATTTACTTAAATCAAACAAATAACTTTAGGGTCTCATATTGCCTTTTCATGTTTTTGAAGCTGCTAATAAGGGAAAAGGTTTGTACTCCCACTATAAATAGATGGGTGTATTAAGCAATAACCCAAGCTTACAGGTCAATGGGGAGGAGGTACCACAGAATGTGCAAGGATTCTCTACAAAATTAATATCAATTTATTGGGCTGAAATTAGTGGAGCCTCTTTAAAGGAAATTTGTAATGCACCATACTGGTAGGCTCCGGAAACATTTGTAAAGCATTACAAACTGAACTTTTTAAAGTAAATGGATGCAAATGTTGGTTTTGTAGTATTTAAAACAGCAATAGAGTAATTGTTGGTAGGATACAATCATTTTTTCCTTTTCGCTTCACTTTTCTTGTTGGTGCAAATTTACACTTGGTGCATCCTCAAAATTCATAAGGATTGGGATGAGTAAAACGGTGATGGGTAATAACTACTTTCCTGTAATCTTCATTACCCAGAATCATAATTCTACTTGTACCAGACCAATATCCCTCCCTCACTCCCATTTTTTGCACCTACAAGAATAAGGAAGATTACTGGTAATTGTTTTATTTCACAGAGACACGTTGTTTTCTGGCCAGGGTTTTCATTGTAGGAGTTTCAATGTTGTTTGAGTTAAATTAAACAAACTGGACTGCAGAGAATGGGGTAATGAGGCAAAACAAACAGCAATATAGTTATCATGTGTCTACCCGAATTTAGTCTAATGTACGAACAATACATTAGGCTGCTAGTACCATTCATGTGACTCTGGATGCAAATACAATAGAGAAAGGTCTAATGAATTCAGCTGATATAGCGTATTGTGGGTACATGGGGTTTGAACTAGAGAATTAATGACAGTTTTAATTTTAATCAACGAATTTCGGGATGTTTTAAGCTTTTGCAAGACAGTGCAAATTCTCAACTACTTACTAAAGCCCCATCAAATACTTGTTCTATCAATGGATAAACACATTTGTAAGTAAGTGACGTTCACCTAAAAACCAAATTCGCACACAAACCACCAAGCAAACGATTATTCCTCTTAGAAAATATAAAATACAAAGCAATATGTCCACGGTCATAAGGCAATTAGGTTTTGATCTACACAAAACCATAAAATTAGAAGAATAGTAAATCGCTGAGTCTAGTTAAAATGGTTAGCATAGGAAAGGCCTGACCACACACTGAAATAATATCAGAAACAATTTATTTCTCTAAACCATATTTTTTAGGACAGCCTTCAGAAGATTTTAAACGGCTTTCTTAGGTGATATAATTAACGCCTCTATCAACATATGATAGTTGGAACCCGAAGGCAAGCATGTTTTTCTTTTAACGCGAATTTGCTATGGGTGGTTAGCAGGTGAAAAGTCAGTGTTGCATTGGAGAACTGGAAAATACCGACACCTTGAAAAGAATGTGCGTGAGAAAAAAGATCCAGAGTCCTGACAGATGTAGTATCTCATGGTGATTGGCATTAATGTCAATAACCAAAGCACTCCTTACAGGAACTAAATAAACCTTTAATTTGTTTGACTACAACACATCTGGCGCTGCTTACATGATAAGAATAGACAGAAAAGAACCCGTCAACTCCAACAAACAAGGATGGATGTTGTCGTGAGATGTTTATTTGCAAATCTACAGTGTTTAAGATATCAGTGGACCGTGGTATGCTTTTCATGATGATCCAGTCTGTGTACAGACTTTAGCAGCGTGAACAACTAGTAAGTCGAGTGCGTGAAGGTGAGAGTTTAAATGATCACGCATAGACTTTCATAATAATGGTGGTCTGGTGTGCATCATTTATTTGACTGGCGCCAAACACGGAGCTTCTACACAGTGAAGTAGTACAGTATATGTGAGTGGCGTATGTTTAATAAGTGGTTTAACAGTATACAGCGTATTCGGACAAAGTTAAGGATTAATTGACATGCTCGCCTAAGAAGACGCGATATTCAATAATGCATTCTTTTAATCCATGTTCGCATTCCCACTCAAACCCAAAATGATCAATTACCAGAACGGACTCCTACCTGAAAAGCCGTCCCTTTCTGTAAACTGCCCGAAGTGCAATGGTGCGAAAATGAAATAGAAGAGCCAGGAAAAATAAACTGCGCCCATTGTCATTATGGGATTCCGCGCAGTTACGAGAGTTTCTTTGCAAGAGGCGCGCTCGGGAGTAAGAGCAATAAACGAGCCCAGTGCTTTCCTCTAATTGGCTGTGTGGGCTGCACAAACAGTCACAGCGCCTATCTCAGCTGATCGTTTCGGAAGAGGGCGGGGGTAAACGCTGAGGGTCATGGAGCAGAGCTCATTCCTGCTGCTGCTCTCTGTCCAGCTGCGGTTACCACTAATCAGCTTGAACTCCCCTTCCTTTCCAACAGGTAAGAAACTTCACTCTAGGCCGATGGACGGTGCACCACACTACCCAGGCTTGGGATGAAGCCAGGCACCACATTTTCCTCTGATTTCAAGTTTAGATTGGAGTTACTCACGGCGAACTGCAGCTGCTTCAGTGGAAGGGAGTGGAAAGCGTGTTTCGTGTCAGACAAAAGTGCCCTTTAGGATTAACTAAAGAGAGTGATGTTTGGGTTTGGGCCACTAAAGGTTCCTCATAATAGCTCCTAGTTCTAGCCCAACTGAATGCGAAAAAAGGTCACTCGAATTAAAAGGAAAAAAAATTGTCAAGCAAGCTCTTGCTCAATAGAAGTATCTTTTTCACAACAGACGATATTTTTTTCCGGTTGAAAAGTGAAAGGCATTTTTTTTGTTACTGTACTCATTCACTTATTAAGGACAATGGAACCGTTTAAGGTTACCCCATCTCAGCATTTAGGCTTTCAACTCGAGGGATAAATGTTCATAGATTAGCACTGTTGGCACAATTTGTATGAACTTTGTTTTATTCTTATGTATGTATTCATAAAGGCTCGGGTGTCCCTTTCTTAAACTTCTTTAAAAACTGTTAGTATTTGATACAAACATGTTCAAACTTGCGTGACGAAAAAGGTACCCTTGCTATTTTTATTTGCGTTTGTTCAATATAACGTCGCCAAATTTCTTTTCATGAATAAATGTGCTCTCTGCTTTCCTGCAAACGCACTAGCAATACTTATACCGGGTTTAAACCGTTACGTTGGCTTTTGGAGAAATATTTACTCCAGGTACTAGAGAAAAGAGTGACAATTCCATTCACATTTTAAACCTTTCCTGCAAAAATAATGTCTTAATGTGCTGCTGTTGTCACGTACTTGACTGTCTCGACATGAAAAGTAGTAATAATAGTGCATTTTGGGCGCGCAAGCCCAGTTTTCTGCCCTTTAAAAAAAATAATTAATATAACATTAAATACAATGTCGGCATTAGCCCACTTTTTAAATATATTAATTTTTATTGTTAAACGCAATTGTTATGAATTTTTTTGGTACAGAACCTCAGCACTCCACCTAGTGACTATTTCAGTTGTTACACTTGTATAGCTATTACTACTCTTCAGAATATTTTTTACGAGCCCCACTTAGTAAAACAAAATTTTGTCGAGCTCCCCTAAATGCAATGAGCAGCCAAACTGTTTAATAGTGAACAATAAATATTGCTGGCATAGCATGTAAGAAGTTATGGGTAATTTGGGGGTAAAATCAAAGCCAGCAGAACAAACATCATATTTAATGGTACAAGCCCACAGCCGCCCCAACAAAATAGTAAATGCTATAGAACTGGCATCGCACTGCAATCTTCCCTCATTAACACAAAGAATTTATGGAAGACAATTAGGTGTGCGGAAACTTCCCTAACAAACAAGGTGCAGGGAGAGCACATATAGCAGTAGTGCAAACTTGTCAGAATCAAACCGTTTTAAATTGGGAATCAGCAATTAAAGGTAACCTCCTTTTTAGACAATACAGGAGTTCTGGCTGCCTCCGTTTCCCTCTGGTAATAGGGCAATGTCAGTCAGGGTCCCACAGGGCTCTGCCCTTAGCTCTAAGTTTATTTATAAAGTTGTTTAATGTCTTATCTTACCCGCTTGCTTTAATTGTTGAGTCACTTGGTGCCAAGATTGTATTATATGTAGATGACATGCAGATTCTCTTCTCCTTTAAAGAATGGGAGGATCTGGCTTTTGACTCCATTAAATCGTAGCTTACTGCAGTGTTTGTCTGGTTACATAAGAAACAATTGATGTGTAACACCGACAAAACTGAAATTCTCGTTTTTGGCAGTACTGCACTTACCGGCTAGTCGGCATGCTGGCCAGATGGTTCTGTTCTGCCTGTATCGGCAAGAACTTGAAAGTTAATTTAGATTAGTGCTTATCCTTCCAACTCCAGATCAGTGTGGTGACTGGCGTGAGCTTTGGTATTTTAAGGGCTCTGAAAAAAGTTTCAGATTTTTTTTGTACTTTCCGGCCAGCTAAACAGTTTTCCAGGCTCTGATAACATCTCGCCTGGACTATGCTAATGCCTTTTACCTTGGCCTTCCGGAATATGCCATCCATAGACTTCAAGTGGTGCAAAACGCTGCAGTGTGACTTTTGTTGAATAAGCCGACGAGAGCTAGGATCTCAATTCATTTTTCTTCCTTGCACTGGCTTCCAGTAAGGAAGAGAATTCTGTTCAAAACCTTGGTACTGATGTTTCGTCCTCTCCACAATATTGGTCCATGCTATGTAGCCATTTTTACAATCCTGCGAGGGGGCTCTGGTCCTCACATTTGGCTTTGGCTAGAGTGCCGAGAGTGGGATTGGCAGACAGTTCTTTTCCTTTTTAGGGCTGTCTGCAGGGCCATAGCAGGCACCGGGCAATCCCCCGGTTCGCCACACAGGTGGGGCCGGTTTTGGGCCCCTGGGGGCCATTTTTGTTTACAGGGCTGCTCGGCTCTGTACCAAAACCGGCCCCGGCAAAGATCTCGACGGCGGCCGAACACTTTGCCAGGGCCGGTTGATGTTCCTAGTCCGGCCCTGGCTGTCTGTATGAAACTCTCTTCCAGTGCACCTGAGGCAGGAAAGTTCTGAGCCTGCTTTTAGGAAGGGGTTAAAAGCTTGGCTATTCACTTAGTAATTCTGCTTTCTGTTGAATTATCACTGGGACACTCCTAGGAGTATCTGTGTGCTTTATAAATCTGTTTCATCATCATGTTTGTATTTGGTATTTATATAGTGCAAATCTAGCTGTAAGGCAGCAGACTGTCTTTCTGCCCATGATGGGTCATCCTCTGCTAGCCATCGGAGGAAACAAGAGATTTGTATCCAGCCCTAATACCTAAGTGAGTAACCAGAAAATTAAAATACCCTCCCCTCATTTGCGCCATACCTTTAATGGCATTGATCGATGTGAGCAAGCCCAACCCATTCCATAAGTCAGGGATGTGGAATTCCTATAGCCCGACGCCCAGGACATATTGTTTGGGGTCAAGGGCAACAAGTATTAATGTGTATGTTGTCCTTGGGACAAGCAGGCCCAACCCCCTAAAGCACAGACCCTTTGGCTGCCAGTTTGCAGTACTACATTAAGGATCAAGGAAGTGCACTGCCTGCAGTTAAGTTAATATTTGTATGCATATGTTAATGCTGTTAAAACTTGTATTTATGGTTCAATAATTGAGAGCCTTTATTATTAGGCTGAGCGCTCTCAGTAAATGTAAGTTCTGACTGCACTACTGACAGTGGTTCCAGTATAAAAATGTGGACACATGGTTTCAAAGTTTAGCAATATGAGGCTATGCATACTGCTCTCTAATTAGATGCAAATATTTGCAGAAGCTTGAAAGCAAGATTAATGATTCTTTGCTTTCAATATAAAATGTCCCTAAAAAATGAAAGTAGGAAAACTTTTTTTTTTTTTGCTAAACTACTGTAAAATTTCAGGTACCATTTCTTTGCAGCATCATTTAGTAAACTGCTTTGATGCATGCTAGTATTTTCGTAAAATATTCATATTAGAAAATCAGTGTAACCAGTTTCAAGAAGATGTTGGGGACATAAAAATAAACAAGCATTGGCAAGCCAGTAGGTCTGAAATGGTGGTCAGCTTTTTAGCTTTGGCAATGCGTGACTTGTTGTGGCATGGTTTTTTAAAAACCTTATTGATGTGAGAACTGCCGGACCCTCACCATTATAACAAACATTGGCAAAAGCAAAATTGCTTTTAGTCTAAAAAAAGAACACACTTCCAAGTTAGTTACTGGCACTGAACAAAACTACTTTGTGCGCCGATATGCTCCTTATGAAAGAGCAGAATGCTGTCACTCAAGTGAAGCCAGCCGAAACAGAGAGAACATTTTAATAAACACTAAAGGTCATGGTTAACACCAGACCAAATTAGGGGCCCAATAATTAAAGAAAGTCTCAAAAGTGCACCCTTGGTTTATGTCCTTGCATTAAGGGCAGCTATATGGCTTTCGTGAATTCACAAGAATTTACAGCAGTAGGGCAAGAAATAGTACTCCTAAAAAATATTTGTGAACTGCATTTTAGCATGCCTAAATATGCATGTGTACATTTGCTCATGTAAAAACCTGAGTGTTTGCAAGTTTATTTTCCCTCCAACCACTTTTTTCCCAACTCTGGAAGAAGGGTTACGTCTGCCATTGTCAGGAGTAAATTTCCAACTTTTCTCAATATTGGAAAGAATTAGGGAAGAGTTGTTGAAAACCCTTAAAACATGCGAGTTAGTAGGTTTGCACAGACTCAAAAGGACATTCCACCCCTGGAACTATTGTTTACCGCTACCTTCAGTCCCAGTATGTAGATCTGCGGAAACGTAGCAACATAAAGGTATTACTAGTATTCAAACACTACTATGGTATGAGCCCTGGCATAATCAGAGAGGCTATATAAGAGCTCTTTTATGATGAGATTGATGCCATAATTTGTCGCCGCAAATCATGGCACCAAAGGGACAAGTGGATTTTGTTACAGGGCAAGTAGATTTATGAAGCAACCTGCCCCATGGACAAGTAAATATTTTAATAAATTCCACACCCCTGCATAAGAGTTCCTTTCACTGTTCCTTCCATCATTATTACCTTCCATCCTTATTACCTTCCATTCATCCATCTCCCAGTTTCACCCTTCATTCCATCCTTTCACCATTTCATGTATCCATTAATTTCCAATTCTATCCATCAGCTTCCACTCACAGACCCTCAAGCTCAACTCTCCCAGCCACCATAGCCCAGAGACTTCCTTTACAAATTCTTAGTTAGATCCTGCAGTCATGAAGTGCCCCAAGTAAGCTCCCTGAACCCTTATGCTGACCACATAACTCCAAAGCACCTTTGATAGCCCGTTTCCTCCTTTTTCCCATTGAGGGTCTTTCTGTTTGTCTGGGACCCCAGAAACCGCAGGTTACTTCTTATTGAAAAGCTTGTTATGTCTTCAGCTCTCTTAAAGTATTTTGACCCATGCAGACATTCTGGTGAGGGTGTCCTTTCGGTGCACAGTATTTTTTATGTTCTCTATTGTGTTCTAAATCGGTTTCTATATTTTCTCAAGTCAGTTGGCAGGTTTACTTCTATGACATCTGTGTACATCTTTGCTTCAAAGGCCCCACTCGAGCTTCAGAAAACCTGCTTAACTTCCATCATTGTTGGTTCTTTGCTCGCTTTTTCGGCTTGCTCCTCTCAGTGATTAACTTGGTGTGTATTTCCATTAGCACCTGTCTGCTAGGCTGCACATTGCATCACTGTGTTGCTTTGTGTTGGCTTATTTACTATCTTAGCTTATGTCTACTTTCCACTTATCCGAGCCTAGCTGTGTTTGGGACAGTTCTAGTTCCTTTTTCACACTGTTCGCATAAGCATTGAAGGCAGATAGGTCCATGCCAATGTGACATTCCCCTCTTTTTATGTTTTACTGGGGATGTCGGGTTGCTTCTTTATTGGCTCACACAGTTTTGTCTGTGGGTTCCTGTAATATATTTCGCCCATACCTTCTCGTTTACCTTCCCAGTAAGTGTGGTGGGTCAGCCACCTATGCAATGCAGTAGACTCTCACTCAGGAAGTGGGTGATTTCTCACAGTCTTTCCACCCCTAGTCCTGAGGGGCTTTTATTGGTCTTTTCCTTTCCTTGCTGCTCTCAGCAGGTCCCTCCCCTACAACGATCTACTCCTTCTCCCTTACCCGAATCTAGCATGGACTCATCCGACATGAGACCCACAATCCAGAGGGAATGAATTACCTTATGTAATACACGATGAACACTAGTTTTATGTTCTGCAGAATTAGGACTTCAAAACACAATTCTCCCTCAAACTTGAACACTTATTAGAATACTGAATTTGAAAATGTTTCACTCCTTTGGATGTTGCATAGGAAAATGCTTAGAAATTGTGACTAGTGACTGAACGCTTGCACAAAGGAATTTTATTGTTGGAATAAATAATTAAATACCTCTGAAATTGGCCAGTTGTGTTATGGTCATCTTTAAAACTATATCATGGCTGTTATCAAATAACTGATGACCATAAAAGGTGTGATACTGATTTTTATTTATGTTTTATTTAATGATTAGTTCTAACCTAAAGAGTTAATGTGAGGTTTGTGAGATATTCCAGTTGCTGATAGTCTTGTTTTACAAACGTTATAAAATCTTTTTTTTATTTTATTTAAAGGAAGGAAATCTGCATCTAAGAGTAATTCCTTAAACCCCTCTAGCTTGGTCTACAGAGGAAAGTTTTATGAGCAAGTCTATACTGTCCAGTTAAGCAGGCAGGCATTTTCCAGGGAGGCCACTGTGGTGAGTAGGGATTTTGCTATACTGAATGCTGCTAGAGCCCTCCAGCAGCTCTTGTGGCAGCCAAACTAACTGTGACCCTACTGATTCCCACAGGAAGAGAGCACCTAAGGAGAATGACTCCAGATAAAAGAAGGAAATGTAGAATAAAAGATACACATAAGTAGGGAAATAAGTGAAAAGACAAGCTAGACATCTGTAGAGAAATGAGGAGGAAATGAAAAAAGAAAATAGCGGAAAAATATTGAGAAAAAGGAAAAACAGACAATAGCAAACAAAGAACAAACAGCTAGGCCAAAGGAACATTCAGAATCAAACAAGCAAGAAAGTGTTAATTATTGTTTGTTACTCTAAATGCTCACAAACCTCTATGTGCAGGGGGGATATGGGGTTTGTATGGGGTCGTAAATCGGTGTTGTGAACGGTCCATGCAAAAATCAATCAAGTACAGTTGAATGAACAATAAAAAGCACTATCGGTGTACTTGCTTTTAGTCTCTGTGACTCAATCTCCATTTCCTCCCTGGGAGGAAGTTTTGCATGTGACCCATTGTACAATAAAACTTCCTGTCCCCTACTACACCAAGGATGTCCATTAATACACCTCTATCCTCTTCCAGCTGCCAACGAGTACCAGCTTGCGATCAATCAATCAGGGTTTGTAAAGTGCAACTATTCACCAGTGAGGGTCCCAAGGTGCTGGGGGGTAGATGGGGAGGTAGCTCTGTTGAGGGCTGAGGTCATCTGAAGAGCCAGGTTTTGAGGTCCTTCCTGATCTTGGGCAATGTGGGGGATTGCCGGAGGTGGATGGAGAGGGTGTTCCAGGCTTTGTCTGCGAGGTAGGATAGGGACTTTCCTCCTGTTCTGCTCTTGTTGATACGAGGGATGGTGGCCAGAGAGAGCTGTGCTGATCGGAGGTTTCTTTTCGGTGCGCGGAAGGAGAGGCGGCTGTTCAGGTATGCTTGTCCGGGGTTGAGAAGGGCCTTGTATGCATGGGGGAGGAGTTTGAAGGTTGTTCTTCTTTCGACTGGAAGCAAGTAGAGATCACAGAGGTGTTGGGTGATGCGACTGAGGATGTTGAGGATCAGTCTGGGTGCAGCAAAATAGTTTCTTATTGATTCCAACGTAGAGAGTGTTGCTGTAGTCCAGTGTGCTGCTAATGAGCGTGTATGTGACAGTTTTCCTGGATTTGGTTTGGATCCATGGGAAAGATTTTGGGAGCATGCGGAGGGTGTTGAAGCAGGATACGGCATTGATCTGGCAGTTCACTGTGAGCAATGAGTCTAGTATGATGCCGTGGTTTTCAGCGTGGTACGTTGTGGGTTGAGGGGGATTTCAGAGGGCGTAGGGCCACCAGGAGTCGTTCAATGCGGAGGGGGTGGAGCCAAGGATGAGGACTTCGGTCTTTGCCAAGTTGACTTTCAGACAGCTGTTCTTCATTCAGGTGGTAACAGCTTTTATTCCTGCTTGGAAGTTGAGTTTGGTGAAGTTGGGTTCGTTGGTGAGAGAGAGGATCAGCTGGATGTCATCGGCGTAAGAGACAATGTTGAGACCCTGGTTCCTAATGATGGTTGATAGAGGGGATACAAAGACGTTGAAGAGGATGGGGCTGAGGAAAGAGCAATTGGTCTGTCGGTTCTGAGAGGCAGGGGGGTGAAGTCTGACCTGCTGAGTTCTGCCAGTGAGGAAGGAGCATATCCATTTGAGGGCCTTGCCATGGATTGCGACGTCGTGGAGTCTGGTGGCTAAAGTGCGGTCGGAGACTGTGTCAAATGCAGCCAAGCGGTCCAGGAGGATGAAGGCTGGTATTTCGCCCTGGTCGAGGAGGGATCGGATATTTTCGGAGGCGGTGAGTAGGGTGTTCTCGCTGCTGTGGTTGCTTCGGAATCCAGATTGGGAGATGTCCAGGACATTCTTGGCTTCGATGAAGTTTGCTAGCGTTACCAGCATTTTGATGATCTTGGCTGCGAAGTGAAGCAGGGAGATGGGCCTGAAGTTTTTGAGGTCTGTTGGGTCTGCGGAGGGTTTCTTCAGGAGGGGGTTGACTTCAGCGTATTTCCAGTCGCCAAAGAAGGTGGCGGTCTCAAAGAAGCAGTTGATATCTGAGGTAGTTTGGGTACGATGGCAGAGGTGGCTCTGTGGAAGATGTGGTGTGAGCAAGAGTCTGATGTTGCTCCAGAGTGGATGCCTTTCATGGTCTTCAAGGTGTTTTCTGTTGTAAGGGGGATCTATTTGGGCAGGTTTGGTTGGGTGGCGTAGCTTGAAGGGGTGCTGGTGCGGTGAGGTGTCTTGGATGTCTAAGTTTTCGTAGCTCATCTTAATCTTGTGGTGGAAGAAGGTGCGGAGTCTGTTGCAGAGGTCTTGGGAGGGTGAGATGTCTTTGGTTTCGCTGCAGGGTTTGGTGAATTCCTTGATGATGAAGAAGGATAAGTTACTTACCTGTAATCCTAGTTCTCTTCCAGGGATATACTCATCAAAGTCATTGGCACTGAATAATCCCTGCCCACGTGCGGAATCCCGTAGCATAAACAAAAATACATGTGTATATATTTGTATGTTTAAGCAAAAAAGTATGGAGTACCACCAAAAACATACATATATACATATATAAACATGCAGGAGAGTGCCAAAATGACAAGGGTTTCTCATTCAGGAAAATACATTTGTATATAAATACTGTAATGGAGAACATACACTCCAATAATGTCCCAAGACAGCCCTGTATTTTCAGAGAAAACCATAAGTAATAGCAGGCAATTAGCCCATAGGCTGCATAGATGAAAAAACATCACAGTACAAAAAACTTGTCACCGTGCCTTTAAGACTTCCCAGCACCTGCACACCGTACCTTTAAGACCTCCAAGAGCCCCCTGCTACCATCATGCACCACAGGTGACAGTTAGGTCAGTTCTTTTTTACAGTGCACTAACCTGTAGGGACCAGGATTTAAAGGTGCAAAACGCTACTATGCTGTCAATACTCGTCCGGGGAGGAGAGAGGGTTGCTTATGACTTTGATGAGTCTACCCCTGGAAGAGAACTAGGAATACAGGTAAGCAACTTATCCTTCTCTTCTAGGGGATACTCATCAATAGTCATAAGCACTGAATAGCATAACAAGCCCATACCCACTTTCCCGGACGAGGAACAGCATAAATATAGCAAATGTAACACTTTAAGGATGAATTATCTAAACCAATTTCTTAGCGAGGCTTGCCCAAACTGAGCATCCACCTGTGAGTCCGAGTCCAAACAGTAATGGCAAGTGAAAGTGTGTACTGATCGCCATGTGACTGCTTTACAAATCCCTGCAATAGGTACATTCCTAAGGAGAGCCGTGGTCGAGGCCTTTCCCCTGGTAGAATGAGCCGTTGGTTTGCCCGGGAAGGCTATGCTGGCTAGTTGGTAAGATACTTCTGTTTGCATGAAACACGATATAAGGTTCTTTAACGCATAAATCCTGAATCTCGCACTCTGTGAGCAGAGGAGATGGCCACTAAAAAAGCAGTCTTCCATGACAAGTGCTGTAAAGAGGCTCTGTGAATAGGTTCAAATGGAGCACCCATCAATCTAGCAAGAACTATGTTGAGCTCCCAAGGTGGAGATGGAGCTCTGATCGGTGGGTAGAACTTTTTTAACTCCTCAAGATAATCTTTAACCACTGGAATTAGAGAAAAGGAAACCTGTATAGGAGACTTTCTGTATGCAGTGATAGCTGCTAGATGGACCTGTATAGAGGAAAATTGAATGACAGATTTGCCCAGGTACAGCAAATACGGTAAGATCACCTGCTCTTGATCCCGAACGGGATCATGACCATTGTCCCTGCACCATAAGTAAAATCGCATCCATTTAAAAGCGTACGATTTTCTGGTTGAAAGTCTTTTTGCTTCTTTAAGTATGTTCATATAGTCAGAAGGCAAGTCAAAGTGTCTGCATTGAAGGACTCCAGGAGCCATGCTGTCAATCAAAGGGATGAGAGGTCCGGGTGGAGCACCTTCCCCTCGTTCTTGGACAGCAAATCTGGTCGGCATGGTAACCTCCTGTGTGGAACCTCTGATAACTGAAGAAGGTCTGGGTACGACCACTGACAAACCATTCTTGAGCTATCAGTATCATTCTGGTCTTGGCCCTGCAGAACCTGTTGGTCACTGTTAGAAATGGGGATCTCTGGTTGGCTAAGGCGTGCGCCAAAGCCAGGCAGAGACCACCACTCTAGTCAGGGAAAGGGAGTTACACGCCAAAGATAACCCCTGCTCACCCCTCTGGTAGCTTGGCACGAGCATCTGGGCTTATCTCGGTGGCGATGTGTAAAGCATTTGCACAACACACACAGTAACAACACACTAGGCACACCACAAAAGGAACTCCACACAAGGTTAAATAAAAATAGCCTTTGTGTTATAATAAAAACACATCAGATAGTAATCACACAATATACACTGAGCCAACTGGCACGGGTAATATTTACAAGGGATTATTTACACATGACAGGTCCACGTGGGCCACTGTCAGAATTAGCACTTGGTAAAGAAATAGTAAAAACAAGACTATCTATGAACTTAGAAAACAGCCAGTAATCACTGGCAGACACTATACTCAGCATCAACCAGTAACATAAATCAGAACAGGCACAGTATCACATAAGGCGAAAACTCTGTTCTGCGCCAACCTCATAAGCTAAAATAGGATAAACCACAATTCCTAAACATAACTTGCATCAGGAAATTAACTTAGTAACATAACCTGCAGTAGGGAATAAATCAAATCTAGACCACAGTAGAGAAATAACACAGTAGGTAAAACCTAGTAACCATAAAAACGCATAAATTAAGGTGCATAAATCATACTACAAACATTACATTTCCTAACACCTATATAATAAGGACATTAGGGCCTTGCGCCCTACAAACCTAATAGTCCCCTGGGACAACTGGCCATCTCCAAGGGGCTCAAATGCCCTCTGTCCACAAAGTCAGAGCTGCTGCCTAAGCAGTGACAGTCACGGGGAAGCACTTGGCGCAAACCTAAACGTGGCAGCTGCCCACTACTTGCTGGGAGACTGAATGAAGGCCTAAACGGTGCAGCTGGCACTAAGTGCTGCGCAGCTGTGCATGCCAAGGTAGGGGTGAAGGAGTGAGTCTCACTCCTGGGTTAAAAGAAAGGTCCTAAACGGTGCAGCTGCCCACTTCTTGCTGGGCAGCTGGGAAAGTTTGCAAATGCGGCAGGGGCTCTCAGTAGCTCTTCAGACAAAATGTGCTACACATGGGATCCCTCTAGGCTCTAGAACTAAACCTGTCCCATGGAGTACCCTGGCTCCCGAAATAAGTAGGCCACAATCAAGAAGAAGAACTTGCCCCCAAAACGTGGAGAGGCGTAGGCTCTGAAAATGATTAGCCCCATGACGTTGGAGCGGTCCTCTGCCATGTGGGGCCGCTCGGCCACTGTGCACTACACCGGAGAGTGCTGAGAAATGCCCCCAAGCCCCCACACTGACCCTATCTCTAGCCTTCACTCACCGGGATCGGACATAGCACATAGCCCCTTCCACACCGGGACTCTGCACGGAGGATCTCTCTCTCTCTGCGTGGGGTGGGGGGGCCTGCAAACTCTGGTCGTCCTCCCTTGCAGCAGTTTATTTATATTTTTAGTGTTTTCTATAGCGCGAACATGACCCTGCATAGGTATCAGAGCGCTTTACAGGAGCATTTCAACAATCCGAAACTTACATTTTTGCAGTACATTACTGTTTTACGACATTTACACTTCAGTAGAGACTAAACACATACAGTACCATAAAGCCTCTTTAATAATGAAACCACGAGAAAACGTATATACAAGTCCACAACCTGGATAGAGAGCAGCTTGCATGAAATTTAAGACAAACATGACAGGTTAATATACAGACGATCAGCTGAAATTAGTTAGGGGAGGAACTTCCTCATATAGAATGATTTGCTTCCTTTTTGAATGTTGCGATATATGGAATTCTTCTGATGTTAGGGGGAGGGCGTTCCAAATTCTCGGTGCTGCCCCTGAAAACGCTCGGTCATAAGTTCTTTTCTTACAGAAGCGAACCGGGGCAGGCACCGACAATGAGCCACGCGCCCCTTCTGCTGTCTGGGGGGCTCTCCCAGGCTTACGGGAGCCCCGCGCCGACTTCCGTCCCGGGTGCAGGCCCCGCCCCTGTCACGAGCAGGAGTGCCTGGCTTCCGGGTCGGCTGAACGGGGCCGTGGCGGTGATCATTTCTGGGCACAAAACTAGGGGTAGGCTCCCTCGCGTTTACAAATAGATATAGCAAGCGGGGTGGGCACCCGCAAATTAAAAATGGAAATAGAGTGTGGCCATGACGCGGGGTGGGCACCCGCTAGGAATAATTAATAAAAACGAGAATGCAGGGTGGGCACCTGCTTAAATATACTAAAAATACTCAGGAGCCAGGCGGACATGAAGCAGCACCTGCAAGGAAAATAAATAAAATAGGCGGCCATAACTGAGATAAAGCGCCCCCGGCGCTAAAGGTCCAGACACCCAGCCCCAAAGGGAAAGACAGCGCAAAAAACAGTCCTAGGGCATAGGAAGAAGGGTTTCAAGGAGTCCTCCAGGCATCCAGGGGCAGGGCAGAGCCCAGGGAGGAAAGCCTTCCCCTGAGCACCAGCAGCAGCACGCCCCTGGCAGATTCCAGTCCAAGACCAGAACATTTACTTGGGGTCACAACCCCTCTTTTATACACACAAATCCTGTGTCTTAGCAGTGTAGGCAAGGGGAGAACCAGATGCAACTGGATCTTGAGCACTTTGTTTTGCTCAGCCCCTCTGCCTATTCACAAGACCGGCCAGGGACATCAGACACACCACAGTGGGTGGAGCCAGCATTGTGGAGGGAAGGCCCAGCCCTATTCAGGTCCCAGGTGCACTCCTCCCTCCCATCAACATGCAGATCTCTCCATTCACCACCGGGGCAGATCCATCCTGACTCCTGGAGCCAGGCACACCAGCCAGCTCCAGACAGTCAATTCACATTCACTGTACAGGCATGCCCACTTCTAGAAGTGGCACTTCTACACTAGAAACATTAAATCTGCACACATCATCGTGCAGCATTTAATCCCACGAGTTCGCACATACCAAACTCGACCCTGCACTCCCCACACATCAGGAACTACCATGGACACACATATTCCCCATGCATTCCTATGGGAGGGCAGGCCAACTCAGCACACACACTCTGAGTGCGCATGCACTTTACACGGGCCACAGTGCTAAAGTGTGCAGAGGCCTAAAATCACTACCACCATGCCGGGGGCTAAAGTAAAAATGTTTAGGGGTGAACCTGCCAAAAAGGCCCAAGTCCAACAATCACTGTAGTTATCAATGGGAGTGGTGGAAAAGTGTAAAGTAATGTCAGAGACCTTTTTATCAAAAGTGCATTCCTCGTGATGCTGGTTGGTGAAACCTGGGTGCGAAGACGGGGCATTTTTCATTTGCCACTTCTGCAAACAGGTCGATGTCTGACACTCCCCAGTGGTGGAAAAGTCCTGCGCGATCGTGTTGTTTAGCACCCAGCCATGAGCTTACCCAAAGTCTGGACTTAGGGCGTCTGCCTGGACTTTGAGAGATCCCAGGAGATGAATCGCCACAATGGTTGGATTTGAGATTCAGAAGCCATTTCCAGATGGTCTGAGACTCCAGAGAGAGAGGTCTCGATTGGGTTTCCCCTGTTTGTTCAGATAATGCATTGTTATGGTATTGTCCATTTGAACCAACAGGGAACGCGACTGGAAAGAAGGGAACAGTGGTTTGAGTGCTAGGTGTACAGCTCTCGGTTCTAAGAGGTTGATGTGATACCCTTGTTCTGTCACTGACCAAAGCCCTTGCAGCTGGAGAGAACCCATATGAACTCCCCCCCCAGCCTTGGAAGGAAACATCTGTGACGATTGTCTGTGTAGGTGGGTCCTGTTAAAAAGGAACTCCCTTCAGTAGATGGGATTGCTTCATCCATCATCTGATAGAATCCTTGGCCAATTGGAGGAACCTGGCCCTCCCAGTGACCTGATATCTGCGTCCACCGGTCCTCCAGAGATTGCTGCAGAGGACGCATATGTAATCTAGCATTTGGCATGTTGAAGAGGCATGATGTCATTGAGCCTAGAAGCGATGAGAAAGGAGAAGATTGCAGCATTTCTCGCAGATTGAGGATAACCTCTCCTCCGTAGGACACAGGGTTGCCTTTGCAGTATCCATAGAAGCACCCAGGTAGTTGATCTTTTGGGTCGGGTTGAAGATCGACTTTTGTAGTTGGCTTGTAGGCCCAGATTGCTCAGCATTTTAAGGCAGTATGAGAGATAACTGAAGCAGAGTGGTAATGAGCTCTTCAGAAGCCAGTCGTCCAGGTAAGGATATATGAATATCCCTTTTTGTGAAGAAAAGCAGCCAATACTGCCATGCATTTAGGCTCAAATCAGCTCCTAGCACTTTTTCTAATTGGGAGAACCTTGAATTGGAAGTGCTGGAGCGCAACTCGAAACTGCAGAAATGTTGGCAGCTTCTCTATGAATCAGGCCAAAGAGTCCCAGAGAGACCTGTCATACCTCCCCAGGAGAGTCGAGGCACTAGCCACCTTCATTATTGATGCCGATGTGTTACACATCCTTTTGCGCAGCGAGTCCAAGTTTTAGTGTCCTTCTCTGAAGGGACTGCTGAGGATGTTGCAGCTTGTTTTGTTTTCCTGGCTGCCACCACTATGACCAAATCTGGAGAAGGACCTGCTAGAAGAAACAGTGGATCCTGATCCAGGGCCTTGTACTTCTTGGAAATACTTGTGGGAGCTGAACCCGCTGTAGCCGGAGTCAGAAAAGTCTGCTTCGCTGGTTGAAGCAGCCCTGGGACCAAAGGAAGCAGAGGCCTCACAGAGGATCTGTGGTGCAGTGTTTTAAATATGACTGACGAACAAACAGTCGGTGCCGACATATGAATGTTCAGTTTGCTTGCACCCCGGCATAGAACCTTGTTAAAAGTTCCTATATCATCAATTGGTGACGGGCTACGTTGGGTGGTTTTTGCATTACTGTTACGGGTTCGTCGCCTGATGCGAAATGTATAACCTGGAATGTTCGGGGATTGCACTCCATGTAGCGTAGATATAAGGTACACTCCTATTTGGTCCGTAGGGACGTGCAGGTGGCTTTCTTACAGGAGACCCATCCGACTAAAACCGAGGGGCTTGCTCCGCAGCGCAGGTGGCGTGGACAGCTTTATTACACCACTTACTCAGCCTTTGCACTGGGGTCCTGATCTGAATTGGGGATGGGGTCCCTTTTCAAATGTTAAACCAACTAATAGATCCTGATGGCCGATACTTCGAGGTTAGAGGTCGCCTTTATGGGCGTGAGGTGACCCTCTGCAGTGTCTATGCTCCTGATGTAGAACAGGTGTCCTTCTTGGAGACTTTGTCTTCTGTCCTCGCGGATTATTTCACGACACCGGTATTGATGGGGGGAGACTTTAACTCAGTTGTTGATGTAATCATGGACCGGTCCCATCCTCCACTACCCACGGCCCCGATTATTAAGTTGACTGGGGTTCGGGCCCACTGGCAAGAAAATTGGGGACTCCTTGACATTTGGCGAGCGCAGCACCCGGCCGACAGAGATTACTCATATTATTCCGCCTTGCATGACCTGCATGTTCGATTGGATGCCGTTTTGTGTAGTTCTGGTTTGGCATCTTTGGTGGCAATCCGCTATTGGTGAACTACTGTTGGATGGTGGAGTGCCCCAGGATCCCTAACTGGAGGTTGCGCCCCGAGATGCTGGAGAATCAGGTCTTTCGTTCGGAGCTGAGATTGTGGGCACTGCCACGACATTGGCCCTAGAATGGGATGCCTTCAAAGTGGTGGTCCACGGGATCTGTATCGCCAAGTGGATGGGAGTTAGGAAGCTGCTTTTGCAGGAAATCGAGACTGGTGAACTGGCTCTACGTGACGCTGAGAGGGCTCATTCGATTGGCTCTGGGACGCGTGATGAGGTTATGTCCCGGAAGGAGGCGGTAGCGGCGGGGGTGGAGTGCCTGCAGTGCTTTGATCACAAGGCTTTCATGGCTCGTGCGCATGCGGAGCGGGGCAAGGTGGGCACATTACTGACCTGGCTGGCTGACCCTGCCCCTAGATGCGTGCCTATTTAGGCGTTAGCTTCCTCTTCGGGACGGCTGGAATATGAGCAACATCATATCAATGACCGATTCCGATCCTTTTATGCGAGTCTCTACACCAGCCAGTTGCAGACTGGCAAGGTGGATACTCAACCGTTTCTGGAGGGCTTGGAGCTACCCGCAATTGAGGAGGAAGAGGCTGAGGCTCTTGGTCAAGATATTACACTGGCTGAGATTCGCTGCGCCAAGCAATTGGCACGCAACAAAACACCGGGCAGCGTTGGTTTGCCTATCCAATTCTATCGGACGTATATTGACCTCCTGGCTCCCAGATTATTGGTGATGTACCAGGAGGCTAGGCAGACGGGGATACTACCGGCTTCTACTAGGGAGGCCATCATTGTTCCACTCCTCAAGCCAGGTAAGCCGCCGACTGACCCAGCTGCGTATAGGCCTCTCTCTATGCTCACTACAGACTATAAAATACTGAGCCGAGTGCTGGCTACCAGGCTCCTTCCCTCAATGACACGGCTGGTGCATTCAGATCAAGTTGGCTTCATCCCGATGCGCAATACCACCAATAGCATACGTCGGTTGATAGGAATATTAGATGGAGGTTGTGGAAGGGAGAGGCAAGCGATAGTCCTCTCGGTTGACTCTGCTAAGGCGTTTGACAGCCTTGAATGGCCCTATCTGTTTTCAGTTATGACTGCATTTGGGCTGGGTGCCGGATATGTCAGTTGGACTGAAATACTGTATTTGTCGGCAACGGCTAGGGTTTGTGTAGATAGGGCTGTTTCCTCTTCCTACTCGGTGGGGCGGGGAACTTGGCAGGGCTGCCCACTCTTCCCGCTTCTATTTGCCCTTGCGATAGCCATTGGCAGCGCGCGCTAGAATAGGGGGGGGGGGCGTACCGTGGCCTACAGCTCCGAGGTCATGCGCATTATATCTCGCTCTACGCGGACGACCTCCTAATGTTTCTGGAAGATGCGGGGGACTACCTGGATGGGGCGGGCCCTTTCCTTGATCGTTTCGGGGACATCTCGTGCCTGCGGGTTAACTGGGCAAAGACCTGCGTTTTCCCAGTGTCTAATACATGCGACCCGCCTACGCTACCGCAGTGGTGCCTTCCCTATCTGGAAACGCAGGTGTATCATGCTCAGGAGGATCTCCTTGAGGAAACATTGGGAGAGCGATGAAGGGCTTGAGGGGTAGCATGCGGTTTTTGGGGGCCGGAAGGGGGGGACTGTGCCGAGACATGTTCTGTCCTTTGTGATTTTACAGCAGCGACTGAGGACTGCAGAATTATCGATGGTGGAGGGCACCCTGAGGCATTGTTGGAAACTGTTCCCTAATAGATTTGGGGGGCAGCGTCCTTATGCGCCCGAGATACCAATGGGCATGTGCACGGCATTACCACACGGTGGTGATTGGTCCGGCCTGGCGGAATGGGAGGAGCTGGGCCTGCAGATGGTGGGTGACCTGTATGCAGACGGCGTACTCTTGGCCTATAGCACGTTGCAAGAGACCTTGGGTCTTCCACGTGGCCATTTCCTGATACACGCGGCATTGATTGCAGCTATACAGAAACATTGGGGTGCTGGTCTCTCTGAACCACCAATAAGCGGAGCATGTCAATATGAAGTGATGGCAGCGGGTAGGTATAAGGCAGGGATATATGACTTTACCACGAATACAAATACTCCGCATGGCATTACCACGCAAATTTTACTTCGCAAGTGGCTGTACCACGCAGCTTTTTAGAACGCAAGTTCTAAACTCGCATTTCAAAAACGTTACGTTGACCAGCTCTTACTTCCATCCTCCATCGAAATATGCGTTAAAACATGTCTATCAAAACTAAAAAAGGACTTCAATTATGACGTACTCGCCACGTCTTCGGTCAGCTTTTTTTTTTTATGACACTTTATTGCGTTTTTTTATTGTATGTAGCCTGCTCGTTTTTTTTTATGGGGGGGGAGACCCCCCCCCAACCCCCCAAGGCCACGCTGAACTTACATGCTGGACGACCAAAAGGAATACCACTTGCGTGGTAAAGACGGTCGTTGAAGGCTCCCTCGTTGAAGAGACGTTTGCGGGGTAAGTGGATCGTTGAAAACGTCATGCGTGGAAAAGACTTTGTTGTAAATGATGTTTCCCTAAGGCAGTTACCTGCCTGTATAAACGAATGCTAGGGGAAGGGCTTAACCAGTTACAAAAACTGCGGGAGCAATGGGCGACTGACTTAGACAAAGCTATCCCGGATGCGGCCTGGTCTCAGATATTTAAAAGAGCATGGAAGAGTACCATGAATGCTAGGTTCCAGCTAATCCAATTCTTTGTATTACATAGGGCATATCTCACGCCAGCTAAAATTAATCAGTATTTTCGGATCGATACTGCGACATGCCGGTTGCAGGGTGCGGACCTGAGCCATATGCTGTGGGACTGTCCTCAGCTGGGAACATATTGGGAGGAGATAACCACGTCGCTCTGTAGGGTAACTGAGCGGCAGGTTGATATGGATAAAGGGGCGTGCCTATTACACTGGTTCCCGCACACTAGCAAAAATAAGATAACTAGCAAGTTTATGGACTTGTGACTCATTTTGTCTAAAAGAGAAATTACATCACACTGGAAGGCAGCAGCTGATCCTAGCTATGTTAGATGGAAAGCAGAGTTACTTATGTGGGCGGGCAGCGAGAGTTCTGTTCGAATGCAACAAGCCCATAGATTCCATAGCGATAGGGTGCTGGAGGCGGCGCAGGTGTGGGAGGCCTTGGTGGAGCTCCGGATGCTGGATGTGGATATTGATTCGGAGTCCAGCTCATCAATGGAGGCTTCCTCTGGACTTGGGGAGATTAGCACAGAGGGTGGTCCCTGACTACCGGGTGATTACGATGGGGGTTTGGGAGTTGATAGATCTTGAGGGTGGCCTTGCATAGGGTACTGATAAATGACCTGGAGCCCTGGGTTCAGATACGATACTACGCTGATTGAGGGGATTGACATAGCAGCTCTAGACTTGGAATAGGGTTCATGTGCCTTGTTAAATTGTTGAATTACTGTTGAGTCTTCTCTCAATACGAAATGTCGGATTCTTTGTATTTATGATGGTCCCTCCTCATGTCTTGTTTGTATTTTGAAACAATAAAAATTTTTTTTTTAAATCATCAATTGGTGGCACTCTGGCTAGAGGTGTCGCAGACCATGTTGGTGAATAGTCTCTTATAGAAGATCTTGAGGACGGGGACATTCCTCTCCTTCTTTTTGGAGTGGAAGAAGGATGAGATCCAGATCGTCCCCATGTCCTGGATCGTGAGCATCGAGCCAATGGAGACCTTGCTCTCCTCAGAGACCTGTGTGGAGAAGCCCTCGTGGATGCAGTAGGAGGAGGCTCAGCAGAGACCCTGGATGAAGTGTACGTTTAGGAGAGATCCAAGCCCAGACTTCTGTGTGGAACCTTCCAGTGTCGAACACTCTCTAGCCATCTTGGGGAAAGATTGACAGGAGGAGTCTTCTCTCCCGGAAACGGCGATCCCTCCGGTGTGATCTGCACAATATTCATGCAGGCAAAGATGACACTTACGTTGACCGTATGGTCTTCGACATCGACCTTGGCCTTTCAGGCCCTTCTCCTGATGGAACCGAAGGATTTTCCTCCCTCGACGTCAAACGATGCCCTCTCGCCGACGACAAGGATTGTGCCGCCTTTGACGTTGACCGTTTCTGTGGCGCGGCATTTGGGGACTCATGTCTGTACGAAGATGTCCTCAACATTGGTCTCCTCGACGTCTACTGTCTACTGGACTGTGATGGAGTCCTCGACATCGACCGCCTGTAGGCTTGCGGTGGTGTCTTCGACATCGATTCACGCCGACCGTCGAGACAGCGGCAGAGATCTAGACGCCGACCGGTGTCTCGACGTCGACCCAGACTTGGAGCCCGAAGTAGTATGCCTTGACGTCGAATTACTTGTCCGGGACGGAGGCTCTTGTCGATCTGTCCCTCGACGTCGTAGTATACCTTACTTGCTTCTTCTACGTCGATCTCGACGGCGAACAAAAGGAATTTGTTTCCTTTTTGATGCTCGAGAAGCCCACCAATGGCGTTTACCGTGTCTTTCCTGAGAGGAGGGCTCTTTGAAGTCAGGATTGCTCTCAAGGCCACTTTTAGAATGTCCTTTCCTCTCTCCAGTAAGGCATGTAGTCTTATCTCTTCTCACTGTCACACAGAGTTCTTCTGGAGAATTGCTGGGAGTAATAACACTTCTCTGGATTGTGCAATGATGGCAAACCCACAATGCAAACAGAGCGTGGGTCTGACTTAGCCACTTTCTTCCCACAGGAAGGACATTTGTTAAATAAAGCTGGCATTTCTGACAGAAAATATTTCTCAAAATTGTCAGAAAATAACTGAAAAAGTTATCAGTGGTCACAAATGTCAAGTAGAGATTAAATAAACCAATTTCTGACCAGAATAATCAAAAATGTACAAGTTCAATGCTCCAGGATCCTCACTGAAGGAGCTGGAAAAAAGAACTGACCTAATTGTCAACTGTGGTGCATGTTGGGAAAAGGGGGCTCCTGGAGGTTTCAAAGGCACGTTGTCTGGGTGCTGGGCAGTCTTAAAGGCAAGGTGCCAAGTTTTTTGTACTGTGATGGTTTTTCATCTATGCAGCCTATGGGCTAATTGTCTGCTATTACTTATTGTTTTCTCTGAAAATAAAGGGCTGTCTTGGAACATTATTGGAGTGCATGTTCTCTGTTACAGTGTTTATATGCAAAATAATTTTCCTTAATGAGAAAACCTTGTCATTTTGGCATATTAGCCTATTTGAGTTATAATAGGCTGCATGTTTATATATGTCCACATGCATATATGTATGTTTTTCAAGATACTCTGTACTTTTTTGCTTAAACATATATATGTATTTTTGTATATGTTCTGGGGTCCCACACATGGGGCGGGGATTATTCAGTACTTATGACTATTGATGAATATCCCCTGGAACAGAGGAGCTTCTTGGTGTAGTGTGCGCTGGTGAGAATTCTGTCTTTGAGATATTTCTTCCTTGTGGATTTGATGAGTCTGTGGTATGCGGTGGTGGCTGCTTTGTAGGCGGTGCATGTTTCCGGAGTTTAGTTGTTCCTCCATGTCTTTTTGAGTCGTCTGCAGGAACGTCTGGAACCTTGGAGTGCAGGGGTGAACCAGCTTGCTTTCTTGAGGGGGGGGCGAGTGTGTTGGCGCAGTTTATGATCCATCAGTGGAGGTTGCCTGCTGCGGTATTTGTGCCAGATGTAGTCTGTGGTGGGGTACTGACAAGGGTGGCGTGAGCTGTTCTATGCGGGGAAGGCGGTGGGCATGTTTGTGTATGCTGGTTGTTTTTGGAAGAGAAGAGGATGCAGTGGTGGTCTGTCCAGAGGAGTTCCGTGGTGTGGCTGCAAGAGATGCAGTTTCCTCTGGCAAATACGCTGTCAAGTGTGTGTCCTGTTGTTTGGATGGGGCAGTGACTAGTTGATTCAGTCCTTTGTTGGCAAGGTTCTCTTGGAGTGTGGCGGTGATTGAGTCGTCGTGTTTATCCATGTGGCAGTTTAGGTCTCAGAGTAGGATGTAGTCTGTGGATGCGAGAGTGTGGGGTGCAATGAGGTCATTGATGGCGTTGGTAAAGGGAGCGCAGGGACCGGGCGGCCTGTTGATGAAGGTTCTGTGGAGGGTCGTTTTTGGGTTGGTCTGGATCTGTAAGTCAAGGTGCTCCATGAGTCGTTGTGTCGTCCGGGAGGGTGGTAATGTAGAGGGTGCTTGTGTGAACGACGGTGATGCCTCCTCCTGGACGGATGGGGCAGTCCTTGAGCAAGATCTTCTAAACGTCGGAATGGTGCTGGCGATATCTGATGAAGAGTTGGCATTGGTCCAGGTTTCCGCAAGGAAGGCGACATCGGTCGAGTAGGTGTTGAGGAGGTCGGGTCGCGGGCGAGCGCAGACGGACTTGTCTTTGCTATGCGCGGCTACCATTAAGTAGGGGTCGGACGAGGGTGGGAAATACAAACAAGAGGGTGAGGGGCCGCTGGGTCAGCAGCAGCAGGGAAAAATGAGGGAGAGAGTGAAAACGAAGGAAAGAGAGAGAAAGCGAAGAAGCGCAGCGTGACAGAAAGGCCTAAAGAGGGAAAAGGGCAGAGCAGCAGAAGAGCGGGGTGCTCTCCCACGGGACCACCAAGGATGAGACCAAGAATGGGGCATGGGTCACATGGACTGCATGACTCACTAGTTTCATTGTTGACTCCATAACTGCAGGTCCTGCTGCAAATGGATCTGCTACAGCTTGTAGCCCTGGCGGTCGGGGTGCCAGCTTATAAACCGGGGTCCCGAGATGATCTAGGGTTTTGAGTGCCATGAAACTGCAGAAGCTGCCCAGGACATTCTAGACCCTTGACCTTTAAGATAGGGTAGAGGCATGGTAAAGTTGAATGGACCTTCACTCAATAGCAGGCACACTCCTTTCACTCCCTCCCCCAGGCTGCAAATCCATTAAAAGTGCTTGGTGTCCATCTGCTTAAATTGAAGCCTAATAGAATTTTGCCTTTGAGACTAGACTTCAATTTTGGAAGATTTCAGGTATGTGTTTACTACCTGATCTGCAGCCCATATCTCCTGTTAGTTTGTATGAAAAAATATCGACCACAAAAATACTGTGGCACCAAAATATAAAAAAAAACATCAACTTTACTTGCATATAATTTAAAGTGCAAAAATATCAACCACCAAAATATCAACATCGTGTTGGTAAATCTACACTTTTAATTGTGATTAACATTAATGTAGTTTACAATAAGTTACATTATTTTTTCAGGAAATATATTTAAAAATATATAATAAAAAATAATTCCTGAATATAAATAAAAGATTTATTCTTAAATAAAAAATTGCAGTATATTTATAATTGAATTCTTAAAGAAAATATTTACTACATATTAAAAAAGAATATGTGAATTGTAAAAATGTAAACAAATGTAATAAATAGATCATAGATACCATGCATCTGTCGCTGCCACACCGGGGGACGCTCCTTCTCCCACCTCGCTGCCAAGTCCTGGAACACCCTTCCCCTCCGTACTTCACTATTGCTAACCCATTATAGGCAGGGACTTAAGACTTGGCTCTTCGACACATGGCAGCACAGCACCTGGATACCTTCACGGGTGACCAGCAGTGCTTTATAAGTGCTACCTGAATGATAAGTTGATTGGAATAATTGTACATTGTTAAAAATATTTACAAAAGTAACCATTTTAAAATAATAAACAATAAAAAAATAAGCAAATAAAATAATGAAAAAGTTTAACTTAAATATTCTCAAAATGGCTTAAAACATTTCCAGGATACAGTAACATCCAACCAACTCCAGTCCAAAGTCATCAAAAAATAGACAATTCAAATATACCATTCTAACTAAAATCCTATCATAAATGGTTAAAATGTATACACCAGTGTGGGGTGAAAGACAATCAAATTAAAAATTGTAACTTCGCACTAACAAACACTTGGGGGGAGGGGAGGAGGGAGGATGGTCAGACATTCTATTTCAAGTCCAAGAAATATTTGGTAAAGTACATACAATGGGATGTCAGTCAATTTTATTATTCTAACACTAGTCTAACAAACAATAAGAGAAGTGTATATATGGAGATGAGGTCAAAAGTATTATTTTAATTCCAATCTAAAAATGTGAAATTCATTTGGTGGAGATGTGGGGCAAGGCATCAGATTCACTACATCCAAATAATATAAGCAGCCATTAAAATTGTTTCAGAAATGTAAATAAAATCTTTAGAAATGTAAATTTCAATTACATCTCCTAATATTTGAAACATCTTTACAATTTTACAAAAAATTTACAAATCTCAGAATTGTGGTTTTCTATAGCAAAAGCATAATTTAAATGTTTTAAATTTACAAATGTACTTTTCTTAAATAATTATACTTTTAATTTTAAAAACAACTGCCCATTCCTCAATGTATATCCTGCAACCTGTAAAATGTATTATTGTAAATTTAAAGTCTGCACAGCTCCCCTAGGGATTTCCCGGCGCATGGCAGACTGAGAGGATGCAGAGAATGAAGTGAGCGCGTTAGAAGAGCCAGGTTTTTATGCCCCTGCGAAAAGCAGGAAGGGGCGGTCTGTTTCTGTCTGAACTGGAAGGGAGATCCAAAGTTGCAGGCCTAGATAGGCGAAAGAACGGCCCTTGATACGGCAGGCAGAATCTCTGTACAATGAACTAGGTCTGTTGCGAGGATCTCAAAGGACAAGATGGGTGGTATGGAGGAACCAAATCCAAAACGTATTTAGGACCATCTCCGGCTTTTGCCTTGAACATATAGCATAGAGCTTTAAACTTAATGCGATTCGAGACAATAAGCCAGTGCAACTCACAGAGCAGGTTAGAGACTGAGACAAATTTGGGAAATCGATAAAGAAGCCTAGCAGCAGAACTCTGCACAAGCTGCAGTCGATGGATGGTAGACTTGTCGGCTCCCAGGTACAATACTTTGCCTGAATCCAGTCTAGAAATATTGCGAGTTTGAATCACTGTCTGTGAATACCAATGGTTTTTATGTGATAAAATGTTTTTAACTTTGTGATTTGTAATAAATTGAAAACTTGTTTTTTATATATTATGATTTTTTTATGGTTTTTTATTAATGTGTGGTTGCTGACGTACTGACCCTCTGCCAATATAAATGTCAATTGAATAACTTAGTGGAATTTGGGTTTGCCCAGGACACATGCACACACGTGCTTGGAATCTGGGACTCTTTTGCTCTTGTTCATTGATAATGATCCATCCATAATGAAGCCCAGGTTCTTAACCTTATCCAAAGGTCTGGGTGGAGCACCTAAAGAGACAGGCCAATGAGGCCAATGATGTGGGCCCCAAAGTTTGGGCTTCTTGCCCAGAATCATGACCTCTGTTTTATCCCTGTTGAGCTTGAGTAGGTTGTTGTGCATCCAAGAGGAAATCTGACTCAAGCACTAGCTAAGGTCCAAAGGCCCATTCCCCTGAGCAGATGACAAAGAAAAGATAATCTGGGTGACATCAGCATAGGAAAAAAGGGGCAACCCACTACTTTCTACCACATCCGCTAACAGGCGGATATAAATGTTGAGCAACATCCGGCTCAACACCGAGCCTTGCGGCACTCTAGAATAAAGGGCTTGGGAATTGGACCTAGCAGTTGAAGAGAAAACCTGAAAGGATTGGTTTTTAAGAAAAGAACTAAACCACGCCAAGGCCATACCTTCAACACCAAGTGCCATCAGTCCATCCATATGATGTGGTGTCAAAGGCAGCACTACGATCTAATGGGATGAGTGCAGCTGTTTCTCCCTCATCCAAGTGCTGCCTTAACAACTCGATTAGCCTGAAACAAAATAATCGCTTAATTCAAAATGTTTAAAAAATAAACATCAATTTTTGGCAAAAAGGTAACATAACTATTGGATTAATCAATTAATATATATTGAAGACTACCCACCCTATCTGCCAAAAAATTACATCCCAAAAATAAAAATAATTTGTAAAGTTTTATAAAGCAAGTAAACAAATAATGTAAAAGATTTCAAATATAACATTAAACAAAAGAAATTAATATACATTTTAAAAAACATTCTACCCACTAACATAAATAATGACAAAAAAACATAGACAACAATATGGCGCAAATATTATTTTAAACTTCAATATTTAAAAAAAAAGTTTAAAAAAATACTTTGGGATATTTGTCCACAAATCTTATGTAGTCACAATATTTAGACACTGATATGGTTGGATACTGTAGAGTTCCTAGGGCAACTTCAACATATGTTTAAAAAAAACATAATGCAAATGTTTCAAAAGAAGAGATTGTCACTCCATGTACAAAAATACAAAATAGTGTTTTATTAAATATTTTCTATATTGTCATATTTAACTTATTTTGACAGAGAAATTACTGTATCATACTTATCATACTACATGCATACTGCACTCATTCACACACCTTCTGATCACACATTTAATCAAATTATTTGGAAAACATTCTTTACATTTGATTTATAAGGATTATGAATGGGTGATGGTACAGCAAAATACTAGACAACAATTCAAAGGTGACAAAAACACTAATACGTATGAGACTGAATATATGTCAACTCTCAACACTTCGAAAAATGAAAAGAAACAGGTGTTTAAGAATGGGAAGCCAATCCATCTGGTATGATGTCCACAATATCAATATGCTGATTGCCACAAGCCTATCAGTGTCTCGTTATATTGCTTATACTTTCTGTCTGATTACCTTGTGCCTTGATTATACTAACAATAAAAATATATATTTTTAAAAAAGAATAGGAAGCCAAGCTAACCCAAGAATAATACCACAGTATTTATTGTCACCACAGAGACCAAAAAGAGGTGCTTAAAACGTTGTCCATGCCTTTAAAGATGTTCACGGCAAGTGTATTATGCCTCTACTGATAAAAAGTGTAAATGTGAAAATGGAGCAATAGATATTGCAATGCTGGCCTATGCTATACAGCTTACCTAGTAAAGATATGATGCCTGACACCGGGTAAAGTATATCCATATGCCGGTACCGTTGAATGGGGTCCTGGGGGGGGCGGCCGACCGAAGGGAGGCCTGCCCCGCCCGGGGGAATTTGGGGCCGGGGAAAGGGGGGAGGGGGGGTAGAGATGGCGCCAAACGGGGACGGGTTGGGTTTCTTCGGTTGCTTTTGGGCTGGGGGGCGGGGCTTGGGTGGAGTTTCCGTTGGGGCTGGGTTGTGGTTTCCGCCCGCCCACGCGGCTGAGACACCATTTTAAGTGAGGTGTCTCGGCCGCCGGGCGGGGGGTGGCGGTGATACAACGAATTTTGGATTTCGGACTGTGTAAATTGTTGTGACAGCATCCGTGTCACCGGAATGTACAATGTGTCGTCACAAGGGACTTTTGGACTGTGGCAATTGTTCGACATCGTCCGGGCACCGGAATTCACGGCAGGCTGGATGCGTCACGGACAGCGCGGGAGACCTGAAGAGCTCGGGTGAGCAGCATGCGGCTCCACACGACCGAGCGGACGGGCCTGTTCTGCTTGGTGCGGGCGGTCAGGCTCCCACGTGGGACTAGGTGAGTCCCGCTGCCCCTACCCGAAGGGTCCATACGGCCGCCGGGGTGTATTTTGGGGCAGACATGGAACAACTACGGTACAGAGGACAGGCTGCATTCAGGTTGGGGTAGAGCGGCCGAGACTGTGCCTGGTGAGCATTGCAGCAGGGTACTGAAATGTCACATTGACCTTGTGCCTGTATGTAAGCGATGGGATAACGGCCTGAATCCTGGCTACGTGGGGACATGTTGGTTACACAGGAGGGGGCATGGAGTACGGGATAGCTCCCCGCAGGGTTCCAGGTTGTTCCCTGAAGATACGGTTGCTGCATGATCGTCACGTTTCCACTATGGGATGTTGCCTTGGTTTATGTTTGCGGGCTTCAGTTACGAGAGTAATCTGATGGTGGGGGCTTATGTCTTTTTTCGCTGACGTTTACGGGCCCTGATACGTTGTGCACGCTGGCGTATTTATGTGCTAATGATTGCTGAGTGTATGGTAGGGTGCTCTGATAGCCTCGATTTCAGGCGCGACGGGTGGGGTCAAGGATGACAAATTGTATAGTGAAGTGCTCTGATAGCCATTTCATGCGCGACGCCGTACAAACCTTACTTTTATAGGCGCAACGTATATTGTTGCCTAGAGCCTGAAAGGGAGTCGAATTAGGCTGTTATTAGTTGGTGATAGGAGGTGTTTTCATCATGTTTATTGGCTATCCTGCTATGTATGACCAGTTTGCGGCTGCTTGAGGTGTCGACTCATCGGGGGGCGGACAGAGAATAGTGCTAGTAGGATTACGTTTAGGAGTGGCCATTGCTGAAAAGGCGAAAGGGAACAGGGTCCTGCACAGCGTTCGTTATATCACAACATACATGCACGCCCGGATCGTAGCACTTTACCATCGTTCGGGAATTGAATCATGCGATTATTTGAAATGCTCAGCAATCTCTGTGGGCAAATTGGCAGGCGCCGGTTAAGCGGCTTCTAGCTGTGCAATGTGCTTTGCGGCAGATGTCTGGTAGCGTTGGCTGGGAACTTACCTTGAAAGAGCAACATGGCGATGTGGGAGGCGTGAGGGAAGTCGTATGGGAAGGAGTGCGTGCTTCACAGGAATTGAACCATGATGATGTGGGAGGGCGTGGGGGAAGTCGAATGGGAGGAGGTGCGTGCTCCATCAGGAGGTTTCTTCTGTTGAAAGGGCATTTTGCTGACTATGCGGCGCTTGTGTGGGGTCAGCATGGGGGTTTTCCGGAGGGCTGCTCTTTCGGGTGTGTTGGTGAATGGGGGGTGTGTCGGAAGCGGATGGTGCGCATTTACTGGGGGACACTTGAGGTCGTGACTCAAGTGTACTACGCCATCCCTGTCCTGAGAAGCATTCGAGTAGCCTGAACACGGCATCTTTAAATGGGATACATGCATACATAGTGGGTGCCACCTGCATTTGATAAATGATTTAGCATTTAACTGCCTTTATAAAGTGCCTGACGCCATACATTTCCTGAGGGTTTGGTTTTTCTGCACTGCTAGAATAGACACCAAACAGGTCAGCCATAGGGGTTTAGGGTGTCGTATCAGCAATAGGCAATGAAGACTCACAATTTTCGTATGGTGTTATATGTGGTTTTGGACACAAAGTGCGCATGTACAGAGCAGTCCTTGTAAGTCAACGCTCATGGAATTCTCGTATGGTGTTATATGTGGTTTTGGACACAAAGTGCGCAAGTACAGAGCAGTCCTTGTAAGTCAACGCTCATGGAGTGGTGGTATTTGTTACATGCTCCGGATAGTTACGGCGCTACCGCGGTTATGATGGTGGAAAGCAGGTCAAAACTGGAATTGGGTCGGTGCAAGGTTGCTGCTCATGCAACACTCCTTTATTAAACAAAGGTCAGAGATTATTCAGAAAAGTGAACACAAGGGGATGAGGGACGGAGCGCTGCAACTTTTCAGCCACTGGCACGGTCACAGATCTGAGTTGATTCCATCGGTGGGCCTTTGTATGCAGCCTGACATTTCGGGCTATGTAGGTCCAAGTTAACACAGGAGTGCTTCAGACCATTAGATTAGAGTTTGGTTTGGTTGGTGTACATAATTTAGTACCCGTTGAGAATGGATGAGGGCTCACTAGAATGTAGGCCCAGATAGCAATTCAGCTGGAAAACATTTAGCGTGGAAAGGTTAGGCATGCGCGCAAATATAGGGACATATTGAAACACATTGGGTATTTGGCGTGGAAAAGTGGGGAGGGGGCGCAATGGGGGGGTCCAATCTGCGGATTCACACCACCTCATCTGTGAATTACATAGCACGCAGGTGGGGCCGGAGGGGCTCCACCTATATGAAATTTAGGTGTTAAGGAAGTACTTTCCACTTTTCTAAGGGAATTGGGGATGGCTTGTTCAGGCACTCAGTACACCTTGTTCATCCCTGGCATCGGTTACATGAGGATTACCGAGCACGATCCACTGTGAGGTGTAATAACTGGCCTTGTGGTCATTTGGGTTTGAGGGACTCGCATCCATGCAATATGTACAAAACATAATTAACGTTTTGTTGATTGGCAGAGACATCCTTTAGGGCTGGATGTGGTTGACCCGAGGTGTATACTTTTGGGGTGTCGGCCTGGGTGCAGGGTGGGGGGCTCGAGCGGACGATACGGGCGTTATCGGCGTGAACGGGGACAGCGGCGCGGTTTGGCCGCGGGCATTTCAAGTCGGGTGTAGGTGAGAGGTACGTTCTCTGCAGTGGGCTTCTTCCTGGCGGACAGGTTCTGGTAGGTGACGCACTGTGTGGAGGACTTCTTCCCGGGCGCCGGTGAGGAGGCACGGTCCCATGTCGGTGTGGTCATTCTCCGATTGAGCTCGACTCCGTGGCCAGGGAGCACGCCCGCCGGAGGACAGGGGGGGGGTCGAAGCGCGGGGGGGGATGACGCGGACGGTGACGCCGCCAGGTCGGGGGCTGCGGGTTATGGTAGGGGAGGGGGCGGGATGTGGGGCCACTGCGACAGGGGTTTCTTCCTGGCGGACGGGCTCCGGTGTGGGACACGCATCCGGAGGGCTTCTCTCTGGTGGGACGGCCGGTTTCAGCGGACTGATGGCAGGCGCTGGGCGGCTGCTCAGGCCTTCTGTTTACGGGGGGGCCCTGGGCGCCAGAGAGGGAGCACGGCCCCGGTTCAGTGCGGCATACCTCGTAGGGAGCTCGATTCCGCGGTCAGGAAGGACGCCCCGTTAGTAACGGAGGGCATGGCCCTGTGCATGGGTGTCCGAAGGCATCATGATACATTGGGGACGGAGGGCATGGCCCTATGCAGGGGTGACGGAGGGCATGGCCCCATAAGTTGGTGACGGAGGGCATGGCCCTATGCAGTGGTGACGGAGGGCATGGCCCCATAAGTTGGTGACGGAGGGCATGGCCCTATATGTGGGTGACGGAGGGCATGGCCCTATACGTTGGTGGCAGGGGCATGGCCTTTTACTTTGGTGACGGAGGGCATGGTCCTATACCTCGGTGATGGAGGGCATGGCCCTAGACAGTGGTGACAGAGGGCATGGCCCTAGACAGTGGTGACGGAGGGCATGGCCCTAGACAGTGGTGACGGAGGGCATGGCCCTAGACAGTGGTGACGGGGGGCGTGGCCCTATACGTGGTGACAGAGGGCATGGCCCTATACGTGGGTGGCAGGGGCATGGCCCTATTCCTTGGGGGGGTGGGCATGGCACTACACCTTGGTGACGGAGGGCATGGCCCTATACATTGGTGACGGAGGGCATGGCCCTATACATGGGTGACGGAGGGCATGGCCCTATACATGGGTGACGGAGGACGTGGCCCTATACGTGGTGGCGGAGGGCATGGCCCTGTACGTGGTGATGGAGGGCATGGCCCTACACATTGGGGGGGGAGTCCTAAGGGGGGGGTCGAGGACCGTTAGCACGTCCCTCGAGTGGCGGTTTTCCTCCTAATATATGGGGGAAGAGTAGGAGAACTGTTTTGGTTATCGGGGGGTAGGTCAAGCACAACAAAGTATTTAGCCAGGTGGAGAGGCAAATTGACGTTATGCTAATTGTTACTGTTTGTGGACTGTGGGAATCAGTTAGGGGAGGGGGTGGGGGTGAGGCAGGAAATTACATATTTATGAGGTTTAGATTGTGCGGCGCAGGCCAAGGATGTTATTGTGTAGGATGCACCTGCTTCCAATAAAGCGGCCTTTATCACACTTACATTGAGTCTCGGGTTGGTGCTTTCTTCCCCCCTCCCCCCTTTCACCAATGGGCCCCAATGGGGTCCTGGGGGGAGCGGCCGACCGAAGGGAGGCCTGCCCCACCCGGGGGAATTTGGGGCCGGGGAAAGGGGGGGGGGGGGGTAGAGATGGCGCCAAACGGGGACGGGTTGGGTTTCTTCGGTAGCTTTTGGGCTGGGGGGCGGGGCTTGGGTGGAGTTTCCGTTGGGGCTGGGTTGTGGTTTCCACCCGCCCACGCGGCTGAGACACCATTTTAAGTGAGGTGTCTCGGCCGCCGGGCGGGGGGTGGCGGTGATACAACGAATTTTCCCTCCCACCCTCCCTGGGCCATGATTGGGGGGGGGGGGGTTTCCCGCGGGCAGGCATCGCCCCCTTTCCGGGTGAGCTCCCGTTGCGGGGGTTTTGGGGGAGTTGGGGGGTTTTCGGGCTCAAATTTTGTTGGAGGCTGGTGCAAATAAGGGGTTTTGTAGGGGTTGATGAGTGCGTTGGATGTTACATCTTGGTGTCCTTAGGCTCAGTCCTTTTTGGTATGAATAGAATCAGAAGAGTCCGTGCTTTGGGGGAACATTGCTCTTTAATTGTATAGGTAACAACGTGGGCAGCCAACATGTATTCCGCCCGGTGGCGAATTGCGCCGGGGTTTTTTCAAGGCTGTTTACACCGTTTTGTCTTCGGTGCACTTAGGGGGTTTTGGATTGGGTGGGGGGTTTTCTCATGTCGCTGGAGCAGGTGTGGGGTGCATTCTGTATTTAGGGGCGGTTTTCCTCCTAATATATGGGGGAAGAGTAGGAGAACTGTTTTGGTTATCGGGGGGTAGGTCAAGCACAACAAAGTATTTAGCCAGGTGGAGAGGCAAATTGACGTTATGCTAATTGTTACTGTTTGTGGACTGTGGGAATCAGTTAGGGGAGGGGGTGGGGGTGAGGCAGGAAATTACATATTTATGAGGTTTAGATTGTGCGGCGCAGGCCAAGGATGTTATTGTGTAGGATGCACCTGCTTCCAATAAAGCGGCCTTTATCACACTTACATTGAGTCTCGGGTTGGTGCTTTCTTCCCCCCCCCCCCCCCCCCCTTTCACCAATGGGCCCCAAAGGGAAATTTTTGGATCCTACATGAATTAATAAACTGTATGAGAGAGTATTCTCAGCATGATTTTGAGGCAAGGTAATACATGATGCGGCCAAATAGCTTACCTAAGTATAAATCCACCGAGAAGCTCATATGATGCTTCTGAATGGTTAAATAATGCCAACGTGCTTCTGAATGGTTAAATGATGCAAGCATGCATGCGAGTTTCTAATTGTAACCTGGTCCCAAGATAGAGATTTAACATTGAAGTTTAAGATTTTCTGTGAAACTGAATTGTAGTCTATAAATGTTAAAAAATGACAATGCAAATTATGCCCGAATGCAAATGTCCAAGAACAAGCCTACCTTAGGAGAGTCATGTGTTGGTAGGGCGACGAGCTGTGTACCCAGAATAAAAACTGATTAGTGCACAACAGAATGGACAGAGAGTATTGTCGGAAAGTGTCATTGTGACACTGAATGTTGCAAGTAAAGTAGAGTGTTTAAACATGTTTATTTAACGGGGATTGTGCTAGCGATTATAGCGTCTAGATGCACTGAGCAGAAAATGGAAGCCTGCAATAGTTGTATATGGGTCGCGAAAATCTATAAAGTAGTCACGCACACTTCAGAGTTTGTGCGTAAGCAGTATTCTAGAAATGTATAGTACTGATGGTGATACTGTGCAAACAGGTTTTAAAGTGGGATCCGAATATCGTGCGAGGTTCAGACGCACCCTGAAGCTGTCCGCTGCAGCGAAGCTGAAACGATCAGCCGCAGAGCGTGCGGTGGCTCAGAAAAATGCCACACGCCGATATAAGGCTCTTACCTTGTGGTGAAATTCACTAAGTCCTCAGCTCGCGCTTTTGTTTGAAGTGATGTGGTCCAACTCCGGTCCAGGATGCTAGGAACACAAAGTCTAGTTGGCGCGATATTTAAACAAGCATTTGCAATGCAATAGGTATCGCATTATTAACGTTTGAGCTATTGGCATTGGTAAATAATGCAACACCAATAGCTCAAACTTTAATAATGCGAGACCTATTGCATTGCAAATGCTTGTTTTAAATGTGAATAAAATGTTAATGTGGGTTAAAGAGCGACTGTGCGAATTAAGTTGACGAAAGCCTTCAGTTTTGGAGTTCTTCACAAACCCTGCCATGTAATGCAGTATTGCACTACTTCACACCTCACCACTTGCTTCTGTTGTGCTATGGCTGTATGTCATGTGTGCATTTGTTAAATATTCACTGCCATTATTTCGGAGTGAAATTAAAAAAATGTACAAACAGGAAAAAAAGCCAAACACGGGTACCAAATATAGAGAGGGCTTTTAGGCAGCGTCGCTCTATCCAGCACATCAGACTTACCATCACAAAAACGCACTCATTACGAACAAAAGCAGCACACATTCCAACCTTGATGTCATGTTTCCTCACAGCAAACTGCAGTTATTATGAGCATAGATAGTGTTTTCGTACCACACCGCAAGCCTCGAAAATGTACATCCAGGCTAAGCGCATCGACAATATCAACCAAGCTGCTGGAAACACATTTTTTTTTCTTTTTTTTTTTAAACAGAAATGCTGAAGCATTAATCCCAGATATTCGAGATAAACAGCCACTGAATAAACCTATTCCATTTAGAATCACTGCCTGTAAATGACATTTTAAGTAGTCATCAGAGTGATCTGGCCCTCCGGGACATGTCTTGCAGTGCTACAGAAAGGTTTATCGAGGTTTACACTTTCCTCCTTAATAAATGGTGCATCAGGTATGTGGACCAACCAGAGACGCCAGCTGACATTATGAAAGAGGCTCAGCCTCAAAGCGTTCTCCATATATTCAAACACCTACTTGAGGCAGGCTTCCCGGTGATATGTTTATTTATTTTTTTATCCTAAACAGAGCTACAATAAGTAACCTGCAACTCCATTTAAAATTGAGCCTTTTGCGGTGCATGCTAATCACCTGATCCAGGCAAGCAACTAATAAGTGAGCCAGAGCTAACTTTGAGGGACAGTGGCACGCGGTTTACCCGCTCTCTCCTATTCGTCATGCAAAAGCACTTACACAACAGTCATACCGAGAAGAATTAGACACAAGATGAGACAGACAGCTTTGTGGTTGTACACAAAGAAAAAACATGGATTGAGGACTTAAAAGCTCTTATGGAAGAGCATTCCAGAGCCTCACCTCTTTACTAAAACCAGCAGTAAGAGTGTGAGGTTCACAGGCAGCGTAAAAGGCAAGGCAAGAGTGGCAACCCAGAGGGCACCCACGAAGACCCACCCGAATTCGATGGATATGAGGTAGAAAGACCCCAGTGGCGGGGCACACCAGAGCTCAATGGTGAGGGCACCAGGCGTGGCGCTCACCTATGTCGTGAGGGTCGGAGCTGCAGCCAGGGCCTAGAAAGACCCAAACAAGAGCCCAGGAGAGGAGCAAGGCCCATTACGATCACCACCTCACGGAGATCCGCACTAATCAGCTTGGGGGTCAGGCTTGTGTAGCCAGAGAGTGCCGGGCAGCACAGATGCAGGACTGGTCAGGAATAATACCCAACAGCCAAGCCACGACAGGCATGGGCAGTAGGAGGTACTTCCTACACTGATGCACCCCTGCCTCGTCCAGGATGCGTCATTGTAGTAGCTCCAGCAAGAAGGGTGCTCCGGAAAGCTAGAGCGGGTGGGGCGGGTGATCCAACACGCTCCGCCTCGGCCCACCTTAGTCCTGTGTCAGCGGAGGCATTATAGCAGGTAGCGTGGCACCCAGTGGGAATCAGCAACAAGGCTTGGTGGTCGGCATAGAAGTTCCAAGCTGGACTTTCTGGACTGGCTAGAGCGGGTGGGCAGGAGACACAACAAGCTCCAACAGACCCCAGCCTTTTCTGGTAGCGGCGTAGGCGGTGCAGCAAGTGGCATGGTGACCAAGATGGGGGTCTGCACAGGACCCTGTGGCCGGGGTGGGTGCAAATCCTGCTCCGCCCAAACTGCCTTAGAAACGGGCGAGCATAGAAGAAGGGGGTACTTCGCCCTCGTCTGGAGCGCGGGAGGCAAGGAGGAGGGGGGTCGCCTCCAGTGCCGAAGAAACAAAGCAGCGTTTAGCCATCACAACCCCGGAAGAGAGCAATACCTGGGTCGGTCGGAGCGAAGAGGACGAGATCTCCACCAAAGAAAGATCGAGGTCGTCATGATGAAGGATCATCTGTCATTGGATACTCAGTCATGGGCCCATGGGAGGGGACGGGGACAACAGGAGGGGGGCAGGAGCATGTTTTAACACGACAACGGGAGGAGGGGCGGGAGCAATGGGAATGCGCACAACAGGAGGGTGCGGGAGCAAAGGGAAACACAACTGGAAACTCAATAAAGAATTAGCGCGAGCGTGCGCCACTGTAAGGCATGTGTTTCTATTATCGCGCCTGTATGTGCACGCTAATAGAAACCACGTGACTGCCTATTGGTGTCTATTACGCGCACCAAGCACGTAATAGACACCAATAAGCCGTGGGCGGAGCAACGCACCCGCCTTTGGCCAATTGCGTGCAGTCTTTTATAGAAAGACGCACGCAAAGGCCAATGGGGTAGCACTAAACAACAAAGCACATGCACGAGCATTTTACAGTCCAAAGTGACTGCTGAAACCCCCTTTTTCGATTACAAAATGCCTCGCGCTGCGCGAAGCACTGCTATGCAGTGCAACGCTAGGCGCGAGACCTAAAAACAGACAAGAACATCACATGTTATACTCAATACGTATGATGTTAATTCGCATCGACGCACCGGTCACCATTTTAAGAAGGTCAGTTAATGCACCAAAGGAAAGTTTGTGTGTGACTAAATGATAGTTACTTAAGGCAGTTTATACAAGGCTCTATTAAAACAGAGGAAAGTTAATTCCTTATCCTATGGACAACATGGTATACTCATTCTTTGAAGACCTCTGTATGTAGTCATTACCACGATGGCCGCCATCTTGGGAAAGGCCAATCAGAAAAACTGAATGCACTAGATAGAAGGGTGCGTGGTAGAAAGAACGTCATGTGCTGATGAAATACTGAGAATGAGGACGATATGTTACTAAATTCAGCGCATACACTTATAGCGACAATAAAGGCTATAGAGGAATCTAACTATAGAGTGTCTGAACATGTGAAATATGAAATTGCTATTTAACTGTTTTAAAAATTGTTGCGTCACTGAGGGCTCTGTTTTAACAGTTTGTGTGTGACTTACCGCCGCGCTCTGCTCCTCCGATACCCACAGTCCAGTCCGCCAACTCCCCGGTCCACCACGGGTCTTTCCCGGTTGTTGTGGAGGGAGTGAAGGCGGGACAGATCGACTTTTTCCGGGTTAGAGGATAGGGGGCGGGAATACTTCTGGAACAGTATTTAGTGGGCTCGTGGTGCGACGCGCATTGGATTCGCTTTTGCCTATGCACGGGTGCTACGGTATGACCAAATGTAAATTTGCTACTTTGCACTAATTTTAAAGCACTGTAGGAACCTGTTTTAAAAATTGTTGCGAGGGAGTGAAGGCGGGACAGATCAACTCTTTCCGGGTTAGAGGACAGGGGGTGGGAATACTTCTGGAACAGTATTTAGTGGACCCATTAGCTCGACGTGCGCAGCGGGCGCGCCACAGGTGCGCCAAAGGCAAGCCCGTCTGCGTCCGTCCGGGACCAGGGGCCACCCCCCCCCCCCCACTGCCCGTTACTCTATCCCAATAAGTTACTCGCACGGAGATCTTACTAATCTAAGGGCGAACTGCCAGCAGTACTGTAAATTGTTAAATCTTGAGTATCCTTCACCTCCTTGTCCTGAGTTTTAACTTTTCTTTTTTTCCAATGTGGGCAGAGAACGCCAGGTGTAACTAGGTTGCATAATAACGCTAATCCACAGCAAAGGGTGATTAAACCTAGAGTCTTCAAATTTCTCAGCACTAACTGTAGATCATTACCGAAATATAAAGAAGACATCCAAGACTTATTAAATGATATACAGCCTGATGAAATTTTCTGACAGAAACTTGGCTTAATGACAGCTCTGGTCCGGACATAGCTATAGCTCTCCCGCCTAACTATACTATCATTCGTAGAGATCGTAAGAATAGAATTGGGGGAGGTCTTGGTATCGTTTAAAAAAAAGAATTTAGCTGTAAATGGGAAGATGTGCCACTAAATAATTGTGAAGCAGGCCTTTTCAAACTAACCCTTACACCCCAGTATACTCTCTCAGGGAGGTTGGTCTACCGGCCCCCAGGAACAGCAGGAGAATGGGTGGCTGCACTTCCAGATTGTATCTCCCCTTATTTATTGGAAGCCTCCACCTTCTCCATCTTAGGAGATCTTAACCTACACCTTGAGGATTTAAACTGCTCGACAAGTTTGAATTTGATATCAGACTTGGAAGCTCTTAATCTGCGCTTATGCAATTCTGGACCCACGCACAAGGCAGGACACTTGCTTAACCCGTTTTTTTCTAATATTGATAACTTAAGTGTGAGCCCTTGCTGCCTTTACTCTGGTCAGACCATTATCTGGTCCGTTTTGAAATTATGCTGACAATTTCACAGAGTCCTGACGGCACTGAGGCCACCTGGCCTAGAAATTGGAAAAAGCTTAACATAGACTGTCTAAATACTCAATTAATTAAATCGATGCCACATTTTAAAGACTCTAAAATCACTGATACTAACGCAAATAATAAATGGTTATTGGAAGCTGTAGACACTATAATTCCACTTACAAAGAACAAGCCCAGATCTTGCCACCCCCCAGCTCTTTGGTTCTCGGAGCTCCTAAAAACAGGAAAAAGCAGATGCAAGAGACTGGAGAGGCAGTGGAGGAAACATTATGACATGGTTGGAAAAGAAGCTTATAAACAAGCCATCAAGGACTATCAACTATCCTGCAATTTAGCAAAGTCAGGTTTTATGAAAAAAAACATTCTGGCCGCACAAATTAATCCTAGACTTCTTTTCAAAGTAGTAAAATATTTAGTGGTTGCAGCACACCAACCTGAACCCCCCCCAAACTGTCCTCCAGTCAATGCAACTTATTAGCAAACTATTTTAATGATAAAATCTCCAAACTTTACGCTGAGTTCAGGGGAACTGATGACTCGAGCCCCATCCCTACCTTAATGACCTCTAACAAACTCAATGAACCGAGAGATTCGCCTAGGAATCTGCTCACTATCTGGAAATTATTAGATCTCGCATCCTTTACGTAGATTTTAAAAAGCATTAGATCAGGCTCACCTAATGATCCATCCCAGTCCAGATCTTAAAACAATTAGACCTGCACATCTTAAATGTAATCCGAGTGCTGCTCAATACATCACTGAAGGAAGCCGTGGTACCGGACCCCTGGAAACATGCTATGGTCCTACCACTACTTAAGAAAGCGAACCGGGATCCAGATGTCTTCTCGAACTTCCGCCCTGTTTCACTTCTATCGCTCTTTTCCAAAATTATGGAAAAGCATGTGAACAATCAATTGGCATAATTTAACACCAACAATCTTCTGCACCCTTCACAATCTGGGTTCAGAGCTGGATATTCAACCGAATCCACACTCCTGGGAGTGACTGAATCTATCCGTCAGAGACTGGACGAGGGTGGCACTTGTTTTATTAGATCGGAGTGCGCCTTCGATACCATCTCTCATGTAACTCTTATCCAGACTCTGGAAAGGAAAGGGGTGAGAAGTTCAGCCCTGAAATGGCTAGAGCTTTCTGTCCAATAGGTCATTTCAGGTGTTTTCTAAAAAAATAACTCGAGCACCCTGACCTCCCCTTATGGAGTGCCTCAAGGTTCGATCTTAAGCCCGCTGCTTTTTAATATCTACATCCGTCCGCTAGCAGAAATAGCAGAGGAGACAGGCCTCACAATATGCGGATGATACTCAGCTTGTCTTATCAGCAGCAGAAAAGACTTGAGGTGTTTCCCCTTCTTAGTGGTCTTCAAAGGATTGCAGAATGGATGCACGCCAATAAATTGAAACTGAATGGCGATAAAACTGAAATGCTTAATTTTGGAAACCAAAAAGAGCTCTGGGGTCCTTTACATTGGCCTACTGAAATGGGTCCAACCCCGCTACCAGTGCAGTCCGTTCGCAATTTGGGCATTATGATCGACGACAAACTGTATGCGACGACAAGCTGCAAAAGTTGCCTCTATCTGCTTCGCCATTTTAAAATGGCTAAGGAAAATTCTTTGGCAGCTGCCTGAAGAGGCGCAAAAGACAGTAGTCCAGGCCCTCATTGGCTCAAGACTGGATTACGGGAACATCTTATATCTAGGTACTAACAAAGAGGTCACTCGGCGGCTGCAAGTCATCCAAAATGCTGCAGCCAGGGTACTTCTTCGCCTCCCCAAGAGGACGCACATCTTCGACCATCTTCACAAATTACACTGGCTCCAGATGGGCAATTGATCTAAATGTAAAGCGCTATGTTTCATGTTCAGAGTTAACATAGGGACGGCTCCAGGCTACTTATGTAAACTGGTCTAAAAATACATTCCAACTCGTAACCTTCGCACACTGAATCAGGCTAAGTTTGTGGTCCCCAGATTCAAACTAGCGTGAATTGGCGGCCGCTCTTTCGCTCAGCTTGCGCCGGCCTTATGGAATTCGCTCCCTCTTCCGTTGCGACTGGAACCGAGCTATATAAAATTCCGAAAAGGCATTAAGACCTGGTTATTCAATCAAAAAGCCCGCACTTGATTTAACATCCTAGTGTACCTTCCTAGTTGAGCACAGATCCAAGGCGCCGGGAAACCTTCTGGGTAGCTGTTGCGCCATACAAATTCAATAAATAAATAAACGTGAATTCCCCTCGTGGCTATAAAAACTGGGATACTGCAAATACCAAAAACCACTACTAAAAATGTAATGATAATGTGGAACAAAAAAAAGAATAGATGAAATGAAATCTGCATGTACATAAGCAATCATGTAGACCACTAGTCGGTCCGAACCAGATTGCTTGTACTTGTGTCAAAGTAAATAAAAGTCTCATGATTGGATGTTACAGCCAGGAATTTAAGGGGGGGGGTGGTGGCAGAAGGAAAAAGAGGGGGGAAGGCAGGGGAGGGAAAGGGACGGGGAGCGGGGTGGCAGAAGAAAAAAGGAGGGGAGGGTAAGCGGAGGAGGAAGAGGAGAGAGGTATGGGGAGGGGAGCGGAGGGAGAGGACAGGAGTGAAAAGGGGTGGGGGTACCGCGATCAGGTGGAATTAGCCATTGTTGAACCGTATGGCTTGATCCCACGGAATTTCCAGGTTTAATCCCTTTACATGTATATCTAGAGTGAAGATCAAAAACACTTCTCTGCGTTTGTGGACTTCCTCAGAATCTATACCAGGTTTGTTTTGTAACGTTTCTAGGATTAACCATCTGATGTCTTCCGATGTGTGATTGTTTTCAATGTAATGTTTGACTATGGGGGCCAGAGTTTTCTTGCTTTTGATGGCCGACCGATGTTCTGTCAATCGTGTGGAAAATTGGCGTGAAGTTTTGCCTCTCACAAGGACAAAGATGCACCACATTGTTGGTTTTACAATTTTTGAATAGTCTGAGCTTTATTTCCTTTCTTTGGTAAGTGTATTTAGTCGTGATCACGGCTCCATTGCAAGCCTTGCATTGGGTGCATTTATGATTCCCTGTGATGGCATGGTCTCCGCCAGTGGTTTTCTGTACAAGGACGGGTTCGGATTTTATTCTGGAATGAACGACCAAGTTTTAATTCCTTCTATGTGCATACATAGATCTTGTCAACTGGTTGTCTGCATCTGCATTGGCATTCATTGAGTATATGCCATTGGGCATTAATAATCTGACCCACTTTTTCGTTGAACTCTGAATGTCTGTTGACACAGACCAGTTTGGGTTCCTCAATCTTACTGTGGGGTTGCAATAGATGGTCTTGGTTCATAAAACCTATCTCTTTTATATGCCTCCCTCACTACTCTTCTGGGGTAACCCCGATTGATGAGTTTCATTTTCATAGTTACCTATCTGAGGTCGTAATCATGTAGAATTGTGCAGTTACGTCTCAGGCGAAGAAATTGGCCCATCGGTATACTTTCCCTTTGATTTTTAGGATGATAACTTGAGAAATGTAACGACGTATTCCTCGCCGTGGGCTTAGTGTAGAAGTCTACCTCTAGTTTTGATATTTACAACAAGGGGTGGTGAGGGACAGAGTCTCTGAATTAAGCAGAAAGCTCTCACCCAGTCAAGAGATCAGGGCTAGATCCAACACCGTTTTTTAGCTCACTGCACCATCCCAGTTTCAGAACCTGGATGTATGCAAATTAGTCTGTTCCTGTCCCAGTGAATGATGGGAACAGGGCAAACCAAACTACAAAAGCCAATTCTTACACTGGGAAGGAAACAAGCTCCCGGGGACCGGTTTCTGGCATTACAGCCGTCTTCGGCCCGGTTTGCTTGAATCCTGATGGTGCAATGAGCAAGGGTCTCACATCTGAGAATACCCTTCCACGCTTAGGGTGGACAAAAATATTTACAACAAGGGGTGGTGAGGGACAGAGTCTCTGAATTAAGCAGAAAGCTCTCACCCAGTCAAGAGATCAGGGCTAGATCCAACACCGTTTTTTAGCTCACTGCACCATCCCAGTTTCAGAACCTGGCTGTATGCAAATTAGTCTGTTCCTGTCCCAGTGCATGATGGGAACAGGGCAAACCAAACTACAAAAGCCAATTCTTACACTGGGAAGGAAACAAGCTCCCGGGGACCGGTTTCTGGCATTACAGCCGTCTTCGGCCCGGTTTGCTTGAATCCTGATGGTGCAATGAGCAAGGGTCTCACATCTGAGAATACCCTTCCACGCTTAGGGTGGACAAAAATATTTACAACAAGGGGTGGTGAGGGACAGAGTCTCTGAATTAAGCAGAAAGCTCTCACCCAGTCAAGAGATCAGGGCTAGATCCAACACCGTTTTTTAGCTCACTGCACCATCCCAGTTTCAGAACCTGGCTGTATGCAAATTAGTCTGTTCCTGTCCCAGTGCATGATGGGAACAGGGCAAACCAAACTACAAAAGCCAATTCTTACACTGGGAAGGAAACAAGCTCCCGGGGACCGGTTTCTGGCATTACAGCCGTCTTCGGCCCGGTTTGCTTGAATCCTGATGGTGCAATGAGCAAGGGTCTCACATCTGAGAATACCCTTCCACGCTTAGGGTGGACAAAAATATTTACAACAAGGGGTGGTGAGGGACAGAGTCTCTGAATTAAGCAGAAAGCTCTCACCCAGTCAAGAGATCAGGGCTAGATCCAACACCGTTTTTTAGCTCACTGCACCATCCCAGTTTCAGAACCTGGCTGTATGCAAATTAGTCTGTTCCTGTCCCAGTGCATGATGGGAACAGGGCAAACCAAACTACAAAAGCCAATTCTTACACTGGGAAGGAAACAAGCTCCCGGGGACCGGTTTCTGGCATTACAGCCGTCTTCGGCCCGGTTTGCTTGAATCCTGATGGTGCAATGAGCAAGGGTCTCACATCTGAGAATACCCTTCCACGCTTAGGGTGGACAAAAATATTTACAACAAGGGGTGGTGAGGGACAGAGTCTCTGAATTAAGCAGAAAGCTCTCACCCAGTCAAGAGATCAGGGCTAGATCCAACACCGTTTTTTAGCTCACTGCACCATCCCAGTTTCAGAACCTGGCTGTATGCAAATTAGTCTGTTCCTGTCCCAGTGCATGATGGGAACAGGGCAAACCAAACTACAAAAGCCAATTCTTACACTGGGAAGGAAACAAGCTCCCGGGGACCGGTTTCTGGCATTACAGCCGTCTTCGGCCCGGTTTGCTTGAATCCTGATGGTGCAATGAGCAAGGGTCTCACATCTGAGAATACCCTTCCACGCTTAGGGTGGACAAAAATATTTACAACAAGGGGTGGTGAGGGACAGAGTCTCTGAATTAAGCAGTAAGCTCTCACCCAGTCAAGAGATCAGGGCTAGATCCAACACCGTTTTTTAGCTCACTGCACCATCCCAGTTTCAGAACCTGGCTGTATGCAAATTAGTCTGTTCCTGTCCCAGTGCATGATGGGAACAGGGCAAACCAAACTACAAAAGCCAATTCTTACACTGGGAAGGAAACAAGCTCCCGGGGACCGGTTTCTGGCATTACAGCCGTCTTCGGCCCGGTTTGCTTGAATCCTGATGGTGCCAGAAACCGGTCCCCGGTAGCTTGTCTCCTTTCTGGTGAAGAATTGGCTTGGTAGTTTAGTCTGCCCTGTTCCCATGATGCACTGGGCCAGGGACAGACTGATTTGCATATAGCCAGGTTCTGAGCTGGGATGGGGCAGTGAGATAAATAACGGTGATGGATCAAGCCCTGATCTTTGGACTGGGTAAGAGTGGTCTGTTTAACTCAGACACTCTGTTCATCACCACCCCCCTTTTTGTACCTCTAGTTTTGAGTCTTCCTCTTTTATTTCTATATCAAAGAACTCTATACTACGTGCCCCTGTATTGCCCGTGAATTCGTAAGTTGGTATCACACAAATTGATCCATTCTAGGAAGTCATTCAGAGTGTCCTGATCATCACACCAGATGCAAAAATATCATCAATGTATCGCGACCAGTGTTTGATCGACTCATAGAAAGGGGCCACATCATTGTATATGAAGACATGTTCAAAGTGAGCCATGTAGATGTTAGCTATGGTTGGGGCACAAGATGCCCCCATGCCTACCCCTTTGATTTGTTTGAACAAATCTCCATTACATTCAAAAGTATTTTCTTCTAATACAATCTGCAAAATGTCAATGATAACTGGTGCATCTCACTCTATACGATAGGTGTGAATAAACCATTCTACCGCTGTAAGAGCTTCTTGTTGCGGGATGTTGCTGTATAACGACTCTATCTAGAGACACAAGTGTGTCCCTATTGATGTTGAAATCTAGACCCTCAACTTTATTAATCATCTCCTTAATATCCTTAATGTGTGATGGAGTTTTGGGTATATGTGGGTGCAGTATTTTATCTGTTTTTAGAGATGTTCAGTGGCCGAACCTCTAATGGTGACAATGGGTATGTACGGGGGATTTGTGCTTTTTTAATGTATTTTAGGCACGCCGTACACACTCTCCATGTGAGGTTGTGATACATTAAGATATTCAAGTTCTTGTTGACATTTGATGCCTATTTCTGCTGCTTTATTAGTCAAAGTTTGTATTTTAGGTTGGACTCTATTGGTGGGATCTAAATTTACCTTGCGATAGTGGGCAGGGTTGTTTAAAAGGTCATGTATTGTTAATATATTTATCTGTATCGATGACCACGATCCCCCCATCTTTGTCACAGTTTTTTACTGTGATTTCTTTAGTCAAAAATAAGTTAAATATGACATCAATGTAGAAGATATTTAATAAAACACAATTTGGTATTTTTGTACATTGAGTGAAAATCTCTTCTATTGAAACATTTAATATTTTTTCTTTTTTTTTTCTTTTCCAAAATAGACAGACAATGCTATTACATTACATCACCTTCAGCAAAATCACATGGAATATATAACAAATAGTCAAATGTATTCCAAAAATTCAAATACTTCTGTGTCTCCATGTGTCTGGGAAGAGTTCAAACAATATCAAAAACAAACAAAAGAAGGAAGAAAAGAAAAAACAAATACCAAGGAAATAAACCACATTCTTACACATGATGTAATCCTAAGTTAGTCGTGTTGGGGTAGTGCATCCTCTTCTGGTCACCATTCAGCCCGCCCCCCTCATCGTCCCGCATCATTACTCCGCATCAGTCACTCTTATTGAGTAAAAATAGACGCAGTGGCTCCCAAATGTCTCTTGGCATTGAAATTGTTGGCAATTCTTCTGCATATGTTTCCAGGTTTTCTAACCAATGTTTAACCTTCGGTGAACATCTGCCCCCCCACACAATCGCCACTCGCCGTGTCGCCAGTAACTAAGCCAGTCGCACAAATCTACCACTCACTCCCTTAATATGTGGTATGCAGCAAAGCAAACAAACAAGCGGAGTGCACTAAAGCTCCACAGGCACCATGGCTTTTAAATTTCTCACAACAGTGTCCCAAAACTCATACTCGTCTAAATCCTAAGTCTAGATGCATTCTCCTGTCTGCAACTCAAACAGCTATCAGACTCACGCAGCCCGAACCTATGCAAACGTGCAGGAGTGTAATATACCTGATGTATGTATTTAAAATGTATGATACGTAAATTCCCATTCATGCTGAGAGTCCCCGTCAATTCACATACATATTTCCAATCCACCTCCAAGATCGGCTCGGGTAAACTAGCATTCCATCTCTCCCAACTTCAGTCCGATTCATTTATGCTTGCATCTTTAGTCATCTTGTAGAGTCTGGATATCAACTGTTTACTAATAGGAGTGGCAAGTGCAAACTGCAAGGATAACAACGTGGGGTGTTCTTGTGAGTAAGTGGTGTAGTGCACCCTGGCCGCCTGTCGCAGTCGATGTATTGCAAATCTGAATAGCAATGACTGATTACTAATGTATTGTAGAGTGGCCTGTGTGATAAATTAGCCATCTGGATATATATCTAGCATTCGCCTGAGGCCCGCCTCATGAATTAAGCGCATTGATGACGCTTCGTGAGTTACCGACATCGCAGCTTGATGCTCCAGATACATATGCAGCGCATACAACGGCAGTTTCCGTGCCAGATGCCCTATCTTGTGCCTGGCGGCTACAGTGGCATCCACTGCATTTATTTCCTTTCTTGGGGTGCCACGTGCCCGGTGAGTAAGCATACTGTGCAGCGGAACCGGAGAAGCATCAGCTTCCTCCACCGCAACATGTGGGGTGTACGCATGTGGTCTATACCAATAAAATACATATTGAGCCTTTGCACCCTGATAATAAATATAGAAATCCAGTGCTCCGAACCCTCCCTTCTCATACCCCTTAGTGAGAACTGACCATTTCACGCGACTACTTTTGCCGCCCCACACCAATCGCAATAAGAGCTTGCAAAGATTATGGAAGAACCCCATTGTTAGTAGCACTGATATGTTAATAAAGAGACATGGGAACCATGGTAAGACCACCACCTTGATAAGTGGAATGCGGTCCACCAGTGACAACGGTAGTGAGATCCAGATGTCTACCTGTTTCTCTAGTCTAGTATATGCTCTCCCATAATTCTCCCGAACCACTGTGTTTGGATCTCGGTGAATCCAGACTCCAAGGTATTTCCCAGAGTCTGTAGACCACACCAATGGGTACTCCATATCCGGTTGCCCAGTGGACTCCATTAGCGGAATAATAAGGGATTTATCCCAGTTGATACAGAGGCCCGATAGACGACCAAACCTGACGTACTCCCGAAGCAGCTGCGCCAGGTATCTGGAGGGTTCACGCACAAAAAGTACCATATCATCCGCATGCAGTGAAATGGCTACTGGACGGTAGTCAAAATTGAGTGCCGTCTCCTTGTGTCTTTGCCTAATGACACACGCCAATGGTTCCAATACGATTGCAAACAATAGTTGCAATAGCGGACAGCCCTGACGTGTACCCCTCTCTATATTAAACGGTTCAGAAGTCATCCCTCCAACACGCACCTAGCAGTCGGTTCCGTGTAAAGCACCGCTATCCACTGTAGGAACAGAGTTGGGAAGCCCATGCGCCGCAGCACGAAATGCATATATTGCCATTCCACCGAGTCGAATGCTTTGGCAGCATCTAATAATACGGCCGCTGCTGACCAGCTCGGTTCGAGTACGTGGAACATGGAGAAAATAGTATGTAGATTGTGCGAAGTAGATCTCTCGGGTATAAAACCCGACTGATCTGGCAACACCAAGCATTGCATCAAAGGTTGCAACTTGGTCCCTAAGATCTTGGCCAGTATTTTAGCATCTATACTAATCAGCGACAGCGGAGGGTAAGAGTCACACCTGTCTGGTGGCTTATCTTTAAGCAAAGTAATTATCAATCCGTGAAGAAGTGTGCCTGCTCCTCATGCGTTATTTTCAATTTGGCCGGATGTAGCATGGCAAAGGACACCAAAGCAGCCCTTAACAGTTTTTTCACTGGCCCGAACTCTCTCCCTGCCGCCTGAAACACCGGGGTGTAATCTGGAAAAAAGGACAGTGTGTCTTCCTTATAATCAACTGGGGCCTTAGCTCTAGCCTCCCTCAGGATAGCGTCTCTATCAGCATAATTTAAAAGGCGTGCAATTTTCGGGCGAGGTGGCGCACCAGATTTAGGTCTGGGTCCCAGTGAGCGATGCGCCCGCTCAACAATCATTACTGTGGACAGTACTGAGCTAAAGAGATCATGCAGAAAGCCATCTATAAATGTCTCCATTTTGGAAATAACAGATTCCGGCAGACCAATAATGTGAAGATTATTGTGCCTCGAGTGCGCTTCCAAATCCTCATTTTTTGCACGTATGACTTCCAGTATCTTCTCTATCTGTAGGATTTGAGTCCACGATTCAGCTTGTGAATCACAGTCAATTTTCTAGAACATCTAATCTATGTTCTTGCTTGTCAACGTTCTTCTTTACTATATCCAGCCCATTGGCCAGCGCATCTATTTTACTGTATATTGATTTAATGCCGGCCCGTAATTCCAGCAGAATGGTTCTGGTATCATCTTCTGCGCCCTCCACCAGCCCCGATGCACTCTGCTGCTCAGCTTGTTCACCCATTGTGTCCGTGGCGCGCGTGCTGCACTTATTGTCAAATTGCAGTTTGGCTTGTTTAAGGTCTAACTTTCCCATTCTGGAGATGGGAGCTGCCGATCGCCGCAAATTTCCCAGTTGCACCACCTCGCACACGCTCAGCCCCAAATTTCCCAGCTGCACCACCTCGCACACGCTCAGCCCCAGCTGCCTCTTCCCCTGTGATGTCCGTCAGTGTCACCCTCCACAACACCCTTGCAGCTGGTGCACTCCAGGGGGGCCGCCCCACCGTCCTGATCCAAATATTATCAGCAGCAGGTCAGTCAAACTAGTGAGGGTATCGCAGCTAAGGGCAGATCGCAGATGATATCCAGGTTCAATCAGCCCAACTTTCACTATAGCGTTTTTTTTAGCACAGTCTCCGGCACAGCCAGTCCTTTCCAGCAAGCGTAAATCCCCACACGGTGCGCAGGAGGCTCATAGAACACAGGTAGACCCACAGCACACCCAGAGTGGTGCCATAACCATCCCCCCAGTAGCTGAGAGCCCCCGCAGCGCTCTGACACCACCAGCCCCATTAAACCAGGTCAGCTGGGACACCACAGCCTCCCCGGGCAGCCCTCCCCCACCACCGAGCAGTAGGTCTGCACACACCAAGGGCGCGTCGTAAGAAGCACCGCGGCGCTGCGCCCCCTGTAACCGGACAGCTCAAACCCCACCAGGCACCACTACGCACTCCGCTGAAGCACCCGGGTAAGGCCGCACCGCCCAATCAACCCAAGGCCCAGCCCGCACTTGCACCCCACTCGCTGCGTTACACTGCAGCCACCGCCAGTTCCGCACTCCTCGGCTGTCCCGTCTGCTCCTCCACCGCCGATTCTGCTCAGTGTATCACTGCAGCCTCGGGTCCTCGCTCTTGTCACCTCCACGCCACAAGGCGCCGATCCGCCAGACGCAGTCACTGAGAGTGCTCTGTGCCACAGCAATCCAGGCCCCTCAGTCCCGACCGATCTCAGCAGTCACCACCACCACAGTGAGCGCAGGCAGAATACACAGATGTCCCCTGTCCGCCACACACCACACTCGCTCCTTCGGCCGGTGCACCACACCAATTTCAGCACCATAGAGATCCGACCTGCGATCCTCAAGTGGCGTACTTCGACCAGCGTCTTTCAGGCCGGCGCCATCTTTCCTCCAGTTGCTAGTGAGAGATCGACGTGGACCAGCAGCTCCCCGGTAGGCACGGTGGGGAAAAAACCACACCGCTGCTTGCCGCTACTTAGGGGCGCTGTCCCCGGAGAGTTTCACAGTGTGCAGAGGGTCATGAAAGGATAGTATTGATCGTATATGAGATCCGGCTTGCGGAGCTCCCTTAAGAGGCAGCCATTCCGCTTCGCGCCGAAGCCACGCCCCCCTCTTCTATTGAAACATTTGCATTATGGATTTTTAAACATATTTTGAGGTTGCCCTAGGAGCTCTACAGTATGTATTGCCCTGCCTAGGTGAATTTCACATTAGCCGCAGGGGCCCTCGGATCTTTACAATATTATAGTCGGATGACATTTTTGGGTAAATATTTAGGTGGAATACCCTCCTGGTGATCTGGTGCACCCTCATTAGTTGTGGTATCCGATTTAGTCCATAAGAAGTCCAAGGGTGCCCCTGCCTTGGTGCACATATGGAGAAAGCAAGATCTAGGAGGTAACCACAGAGTATCTGTAACAGTAAGCATCAGTTGCATGTTCTGTCTATAGAAGCAAGCAGCCAGTCCTTCAAAATCATAGCATTTTGGAATGTCTGCTAATGACTGGGATTTTTGTTTTGGAATGTTGAATAAGGCCAAATCTGTTCCATTTGTAATTACTTTTTTCTTTATCTAATTTCAAAATGGATAGCTAGATACTGACAGTTACTATAGCCTTACAATTGCATTTAATCTGTTTAACCATATGTTATACTATTCTCATTTATTTGCCCTCACATATTTAGCAATAGCCTCTGGATTGCTTTATGGTCCAACTACCATGCTAGCTTTGCTATCTGCAATGAACAAGTTGTGTGTTGCCAAAACTCTGCATCACCCCAGCCCCTTTTTGTTCTGTACTCACCCACAAGACGCATGAGCTAGTGCATGCATCTCGCTTTCCAGACACGGTTATATCCAAAAAAGGGTTTGGGCTCTCCCATTGCTTACCATTTGTTGCCTTCACATGACTCCTCACAAAATGCTCCTTAATTGGCCATTGCAGGCAAAATTTCACTTCTGGCTCCCTCTTTGGCGCATCCACCTAGTACAGATTGATTTGTTTTAGTGTTGGTCTGCTGGTCATGCTGTTATTTAGGTACTATTTCTTCTTTCATCCATAAATTGCCATAATCTGTGCATGCCCATCGTTTCAATAGTGCCACTTCTGCCCTCTTGAGTTTGCTTCTCTCTTCATATTGCTTGTTCGGTATGTTCATAAATTGAATGCTGCTGAATGTTTTAAAGCAGTCAAGTTGCAGGCCATTGAGCGAAGCCTTTACCTTGTTGTGCCCAAAACTCCACGGTAAAGCAAAAGATACACAATTGATGGGAGGAATGCAGAACAAATCAAAATATTCACCCTCAGTCAAGAGATCTGGGTTAAATCCATCATTCTGCGCTTACCATGCCACCCCATTTCAGACATGGCAATATGCAAATCAGTCTTGACCCTGTGCCTCATGGGAACAGTCCAGTCCAGCCATGGTAGCAGTCAAACCAAATGTTGAATGTAAGGAAAGGCAAACCTATTGCCTTTCACTACGGTAGGCTAGGCCCTATTAAAATTGGTTTATGCACTGTGGTATTGGGGTGTAGGAAAAAGGAGGATAACTGGGGCACAGCTTGAATCCTGCCCAAGTTTTCATTTGTGCTCATCACTAAAGCACAAACTTTAATGATTCCAGATTGGAATCCTCAGTCTATTGCAACCTGCATGGCTCATACAAAGGATCTAACCTGCCTGGTGTTTTATGAACCTCCGTCTATGGTTTTTGTATGGTTTATAAAATACCAGGCAGGTTAAATCCTTGTCAGAGATTCGCTCAGAGGGAAGTGGTGTAACAATGGTGTGCCCTGTAGCTTGGCTTCTCTGGGGCAAGGAGAGTCCTGGCTTTTTGGGTCAAGCCTAACTAAGGTCAGCAAGCATGCTGTGCTCTGCGAGACGTGCAGTATCTCCTCTAGGGGCTTTGATAATGCCCCTGGCTTCCTGTGGCTCCTTTATGTGCTTTTAGACATTCCGTTGCTTTTATTGGCTAATTCTCACGTTTGTCCCACCTTTCGGTGCGTGGTTCCCGCCCCTGGCGACTGGCCTTGCTACGTTTAGTATTGCCGACCGGTATTTTGCCTGTTCTCTATTCCGGTGACCGTGCCGGAGGCGTGCGGTGTATAGCGTGCGGGCCCCTTAGACTGGGGGAGCCCTGCCGACCTGCCGACCAAACACAGCCGTAGCCGCCAGAGCCGAGCAGAGCAGAGCGTCTAAGGGAGCTAGAGAGACGGTGAACGGAGCTGAGTCTCGTCGGAGATGAGCTGAGGCTCAGCGGAGCGGAGGCGATCCCCTCAACCTCCATACCCCACCTCATCTCACCTCGCCTACCCCCAGAAGAGTGGCAGCATAGAGTGGCGAGAGAGCTGCTAGACTCGTAGGAGGTGAGAGCTGGAGCAGGAGGTGAGAGCTGCCGCAGCGGGAGCCACTGCGGGTGCCGCAGCAACTGCCAGGCAGAGTTCAGTGGCTAGAAGGCCGTCGCACTACTGCTCACATTGTATCCACCTCAGCCCCCACCTCAGTCTACAACGTGGACCGTCACACGAGGCACCAAGGGAGGTAGCAGGCTGCAGCCAAGCAGCCAAACCCCCACCCCCACGCTCAAGGGGCAGAGAAGGCGCAAAAGAAGTGAAGGAGTGAATGAGCACGGCGCAGGAGAGACCAGTCTCGACTGCTAAGCAGTAACAGTAGCAGTCACCCCTACCTCTACGCCCACACGCCGCCTCATCTGTTCTCCCATCGTGGCAAGGCCATACCGCAGCGAAGGCGAAGTCCTGGAGTAACGCTGTTGACCAGCGGTAAGGCAAATACCAGGAGGACACTTGGTCATGGGGGCCAAAAAGAAGGGACGCCAGGCGACGCCCCCGGAAAAAAGCCCCACGACTCATTCACCGACCAGCAAGACAACGCGATGACAAGGAGTAAATCACTAACTGTCAGCCCAAATGCAAGGTCACAAGAGGCTGACCAAAGAGGGACGATTACAAACTTTTTCAAGAAAAGGGATCACCCAAACAGCAACCATGGCTGCAGCGAGACTACTTCCTCTGGCACCCAAGACCCGGTTCAAGACTACAGCACACTCACCCACAGTGGACGATTGTCCAACTTTAACTGTACTCCTAAAGTTGCGACGCCCTTCTGCGAGGAACCCAGGGCCGCCCAGGAACAGGCCAGTGCACAAGCCGGCATAGCTCATGGTCAACCACACCCAAGGCTAACAGCAGGGCATCTTTGGGCCAGTTCACAGATGAGACACAGGACATTACGACCGATAAGATCATAGCCACAGTCCTGACCGAAAGTGGCCCTACCGCAATTACAATAGTGCAAATCCATTAAAGACTCTGGCCCATCTCCTCAGAATCCGGGTTCAAGTATATCCCAGCATGATCATGAACACGAGTTTAAGAATCTTAACTTAACGTTCCTCCAACCGGATTCCCCTGTTCCAGTGCTGCCAGCCGTTGGGGAGCTCACAGGCTCCTTTCTTTATAACCTTGAACAAAAGATCGAAAGAACCCTCAATCTAACCCCTATTCCACCGTGGCCCCAAGAATTTCCTTGGGCTGACAAAACATAAGCTGAGAACCTAGCTGGCAACAGCAGCACAGACACGAGTACAGACAACCCATCTCAGCTGGAGACAGTGTCACCAACAAAGCTCTCCTTTGGCAATCCACTAAGATGGAACTACAGATAGACCTCCTACAGGCAATAGCGGGGCGATTAGCAGACATAAGCTTCAAGGTGGAGGCCCTGGCTAGCAGGATCTCCCTGCATGAGCTTCCCAACTGGGGGCCTGCTCTTGCCACTGCTCAGACCTCATCGAGAAGTGGGCTTCCCTGCCTGAGGTACTAGCTGAAATAATGGAAACAGCGAAATGGAGAATAGTGGCACCAACGTCGAACGACAAAGAAGAGTGGGCAATATACAACAGACACACCCCGAAGGCGACACAGACACCATGGGCCCCAACGGGGAAGAATGACACAGCTGGCAACGGCAAAAGTGTAGAGCAAACGACCATAAAGTCAGTCAGCAGCTCACCAGAATCTATAACTGCCCAAAGCCCAACAGGGACAGTGAAGACACTGGAACAGCTAGGCCGGAAGATTCGGCAGGTATAACAAACACGCAGAATCCCCCACTGTCAAGGAGAGCAAAAAAGAAGCTTAAAAAGCAACAGAAAAATGTAAAGCTAAAGTGAGACAACCATAGCTATTGAAGCTCAAGTACCCACCTTCGAAGGAGGGGACAAAAGCAAAAGCAACTCAGCTGTATCCAATATTTACAGATAAAAGCTGGGGCAAAAGGACTCTCCAGGTCTCCACACCAAAGGGAGAGCAACACAAACAAACCACACCATCAAGTCCCTGTTAGAAATGGGATCCCTGGCTGGCCAGGGCTTGCGCCAAAGTCAGTCAAAGACCACCACTCCTACGTCAGGGCAAGGGAGTTGCACACCAAGATAACACCTGCTCACCCTCCAGGTAACGTGGCGCGAGCAGAAAGGCTTAACTTGGAGGCGATGTGAGTTAAGTATTTGCGCACGCACCCCAGCAACAACACCCAAGGCCCACCACAAAGGAAACTTCACACAAGGTTATATATAAAAATAGCCTTTGTATTATACCAAAACACATTAGATAAAACACACACTTTACAATGTGCCAACAGGCACGGGCAGAATTTACAGGGGATATATACAAGACAGGGCCACCTGGACCACTGTCAGGAATCTGCACTTTTAGAACTTAGCACTAGGTAGAATTAGCACTTAGAACATAGAATATAAATCACTATAGCACAAAAATAGACCATAAAGCACACAACCAGTAACTACTGGTAAAGGTTAAGTACCACCTACGCAATCCTAACCACCATAGGAACAGGTCACGCAGGGAACTAGGACCTCACTAGCACCACCTGTACTAGCAAGAACAACCACCTAAGTATCACAATACAAGTAGGGGTATGAGCACATAACACATAATGCATAATCAACACATTCAGAGGTGTAAGGACAAGGCACATGACGCATAAAAACATATTCAGAGGTGCAGCAAAAGAACAATTGCGCCAAACTCACATAAGTCACCACCTGTGACTGTCCATAGGCCAACTGGCCTTGTGGGGGCTAGGACGCCCTGTGTCCCAGTGTCAGGGGCCTAAACGTGGCAGCTGCCCACAAAGTGCTGGGCAGCTGTGAAGACAGTGAGGGGCCAACGCTGGAGTCTCGCAGGCTCTGGAACAACAACTTTGGCCTGGGAGCCTTTCTGGGCTCTGAACCAAGGAATGTAGCTGTGAGCCTCTCTGGGCTCCAAATCACAATGTGCCCCCTAGAGCCTCCGTGGCTCTGAAAACAAAGGCGCCCGTTGGAGTCCCTCGTCTGGGAACTCAAAAAACGACTGTAGCACCCCAGAGCCTCTCTGGGCTCTAACACAAGAATGCGGCCTTGCTGGGGGAGCGACCCGCTGACTGCTGGGGCCGCTCTACCCTCCCAGTCTCCCTCAGGAAAGTCGCCCTACTGGTGGAGGGGGCCAGGCACCGGCAATGCGCCCCGATGGCCTCCCTCCTGCTCTGCCTGTAATGGGCACTCTGAGCCTGGCTCGGCTCTAAACAATTGACTGCCCCCCAAGAGCCTCTCGGGCTCTAAAAACAATTTCCCTCACTCTGGGAGAGAGCACGGGGGGGCGGCAATGTGCCCCGACGCCTCCCCCTTCTTTGGAGCAACCACTGCGCCGTGTCTCACCCGGTCTCGCGGTAGCTGGCTGGAGAGCTCCCGCTCCTCTGGACTCTCCTCGGTCGCGTTCTCCTCCCGCTCCCCTTGCTTCCTTGAGCGCGGACTCGGCTTGGCTTCCCCAGACCGGGGAAAGGAGACGGCCGGTCTTCTCTTCTCCGGTGCAGGAGCGCGGGGTGGGCTCCCGTCTGCTTCCTGCTGTCCCACCAAAGCTTGCCTGACTTCCGGGTCGCGCTGCAGCCAATAGCAGCGCGGCGCTGGAGATAAGGAGGCGGGACTTCCGGGTCGCCGTAGGCAGCGCGGCGGCCCGGCAGGGTTCCTGGGCTGCGGCGGTGATTTCAACACTGGGTGAGCTCCTGATAATTTAAATAAATCACACAAATATGCGGCGTGGGCAGCCGCTAGAGCAGCAAAATGCAGGGTGGGCACCTGCCTTACAACAGCGCTCCCAACGCTAGGACGAAATAAAGCGATCCCAGGCGCTAAGGGCCAAGATGCAGCGCTTCCAGGCGCTGGAAGCCAGCAAAGTCCAGGCAAAGTCCTTCAGCAAGGCAGGGGGGCAAAGCTGGGCCCAGAGCCAGCTCACTGGGTCTCCAGGCAGGGAGACAATCCAAGTGGCGGTCCTCTGGCCCAGCAACAGCAGCCCCCTCAGGCAGGATCCTGGAAGAGAACAACTCCTGTGGGGACACAGCCCCATTCTTATACACCACATTCCTTTGTCTGTAGGTGCAGGGTGGGGGAGAAACCAGTCGCAGCTGGTTTTGGAGCACCCTTGATGGGCTCATTCCCTCACTCTATTCACTGGCAGGGCTAGGGTCATTAGACGCACCACAGGGGGCGGAGCCAGCATTGTGCGGGGAAAACCCAGCCTCATTCAGGACACAGGTGCACTCCTCCCCTCACATCAGCATGCTAATCTCAGCACTCACCACTGGGCAGACCCATCCAGCCTTCCTAGAGCCAGGCTCCCCAGCCAGCTCCAGCCAATCACACTCCAGCACCCTCAAAGCACACGTACAGCCATGTCTAGAAGTGGCATTTCCCCACTAGACACATACATGCCGCACATACCATTGTGCAGCATTCACTCTCACGAGTTCGCACATACCAAACTTGAGCATGCACGCCTCACGCATCAGGAACTACCGGGGACACAGACATTCCCCATGCATTCCTATGGGAGGGCAGGCCAACCTCACTCCATGCACTCAGAGTGCGCACGCACTTTCCACCGGGACACAGTGAAAGTGCGCAGAAATCAAAAATCACTATCACCAGGTCACCATTAAAAGCAAAAAGTTCAGGGGTGAACCTGCCAGAAGGGCCAAGTCCAACAGTCCCCCCAGCTCAAAGGATGAAAAGGCATCAGCAATGCGAACTACCCCCACGGCAAATCAGACAATGGCCGGAACAAGCTTACCAGCGCCAACATGGCCCTTGCAGCCAACTCCATCAATATCCATGCCACAAGGAGCGATTCTGCATCAACCTCAAACAAGCCCCCAGCTCTCAACTAGGATCAACTACGACCAAAACAAGAGGCCGCAAGGAGGCCCGCATTCAACCTCCCAAGGCAGTCACAGGTCAGCGCCCTCCCCAGTAGAACCAGCCACAAAAAAAGGAGGCTGGGCCCAAAATTTGAATGCACTTGCAGCCGTCTATGAGGTGGTTCCTACTCCAAGATTTTCCAGCACAGGACACCATGACATCCTGAACCGGAGCAACCTCCTACGTCTTTTTAAACATCAGGACGCCCTGGACAAGACACAATCAGGGGATATAGAATTGGTGAAATTCGAGAGTTTGAAAGGAGACACTCTTGGAGACTCCACTGTGGTGGGTTTGAAGAATAAAGGAATACAGCAAGCCATCAAGCGAAACTCCGCTCTGCTTGCGGAGTGGGGCATCGAAGTTCAGATATTATCGCCCCCAAAATATCCACTCGTTTTGGTCCCAGACAGCGGGAGAAAGGCCACCCGATCAGTCCTAAAAGGGACAACCAGTTTGGGTCCCCCAAACAGAAGCCAGACGGGCCATAGGGCACCCACAGGAATCCAAATCCTATGCGAAAATGAGCAACGAGTCCTACACAACATCTCTCCCACCCCTGAACAAACACTCGGAAGTAGGAGGACACAGCATTCCTAGCCGCAACAAAAGTCTGCACCCCTGCGGGGACGTCAGGCTCGGTACCACTGCGAAGTCTCATCTAACAGTAATTTCATGGAATATAGCATGGATTAGCAAAATCCGCAACAATGAAAACCTGAAGCAGTTCCTGGAATGTGGAGACCTAATTTGTCTCCAAGAAACCTGGGCCCTGGCCCACACCCCTCTGGCCGGGTATTACGAATTCCAATTACCAGCAACGAAAAGAAACCTCTTCGGTCGTCCAGCAGGCGGACTATCAATTTTCATAAAACATGAGTGTGCCCTCGAAGCTACTTCCATGTGACGATACAGACTCTATGGATGCCCCCTCGGGGCACTTTTCCCCTCATTGCTCTCCCATTCTCTGTTCGCAGAACGACAATGAAGACTGCGGCCCCTTTAATTCCTGTGCCTGGGCCACTCCGCTGGTGGAGTCACGTGGTTCCAGCATTCTAAAAAAGGAAGACAGCGAGGAAGAACGTCGTTCATGGGGACCACGGATCGGAAGCCAAGAGGAGACACCGGTGAGGACCTTCTTTATTTCGCCGTCGGAGAACGGAGGGACGGAGCCTGATACCGGGAAGAGGACAACAACGGCCGAAGACACCTACGACGCTGAGGAGCTGAGCGCCGGAACAGAAGGGCAGCCAGACCCTACCTGGCAACGCGAGCACGCCAGCCACGGCCACCGGGGGTCATGGCTGCACAAGGTACGAGAGAAAATTCAACTGTCTTGGGGTCGGGGACCGGAGGACGGGAAAGGAGGGGGGAAACCGGGTGGAACCGAGTAGTTGGTGCTGATACTGTGCATAGAGAACGAGGCACAAAAGGACCATTTTAAAGAGCTGCACGCACACTGGTGAAGGTTCTGGTGAACAGCTTCCCCTCACTTCCCTTGCTCCCTGCGCAGATATAACACGTAAAAACCCCACACCTGACAACCGTTCTTGTTTCTGTTTTGTTTTACGGTATCCGAGGAGGTCTGTCAAGCCTGAAAACCAGGGAACTCCGTTTTGGTTGGAAACCTGAGGAGGAGAACAGAGTGGGACAAAGTTGTATCCCTAATTCTACATTTCCTTTGGACTTGAACTACATCTCCCAGAATTCCCTTGTTTAGTTTGGACTTGAACTACTTCTCCCAGAATTCCCTTGTTTAGTTTGGAATATATACTCCTTTGACTCTGAATAAATCCTGACAATATAAGGCATCTCATTTGTCTTGGTCTGCTTCTACACTGCGCTACACGTGGTGTCAGAAGTGGGATCTTGTCGCCTCACCATGGAAAACCTCATCCTACAGTTAATACGAGGTCAGGAGAAGTTAGAATGGGCAGTAGAAAAGCAGATGACTTCTGCTCAAGCAGACCGAGAACTCATGAGAGATAGTATAGCTAACCATGCAGACCAAATGCAAAAAGTAGATAAGGGCAGGGACTGGGCCAAACGTGTCTCTCCAGAAGTATGCGACAGGAGAGGACCCCAATGCCTTCCTTCTTAACTTCGAAAGGGCGGCAAGGGCGCCTGGATGGCCTGAAGCTAAGTGGCCTTTCTTCCTAGCCCCACTTCTTACCGGAGAAGCGCAAGCTGCCTACCAAGTAGCTAACCCTAATGGCAATACTTCCTATACAGAAATAAAAGCCTTGATACTGGACCATATGGGCCTGGATGCAGAGGCATATAGGGTACGGTTCAGGAAAGAACGCGGCACCACATCAGATAATCCCAAAACCCTATATGTTAAGCTAAAGGCAGCAGAGGACAAATGGCTAAGACCACATTCCCAAACAAAGGATGAAATCATGGACATGATTTATTTAGAGCAATTCCTAGAGGCCTTGCCATACCCCATTCAAAGATGGTTGAAACAACACAAACATTTGAGTACTGAACAGGCGGTAGAAATGGCCACCACGTTTTATAGGGCGCAACCTAGGGCCTTACCTTGGGACTCTGAAAAGCTCTCAAAACTAGGGAGTGGTCCTGTAGGACCTGAAAAGAAACCACTGAAACCCCCACTAGAAACGGTAAAACCAAGAACACCCCGATTAGAGCCACCTCCCCTACGCAACCCCCAGTGTTTTGAATGTGGAGAGTGGGGTCATATAGCACGTAACTGTCCCAGGAAGAAACCTCCTGAAGAACCGATGGACATCGGATGCATACCCCATTCCATCCTATATTCTGCGGAACTCGGACCCAGTTTTCACGTAAGTGTCCAGGTCAAGGGTGTGCAGGTGAGGGCATTGCTAGATTCGGGGTGCAAACAGTCAGTCATTCTTCAGTCCATTGTATTACCACTCCCTGAAGAGGTGGAAGACTCTGTACCAATTAGGTGTGTTCATGGGGATGTAAAGGTGTATCCTGTTATCAAAGTCCCTGTTGTCCTTCCCCAAGGTCAGACCATAAAGATTAGGCTCGGGGTTGTTCCTAGTCTACCGGAGGAAATGATAATAGGGCAAGACAATACCTCATTTCTTAACATGCTACGAAACGAGTTACAGAACATCCCTCCCACCTCCAGAACACAACCTACCCTTCTAACCCAAGCTCCATGGGTCACCGACCGGAGCTTCAGATACGCTCAGAAAAATGACCCAACCTTACAAGCAGCATGGACTCAAGTGCAACAAACACCCGATAGCTTTACCTCTTTTCACATAAAAAACGAATTGTTATATCGCATAGGGAAACAAGGGGATACTCCCCAATTGTTAGTGCCTCAAGCATTTCGGGAACAGGTTCTTTTCTTTGCTCATTCGCATCTGCTCGCAGGGCACAGAGGGGCCCAAAAGACGATGCAGATGTTGTTGCAACATTTTTATTGGCCTGGTATATTTTCCCAAGTCACTAGATTCTGCCAAGAGTGCGAGGTGTGCCAAAAAAAGAATCCTTACAAGCCACCCGCTGTCCCGTTACAACCGTTACCAATTGTGGGAAATCCATTTGAAAGAATCGGTATGGATCTAATTGGTCCATTACCACGTACCAAGAAGGGACACCTCTACGCTTTGGTTGTGGTTGACTATGCCACAAGATACCCTGAAGCCTTTCCTCTGCGCACTCACACAACCCGAAACATTTCTGAGAAGCTCTTGGAGCTCTTTTCACGAGTTGTTTTCCCTCAGGAGATACTGACTGACCAGGGCACTCCCTTTGTTTCTAAGTTGATGGGACAAATCTGTAAGTCTTTAGACATTTCCCACATCAAAACATCAGTATATCGTCCCCAGACGGATGGACTCTGTGAGCGTTACAACGCCAGATTGAAATTGACATTGAAAAAACTCCTAACTGTTGAGGGCAAAGAATGGCACCAGCTACTTCCTCTAGCTTTGTATGTAATCCGGAGCCAGGTACAAGCTAGTCTAGGGTGTTCCCCATTTCAGCTCCTCTACGGAAGGGAGCCAAGGAGTCTTTTGGAGATTACGAAGGAAGTGTGGGAACAAGAGAAAGAAGAAGATACTAAAAATTTTCTTGAGTCTCCACTCCCGACTCCACAAATTAAGGGAATTCGCTGATTCCAACCTAGAGAAAGCCCAGAGACAACAACAAACCCTATATGACCAGGGAAAGAAGTGGCGCCACCTCAACGTAGGAGATTGGGTGTTGGTCCTGTTACCGTCCAACCTAGGGAAACCACGATCTGGGTGGCAGGGCCCGTATAAAATCACAGAGAAAGTGGGTTTAACTTCGTATAGAGTACAGATCAAACCCAGAAAGACCCAACTGTATCATATAAATCTCTTTAAAAAATGGTTAGGCCCCCCCCCCTCAAAATGTACAACATGTAGGAACCCTGTCCCAGGGTGAAACCACCCTGAAGGAGTTAGTTGTCAATCCTGATTTAACGGAAGAACAAGACAGAACCATTCAGGAGACCCTACAACCCTTTTCCCATCTTTTTTCTAACCTACCTGGAAAAACAAGGTTAGCTGAGCATACTATAAACACACAGGTTGGAAAAATAGTAAAACAAAAACCATATCGCATTCCAGCTGCCAGGAGACAGGCGATTGAGGAAGAGGTTAAGAGCATGCTAGACTTAGGAGTCATAAAGCCCTCCAAAAGCGATTGGTCCTCTCCTATAGTCCTAGTGCCAAAACCGGATGGGTCAGTTAGTTTTTGCATTGATTTCCGCGCGGTCAACTCTATTTCAAAGTGTGACTCATATCCAATCCCTAGAGTCGACGAGTTAATAGAGCGATTGGGGGAAGCTCACTACATTACAACCCTTGACCTCACAAAAGGCTATTGGCAGGTACCCCTCAAGCCAGAAGATCAGGAAAAGACTGCCTTTGTTACACCAACAGGCCTGTATGAGTTTACTGTCTTACCCTTTGGGTTACACGGGGCACCTGCAACGTTCCAACGCCTTATGAACAAGGTGTTACAACAACATCAGGAGTATTCCTCCGCATACCTTGATGACATTGTCATATTTAGTCCAGATTGGGAAACACATTTACAGCATTGTACTCAGGTTCTTAAGCCCCTACAAGCGGCGGGGTTGCACATAAACGCAAAAAAATCCAGAGCAGGCTTTAGGAAAGTGAAATATCTTGGGTTCCTTCTGGGAAAACGGTGTTATCGAACCACAGTCTGAAAAGGTGAAGGCAATAACAGAAGCCCCTTTCCCTTCGACCAAGAAAGAGGTTAGGGCTTTCCTGGGGCTCCTGGAATATTACAGACGTTTCTTTCCACAATATTCTGAACTGGCTACTCCCCTGACTGACCTACTACAGAAAAATGTTAAAAACAAAGACTTTCAAAAACCCAGTGAAGGTACCATAGCTGCATTTGTGAATCTGAAAAAGACCATATCCTCTGTCCCCATTTTGAGATCTCCTAATTTCTCGAAAGCTTTCCTGTTACATACAGACGCTTCTGAACATGGATTAGGGGCGGTATTGTCCCAAATGTCATCTGATGGCACTGAGCATCCCGTTCTTTTCATCAGCAGAAAACTCTTTCCTCTGGAGCAGAAATATCCTATCATAGAAAAAGAGTGCCTGGCCATTAAGTGGGCGATTGAGAAATTACGTTACTATCTGGAGGTGGCCCATTTCATCCTTTACACCGATCATGCCCCCTTGCAATGGGCCGCAACAAAGGCAACAATCCACGAATCTTGAGATGGTTCCTCTCCCTCCAGCCTTTTTCTTTTGAGGTGGTGCATCGGAAGAGAATTGACAATGGAAACGCTGACTTTCTTTCCCGCCTTCCTTTGTTCCCCGAACGTGAACAAACTGGGGTAGGGGTGTGTGATGATACAGACTCTGTGGATGCCCCCTCGGGGCACTTTTCCCCTCATTGCTCTCCCATTCTCTGTTCGCAGAACGACAATGAAGACTGCGGCCCCTTTAATTCCTGTGCCTGGGCCACTCCGCTGGTGGAGTCACGTGGTTCCAGCGTTCTAAAAAAGGAAGACGCCGAGCAAGAACGTCGTTCATGGGGACCACGGATCGGAAGCCAAGAGGAGACACCGGTGAGGACCTTCTTTATTTCGCCGTCGGAGAACGGAGGGACGGAGCCTGACACCGGGAAGAGGACAACAACGGCCAAAGACACCTGCAACGCTGAGGAGCTTAGCGCCGGAACAGAAGGGCAGCCAGACCCTACCTGGCAACGCGAGCACGCCAGCCACGGCCACCGGGGGTCGTGGCTGCACAAGGTACGAGAGAAAATTCAACTGTCTTGGGGTCGGGGACCGGAGGACGGGAAAGGAGGGGGGAAACCGGGTGGAACCGAGTAGTTGGTGCTGATACTGTGCATAGAGAACGGGGCACAAAAGGACCTTTTTAAAGAGCTGCACGCACACTGGTGAAGGTTCTGGTGTACAGCTTCCCCTCACTTCCCTTGCTTCCTGCGCAGATATAACACATAAAAACCCCACACCTTACAACCATTCTTGTTTCTGTTTTGTTTTACGGTATCCGAGGAGGCCTGTCAAGCCTGAAAACCAGGGAACTCCGTTTTGGTTGGAAACCTGAGGAGGAGAACAGAGTGGGACAAAGTTGTATCCCTAATTCTACATTTCCTATGCACTTGAACTACATCTCCCAGAATTCCCTTGTTTAGTTTGGAATATATACTCCTTTGACTCTAAATAAATCCTGACAATATAAGGCATCTCATTTGTCTTGGTCTGCTTCTACACTGCGCTACATTCCATCAACGCGAACATGCTTGGTCTACAAGCGCTACAGATAAGGGGTCCGAGTCTCACCAAACATCCAATCCATCTGCTAGTACTAAACTGCCACATCAATCCCTCACAGACTCTAATTTAACCAGACTGGATTACACGAATGGCCTCTTCTGTGGCCTACCTGCCTATCTGATCCACCGCCTCCAAGTTATTCAAAATGCCGCTGTACGGCTCTTGTTTAACATTCCAAAAAGTTCAAGTGTCCGTCAACCTCTCCGCACCCTACACTGGCTCCCAGTTGCCCACAGGATTTTATTTAAAATCCTTGTCCTCGCTTACCGAGCTGTCCATCAAACCGGCCCAGTCTACTTGAGGAAAAGATTTTCCCTATATGTTCCCAACCGCCCTCTCAGATCAACTAATCTGCACCAAATGACTGTTCCAAAATTCAAATACAGCAGGCTTGGTGGCCAATCCATCTCGGTCAGAGCGGCGAGAGCATGGAACACCCTTCCGCTCCATCTAAGAACAGCCCCATCCATTACTGTGTTTAAGAAGCGACTGAAGACCCACCTTTTTAACATCACTGTATAGGGTCTCCCCCCTTTTCTTCTCACCGGATCTACTCTGCTTTGCTTCTCACCCATCTCGCGCCAGGATACTATTTTCTTAGTAACAGAGCGCGCTACAAAAGCCTCTATACTAATAATAATAATAATGAAAGACCATCTGGAGGCACTGGCATCAAATCTGGAGGACTTGCTGAATAAATATAAAACACACCAGGTCATCTTAGCGGGGGACTTTAAACTAAAAAATCTAGACAATTTGGAAACCCTTCCCCGAGGATTGGGAAGGGCGGCTCCCCTGCGCGACCTTTTTCTCAGCTACAAACTGACATCAACTCGTGTACAGAAAACATCTCGCTCAAGTGCCTGGCAGCCTCAGCCCACTTTTCGGAACGTGTCCAGAATTGATTACATCTTGATAAGTGGAGTACTGGCGGATAGAATGACTGATTTTGAAGTTGTGAACCGGCAGGATAGCGACCATAGGCCATTAAGAGCATCATTCCAGCTGGTCATACCGGCCGCCACCCTCTACCAACCCATTGGGTAGTGAAGTGGGGAGGAGACTCACACCGTCCTGCGGAGAATCAAGTGGACAGACAAGACAGAGGGGAAACTTCAATCATGGCTGGATCAGACAAAGCCAGGGAGTCTGCTTGCATTTGATTCCCCCCCCCCCCCCCCAACAGGATGGGTGCAAATCATTGCGGATTTACAAAACAAACTTGGAAATCCCAAACCACAAAACTCAATGATAAAAGCGCCTCTCAAGAACCGGAACACGTGCCCTCAGAAAATACGGGAACTTAAACGACTCCTGCGCAAGGCTCGCGCAACAAAGAAAAGAGGGGGCTGCCAAACAGTAGCGCCTTCAACATCTGAACTGAGGGCCTCCCTAAGGAAGAAGCTAAGGGAACTTAAAAAAACAGACTTGTAAAACAAATGGCTAAAAGTTTTCTTCCTTCTCAAACAAAAGAACCTGGCACGACTCTGGAGATTCATCAATCAGCTGAGCAACCGAGGGCCAACTAGAGAAAACTGGGTAGCCGAAAAAGATTGGATCCAACATGTGAAACCGCTTTCCGAAACAGCCCCCAGTCATGAACCTTCGACAACGGACAAGGCGGAGCTAACTGAGGATGTCCAACAGTCCCGCCTCCACCCAGAAGCAGCCATCTCAAGCCCAGGCAATAACATAAGGGGTAGTAGCTCTCCGGCCGACGTTGATGTTACTACACCAACCTGGACAAACACCAGACAGGTCATCAATACCATCAAGCGGATGAGGATTGACGGTGCGCCGGAGCCCAATGGGATTCCAGCGCCGGTCTTTAAACAGGCATTAGAGGTCTGGGCATCACTCTTAACTCCGCTTTTTAACCACACCTACCTGACCGCTACAATCCCCGACTCTTGGAGGGGCTCTATACTGTTTCCCATCTTTATAAAAGGGGACCGCTCGGAGCCTTCGAACTAAAAGCTCATCGCCCTGCTCGACTTGGAGGCCAAGGCATATGCACACCTATTACTCAGCGACCTAGAAAAATGGGCTGAAGATGAAATATAATACCAACGTATCAGACTGGTTTTAGGGCCAAGGCATCTACAATGGACAACGTCCTGGCGCTAGCACATCTTTCAGCCAAGGCAACCTTGAAGAACCATCCCCCACTGTTCTGCTGCTTTGTGGACTACAGCACAGCATTTGACAAAGTGGACAGAAAACGCCTATGGTGGAAATTAGAAAAATGGGGGATACCACCGAAACTTTTGAAGGCTATTAGGTCACTATATGAGGCCACCTGGGTGCGGGTCAAAACAAGCACTCGCACTGTCACTCGCAAAATAGCCACAGCAAACGGGCTGAAGCAAGGGTGCGTGCTGGCCCCCATCCTATTTAATCTATACACGCGGATTTGGGTGAGGCCCTAAGAGGTGCCAGTCTAGTAGCCCCCAGATTATGAAGAGTGAGGCTACCAGTTTTACAGTACGCTGATGACACAGCCATAATAGATCACACGAGGATAGGCCTACAACGAGCTTTAACGGCCCTAAACAGCTTCAACATCGCCAATAGCCTGACAATCAACCAAGGGAAAACTAAGGTCATCATTTTAGGATCCTACCATCAGAAACAGCAAGCACATTGGCAGCTGGGAAATGCTCAAATACACACTGTGGCCTCTCACAACTATCTGGGGGTCTGGTTCTCAGAACGGGCCAAAGCAAATGTCCACCTTAATCAGCTGACCTCGAAAGCCAACAAGGTAACACATTTGCTAAGACAATTAAGCCAAAACCTGATCAGCCCTTCCGCTAGCCCAATTCTGATAGCCTTAAGAGCAAAGCTGCTTCCTGCAATCTCCTATGGACATCTGGCATTCCCTGGGAAGCTGGGCCCACTTCTCAACTCTGCCAAAGTTAAGGCTTACAAGTCGGTGCTACATATACCTAGGTCTGCAAGAAGAACCAGGCTGAGGCTGGAGCTTGGCCTAGCTTGGCCTGAAGTGATCGGCCAGGGAGCCTTATCAAGTTGTATCTAAGGATATTAAAGGCCCCGGCTAACTCCCTTAAACACCACTTGAGATACATCTTTGAAGACCCAGCATCGACATGGCACACCAGGCTGGGAATTGCAAATAAAGCTCTTAAGATAGTGGAGGAAAATCTTGTGTGGCAGGACATCCCACTGAACGGTTGGAAGAGAGCCATTAAACAAGTGAACAAAATCTCCTTTGAACTTGATTATAAATCCCTTCGCCGTAGCCCCAATTTTGAACCCCTAAACTACTCGTACACTGTGGGCAAAGCACAATCATAACTAAGCGAGGCCATCACAACACAGGCCCGAAGCAAAATCCTATCCATGAGGCTGATCACTCGGGATAGCAGATTTCAACCCCGCTTGGGCCCAAAGAGGGGGTTATGCAGGCTATTCACGTACAAAAGGGAATCCTGGCTGCACCTCATCTGTTGCTGTCATTTTAAGAATGAATGCCAGCGACTGCTGCGCCCAATCTGCCTTAATCGGAGCATAACAACATGCTCGGAAGCATCAGCCCTGTGTTTGTCAACCACCAACACTATGTTCCTAGCGAAATTCGTTCACCAAATTAGTTTAGAACTAAAAACCCATAATGAGAGTATTCCATCACTCAGGAGTCTCACCTTAAAAGCAACTGATCAGAGTTGAAGTGCACTCGTCACGCAGTTTCATTGACAGTGCCACTTGCACGCCCCCATATGGAAGAAAGTATGGACTTGTCCTAACGCATACAATTGCTGGGAAAGCCCAATCAATGGGACTAAGACTGTGGGAGCTGTATCCTTCTTCTTTCTCACTCAGTTTTTTTGCTTTTTGTTTTTTTTATTTATACTATTTTTTTTTTTACTAGCTCTGGCGTATACCTTTTTTTAAACAAGCAAAGAAGTTTTTTTAGAATTACTGTTCTCTGCACTTTCTCTTTTTACTGTAAAGATTTTAATTAATTGTACAGTTAAAATAAAACAGAACGGCAATAGGTTTTTTATCACATTGTTACACTTTTTTTTTTTGTTTCCTTCTTTTAAACAGCTCTTTACGCACGTTCGTTCGCTTCCCTTCATCAGCGTGGCACCTCAATTCAACTTTAACAATGGTGGCTACTTCAGGAAGGCGGCCCACCTCCCCAAGTAACATTTTAATTATAATAAGTACGGCGGCCACCCCAGCCTTTTCTAAGTATTGCGGTCACACACATTTGGTTTGTCCTTTGTCCATTCCTGCATGTGTGGATCGGGACAGCATCGGATTGGTAAGGCGGGCACTCGGGCAATGCCCGGGGTGCGGGTGTCCGAGCTCCTGCTGTGGGCTGCTTTTTTTAGCAGTCTGGGGGCGACTTGGGCGGTGTCTCTAGTGTTGGAATATAGCCAGGGGCCCCGTTGGGTGTCTGAGTGGCCTTTCTTAGAGGCAGATGGGCGCTCATTACCCCCGTTTAGCAACAGGAAGAGGTGTCACACTCCCTTTGTCTCACTGGGCCGGCCCATTAATGTGTGCACATATTGAGCGGGTGCAGGGGGCCTGAATAGAAGTGGCCTCACTTGTTTTCAGGTGTGTTTCTCCAGTGTAAATGAATGCGGGCATTTTTTTACCCCCTTCTTTTTAATGCAATTACACCAACGCAGTTATTTGAGAAAAGGCATTATGCAAATGGGGCCGATTTTTTTTTGTGTGCCCGGGCCGATTTTCAATCCCAATCCGACCCTGGATCGGGAGCCTCCGAGCACTTCACAGTTCAATTTAGATTTATGAGTCCGGTTCCTTTAATGCATTTAATGTAAATTGTCCCAAGCCATCCAAATAATGAATTCCTTTATTTGAGTTGGAATCAATCTAGATTACTGAAGTGTGTATGGCAAGATCTGCGTTGTAATCTTTGTATCTGTACGTCAGAGCGATTCAGGTTCGGTGGGAATGTTGATGGTGGTGGGGTGCGAAGGAGCATCGAGGAAAAAAGCTGCACCAACTTTCAACAATTTACTAACTACCTCTGCTCACCAAGAGGTGCAATCTTGCGCAGCTCACTGCTTCTTGCACCGCAGTAATAAAGAACTGCCGGTGTTATGATGATGCCTCCTTCGTCCCAACCACCCCCTCCCCACACGACTGAGTGAAGCACGTATGTTTTTGTTTTAACTCACGCCAGGACTCACACCTGAAACTGTACACCAGTTGCAAAGTTGGGCCGGGAGCCAAACTTGACCGTAAGTGGAGGCCGGCCACGGAATTGGTGCTCTCTCTGCCTAATTTCGAGTGAGGTATAATTTGAAAGTTGCTAATGCTACCTAATAAAAATATACTTTTAGACTACATGTGCGCCGCACATTTATGATCACATTTATTCTGAACTACCACACTGCAGTGTCTGCTCACTGTACTACGTCGTTTTCAGCGTTGTTCAGACGCACTTATTGTGTCCTGCGGTAAACCATTATGGAGCCTGTGGGCCCTGCTTGAAAACAACTACTCGTTCCCCGCAAGGGGTTCATTGCTAATATTTTTATGTTTTCCCTGTCTTCATTGCTTGATTTTGCTCACAAAAAGTTTTACTCATAGTCATTGAAATATCACACACAATTACACTGAAATTAGGAACATGTCACACGTGGCTATCGGAAACCTTAGCAGTTATGAAACACCTATCTAAGCATTCAAAATTTGAAAGGCATGAGCTTAAAAATAGAGGCTGCCTTTAAGGCTGTGCAACTTAATGCATCGGCGGAGCTGTGGGGTGAGGCCTTGAAACCATGTGTCCCGCCGTTCAGTGAATGACTACACCTCTGTTTTATGTTGTGAGCGGACATCGATTACATTTATACTTAATTTTCTCATAACAAGCCTTTAAACATTGAGCACTCCGTAAAGCAGCTTACTATAGCACGGGCAGTAGTCTTCATATTGCCAAATCATATAGCCAAATCTACTACATTTTATCCTAGTAAGTTCTAAATAAGGCTCGCTATTTCTGGTATATATTTTTTTATTTCCGTTCACGTCTGTATTTTACCTATATTCATTTTGTCATCAAATAAATAATTAAGTTGCTTCGAGTATCTTTTTATATTTACTGATTAATGTGTACTCTGATTTATTTATTTATTTTGCACATTTGTTAAGCGCACTGTTACCGAAACAGTGTCCTGGCGCATTTAGATGAGGTTTAGATTTTAGCACTATATGAAGCCAGATATAACTAAAACTCTATGAAAAAAATATAATTGTGGTACAAATACGTGCACATCTGCAGTCGTCTCTTAAAGCCACACATGCTTTCAATCGGCTCAGATGTGCTATTGACCTAACAGTGCTGAATTACAGACTGTGGAGATGTCCTGTAGCTGGAACCCCCAAAGATAAAATATCAAAGCATCGGGTTGTTCGAAATGCAACAGCCAGAGCAATGCTTAATGTACCTAAATGTACTCGTGTATTACAAGCCGTAAGGAAACATCAGAGACTGCCAGTGGCCTTCCATGTGAAATTTAAAACACCTTTGCTCACACATAAAGCAGCAATTGGGAATGTCTACATTTACCTGGCCGAAACATTTTTAGGTCGATCCTAGGCAGCGCATGCGCTGCTGTGAGACATGCTGTACTGGGGTATGGACTTGAAGTTCTGCCCACTTTCTGCCCATCTTTTCAATTGGCTCATGTTTTTGTCCTTGCTAAATGGTTGCTTCTGATTCCTTAACAGGCTTGTTAGTCCCTCCTTAGTACTGCCTTGTCCACATTTGTCACCACCCATCAGGACTGAACCTTTTACAGTGTCCTCACTGTTTAGCTTCTATTAGCCCTTCGGGAGAACTCTTTGCTCAATTTATCTAAAGAGCACTGGTAGGGCTTTAGTAATGGTGGCCGTTTTTTTTTTTTTTTAGGTCTCGCCTTTTCCATTGGGAAATGGCGAGAATTCAAGTGCTCAAAATACCCGTGAAACCACGGGTTTTTTGTGCGGTTTTCTTTGAGTTCACGTGGCCACAGGCACGCGCTTTTGGGCCATAAACTTTCACGGCCATCTGTTCCCCAGCTCCAGCACCTCCCCTCTCTCTCCCGGCACACAGCCTTCCTTGGATTTCTCCTCCCCCTCCCCAGCCAGCTTCCCCCAGGCTATGTTCCCTCCCCTGCTACCCCATCCTCACTCATCCCTCGCACCCCCTCCTCGCTCATGAGGGAAATCACTGATGCAAGCTCTGACGTGTTTTTGTAATGCATTCCACTTAAATTGCCGCCCAGGCGGGATTCGCTAAACCCTCCTTGTTCTCCAGCGCAGCCAAGAAATTCTTCAGCGCCCTCTGTTTACTCTGCAGCATGTGAACGCCCTCCGTGTTATCCAGCACAGACGAATAGTGCACTGCTCTTGAACCGTCGATGTTCTCCAGCACAGCTAGACCGGCAGGTCTCCTGAGCCATCATTGTCCATCAGCATTGCCCGACAACTTGGGACTCTTGGACCGTTCTTTTATGTGGTGCAGCCAAGAAATCCTTTAATGCCCTCTGCGTTTTAGCCCAGTCCAGTCAGAGGCCACCAAGGAAAGCAAGTCTTGTGAACCATCCATGTTTTCTAGCAGGTTTCCTGCAGCTCTGTGTCCCACCACACATCTTACGAGACTCCATCGCTCTCCAGCACTGCAGTGCCAGACCACCTTTGTTTCACGGCCTTCTCTTATCTGCTCAGTTAACGGCATGCAAGTATTCGGATCCCTCGGTGACCTCCAGCACAGACAGGCAATGCTTGATGCCAGAAATCTTCCGGATACCATCTGACATTGTAGGGCCCATGACACACTATCCTCCCCAGCACTGCCAGCCGGTTGGGCATTACGTCTTGTACACCACAGCTGGAAAAAATAGTCACGTGAACACTTGTTTAGTACAGCCAGGCAGTGAAAGTTTTGAAGAATGTGTCCTCCAGCCTGACCGTCCGTGTAAGAATGCATCTCATCCGTGTCCATCAGTAAGGTCTAAGACTGCACACCTTGTATTTTCCATGGGTTTCGTACGTCTTATGTATGCGTCAGTGTTCCATAGCCTAGTGGTACAGTGTGTGTTTTGCACAGTCTTGCACTGATGCACGCGCATAGTGGTACAATGTGTGTTTTGCACTGATGCACATCTTTGCGTGCTAAAAATACCTATCTGTCCTTCGGCTCTCCCGCGTTGAGGCAAAGTGCTATATAAATGCGAGAGTACAATCTCACTAAGTTCTGTGTTTTCACACATGTTGAGGGCCTGCTTAGTCAACAGCTCCGTGTCTGCAGGAATCAGCTGTTCTGGACAGTAATGGAAATGGCTAAGTGCTTGATAGGAGGAACCCTTTGTGTTGAATGGTGGCGCCCAGAGCCCTTTGTTTTATGCCATAATATGAAAAGATTTGTTGTCTGGAAACCTGTGGTGGCCTCGTCACAAATAATCGAAATAGGAACGTATACAGACCTTCCAACTATCATTTGTGGACGACACATTTCAGAATTGGCCATATGCAGCCAACCTCTCCCAAAAAAGTATATTTTTGTAAAGCTCACGTCAACAGTAGATTGGAAAAATCTACTCGCACGGTTGGTTCACATGTAGGTAGTTTAAAGGTGAACAAGCATGTTGGGATACCCATGTTACCGACCTCGGAAAGATGGAGAGCTGACTAGGCCTCTTCCACAGTCTGATACCTGGAAAGGCGCCTCGCTTAAGTAAGCGTCTCCATTAGTGCGAAGGGAGCAGCCGGGGTCACGAGAAGACGAGCCCCGCTGAGAGCTCAGGAAATCAGGGTAGGTCAAAGTAATAATAATTATCTACAGCGCGCTCGAGACTCTCCATTGCCTCAGCAGTAAACAAGATTCACTTCTGGATGAAATGCGGAGTCTATGCATCCCTGTGAGGTGGACTCATAAAAGGTGCAGCATTTACAAATATATATATATATATATATATATATATATATATATTACCTATCTGTAGGTATGATCATATGCAGTGCATTCTTTGTGAATAGGAATGTGTGTATATTCTTTACCGTTCCAAGATGGCGTCCGCGCTAGCTGGGAGTGCTTTGGTCCTCTGTCGATGTCGACTGAGAGGTGTAACCTGTTCACATTGTAAAATATATAACATGTACCGGTTTTCAATGTGTAAATCACACACTGACGAAGGCTAAGAGCCGAAACGCGTCTGTGGCACGCTTGTGGTGAATAAAACTACTGTGTGAATTTGGTACCCCCCCGAGTGCTGTCTTTTCTTCCTTGGATTCGCAAGGTTGTTTTGAGCGCAATATATATATATATATATATATATTGACACCACACCAAACTTCACCATCCAAGAAGGCGCTGACTCCGTGTATCTCAGTTCAAGGGTGTTTATTTTTAAATCAACTTCTGCTCAGACGCGTTTCGGCGGCTACCTCCGCCTTGCTCACTAACATCTGACCAGGCAAAGTAACGCTTTATATACATGTTTCAAGTTTCACATGAGTCGTAATTGTCATCCCTAATTGGCATTGGTTTGTTGCCATGGTGACTTAGAGTTACACCCACACGATTACGTGACTGCTTACATTGTTACTGACATTTTTTGGCGTTTTTAGTACATTTTTAAATGTCACGTTCATTGGCATGCATTAATCAAACATTTACATCATGTTTATCAGCATACTATATTGCGTTGCTGATCCTTATATTCTACATTTATTTATAGTTAATCATTAGTAGAATTGCCCGTATTCCGTGACACCCTGCATGTTGACCTGCGTCATCGAGGATCGGGCGTATCTGAGGGGAGGTGTGTTAAACCCGTATCTGTGATTGGTTTCACGGACCTGATTCATACAAATGGGCTCCGTTTCATCGGAAATCGGTTTGCTGGCCTGACGGCAGAGGCAGAACATGTTGCAATGCTATCACTCGTCCTCGTGCAGCCGGTAAGTAAGACCTCTGTTTGTCAGAGTGAGCCTCCACGGACATTTCTCCATTAACGTCAATTATGAACCAAATGGAGAGGTACAGTCCCGCGCCAGTGCGCATTTACTCCCCCTACATGTAAATGAACCCTCATCCCGTATAGAATACAAGGGGAACCAATGAAGCAAGTGAGGTGGTTGATATCTACTCAGGGTGCTATGTGACTACATGTGACAGATAGTGTGATTTAATGTAATTTATCGCGCAATCTGGTATGCGATGTTAAGGGGTACTTGGGAAAGATGAGGTAAGCTGTTCTAGATATGCAAATTTAGGGCTTCATCAGCATCCAGCCCTGCGGGAATCTTGGAATTCAACAGAATAATATACCTGGATTCCAGGCGGCGCAATGCAAGTTTGCGGTTGCCGCCCCTAACATTTTTTGGGACATTGTCTATGACACAGTAGGTTAGACCTTTGGCATCTCCACCATGTATCTCGTGGATGTGCCTAGCTACAGGGTAAGCTGGGTCCTTGTTTGTAATCGCCCTCAGGTGTTGCAACACCCTCACATGCACTGGGTGAATGGTCGACCCTACGTATATTTTACCACATACACATGTCAGCATGTATACAGCATAGTCCGTTTTGCATGTGTAGTGTTCCCTCAGGTGGTAGGGTTGTTTGCGAAAGGGTACTGAAATGCTATATATATATATATATATATATATATATATATATATATATATATATATATATATATATATACTGGTAACCATCAACTTTCTAGCTGGCACTGGTCGAGTTACTAAACCTGGCAGCATCGGTCCTGCAAAGGTTTGCTGGTCACCTTTCAGTTGGTTACAGCTGTATTTGGCTGTTCATCTGCTACCAATAAGGTGAAGTCTTTGCATAAGTTGTGTAATATTTATACAGCACTAAATAATTAATAATACCGTGTCGTATAATTTGCTTTTTCTTGCAGTATTTGGGCCATAGGTTGCTTAATCTCCCAAATGGCCCCCAGCGCCTTGAGACCCTCAGGGGTGATTAGTTTGCTTATTACAAATACCAGGGTATTTAAAGAACTACAAACCTAGAGGCATATAATCATAAATGTTCACATACAAAGGCATGTTATGCACATTAGTGTTGGAGTATGGGGTTTGTGAAGGAAAGAGGCAACTCTTGTAATCTTCCCAAGATAATGTTGTAGTGCGTGTACCTTACGTTTAGTAATGAATCCCCGAGTTTGGTTGCTTTGCTTAAACAGGGAAAGAAGGACCTCCTGCGGGCTTTAAACCCTTGACTGCTCCAATCTTGTTTTTTTTTGCAGTGCCCTCTACTCTCTTTCTCTTTTACTATGGAGTAACAAGCAGTGCCATATCATTAGCTTTTTAACACTCTCCCTCCCCACTTCATTTCATACACTGCACCCCTGCCACGCTTTATCACACAGCATGGCCGGCTGGGGGACGCTTTCACTTTATTTCAGCCCCTCTTTCTTTTGTGCGTACGCTGCGAACCTGTCGCGCTTTATCCCACAGCTTAGCCGGGTGCTTTCACTCTATGTCAATGATTTAAATGCTTTTGTAGGTGCAAATAGCGCGGTGCTCTCCACCTTAAAGCATGGCCGGGCGTTTTTTTAGGTCTCGGCCTGCGTAGGCTGCGCTTGCGCAGTCTTGCTGGCGAGATCTTATGTTTTTCAGTGTGGGGCTTGAACCCGCCCCTCTCCTACATTGGCTGGCTTCCTAAACTGAGGCCAGCCATTGGAGGAGAGGGGCGTCTGTCCATTTAAGCCACGTGTTTTTGGGATTGAGGGGCGTGTTTCTTTAGGTTCTTTCTCCACTCTTCCCATTGGCTGAATTTTACATTCCAGCCAATGGGAAGAGAGAACGAAAACCACGCCCCTCAATCCCGAAAATGACGTGCGTTTCTCCGAGGCATTTCTGCATGACCTCTGAGAAACATGGTGGTGTCTCTGTGCCCCCAGCTTGTCTCCACTCAATGCCGCTGCCTCACTATCCGGATCTCCCCCGGGCGATAATCCCGCCTCTCCCCAGACTGCCGACATTCATCAGTGGTCTGGGTTAAGACGAGAGCCGATCAGAATAGTAGTGGCGATGTTTTTTACGCCGTCTCTTTTAAGCTCTCCCGCTATGGGAATCTTTTTCAGAAGTGGGTTTGGTCTTAGAAGATGAACCTCCTCTCTGTCTTCTTCTGCTTACATCTTCCTCTTGAGGCAAATGTCCTCCATGTCCGTAAGGGCGCTTTTTGTTATTTTTTTACAACATTTGCGAGGCAAACTGCCAGAAAATGCATCCTGGAAAGGAGAAGCTGCAGGCTTATTAAAGTAACAGTGTATTTCCCTCTACAGTCTGCTCTTTTGACCTGAAAGGCACCCTTTTATTAATTTGTCTCTCTGCCTTGTGTAGGTTACAGGTTATTTTGAAGAGTGTACAGCACTGTCTTCAGTTAGATGATGCAATATCGTCTTATTGTATTAAAGAATAACCTTTTGTATAAACTAGAAAAATGCAGTAAAAGCTGACCTGTCTTGCTAATTATGAAGGCGGCACAAGACTAAGGACATTGAGGCATCTACTTCCCACCACAGACTGACTAAATATTTGGAATAAAGTGTTCTTGGGTCCCCGAAGATTGGGTTGGAATATTCTTTGTTTATGAATACATTGAGGATACCTAAGACGCAGCACTAGGAGTACAAGCAACATTTCATTCTCCAGCTGGAAAAGGACTATTTTAACACCCAAGATGTTGAAAAGAAAAGTCAATCGGAGACCTATAAGGAACACATGAGGCAGTACTATTTAGATGAATGCTGCATTGGTGAATGGCCCCAAACAGGAATGTCTGTAAACTGGGAATCAAATCTGCTATACTGACAAGCCACCCATGATGCCATCTCCACTGTGATTATTAGTGTATTAAACACTCAGGGGGTGAAGACAGTCTGCTGCTGTCGTCTGTCTCTCTCAGCCCAAGATAGGAGCTTCTTGACAGTAAACTAGAAAAATGCAGTACAAACGGACCAGTCTTGCTGAATATGGAGGTATCCCCAAACTATGGACACACCGGTGTGTACCTTCAATTAAAGACTGACTATATATTTAGATGTTTTCTGTGGTCCCCACAAATGGGTGGGAATATTTTACGTTTATGACTATCAGTGAAGAAGGTTGTTCAGGTCGAGTAGGGAAGTAAGAACAGAGCCTCACTAATGCGCTGCATAATGGTAAAGGCCTGTGTTGCAAAGGATGATGTACTATATGGTATTTCTCATTAGTTGACTTGTATTAAATTCAAAATACAATCCAAGCATGGGAAAAAAGAAATAACTTATGTGTAAAAACATTTAGCCTTTGTTATATACAGACGTTTTTCAGAAACTACGATCAGTGATATGTAATGTTACATATATCCATCAAAATGTATCCTTCGGGACGCAACCCGGCATATACCTTGTAAAATCAATAAAATATGTTGTTAAAAAAAACATTCAGCCTTCGTATCTTTCATAGATGCCCATTCCTTAATCATTCCCTATCATGCAGATAGGAGCCCCACAGTACTTTTGTACAGCAGTGTGAGACCTTTGTGTGCCTTAAAGACCGTAATCAGAACCATGTATGTAATAAATTGCCTCACTAGAAAAACACAAACTCCAGTGAGGTGGAAAATACATATACTCCTGTGAGGTAGGACTGAACTAAATTCCACAACCCGAGAGGCCAACATATCTCAAATTTCAAGCATTGGTGTGAAAGGTGGATCTTTTAATAGTCACATACTTGAATCTGAATAGAAAGTAGTATACTACAATAATGTGCATGCATTGCCGCGGGAGGGGGAAGACTAAAGGCTCTCCTTACTGAAGCAGATGAAGGTGTCCACTAGTAGTACCCTTAAATAGAGAGTAGCCAATGTTGCTCCATTCCTTGTACAATTAAACCTCTAGATGCCCGAAGAGGGTGACTTACTTTTACAAAACATGTTAAAATAGCCACCACCCATCTTGCTTGAAGAGGTGATGCCCTTTGTAAGGGTGTCTATAAGGGACCAGTAGCTGATCATGTTTTTTAAAGCCACTTGACCTGGTAATGTAGAATCTGAGACAATTATGTAAGTCCAGCAAATGCAGCAATCATTTCATTGCATTGGTGGAAATGTGGAAAAAGGCAAATATTTTAAGGTTCGGAGGATCATGGAGGTGAATGTCTCTTGGGACATAGGGAATTAATCTTCGGTTGGCCCGCAGAGTAGCTCCAATTTCGGCTCTCAACCTATCCACTATGATTTCTCGATTTCCAAAAGAAAGTTAGCACTCCTATATATTCTAGGTATATTACTTTATCAAATGAAAGTTGCAATCAACTCACTGAAGTCTATATGGTAATATATCAGGATTTCCATCAGCTGTGAACATCAGAAAAACTAACAACATTAATACTTACTGGATTGAGCCCAATATTTTTTTGTATAGAGTCTGGTATTTCGGCTATCTGGAGAGGATTCTTCTTGGTTGATTTAAGATTAGATCCTATGCTTTTCCTGGTAAAATTCTTAAGACTCTACTTTCCCAAGGATAAGGCCTAGAAGAGCCTTGTCAACACCTTGTTAAGAACAAGCTCTGTTCCAATTAATTATATATACATGAGGTTTGGGCCTATTTTCTTTCTTTTTTTTTTTTCAATAGCCCTCCCTAGACCCCATTGTGTTGGCCAATCACCACCCTAATTCTCAAATCCACAGGTCTCAAACTTACTGGAGAACAATCTTTCTAACCAACTTCAGATATGTAGAGGACATTTGGTATGAAATGCAAGCAGTTTTTTGTGTGCTTCTGCTACAACATGAAGACAGTGGAGTTAGCTGTCCTGCATAAACCACAATACCCTTATTGAGAGTTTTGGAGATATTTGAGTTATTACTACATTACATTTGTTATAAGATTTTCTGGATGCACAACTCAAACGATCGGGATTTCCACATTTTCTTATTCTCACAGACTACTAGCTTGTGGTATCGCTATAATCTCTATGTTGTTCAACTGGCCCTTTTCAATAAATAATATGACTTTACACTTTTTAAGTCTACCAAGAATACCTAGCTCATAGATCGCAAGAAACTTACAGAAAACATGGATCATTTTTAATCAATGATTTAAATAATTTGAAGCTTAGAGTAAATGGGGTCCAAGCTGAAATTTTACTACCTTATGTTCCATCAACATTTTGGAAACGTGTATCCTCAGTTGCTGGAAAACTTCAAGCACCGGAGGACAGTATCATGAATGAAAAAAAGGGTGTTAAATTAAACCAGTCTCAAACGTCAAACAGGTGCAGTGTTTCTTTCATTTGCGAGTGTGTCACACTCTTCTTTTCTTAGAAAGTACTGATTCTGAATGCCTCTATTTCCTCTAGGTTGGACTATTGTAATGGTGTCTACCTTGATTTGACAGGCAACCAACTACAGTTAATCAAAATTCTGCTGAGAGGATGGCTAGTGGTCTGTCAATGTTTAGGAATAACAGAGCAAAAAGTGTGAACCCCAAAGGGGGCACTAGCTACTTACGTTAAACTCGAGGATTAGTCATACTGGAAGCACATGGAAGGGGAACATATGTTGTGTGAAATAGAAAGTTTATTTTACACAAGTTAAACTTAATACTCGAAGTAATATTCAGGTGCTCACAAAAAGTGAAAGGAGCGTGATGTGGCAAGGTGATAGTGGATTAAAAACCTTAACATTGCATTGACAAGACAAATGGAACTCCACATGAGTATAAACAATAGGAGTTCCTGTTGTATGGGTCAACGGTGTTTCGATCTTAAAAAAATCAAGATCATCTTCAGTGAGCAGTCTGAAACTTAAGGGGAACAATACATTGTTACAATATGGACCCTACAGCTGTATTAGTAGCAGTGGATAAGTGCACCCAGTGGTTATAACAATTGATAACATTAGACCAACCTACTAGGTTGCGTGAGGTACAGAGAATAAGGTCTAGGTGGTCAGTGTAGAAGCCCAGTGACTAGAGGAACGCGCGAGGCGCCAGATATTTAAAAAAGAGGACGGGAGGTCACGTTTAAGTAGTGAGCGGTAAGAATCATGCATGAAGCCTCATTTTGGCGAACTTACTCTCAATTGGCAAGGAGGATGTCAAAGGCCAAGAAGGGGGAGTGGTCTCTGTAAGGAGTCACTGGAAGCCGCATGCGTGGGTCGGCTGTTGTAATCTAAATGAAGCAGAAAGTCAGGGCAAGTGGAAAGGAGAGCGAGTAAGGGGTTAAGTGTTAAATGATTAACGGATGGTCGCTACTCACTAATGAGGCCTCTGACATTCCGCCGGAGGATGTCACTGGCCCAGGAGGGGGCATGGTCTCTGTAGGGAGTCACGGGAAGCCGCATGCGTGGGTCGACTGTTGTGATCTAAATCAAGCGAAAAGTCAGTGGGGGCAAGTGAGGAGGAGCGAGAGTAAAATATAATGGGTTCATTGGTTAATTGATTAACCGATGGCCACTACCCACTAATAAGGCCTCTGGTATACCGCTGGTGCAGAGCTACTTCCAGCCGGAAGTAGTAAAGGAATGGATGCCTTAATCTAGAAGCGTTCTGCAGTAGTTCTGGGGCAACAGCAGGGTTGAGGCTGTAAATTGAAAGAAAGTCAGCCCAGTGTTAAATAAAGGCCCTACAATTAGGGAAGATGGGGGGGGGGGGGAGGATTCTGTATGGTGACTGCTTACTCCTGCGTGCCTGGGTGACTGGAGGAGCACAATTATCAGTGTGGAAGTCTCATTGGTCCCCTTCGACTGGTTATTGCTGAAGGGTTGTAACTGTCACGAGACAAGGAGCAATCAATCAAACAAGCACCATGAATTCAGGGGAAAATATTTAAAGCAGCACTGTATACTCACAAAAATGTAGTGAGCTGAAGTTAATTTAAGGTACCCGTTAGTAGGTATTGCCTACGAAAAAAATAATTAAGAGGGGTACTGTAAACAGGGAAGGGAGGCCGTGTTAGGGGAAGTACTCACGTAGTAAACACTTCAGTTGTGTCTGATTTCTGGAAAACAAAAACAGTGAAAGGGGTTAGCCTAATTTTTCAGGACCTTGGCGTGTCTACATAGGTGGGAGAGGGGGAAGAAGAGACCAAGTATAACTTACTGTGTTAGAGTCCCGGTTGGGAATGAAGCCCTTCCTCAGAGACGGTCAGTTATCGAAGAGCCTGGAGCCACGGAGCTGACGTCTGGAGAGGTATGGCTAAAGGAGCACGACCCATGCTATGACGTGGATGGGTTGGGCAGGGAGCGCAGGTGTGTGCTGTGATTAAGGACCTGAAGCAGAATTGCTGAAGGGCGGCATAGTAAGGGAAGGGGGGTGGGAACGTGTCTCATTGTTATACAGGATTAGCATGGTGGCACATCATGGTCTTATGGTTCCAGACATGGTATGCTGGGATTAAGGATCTGAAGCGGAATTGCTGAAGGGCGGCATAGTAAGGGAAGGGGTGGAACACGTCTCATTGTTATGCAGGATTAGTGTGGTGGCACATCATGGTCTTATGGTTCAGACATGGTATGTATAGTTCCAAACATGTAAAGGAAGAATGTAAAGGAGAGACAAATACAATAGCTAAACACATGTAAAACACGTACACAATGAATATGTCCAGATACAGTCAAATAAAAGGAGGTTAATGCAGAGAATGCAGCAGTGAGGGATGTGGTACCAGGGGAGTAGGGTTAGTCCAGATAGGTGCTAGGTACAAGTATTCCATTCATCAATTGAGTTCAGTCCATTCTCAATAGTCCTGCAATTATAAATCCATTTACACTCCAATCGATTGGGAATTGTCTGTTGGTTGCCTCCCCTGGTGTTGGGATGGAGGCTATCAATTACTTGCCACGTGATGTCGTCTTCTGAGTGTCCTTGTTATGGAAAGTCTTCCACTTGTGGCGCAGTTATGATTTTGCAAGGAATCCTGCTCTTATGTTGGAAGATCCTGGCCTTGATTATCTGAGTACTTTGGCCTGTCAAAACAGTACTGTTTAAGTCCCAAGCTTGTTTCTCTCCACTGGCTTCCCATTAACCAAGGGGTTTCATTGAAATCTGTGCGGCTAATCCATTTAACTGCGTGCACCACAAATAAATCTCTCACGGCTAGTTTTAAGTCAGTATGCCCTGATTTGTTACGATTGTAGGATCACCATCTTTTTTAAATTCCAGAGTAAAAAGGCTCAAGATTAAAGGCAGAGCTCTTTTTATTTTTTACTATCCAACCTGAGGCCAGTCTGCTCAAATTTTAGAGAGCAGTAAAGACCTGGTTATACCCTTTCAAATATTGACTGTTTCCAAGATTTGTTTTGTACCCCAGCTCTGCAGAGCTCTCAGATGAAAAAGTGCTTTATAAAATCAAAATAGAAAATACAATTCCACATATTTGTACCTTTAGGGTACACAGGTCTTCAGGGTATGTAAAAGTGGAGTAAGAAATTGTAAACTGAAACCCATTTAATCACAATTTCATGATATTGTGGAATACAATCATTTTATTCAATTTACATATACATTTTATACAATACAATAATTTTTTTGTAGCACAACATTGTTGCTCAATATTCTTACATATGATACAGGTCTCTTGGTAACTCTTGTTACTAAATAGTTTTGTGGTACTTAAATGTAAAAGTACATTACCGATTAAAAAAAATGAATGAGTGTCCGAAACAACATACAAATCCATAAACTGTAAAAATAGGAAAAGCAAAGTTAGAAATATGAAGCTAATCAAACGTGGATTACTCACAATTTGAAAAACTCAAGGTAAAACAAAAAAATGACAAACCATGTCATACCAATTCACAATAAACAAGTCTCATTGAAATTTTAAATTTTGCCAATTTGCTCTTTATGTCGTGGTTGAAGAAGCTGCTCCTGACTGGGAAATATTTTCTTAAGAGTCCACGAGAATGTCTAGATGGGAGAGCTCAATGTAGTAAGGATCGGGCCAATATGCTCAGCGGTGTTGAATCTGTCTGTTACACGAGGCTTGAGTGCTTTGTCAATGTAATGAGGAGATCAGGGGGGTGGAGACTATCTATGCATCAGTATTGCTTTGGCCAAACCTGTGCTATGACGATGAGGTGGCACAGTTCCCTCTGACTGCTCTTGGGGTGAGTGAAGGAGACAAGAAAATATCCGCTTGTCAAGGTGGTTAAAAATGCACTCAAGGATCCTTGCTGTTATTGCCTGAAGGCAAGCAAGCATTTTTTATGGCATTTTGATTTGCTCCAAAAAAAGAAAAAACATGTTCCATTGGTTTAGATTGTGTTTCCACACCTGACACAAAACACTCTGAATGTCTGGTTGAGCATTTCAGCCCACTCATTGCTGATGCCTTGGAGTCTCTTCTAACGTCCCTTAGTTCCAAGACATTGATGTGTAGGTTTAACTCTATTGAGACCACCTGGCTTTCATAAACAGTTCTTGTACAAAAGCACATCAGCCATCCACAAAGGCATTCATCGTTTAAAAAAAGGGGACCTCCTGTTTCTGAAAGTGAAGACCCACTGTCCTTTTGCTTCAATGGGTCCACCAAGGTAGAGATTTTTTCAGGGGACTTGATGAGGATTTGTTTGTGAAAGAAACCATTCATTTGAAGCAATTGCTTCCCTAGTTCCTCTTGCAGTGGACACCTCTTGAAAGGCAGAAAGGGATAACCAAGATGAAGTATGTCATCCTCCCCCGGAGTTACTTGATGAGCCACTCCAGGCGTACAATAGCTTCCAAACTTGCTCGGCCAGACCTTTTTTATCAAGAGTGTATTCCTCCCACAAAAAGACCTTCCTGCTTATGGTGTCCAAAATGGCTGAGAGGACTTTAATGCATCTCGTCAGCCTTAGTGACGGCCTTCTTGGTGTTCTGTCCAAAGAATGCACTATGCTCAGTGGTGGTGTTGCGGATAGTGGTTTCCTTGGCGGGGTAGTTCTAATGAGGACTCTGACATGAGAAGGGGTCCATTCATGGATGGCTATTGGTTAATTCACAATGAGCGGTAAAAATGTTTTTGTTCATATTTCAGTATGTACACAGACTGTGTCCCTATTGTACCATGTCAGTTCCTCTGATATGAGAATAATAAGGACGTTTATAGCTGCTGATCCCCTGAGAAAGCTAGCCATTGCAGAGTGGAAAAATCCCTTCCCTAATTAATGTGGGAAACAAAAACATTAATAAGAAATTAATTACAATTGTACATATAATTTTAAAACTAAAAGGCCTAGGTTCTGCAAGGCTCTAACAGTAGTCGTACTAACATACAGCTAGATTTAGCCACATGTAACCCCATGGTCACATTCGCTAAAATCTGTGGTACATGTCACAGCATGACACATACTTAGTAAGGCTGGAGAAAGGGTTTATAAGTCCCAGAGGTGTCCGTCCTACTCAATGGGTTTAATCGGTTGGAACCAGATGTCCAGAATGAGAACACTTTACCTGTTAATATAGAAAGCCTGAGGTTAGGTGAAAGACCGAGCTGGGGATAGAATATGATTGAAAATTCCAAGTATCGTCCCTTGGAAGGAAGGGGCGAGTTCGGTGGTCCTGGACTGCTTTACTAAACAGCAAGTCGGCATATGAAATAGAGTAAAATCGTCTCTGTGGGACGCAGAGACCGCAGACAATACTTTCTGACACTATTTCACTGGTATACTATATCTGTAACTGGGACTGCAATCTTATTTTTATGCCGTGAAAACGCTCCAGGCTTGCACGCCACAGGGTGGCAAAATGCGTGTTGCCTGCATTTTCACTTGTTCTTTTACCTGGATCACCAGAATAACTTGGATTAATAATATTTTTTTTAAAAAAGACTGGATAATGCAACATTTGCATTTGTCCCTTGTTCTGGATCACCAGAATAACTCTGATTAATAATAAGACTGACCCACTGTGGTAGAGAACTTCCAATCATATTCTATCACCAGCTCTGTCCTTCACCCAAACTCATGACCACGGCTTATTTAACAATACATTAATCTTAATTTTAAATCAATGCTGCAGTGATTGTACCTAAGTGGAGTCCTCTTTCTCCTCTTGTAAGCCAGTGCAGATGGTCTGTTTTCCCTAATGCGGATGCACAAAGAGAGTGGAGTGGAATTAATGATTCCGGCTGTTCTTTTATTTACTTTTGTAAACCATTGCCCACTGACCACTGGCAGTAACCCCCACAAAGCCACCTGCACCGATCATGGACTCTTCCCCTGCCCCATATCAAGTGCACAACACTCATGTAGCAACAGTTACACCAGTGAACTGTCTCCCTTGACCACTTTGTGCTTGCAAACACTAAACCTCTACTCTGTGACTGTGGCCTCACATGAACAGCTCCACAGCAGTTTGCAGGCAGCAGCTCTCCCAGTCGGACCCAGACTCCACTGCCATACATATATGCACCCATAGTGGGCAAGTGCCCTTCAATTGCAGGGCACATGTGCACTACAGTCGGCTTGACAGGAGCAACAGTTTCACCATTAGGCTGACTTGTTCTACTGTGGTTGCAGTACAAAACGCAAACAACAATATTGCCCAAACAAAAATAGAGGACACCGATATCAACTTAACACGTAAAGTCAACAAAAGTATTGACAAAACATATAGAAACCTGCAATATCATCATAAAATAGTTAAGTATAAGACATTTCAACTAATATCTAGTACATCAACTTTAAAGCATATATTAACTTTAGAAATATTTAATTTAAAAAAAATAAAAACTCAAAATGTAAAGCAAATAATTAAACGTAAAATAAAAATATATACTTTAAAACATCAGCAAACAAGCAATTTTAAAAATACAATTTTATAAATATCAATAAAAATAACACAAATACAAAAACTATATATTACAAATGTAGACAAAACTAAAATAAAACAAAATAAATTACTATAACATTTAACTAAAAATTAATAAAATATATTAAACTAACAAAAGTAAACAAGTATAGGTTTAAAAAAATAGTTACAAGTAGTAAAATTGGAGGGGTTATATTTACGATTCCCACTTCAATGTAAGCAACTGTATGGAAAGCTGTACTTTGGAAGGATCAGATTTAGTATTCCCAATCCAACATCAGCAACAGTAAGAAATGTTTTAAGTTTTAGGAATCTCGGATGTAATTTTTTCCATCCTAAATTAATACAAAATACATCACATAGATAAAATAGATAAATATAAAATATATTTCCTTTATGATGAGTATAGAATCCCGGCACTAAGATCCACAGGTAAAGTTGTTCAGCTTTTAGAAAACAGACATCTTTTCCTACCTCTTTTTTAAGATTGGTTCAGACTCAGCTAGGCGGAGGTCCAGGAGGAGTTTGTTCCAGGCAGAGGGACCCAAATATGAGAATGAGTGGCTGCCTGCTCTGCAAACGATGTATCATGGGTACCTTGGCAAACGCACTGCTAGAGGAACGCAGCTTCCTAGCAAGGAGATAGACAAGATTTCTGTACACAAGATAACTGGGACCAGCTTGTTGAAGAGCTCTATACGCGACTACAAGTGCTTTGAGCAAGGTATGTTTCCTCACCAGGAACCAATGCAGAGAGTGAAGATGAGGGGAATCCTGAGTTGTCAGCAGAAGATTGAGGAGCTAATGAGCTGCTGCATTTTGCACCACTTTATGCCTGTTGATTAAGTAGTCAGGGAGGCGGAGGTAAAGTGCATTTGTGTAATCCAGCCTAGACTTGATGAGTGCTTGAATAAATGGGGGGGGGGGGTAGGGGGGGTGCAGATCTCCTGTCCTCTATTTCCTAAGAAAGAGTCCAGCCATTTCAATGCTCGGCCATCTAGTCCAATAGTCTGAAGGCGAGAGAGGAGCCTAGAGTAAGGTACCATGTCAAAGGCTGCCTAGAAATATCTGCACAGCCTTACCACCGAGTCTAGAGTACCTCTAATTTGCTGTATTATCTCGAGCAGGGCAGTTTCAGTACTAAAATTAGGCATGAAACCTGATTGACTCAGGCGCAGAAGATCGTTAGACTCCAGGTAGCATGAGAGTTGCTGGATGACAAATTTCTCCAACAGATCAGACAGAACAGAGAGAGCAGAGAAATTGGCCTATAATTAGCCAGCACTTTGGGGTCTGGTATTTTCAACAGAGGAAGGATTTTAGCCTGCTTAAAGGCTGATGAAACTACTGCAGTTGTAAGAGTCATTGATCAATTTGTTGACGACTGAGTTGATCGCCTCTGCCCCATAGATAAAAGATATTAGGGGGGTGGGATCAGATGGCGATCCTGACTTAAGGTTCGAACAACCGTTATGGTGTCCTCCAAGAAAATAAGGTCGAATGATAATAGCGAGCATTCCACTACTTTAGTTACTACCTCAGAGATGGCAAGTCTTTCATCATGCACATGAAATATGTTCATACTCGATTTAATGTTAAGGATTTTGTTATGAAAGAAGCAAGCCAGTTGTTCGCATCATTCAGAAGGTTGCAGACTTCTGATATATGCAATAGGTGAAATGAAGTTTTTCACCACCTCTGAGAACTTTTCTAGGTATTTTGTCTGCTGCATCGATCTTTCCTTCATAATACATTTTCTGCACCATTTTACAGCGGCATAATAAACCTTTAGTGCTGTCCTTTAGATGGCTTCATCTTCCCATTTATAGTCTTTACACCAGAGTCTCTCAACATGTTAAGTGTTTCTCTCACCTTAGGCTTTCCGAAGTCTGCTTCAACAAGGTTTACAAACAGAGATATGTGCAATCTTATCAATCACATTTCAGATCCAATGATCAACCACAATGCCATCTGCTTTGACAGTTCCGGAGAGTGGGAGCAGTCTCGTTCAGGGAGCCAAGTAGCTCAACTTGTTTGACCTCCTTATAGGGTCTAAGTGAGTACCTAGCTTGTCCAGGCTGTTCTCTTGCCCGTGGTGTAGTGTCCCACCTAAACTTAATTAAAAAGTGCTTGAGTAGTAAAAAGTGGTAAACTGTCCCAGGATTGATCTGTCCCAGTTTCCTGGGTACCATCAGATGAGACCCAGATGTTAAAAATGGTAAACCCCTAACCCATTGGAACAAAATACATGAGATTGATGAGGGACAGAGCTCAGTAACTACATAGTCTTGCTTGTTGTTTCCAAAAGTAATAAAATAATCCAGAGGAGCAAGAGAATTATAGTTTTTTCTAATAATCCAGAACGATTTTTCAAAAGAGAGCAAAGAAAGCAGCCAATACCTGTTTCGCACTCTTTGTACGCAGGCCTGGGGCTCTCTCAATGCGTATGTCAAAGGTGACCAGAGTATGTAAATTAGTTGGCTCAGTGCGTATCAAGTCCTTGATGACGGAGCAAAGAAGTCAATGTTCCGTCTGACAAGCAGGTCGTAGAACGTACAAAAGGATCCATCGTCAAGGATTCGATACCCACGAGCCAACAAATGTACACTCGTCACCTTTGACTTACGCATTGAGAAAGCCCTGGGCCTGCGTGCCGAGAGGGGGCGAAACGCGTGTTGGATGCTTTCTTTTGAAGAATCACTGGATTATTAGAAAAATAAAAAATTATCTTGCTACTCTGGAGAAAAATTCAAAATTATCTTGCTACTCTGGATTCTTTTATCCATTTTAGAAACACATTAATTAAAAAGTGATGGTCCAGAGGATAGGATCAAGCATTTGCAGCTTTATATTTGAACACACCAGGTCCTGCCTGGTGAGTGGACTTGGATACCTATTGAATAAGGTTAAAAGACTACATCGTGTCCAGCGGAGTGATCACTGCCAGACCAGGCGGTCTATAGATTAGGACCACTGCTAGAGATTGTTGACTGGGAAGTGCAAGGTAGAACCAGAGCGTGTCTGCTCCTATCACGTCACCAGTCAGAAACACCAAGCAGCTATAATCTTGTATATACTATGGCAGTTCTACCTCCGTTCCCATTAGGAAGGTCTATATTATAGACTTTGTATCCCCTAGGGAAAGCCAATTAAATTACCGGGCTGGCCGAGCAAGAAAACCTAGTTCAGTGATAAAGAGAACATCTGGTTGCTCGTCGCATAGGAAATTATAGATGAGGACTGTGTGTTTCTGCATGGAGCACACATTAATCAGGAAGGCTAAATACGCCATGCTCAGCGGCGTGCCCCATGAGAGCAGAGGAAATGCTTTGAGGGTGGGAGTTAGATTCAAATGGAAGCCACAGGAAGGGCAAAAGGGAAAGTACTTGACATTATATGGGCTAACGTGGAAGTAACATTGATTAATGGCACCTTTAAGAAGCTCAGCTGATGAATATTAAATGCGAGTCTCTGGCTGCTGCTGGGACTCTAACGGGTGCAAACAGTCTTGCTTTGGGAACACTATCAGCATGCCAGTGGTGCGTCTGCACCCCAGTTTTAAACATCTAGGACCACACTTCCTCTAGTTGTCGAAAAGGAGGCTAAATGGCCACCTGACCCGGTCGACAAAGAAATAGTAATTGCAGTATGGGCACCCACCCGGCTTCACAAGTCAGCAATTAATCACAATTAAATCAGTGCAACAAAAAAATAAGGATTACCAAGAGCAGCGCATCCGCACCTGTGTCTCAGCTTTAAACATCCAGGGCTGCACTTCATTGGGCTACTAGAGTGCGCACTACCTAAACAATTGGCGCCTTTAATTGTCAAAAAAGAGGAAAAATGGCTGCCTGACCCAGTTGACAAAGAAATAGTAAATGCCTTACAGGAACTCACCCAGCTTCTCAATTCACAAATCCGCAAAAAAGGTTTTTAAAATGGGTGAAGTCAAGGGTGAGTCAGAGCGTGAGAAAAAATAAGGATTATCTATATTTGCACAACCATATAAAAATATTTTCAACATTAAATAATTTACAAAAAATTGTAAAAACTGATACAAATTTAATTTCTAAATTATATATAAGGTTTTATTAACATATTGTATCAATTAAAGATTTTAAAGACTAGATTCAAAATACTTCCCACCTTATAACCCTAAAACTAACAACCACAAAAAGAAATGAAATGAATAACAAAAGAAAATGCAAATAAAAAAAAACTACAAAATAAGATAGAAGCATTAAACATAATAGTTAATATCCAAATTATTAAAATCAATTAAATAATTAATCAATTATCTAATTACCTAATGAAAAATTTACAATATTTTTTAAATTATTGATTGTAAGTAATTGAAGTATTAGTTAACAGTGGTGAAAAATCACCTCAAATAAATCCTTGGCAGGTTGAATCACAAAAAAACACTAAATAAACCTATGCTGGACCCCGTGATAGGTAAGTCACACAGCTGCAAGGCTTAACTTAGAGGCAATGTGTCAAGCCTTTATGCAGTACTCAAAAAGCGATAAAGTGAAAACAGAACACAAGAAAAACCCCAAACCCATTTAGAAAACTTGAGAATATTTTAATGAATAAAATGACACCGAAATGACAAAGATCCAATAAGAACTGGATGCAGGAGTTTTAATCCAATAAGTAGAACCAGATAAAAGGGTTTTTAATGTTGGAGTGAAAAAATAGCACCAAACAGCTCTTAGCGCTGGGAGATTCAAGATCGTTGCTTCAGATCCTCCGCGCCTTCCTGAGGGGCAGGATGCTCTGCTGACTTGTTTTTATTGATTATTTGTTTGTTGCAGGATGGTACCTTGTGGGTCCAGCTTCTTGTTTTTGCTAATTTTATTGCATGTATTTTATGCTTTAAATATGAATAAACAGATAGATTCCTTAAAAAAAAACTGTAAGCCCCAGCTGTGTGTATCTGGTCACGGTAGACCGGGTCGATGTCAAAAGGGAAGGCCAACCGCGATAGACTGCCAGTCAGATATAGGAACCAGATTTGTCCCAGTGGAAAGTTTACCTTCTAACTTCATCGGCAGGAAAAGCTGCAAGCTTGATTTGGAGCAGGACTCAACTACAGCAGGTTGTTGGAGAACAGGGGCCTGGGGCAGTCATCAACGAAGAAGAGGAAAGGTCCTAGTGGCCAACATCTGGAATCTGTGTACAGTAAGGTCTCAACATTAGTCGGATGAGGCACAGCGTTGGTCCTGGTGAAGACCTCAATATTTGTGTTAGACTTGCCACTCACCTGCAAAGCACAGGACTGTCGGAGGAGCGATGAGAATCCACCAACCCCTCTTTGCACAACACTCGATGTGGTCTATTGAACTCGCACTGGTGGCTTTCCCAAAAGGAAAAAGGGGTTGGGAGGAAAAAGAAAGAACCTCTTGATGTCTTCGTCACAGATGGCTTGAGTGGGTCGGGATAAAGCTCTGGGTTGTCCGCGCGGTCTCCCTTGTGTGTGGCACATCTATAATCGAAAGGTAATCAGATAGTACAGGTCAGTTGAGACTGCGCAATCCTTGCTCGCATTTAACTAAAGTGCATTGGATCATATGGTTACACTCCAGTTACTAGGTTCATTATCATACAAACACCTCAGCAGTGCTTCTCACAATGTTTTAGGACACCACTAAATAGTAACAATATCTTGGAATGGCCAGAAAGGCAAAGTCTTGAATGTTCTGCAGGTGCAACAATGATAATACACAAGTTTAACTAACCTTGGGATTGTTGCTTTTGTTAGGTTTCGCCTGTCGAAAGCTGCCCAAGCAGCCTTTCGCGCAGGCGAAATCTAATGACTTACACTGTGTGGCTTTGCTCCGCCCTCTCTTTCCATTGCTATCTCCATAAATGGAGGCTAGCCATTGGAAGAGAGATCTGCTCGTCATTCTGCGAGCAGATTCGTGGGCGTTCTGGCGATTTTTAGGCTTTTCGCTACGTCATGCAGCTGTTTTTTTTTTTTTTGTCGGGGTTTTTTTTTTTGGTCATTCCGCGGACCGCCGCCGGAAGAAGTCGTCCTTGGTGAGTGCTTGCTGTCCTGTCTTCCCCCGCCCCCCCTCAGCTGTCCATGTGTGCCCGTTCCCACCCCCCCTTCCCACTGTCCGTGTCTCAGACATTGTAAATGCTTGTATTTGTTGTTGTTCAAAGGCCTGAAATGGCGGATGGGGCAGCGGAGCTCAGAGGACTGTGAAGAGAGACTAGCTCGGGTTCATGTGTGTGCATGTGGTAACGGGTGCTGTCACGCGCCAACATAGTAAAGAGAGCTGCGTTTCGTTAGGAGGGAAAATGTGCGTGAAGAGTATTGTTTGCAATAGGACTATTTCCATCTACGGCTCGTCTGTCCTTGTGTTTAACTTAACCCTATCGTACCTTTTGTCTGGCTGGAGAGCCGCGCCTCGCGAGTACTAGCCCCAGTTTCTCCTGCATTGCGTCCCCCTCATTCGTGGTTTTCTGTCGTCCTCTGCCCATGAAGGGGCCATATGGGGATTGTCTTTCAGCGATTGTCGCCACACTAAAGCTGTGGATATACTCTACACCAGGGCTTTATGTGTGCCGGGTCCTGCCGGGGCTCAGCACGGCAGTTTTAAAGAGCAGGTGCCAAGAGGAGTCCCTATCGGGCTCTTAATTTTTGCCCTCACCCTTAGGGTGAAAATAATATTAACTCTGCAGCAGTGCTACCCTTCATTGCCTTTGAGGTCACTTCAAAGAGACTCGTTTTAGTTCTTTAACTGCCTCATCATTTCAGAAGGGAAGCGTTCTCAGTACTGTTTATAACGATGCCATAGTTGATGCTTGTTTTATAAAACTAACAATCCGTGGCAACGCCAATAGTCCTGGTTTGTTATGTGTAATGTTACTTGTTGTATCTTGATATCTGCATGCAATGACCGAAACAGCAAAATATCAGTCCAGGGGCACATTATGCTAAGCACAGATTTTTAGTATAGGGGTGTTTAAGCCGCGCCTTTAATTCCATAGGTCACGCCCCTTTGAGATACTCCCCAGTTTTTCATCACATTTAAAACCCTGCTCTACATCTTGTATTCCGCTGGCCTCGTGCGGTAACCTAGTAAGAGGCCTTTATGCAAGGAAGGAAATGTCTGACCAGTGAAATACACAAAAGGGTAGAGTTAGGTGAGAACCTCTGGGACCCGTGCCTCAGCCTCTTCACCTGCTGCACAACCTAAAGCAACGCACCATATCTTAGTATGCACCCCCTGAACCGCTTGCTGCCTCTGCTAGAGGAAAGAGTGGCCGCTAGTACGACTTTGCATCTCAAACTATGCTCCATTACCACACAAGCAATCCCCCTCCTTATTGGCATTTTTTAAATCTTTCTATCTTCTAGTGGACAAAACAACAAGGTGCCATGAGTATCATGTTTTTGGTCTGGTCAAAGACACATCTCTTTGTTTTACGGACCTTTTGTTACAAATTCACAAAAATGTATATAGAACGCACTTTAGCTCTGCCTCAGAGTTGTAATTCTTGCTTGGTTATTTTTGTGTGAACCACGTGTTAGCCTTCATTGACATAGGCGTTGCTTGATTAGTAAGATTAGGGGGAGTGGGTGAGCTTCAGATTTCCCCATAATCACGCTGGCATAAAATGTTAAAATATATTACATGATGGCAGGACTCAAAGAGGGGCATTAGGGGCAGTGGAAAGAGAGATGGATGCGGGTCGGTAGGGGGACTATGTAAGGGGAAATAATATTTCGTAAAATAACCAAATCATTTTAGGGCTTTCAAAACTGAGATAAGAATTTGTGTTTTTGTCTGTGTATGCATGCAAAACTCCCAAGTGAAATCTGACAGACACCTCACCATAGCCGACTGAAAGCACCTGTACCCAACTGCTACGGAGTGCAGAGTGCTAGGGAGAGCAGTGTGACTGCAGAGTGCTAGGGATTGCAGAGTGACTGCAGAATGCTAGGGAGTGCAGAGTGACTAGGTACTGCTAGGGAGTGAAGAGTGCAAGGGAGTGAAGAGTGCGAGGGAGTGCAGAGTGCGAGGGAGTGCAGAGTGACTAGGGAGTGCAGAGTGGCTAGGGAGGGCTAGGGAGTGCAGAGTGACTAGGGAGTGCTAGGGACTGCAGAGTGACTGCAGAGATTAAGCTAATGGCAATGTAAATGACAATGCCATTTATTTATCTGTTTTCAAAACCAACACAAATACAAATTTTGTCATTTACAATGCCAACAGCTCTAACTTTTCCAAAGGCGAAACCATTGCATTGTAAATGCTTGTTTTTACTTTACCTGTCCTTTTGTCTTTCTTTTTGCAGATTTCACTACCCTGGGCGAGGTTGAAGAGGTCAATGAGATTTGCTGGAGATGGGCAGAAGCAGCAGGAACTGAGGGTTGGGATCGGAACCTGAGCTGGAGTACTGACTCCAGTGAGGACAAATATTGCATTTATACCAGCCCTTCAACAAAATGGCCGCAGTCATGTGACCTGGCCAAAATCTCATGGGATCTCGCGAATGTTGCAAAAACATGACAGGATGGCTACAGACCAACACTCGAGGATCCAGGGGCCTTTTTTTTTCAGACAATTTTATTGAGTTTCATATAATATGCCATTACAGACAACCATAGACATATACTTTTAGGTCCATTTGATAACAGCATGATCATACAATCTGTACAACCTCAGTACTAGGATTACTTTCACAATATTACTAGTACAACCGGACAGCTGGGCTCTGTACATATGTTGACATTTACCTGTAAAGGCCAGCTGTTCAGTCCAGTTCCATATTAATAAATTTGTCTAAGCATACATTGCAGTGAACAAGCTTAATCTAACTTAACCATCCATCTCACCCACCGATTAGGCTCGCCTAATTACATATTGGCATTCAACCATTCGCACAGGGCGCTAACAATACAATATCTTAACACCAGTACTCATAGCAAAACCAATTCCGATTGACCTGGAGTGTGGTCAAATTACCTGGAAAAATATTCTGTTCTATGTGTATGCTTTGGGTATACTTTACTCTGGTTGAGGACCAGCCGGTTCCGATATATCGACTGCCTTAAGTGAGTCCATTATGCTGTTCCAGTCCATACCATTTTTTTTTGTGCTGCCCTCTTTTCTTTGCGCTGTAGTGTGGCGCTCTCTGCCGCTCCCATCGGATCCTCTCAGTGTTCCACATGTGTAGTCTAGTAGGGAACGCGGACTTCCATCTCATGGTAATGGTTCTCCTCACCAGCAGTATGGCCAGGTCTTCAAACCTATATTGCGTTTTCTGGGGCAGGGGTGTACTCCCAGAAGGCAGCTTTCAGCTGCGTTTCATACCAATGTGCCTGAGATGTCTGCTAGTATGTTTCTTATTTGTGCCCAAAATCTACCTAGTTTTGCACAGTTCCAGAGATTGTGGAACAAGTCCGCATCTGGCATCCAGCACTTAGGGCAAATGAGCTGGGCGTCTGCGTACATGCAGTTCAAGCGATGAGGTGTAAGATATGCCCTGTGCATTACCATGTATTGAATGTATTTGAATCTAGCATTCCTGGACATTTTCTTAGGGTGCTCTAAAACGGTTCCCCATTCCTTATCTGTGAGACTCCGCACAATGTCTCCATCCCATTTCTCGCGTAAAGAAGCAAGTGAGAATCCTGCGTATGCCCAGATGCCTCTGTAGAGCCATCGGACCAAGTGGCGTCCTCGTCCCATTAGATACACTGCGTGTACTAATTTGTGCACCGGGGGTTCTACCCCCGTAGGGGGCCACTGTTTTTTCACATAGTGCGTAATAGCCGCGTGTAGTAAAAACAATGTCCGAGGGGTACCCCAGGTCTGGGTGAAGTTATTATGGTCCACCAGCACTCAATCAGTGACTAGACAACCTAATGTGTCAACTTCCTCTTGCTTCCACTGTTGAATACATTGTGTAGTAATCAGTCCCGTAGCAAGCAGTATACCTAGAAGTGGTATGTTATCTGAATAGGGGGCAACTGACCTAGTATACTGTAAGGAGCGCTTCAAGTAGGGAAGGGCTACTTTAAGTAGAGGAGGAGTGGCAGGAGGTACACAGGTCCCCGGCAGTAGCAGTGTATGCCGTGATCCCTGAGCCAGTGTCCGTGGAGTGTTATCAATCTCATGCAAATTTTGTCCAGCCAACCACTACGATACCCACTGTAGCTGACTGGCCATGCAATATGCTCTAAAGTCAGGGGCTCCCAGCCCTGCCTCTCCCGGTCTCGATCAGAGTTTTGCCAGACTGATTCTCCTGCGGCCCTTCCCCCAAATTAGGTCAGTCAGCAGAGCGTCTAACGTACGGAATATACTGTGTGGAAATAGGAGTGGTAGGTTAGTGAAGAAGTAAAGCAGCTTGGGGAGCATGACTATCTTGGATATCGCCACTCTTCCCATGACCGAGAGAGGAAGGGATGACCAGAACACAACCTGGGTCCTCAGCAACCGTATAGCTTTCATAAGGTTGCCATCTATTAGGTCTTGTGTCGTCCTGTAGATTTGTATACTAAGTTTTTTGAAGGTATGTGCTGCAAGCGACAAAAATAATGGGACCAAAGGGGATAGGCTCCGGGCTGTCCCTGTAGTACATGTAGGATGCATAGGATTTTGTGCCATTGATTTTCAATCCAGAAATAGATTCGAATTGGTCAAAGACAGAGGGGACAGGCTCAAGGTCATCCTGTAAATTATTAAGATATAATATTAAATCGTCCTTGTACATCAATACCACGTGGTTGATTCCTCCTAGAAGGATACCCCTCTCCCCGGCGAGGATCCAGGGGCCTTTTAATGGGAGTAAAGGAGATCTTAAATGCTTTCCATGGATCAGCCCAGGGTCTTTTTAATGAGGAGGTAACCTTTGCACATAGCATTGAAGGGGGCATATGGAATATGGTCAAACATATTCCATATGCCCCCATATTAATGAGGATGTAGCATTTGCATGGGGCCCTTTAATGAGGTTTTAAGTGCCCCCAAGGCAGGAGCTCAGGGGATACGCA